>NC_073337.2:31210755-31949883 GCF_027580225.2 Misgurnus anguillicaudatus
CTCTGCTGGCCACGAGGCCCTTTGCAATTGCAAAGTTCGTTTAGTGGGTGGGCCGGCTCTGTTTGTGAGGGTCGGCTGATTGACAGATGAGCGGTCAGCAGTGTTTGAACACTCATAAGCGCTGCACTTATATTTATTATTACCTTATAAATTGATGATATGATTGCAGTGATTCCAAAGGGATGTCCAAAAAAAACTCAAGTAGAATGTTAAATGTTTAAAGTTTAATGTCTCTTTCTCGCTGCCCTGTGTAAACCCACGCGGGTGATGGCATGAAACGCGTGAGGAGCTTGCATTTTGCATTACCTTAAATTACCTTAAATTATGGTCATACAAATAAAAGTAAAACAACATTCAAAACTGTAATGTGTAAATTTATTTATGTAAAGTTACACTCGCAATAATAACAAAACATTGTGCTTTTTTAAATAGGTAAAAAGTGTTTTGTGCTGCATCGGTTTGGGAGCGCGTCACACAATAAATAAACTCATATAGGCTACTTTTGAATTCGTTTTGTTAATTTGCTAATTATTTAAGGGAAACACATTTCATATAGGCTTATTTATTTTATTATTTTTTCACCAAAGAAAGACGTAATCATCACGTTCTATTCATTTTAATACTTTTTGCGCATAAACTAAACCCTTGGGGGAATTATTTATAAATGATTCAACAACGCAAATCAAGGAATTAACTTATTTCTCTATTTAAGACAGTCTGGCAGGGCGGTAACAGTGATACATCAAACACCGAAAAGTTTATAGGATTAGATTTGGATTTTGGAAGTAAGATTATGAAGAAAACAGCGGTCCTGACTCCTGGCTTTTTTCTATAAATTGAGCGCACGCGACATTGCTGTTCGGGTTACGTTCAAATAATTTCTTTAAAAGAATTATGCTCTGGCTCTGACTCGATTGAGGTTCATTACCTAATTCCGTCTTCGGGTTCGACCTCTCGATCCCTGACCGGTAAGTTAAGCAGGATCTTTCGCCACAAGTGTTGTATTGCCATGCTGGGCTTACAAATGCTCAGACAGGTTGCTCATCGCGTTGTCAGCAGTTGAAAGACACTTGTCGTGTGGGCATAGTGTGCATTTCACACGAATATTTTTGTTCTTTCGAGCAATACGCTGAAAGTTATGTGAATATCGCCCCAGTGGCTGAAACCCTCCGTCTTCATTTCCCGCTCCCCTTTGCACCAGCAGCTCCGTCAAATCAATCTCTATGGCAACGGCACACGTACAGGGACACGCATGCACGCACCACTTAAACAGACAGAACTTTACACCCAGGCAAACACTGCTTGGGTAACGCAGGAAAGCGCGTTCCTATAGTCTAGTAAAGTAGTGTAGTTACCAATATTATTAGTGTAATGCGTTACTTTACTTCGTTACCCAAAAAAGTAATGTAGTTACTGTAATCCGTTACTTTGTAACTCGTTACCCCCAACACTGGTCGTTAATGCTGTAGTTTATAACTAGTAATACAAGTTACTGCGTTTTATATTAGGTGTTGTACAGCAGTCACATCCAGCATCATCTGAGACTGACATCAAGAAACACAAACAGAAACTATATTCAGTCTGCTCCCAACAGATTTGGGACGCAAAATGGCCAGACAGCTACAGATCTGTGTTTACGATCAGAATAGGTGCATTACTTTTTGAAACTACATCTGCATTATTGATAAAAAAAATTGGCTATATCACTCAGTCTTCTCTACACTAGTAAGCTGGTGTGTGGTGGGCGTTCTGGCGCAATATGGCTGCCATCGCATCATCCAGGTGGATGCTGCACATTGGTGGTGGTTGAGAAGATTCCCCCATTCATATGTAAAGCGCTTTGAGGTCTGCAGAAAAGCGCTATATAAATGTAACAAATTATTATTATTATTATATAAGTGCATGTTATTTACTGGCAACAGTATGTTTAAAGTTAAAGAAACATTAAACATTAACAGGTCTTTATCTAGAATAAAACTAAAATAACAGCCTTATGCAAAGCATTCTGGGAATCCTCATCAACCCTTTTCTGTTTTTTTTCTGATTTTGGTTCCCAGAATGATTTGAATGACGTTGTTATTTTAGTTTTACTCTGAGAAATAAAAAGAGAAATTTCTCACTTTTTTACAGTGTAATTGTAATGTGGCCAAAGGAGAAACAGGCGGATGATCCACACACACACACACAAAAAAAAAAAAGTTCAGGCATGGAAAAAACAAAGCTAAACAAAAAACAATACGGGCTGATCATCAACTCTACTTGTCAAATTTCATCATAAACTTATGATCATGACAGAAGCCAGCTATAAAGCCACAGAGGTCTGGACCGCCGTATTTTTCATATTCAAAAATAAAATATGAGGCACTGATGGGTTTGGGTGTTGCAAGTTAATTTTACTGCATTATTGTGAATAACACTGCATTAACATTCATAAGAATTAAACATAATCCTAAATGGGCCACCACAATGTAAAACACACTAAAATATTGGTGATTTAATCATTTTTGCATATAAACAAATAATTAAACAAACAGCTCCCTCTTTCCATACCAAGTGTACCTTGTCCACCCACAACCCACTCTGAATATACAAATATATACAAACAACTATGAAGGTAGTTCAATAAATAATCGTGTTTACAAAATTTGTGTCACAAGCACTGCTCACGCTGACCCTCACGTATAGGTGTAAAAATTGATCTATACCCAGGCCTTAAAGGTACTGTAATGTAAACTATTAGAATTTCTGTGATGGATTATATTGTTTTGGCAGGCCAGTTTTGGTTTTAATGTAATTAGTTGAATACATTTATGCAGTATTTAGCCCTAGTAAGACCGCTGGATTGTAGAGAGACCAAAGCACAACACAATGATGACTTTGATTCCACACCTTTACTATGAGTTCCTCTTTTCTCAGATGAGAAAATGTGCAATAAACTTGACTCACTGCATATCCAACATTTTAATCACTCATTACACTGTAAAGAATTTCTTTAGAAATTACAGTATTTCTGGGTATTACTGGCAACTAGCTGCCAGTAACTTACTGTAGATTTGACATTTATGTTATTTACTGGCAACAGTTTGTTCAAAGTTAAATGAACATGAAACATTTTCAGTCTTTATCTTCTACAGTAAGTTACTGGCAACCAGCTGCATAATAACAGCTAATTTTTACAGTGTACAGACTGTCCACAGACAGCTAGAATAATTATCTATTATCGTCAAGAAGTTTAACTTGTCTTTGTTTGTTGAGGTCTTATTCCTGTATGTCTCTCTGTTCCAGGTGTGTCAGTAATTAACATTCCAGTTAAAACAACATACATTGAAGACCTTGAAGAAGTTTAAGTGAGTATTACAAAGATTTTATTATTACCAAATCAATTGAATTTTTACAAAAATATACAGCAACGTGCATTTTGACTGTGGGGGGAAATATCATGGATGGAACCGGGGCCATGTTAGCAACAATAAACTAATTACCTGAACAGTGACTTGACAGAAAACTATTTTTAGGGGCTTAAACCTCTAAATGGTTCTCTAAATGGACCATCTGCTTTCGAACAAACAATAAACAAACAAACAAACAAAACGGGGAAAAAAACATTTCATCCTATGTTTTTTCTCTGCTTATAAACTCTTAAATAATTTTTTTTTTTTGCAAAAAGCTGAAATAATTGCATTTTTGTGAAGGTTTTATGCAAATTTTGTTTCTTAATTGACGAGATAACTTGTCAATGGCAAGGAAAGAGTTAATTGACAAGATAACTCATCAATGGCAGGGAAAATTTGAATATTTTCATTTTTGGTTACCAAATAACTTTTTGTGAAACAGAAAGGTTCTTTAGATGTTGAAGGTTCTTTATAGAACCATTTAGACAAAAAAAAGTTTATTCTATGGCATTGTAACTATGGATATTAAGACACTTTACAGATCGCTTCCCTTTTAATTTACTTTTAGGCTATTTCAGATATTTTTTAAATGTTTAATTTCCATAAAATTGTATAATATAGTATCTAATATATAGTATATCCTTTAGCTGGGATCAGCTTTGTATGGCTTTCTCTCAAGGGTTTTTTCCCCAGTTTTCAACGCCTAGGGAGTCAGCAGACATTGGCTTAACTTGGAGCTCTCTTCTATGCGTTACATTATTACTATGCTCCCTACACTCAAAAAAATGATTAATTGGATTAACTCAATAAAATTGTGGGCAGGATTTCCATCCAATATGAATGTGTACCCCTAACTCATAAAAAACTGCTTTACACAACAAAAATATATTGAGTTAGTCCAACTCAATTTAAAGTAAATTGCAATACTCAATTAGTTGCCTCAACTCAATTTAGTGTAGTCTGAATAACTCAATTTAGCATAGTTTGAGTAACACAATGTAGTGTAGTCTGAATAACTCAATTCTGTTATTTTATATAAAACGTTTTTATATCATACTAATTAGCATACGCACATGTTAGCATGCTAATAATAATAACATATGATACTTTGGATGAGCATGTGAGAAGAGCAGATCTCCAAACAGGCATTAACACAGTTAGTGCTCATTGAGAGATATACGTCGCATCCACAACCTAACCACAAGTGCCACTCTTCTGCACGATGGTAACCAAACAATTTGAAAAAAATATAACACAAACGCTTCTAAATCAATAAGATAAACAGACATTAAACACTATTAAGTGTTTCTCTTTAACTAAAAATGCATAAAATAACACTAAATTAACAAAATTACTCTCCAAAAGCAGTTGCATGCAAAGCATGCTGGGAAATTCTTTTTCCAGAACCCAAACTTAAACTAATTGTGTTAACGCAATTAAAAAGAAATCAATAAATTATAGTACATATTCTTTTTGTGTTAGACTAATTAAATATATATACTTTTTGCTTTTAATGAGGTATTTTTAATTAATTGAACACTATTTTAATGTGTCATTTCTAAGAAGGGCTTGAATCATTTTTTTGAGTGTAGTATGGTTTAATCTGTTTTCCCCTGATTTTTCTGTGTTTTCTCCTGCTTTTATTAACGTAAAGCTGCTTTGAAACAATTAAACAATAGTGAAAAGCGTTATATAAATAAAATAAAATTTAATTGAATTGAAATGACGACACATTTTAATTATTAACATGGTTCTCTATGAACTTTTATCTAAAACAGAAACATGCAAAATAGCTAAAACAATGCGACAACTACTGTAATCATATAAAATGTGCCAAAAGTGCTAAATTGCACAAATTAAGCATATTTTCTCTTAAAAGAGTAAGGAATTTTTCAAATCTTTTTCCTGGTTGTTTTGTTGAAAGCATTTCTTGCTGGTCGTTTTGTATTCAACGGCTTAAGTGTAAATGATAGTTGGGTTAGACTTTGCATTTCTCTTTGCATATATTTGTTGTTTTTTACGGTTTTACACATTTTACTCTGTAAATCATCTGAACTATATCTTTGTGGCGTTAAGCCCTGGTAACAGAACCAAGAAGTGGACCCCTCACAACACATCACCAAACATACAATAATTATTTGCATTATTATTCATTTTTATTTCCATAAAGCCTATATTCAGAGAGTAAACATGCTAATATAATGTTAACATCTAATATATATATAGACTTGACCTCACAGACTTTGAATCAAGCTATTAAAAAAAAAAGATTGTAAAATAGATACTGCTAGATGCTTCACACAAACAAAACACTTATTTTAACCATTTCACATTTTATTTATTTGAAAATAAAAACTACATATAATAATTATTAGTGTTAAAAATCCATCTAATGATTGCTACATTAAAATGTGTAATATTTTTCTATTTAAACAATCAATGTTTTAAAAAGAAAGTTATAAAATGAAGAACAAATGACATCTGGGATCTTTTCTGTGAAATAATCTCATAATAATGAAACAAGGATCATCAAAGTTTGGGGAAGTTATCAAAATATCTGCTTTTGTATTCATCAGAAAAAAGAAATTCATACTAATTTAGAACAACATGAGGGTATGATGAGGTAATGATGACAGAATTTTCAATTTAAGGTAAACTATCCCTTATAAAAAAAAATGAAAAAAAAAACGACTTCAGTTCAGATCAAAAATAGAAAAAAAAACAAATAACAGGATTAGACTAATTTAAGTTTTGATTTAGCAGACATATTGAATAATTTTAAACAGAACAAGTACTAGTGTGGTAATACCTAGTCCTGGTTTAATCTCTACCAACCGTAAAGTGTAAATAAATGTTAAGCCAAGTGCATAACTTTTCTTAGACTTCTTAAAATCATGGAGGTAAAAGAAAAAAGCTTCAACAGAGTGAAATGATGGGTGATCAGGCAGACTAAAGATCCAGTTGCAGTATTTATTAAAGTAAAAATAAAACAAGCAGACAGATAAATATAATCAAAACAGGCACAAGCAAACACAGCGAGGACCAAGACATTACACATTAACGACTGACACCAGACAACTGAGACACTGGGATTATACATATGCTGTGTCCGAAAACTCAAGGCAGTGACTCGTTGCCTCGCTGCCTCATGAGGAAATGACTTCGGAGGCATGAAGGTAGCTCAGAGAAAGACTTTCGGACACACTTCTAAGGCAGCGTGTTTGAAATTTAAACAGAGAGCGCCTTTGTGATAACTAATCACATATTTGAAAACTACAATACTAATTTCTCGCTAGAAATGCAATTAAAAGGTGTAAAAAGTGAAAATATACCTTTATTTACAATAAATTGGTGGTCCAGTTGCGTCCTTGGCCGCCATTTTATTTTTTCAAACTCGACCGGACTCGACCAATCACATTCTTAATGTACGTCAACGCATAGGTATCTCAGGAGACAGGAAGTAAACCAAACATTGAATTCGGACATGCCTTGATGCCTTGCTGCCTTGGAAAGCTGCCTCAGAAGGCAGCAATTTAGAGTTTTCGGACGCAGCCATACATGGGTAACAAGATAACAAGACACACCTGGGAAACAATCAACACAAGGACAAAAGAACTACAAAGGACTACAGATATGGTAGACACGGACAGAACTTCAAAATAAGAGTCAACACAGGGTAAACACAGAACATGATCATAACACACTGCAACAGTGCCATATCCCACAAAATGCAGGGTTTTCTGGATTTAGTTTTTTAATTGAATGTGATAAAGAATTGATGTGTACTAAATCTCCCCATCTCGTACCATATACACTACACAAATGTAATAGACACACAAAGAAAAGAACATAAACCTAATAGTACATAATAACTAATCAATTTGTAAAAACAGATAAACTCGAAATAAGGAGATAGATAAAACTCTGCTTAATGCAAAACTGCTCATGATTGAGCTTCATGTTTCTTAGAGATCACGTGCATTGGCTTTGCTTAAAATTATTGAGCTAAGATCATTGCAGGACTTTTGTTGGTAACTGTTAAGACTTTATAAGGTCATTCATAAATAGATTTGTAAAGGTTTTTAATTTGTATTTAATAATATTGACTGTTAGGCCAGTTTATAATATTTATTCATTTTGATCATATATATTTTATTTTATTTATTTTATTGAGCAATTCGAGTTTGAAAAGACTTCACAGTCTGTAAACCCCCAAATCGTGCTATTAATTCTCAAACACAGAGTAAAGATTAAAGCTAAGTATTACATAATGCTATCACTTGCTCGGCCCTCCTCCTGGGGTTACTATGAAGCCCAGACAGGCATCAGGGGGATGGCCGAGCAGTCTCGTCCCCTAACTGGTTTTTGATGATGCTCTGTGGGTATCGATTTGTAGTGTTAAGCCCACTGGTTGGGGGCGTGAATCTGGTTCTTGTAAGGTATTCAGTGCACCGGCTAGTGACTTATCCTAAACCAAACTGTGAAGAGTCTTTTACATGGGGGGACGTTGTATCTTCAAGACATAACTAACTCCTTTCTCTCAAACAGGTATTGTTTAAACAAGTCAAAACTTTTATCTTGTTATAAGCACAATAAGCACATTTGGACAAAAGTGTCTGCTAAATCTAAATGCAACTACAAGAATCACACCTAAACTAAAACCTGCTGATATATATATAAAGGGAAATAAAAATACAGAATGCAAACGCAACTCTGACAATGTTTACTGCTAAATGGATTGCTGTGAATAGGGCGTTGGAAGGTGTTTCACATTCTGTTACCAATGTTTACGGTTGCTTGTGTTGCTTAACTTCAATTTAAATGAACAAGATCGTGTCTTTTTGCCAGTGCAAGTAACTGTCGGTGCGCACGCAGCATAAGCCACATTTTGTCCAATTATTGAAATGCCTTAAATTAATTTGAATAATTAAAATATATAATAATTATGTTAAAAATAATTTCAATTAATAAGTAAAACATGCATTTCAAATAAATTTTATATAAATTAATAACAGTCCTCAAAGGCATAGTTCACCCAAAAATGAAACCTCTGTCATCATTTAGGCTACTCACTCTCATATTGTTACAAACCTGTATATTTTTTTTGATCTGGTGAACAAAAAGAAATATTTTTCAGAAATGTTTGTAACCAAACCGTTCATGGACCCCATTTACTTCCATAGTAGGATTAAAGAATACTATGGAAAAAAGGGGTCCACAAACGGTTTGATAACAGAAGTTTCATTTTTGGGTTAAATATCACTTTAATATTGTGATATGGTAACTGTTATATTTAAAAGAAAGTGTGTGGACAGAGTTTCTGGTTCACTTCACTTTCATTTTTTGATGAGAAAACATTTCCATCTGGCTGAACTCTCCATGTCAATGTTGTGTCATTCCCTATCACACGATCCTTCAGTTTCTGCTTTATCTGAAGAACAGAAACAATATAGAGTACTGATCAAACACACATACACACATTCTGGTTTCCATGATTTGTGGAGACATTCCATAGACATAATTGTTTTTAGTTTTTATTCTGTACAAACTGTATAATTTATTCCCTTCCCCAAACCATCACAGAAAACTTTCTGATACTTCAGATTTTACTTTATAAGCCTAAACTAAAGTAACTGACACTTAACACTAATAAGATAAAACATATTGAAAATAACTGAATTAGATTTGTTAAAAAAAATTATTTAAAAAAAATAAAAATATGATAGAATGGGAAACAAACACACAAAAAACCACCAGTCAAGTATCTATTGATTTATATAACTAGATTTGTTAATAATTTAAGTCAGCTGGTATGGGGGGGGGGGTCGATATATTGTCACAGTTAATATATGCCTATGGCAGGGGTGTCCACTCCTGCTCCTGGAGGGCCGGTGTCTCTGCAGAGTTTTATTCCAACCCTAATCAAACACACCTGATCCAGCTAATCAATGTCTTTCTAGGCAGACTAGATTGTCAGCATGTGCCTATAAAATATTTCATGTCATTATTTCTAGTCAGCCGCAGCCGTGTTTTGTTCCTTAAGAAAATAAACTTAAGATGTAAAAATCCAACCACTCTTCTTTTTAATCCCCATAATCCCCTGCAAACAAGAGTCGGTCCATTGCTGGATGCACATAATAGTTCATACAGAGAGATGGGTCTAAGAAAGATGGGTCTACACCAACTGTTCATAATCCAACTGTACTTTCTATTTTGGGAATAATAATAATTCGTTACATTTATATAGCGCTTTTCTCAGCACTCAAAGTGCTTTACATAGAATGGGGGAATCTCCTCAACCACCACCAATGTGCAGCATCCACCTGGATGATGCGACGGCAGCCATATTGCGCCAGAACGCCCACCACACACCAGCTTACTAGTGGAGAGGAGACAGAGTGATATAGCCAATTAGTATGAGGGATGATTAGCAGGCCAAATGGGCAAGTTTGGCCAGGATACCGGGGCACACCCCTACTCTTTTTCGAAGGACATCCTGGGATTTTTTTTAATGACCACAGAGAGTCAGGACCTCAGTTTAACGTCTCATCCGAAGGACGGTGCTTTTTTGACAGTATAGTGTCCCTGTCACTATACTGGGGTCTTAGGACCCACACAGACCACAGGGTGAGCACCCCCTGCTGGTCTCACTAACACCTCTACCAGCAGCAACCTGATTTTCCCAGGTGGTCTCCCATCCAAGTACTGACCAGGCTCAGCCCTGCTTAGCTTCAGTGGGCAAGCTGTCTTGGGCTACAGGGTGATATGGCTGCTGGGAATGTTTGTTAGCTCATGTGCATTTAAAGATACACACACAAAAACTGCGTGGTTTTAATTTCATTCAAAAACAAATTTTTGAGCATTTTTGACATGCTAAAATAAATGATCTGTGGGATTTTTAACAACTTCACATACACATTTTGGGTTGACCTGAGACATATAATACTTCTTGGAAAAGGGGTATAATAGGGTCAGGGTATATTCTGGCAAACGGTTTCCCTATCGCGTTTCGCAATCGGCAAAGCACACTGTAGCCACGCCGCTTACCAACACACGACGCATAACACGCAAAGCACACCGTTCACTCCTGTTTCGGTTATAAGCTGGAAAAGGTGCGGCTGCTTTTTTGAGCTGAAAGACTCGCCCAACCCAGTAGTACAAAATGCTAATGCCCAAGTTCATACAGGAAGAAAATGGGATGCCCAGCAAGCAGTGAATCAGGCCATAACTCGTCTGAAACACCAAAAAGTAGTTGGATTGATACAGCATGGCAGAGCAGGCTTCGAATGGACAACATCAACCAGTATGTGGTCCAAAGCCACAAAGATAGAGAGGAAAAGTCTGATTGTTCAGGAGATCATAAAGAAGGAAGGGGAAAGTTATAGGGTCAAAGCTGTGAGCCAATCCCAGCAAGGGAAATTGAAGACCTAGGAGGCCGTAATTGACAGGACCATCACCTGGGCCGACCTGTGGAAGCTGCCCCAAGCAAGGTTAAGTTTCTTGATCAGGGCCACCTATGATACCCTCCCAAGCCCCCAGAACCTGCACCGTTGGTATGGCACAGAAGAGTCTTGCCAGCTCTGTGGCCACCAGAGTCTCAGCCTTCAAAACACCCTCTCTGGCTTTAAGATGACTCAGAGCCAGCATGGGTGGCGCCATGACCACGTCCTGCGGAAGCTAGCAGACTCGAAGTGAACCGAGCCAGCATGTCAACATCATACGAGTCTATTAAATTTGTCAGGCAAGGGGGAGAGGCACTAAGCAGCTTGTACTGGAGAGGTCCCTTTTGTCACCAGGAGGTGAATGGGACCTGAGAGCTGATCTTGGTCGCCACCTGAAGTTCCTACAGCAGATTGTCATAACATTTCTTCGACCCGACATTGTAATCTGGTCCACCTTATGAAGACTGTCATCAAGGCCAAGCTAACTGTTCAATGGGAAGATGGGATAGAAACAGCATTTGAGAGGGAAAGGGGGACATATGCAGAGCTTGCATCCGCATGCACACAAGCTGGGTGGAGAGCATATACCTTTCCATTGGAGGTTGGTAGGAGGGGCTTCACCAGAACTTCCACGCAGCATTTCCTTAAGACTCTCGGTGTCAGAGGCACAAAGCTGCAGAAAGCCTTGAAAGACCTGGCAGAGGAGGCAGAGCAGGGGAGCTTTTGGCTGAGGTTACGCAGAAAAGACAAGGGGTGCGGGAGATCCTAGGGCAGCATGTCACCACCTAGAAATGTTCCGGGATTAAATAAGCAAAACATCAAGGAAGGGTGGCTCCCGGCTGAGGACCCTGCAGCCGCCCAACCGGCACTGGCGGAAGTGCATCTGGCAGAAATGCCTTGCAGGTAACTTGTGTGTGCATCTAATATTAGGTTAAGCGAAAGACCAGATGCATTAGAAAAAAATAAAGATGTTAAAGCATTTGGGATCAGAGAGGCAAACAACATTTGCGCTGTACTTAACCTATAAATATTTGACAAACTTGTATATTAATATCTGTTTGCATGAACTTTAACTTTGAAATGTTTAACTGTTGCTCTTACTTCTGGAGCATTGTACTTTAAATTCCTTTCTGTGGTATTGCGCTGGGAAACAGGAATGAACACTGTGCCCTGTGAGCTCCCACCGTGCTTCGTCAAACGGCGTGTTTGCCCCGTCAATTGCGAAACGCGACAGGGAAACCGCCCGCCAGAACACAGCCCGACCTAATAGGTCCTCTTACCAACTGTAAGATGCTCTTCATCACTGCAGGGTCATTTAGATTCTGACTCGATTTCAACTCCACTCTCATGATCTGCTGCTTTGTATCTGTTAGAATATTACATAAATCAGTTGTATTTATAACTAGGGATGCACCGAATCCAGATTTTTTAGGTTCGGCCGAATCCCGAATCCACCGTTTAAGATTCGGCCGAAACCGAATACCGAATCCTCCTCGCATCCTTATTCCAACACAGTAAAACACATTAATGAAGTAAACAACGTCCACAGAAGTGTGTTTTTCATTTTATTTAATTTTAACTGTACATTATGCCAGGATGAAGTTGGAAAAAATATTTTGACAATTACCATAAGCCTATGCATAATGAAAGCGATGCGTTGCGACACGCTCGTTTTTCCAATAAGCAAGCAGCTCCGCGCTGAAAACTATATTTAACTTTGAGTGAGAAGCTCCGCTCGTCAATGTCAGTTTTCACACGGCCATCCAATTACAGTGGAGGAGGGGCGGGACATTACCACAGCAACCAACCGGCTCACAGCTGAAGCATCACTGCTACCAAGCGCTCGGCTGAAAAACAGCTGGCATTTGGCGTCCTCAAGGCGTTTTCAGCCGTGTTTAAAAGTTTTGGTGTGTCCAGCCCCCAAACTTCACCGAAAGAAAAAGCTCATCTCCACGTCAGCACCCGATGTGTGTAATCAACGGCCGCGTGACGTCGACCAGCGTAGCGCTAGCCTAGGGTTCGGTTCGGTGGGAAAAAAATCTAGGATTCGGCCGAACCCGAACCCCGTCAAAAAGCCCAGTATTTGGCCGAATCCGAATCCGAATCCTGGATTCGGTGCATCCCTATTTATAACTAATGAACAGTGAAAGAGAGCAACAAAAAACAACTTACATCTGTAAATAATTACATTTTAATGTTTAGGGGAGAACCGGGCGAAAGTAGCCTGGTAAAACAATCCTCTGCTAATTTGCAACGCTTCATAGACAAAGTCTGGCTAGACATAATTGATAGCGTTTACCTTCTTGTGTGTGTGTGTGTGGGGGGGCTTGTCTGAAGTTTAAAATCATTGGTGTAATCGTAAGCCAATGCGCCGGCTCAGCCACATCGAACTTTCACTGTAAACACACGTATGATGCGAAAACAAATCCAGCGAGCGAGTATCGCAGTGAACATGGATGTGAACGACTTTTGCAGATTATCTGAAGTAAATCGAGCTAGAGCTAGTTGAACACTAACTATCCTTATGGTGACTTTCCACTTATGTCTAAGTGGAGGAACCACTCACTCCTCCCAAACTCAAAAACTCTTCCAGCAGACAGCCTTAACCATAATGTAAATTAAATCTTTCTACCTTCTTTTCTGGTTAATCAGGAATGTCACCAAAGAATTTTTGCCCACGTGTCCTCCATCATTATCTGTGAACAATGAAATTCCCCTCCATGATTTCTCGATCATTGTGCATGCCAAGCTGTGCAGCGCACAGATAGAGTTTTGCTGCCTCCTTTACCTGATCCTCAATCAGAGCAACCAAGGGGGACAAACAACTATCGGCCTTTGGCCTCCTCAGTTTATCACTGACGATCGGTAATATTTGATAAATTAATCTTTTCCCAAAACCTGTCGGGAGTAGGGCAACAACATCATCTCCATTCAAAATGTTTAACAAACACTCTTCTGGTTCGGGCTTCATTTGGCAAATGCCGTGAATATTCTCCACAACAGAGCAAATAGCATCCTGTGCCTCCATGTCTGCTGTAAACTACAATCTTAGATTCGGTGCTTAGCGTATATGTGACGGTTCTCAGCCCGCCCTCTGTTCGTTTTGAGGCCAGAGGAAAACGGTTATAATTGGAGATATATCAGACTTAGTACAGAAGCAAAATGAAATTTAGCGGAAGTACAAAGTCTGATGAAGTAAAACTATGACTGCATCTTTAGCACGCAACCCTTGACAGACCTGACAAATATCAAGTTTTTTGCGTGTCTAGGTCCGGAAAGCTGCTTTCAATCATGATTAAATGGTGGCATGAGTAAATTCCTAAAGGGATAATTTTTTCTAATAACACATTGTGCTTCTGGTTTCATGTGTTACAGTACTGATCAATCTACATGTTATTTACTGCTCTAACACATCCTGAAGTTTGACTTCTAAGAGTTTTTCAAAATAAGAGTAAATCAGGTTTAAAAGTCAGGAGTTCCTGTCGGCTAACACTTATTACTTTTGTCCCGATGCTAATACTGTTTCATTACTGTATTTTGAAAATGTATATTATTCTAATTTTATTTAATTTATTTTTATAGTTTTCAAACTGTTATTTTTTAATGAAGTCGTTTTACATTTGTTTAACATTCGACCTGGTATTGATAGACAACACTTGTGAGGTACTGACCACAGCAAAAAAAAAAATATATATATATATATATATATATCTGTCTCAAACATTGTTTTAATTTTTTTTCTGAAAAATGGTACTTTCGCCCTGCTCTCTAATGTCAGTTGTTATTTTCTATTTTAAAAATAAAGTTGTTTATACTCAAGATGTTTTTCTACAGTTGTGACTTATTTAGGTGGAATTCCAAAAAGTTTTGATGAATTTATTACTCATGAAACTTACGACGTAAGCAGATAAATGGAAGGGTCTCTGAGCAGAGTCGATCATCAAATCCATCAAGAGCTGCAGCACCACAAAGTGGGTACGGGCCAGTCACGTTAGGTTGTCCAGCGCTCCAGGTTATGGGAAACATGTTCATATCTGTTCCATCTGACCACCACCACCATTCCTTACCGAGACTAACCCATGCCTTTTCATATCCTACCATCATATTCACCAGCAGGTCATTTTCAGTTCGATTATAAATGGTGGCCAGGGTTGAGTGATACTGTGCGCAGTAATCCCAAGCATCACCCTGTGACTTGTTTTGAGGGATAAAAACAAACTTCTCTGCTATGCTCTCTGTAATAAGATGAGAATAAGGTCATTTGTTATATTCCTTTTTTACGGTAGATGTCATCTTGTTTAAACACACGCGATTCAACTCATCAGCTTTTAATAAAATGCTCCTGAAGACCTGAAGTCTGTGTGTCAAATAATGGAAACCTTTCCCATGTTTACTGTTAAGGAGGCCTCCAAACAGCCATATTAACATGAAAACATTTATTCAACATTAACTGGGGGTACAAATAAGACAATATATGCATTATATAGACATGTTTCTTACCATTGATGCAAAAAAATGGAAACATTTGATCGCATGCTACATCATCCCATCCACTGGCACTGATGACACCACAATCCGATTTTGTATCTGAGTTGTCTGGCTGTCCAGGCTTCCAGAATGAGAATGACATTTTCCATGAGGATATCCATTTTTCACCATTATAAGTCCACCACCAACTGTTATTTAATCTGTACAGTCCAGTCCAGACCAATGGAGGCAGCACACTGCTAACCGCTTCTCGAACACTTGTCTGGTCTTCACTGCTTGCAACCGAGGCCAAGTCAATGTGATACTTTTTGCAGTAAGCTTGTGCATCAGCCCAGGTCTTATTCTCCTGGATGAAAACAAATTTATCTGAGTTGCTCTGTGTGAACATCCAGAATCCTGTT
Source organism: Misgurnus anguillicaudatus (assembly GCF_027580225.2). NCBI lineage: Eukaryota > Metazoa > Chordata > Actinopteri > Cypriniformes > Cobitidae > Misgurnus > Misgurnus anguillicaudatus. The sequence continues at coordinate 31,226,479 of NC_073337.2, forward strand.
GAGAGGAGAGTAAGAGACAGAAACATTTGAAAACTAACTTTGTCAGACCTCGTATATAATGTGCAACTTACTGTAAATGAATCTTTCTGCACAACTAAATGAGCACTGGCCTGTGTTTGTATGAATCCACCATACATAGTATTTAAAGTGACAGTGTATGGCAAGCCATTTTAACTTTTATTCGTTGAGTTCTTGATATCAACAGTTGAATTTTCACTAGATAAAAATGTAATTCTTGACATCAGAAATTACATTTCTACTAGTAACAATGTTAATTCTTGATATCAGCATTTTAATTATTGATATCAACAATTCAATTCTTGATATCTGTAATTGTATTTTCACAAGTGAAATATCACCATAGGCTGCCATTCAAATTCAATTATTGATATTAAGAATTACATTTCCACTAGGAACAATGTTAACTCTTGATATCAACAATTCAATTATTGATACCAAGATTTAAATTATTGATATCATCAATCAAGTTCTTGATATCAACAATTCAATAGTTATTAGTTAAAATGTTAATTCTTGATATGAATAATTCGATTGTCACTAGTAACAATGTTAATTTCTGTTATCTGAAATTGTATTTCTGATATCAATATCATTTCAGATATCTAAAATGGCTTTCTTACTAGTAACAATCCCATTCATGATATCAGAAATTAAAATTGTCACTAGTGACAATCGAATTATTGATACCAAGACTTAACATTTTAACTAGTAACAATTGAATTCTTGATATCAAGAACTTGATTGTTGATATCAATAATTTAATTGTTGATATCAAGAATTGAATTGTTGATATCAAGAATTAAATTGCTTATATCAAGAATTAACATTGTTACTAGTGGGAATGTAATTGTTGATATCAAGAATTACAATTTTAACTAGTGAAAATTGAATTGTTGATATCAAGAACACAATGAATAAAAGTTAAAATGGCTTGCCATAGACAGTGCACTGACCTGAGAAAAGTAGAAAATGAATCAACTTCTCCATTGGTGATGGATTAACAGAATGCAGCAAATCCTAAACAATAAACGAAAAGAGTTTATTAAATCAAACACAATTTAATAATCTTAATAAACTTTCATTGCGAATTCTAACAACTGTTCTGACCTATACTGTATTTAATAAGTCAACTTTACTTAGTATCACTTCTTACTAGTTTTTATTAAGTTACATTTAGTTGTACAATGCATACAACTTTTTTAAACAAGTGATGTTAACCTAAAACAATCAAGCTGAATGGTAAAAAATTGATTTGTTGTCTTAGTCCTTAAACTCTGAAAAAACACCATAACCATCTTCACTTCAATTTGACTTTGTTTTATATATGTACACACGTCCTTAATGAGAATTAACAGAGGTAAACTTTACTTGAGATTATATTAAAAAGAAGTTTTGTCTGCAGTCAATATTATGGTGATCAGTGTTTCTGTTAGTTGTGCGCTTGACTTTAATTAAAATAATCCTCTTTGAACATTTACACTATAGTGTTTTGTTCAAAACATTTGTACATTAACAAGTTACTGTCATTGATGAGTTTAAATTATGTCTGAGTTATTGAGGAGTTTAACACTTTATCAACATTTTAATTCATAAAAATACTTAACAGTGCAATAAACTTGAAAGTTTAGCTAACATAACTCAAATCAACAAATCCTTTCTAACACAAATTTCTAAATCAAGGCTTTATCTAGTAGTACTCTACAGGTTATTTAGTTATTTGAACTTTTATGTAAGTGTGCTACAATAAATAATCAGTTGTTAGCACAGCAAACTATTCCTAAGTTTTTTCAAGGCATTTGGTTTGCATATTGTTTTTTTTTTTTAATAAGGGTAGCCTATATAGATTTGTTCAAGTACTAAAGATACAAAGAAACAATACTCACAAAACGTCTTTGAATTGTAATGAAAACATTCATGTTTACCTGGAGAAACAGTGAAGACTGAAGCCGAAGTGCTCTGTACTTTTTCAGTCTCTACATTTTGGGTTTTATTTCCTTCAGCTTCGCACACAAATGATATGCAATATGTAAAACCTTAATCTCATTTCCATTAAGATGTATAGATTTTCCATTCAGATTTTTAGATTTCCATATGATTCAAGAAAGCATTGTACATTTCCATGAACTATGAGATCATTTATGTTGAGATGAAGTGAAAGATGCTTTATTTATCCTCATAAACATATTCAGTAATGTCTTTTAGAAAATGAATATCCAGCAGGCACCTTGATATCACATTGACATTAAATGTTAGTCAACAAGATGTGCATGGCTATGTTGTCAAAAATGGATCAAATTTTAAAAATTCAAACTGATGTCTACAACTTGATGTCCAGACCATTTCACATCCACACACTCATGTCCTGTCTAATGCCCATTGAATAGTGGCAGACTCCCCTTCAGAAGCATTGATGAACCACAACATTTATTAGTCCCTTTACGTCAATGCTTCACACTCTATGTTAGTAGTAGGCAGTATTTGCACCTAAAGCTGGTCTGCCAAACAGCATAAACATAAAAATGTTAAATCCCCTTCATTGAATATGATTTTGTGCAATGACTATTTCTGGTACTTTTTTGTATGCACGACTGTGTACAAAAAATCACTCTGAGGCTGACATCAAGAAACACATACAAAAACTATCTGGGTCTGCTCCCAACAGCTGCACTGAAAATGTTTTGCTGTTGTTATGAAACTGTTTGCCAGAAACTTGATTTATATCTATCTAATTTAATTGGCAACACTCTGTTCAAAGAAATATGAACATTAAACCTTAACAAGTCTTTATCTTTACAGAATAAAAACAGCCTCATGCAAAGCATTCTTGGAAACAAAATCCTCATCAACCTCTTTTTTTTTTTTTTTTTGGCTGTTATTTTAGTTTTATTCTGTAAAGATAAAGACCAGGTTTAATGTTCATGTAACTTTAAAAAAAACTGTTGCCATAAATAACATTAATTTAAATCTACAGTAAGTTCCTAGCAAACAGTTATTAAAAATGAGTAATTACAGATATGTAAAATGTTATTTAAAAAACAAAAAAATAAATAAGGTCATATTTTTTGTATAATTTGATTGTAATTTGTGAACAATAAAGACAAAAGCGGATGATCCAAATGCAGCTTTAAGTTTATTCAAACTAAATCTAGACATGGAAAAACAAAACTTTACCAAAAACAAGACGGCCATAAAGGACAACACCAGACGAAGATAATAATATTGCATACATTTTAAAAATCCGCGAATCAACTAAAGCCTTAAATGGCCTAGCACCTTTTAGAGAATTTCTATTAGAAACAATCCATCACGTACACTGTGGTCACAAAATTCTGGTCTTTTAATTATCTCTAGAATATCAAAAGTGTCTAAATGTGGTCGATCCTTTTCCTATTTAGCCCCTAAGCTCTGGAATGATTTACCCAACAATGTTCGAGAATCAGTCAATCAATATACATCTTACCTAAAGACATTTCTCTTTAACAAAACTCACATAGCTCGTCTTGGTAATATACTTATGCCGCAATAGTTAGCTGTATGGAACCGATCAGATTAATCAACCACTATACTGTATGGCACTTGCAATCATTACATGCGAACGGCCCCTACGCTAGTTTCCAATTTGTTTTTCTTTTCCTGTCTCGTCCTTGAACCCGAGGACTCTCAGACTTACAGACCCAGTTCCGGCTGCCATAAAGCTCATCACACCACCGATCTACTGGCCTTTCCTTCAACGTGTCCCAGCGGTTCTTACCAGTGACCACTTCCTGTTTAATTTACTCTATTTTTCATATATATTCAGCCATGTCTGTCTCTCTCTCTAGGTTTTTTCTCCATAGGACTTTTTTCCTGATTAAATGAGTTTTTAACTTTGACAAATTGACAAAGAACCCAGAGCCTATGAACAGGTTACTCAGAGTTACAGGATTAGTTTTGAGTTGACAAAACCAAACCAGTGTGATCAGACTTAGTCGGTACCATGAATCTGATCATCAACCTTTCTTGTCAACTTACACACATAAAAAGGAGGCGTGTTTAAACAAATAGTAAAATAAACAGCTCCCTTTTTCCATACCATGTGTATTTTGTCCACTCACGACCCACTCAGAATATACAAATATATACAAACACCTACATGTATATACACGAAAAGTGACCTATACTCAGGCGTTATTTTCAGTCACTTTAAATAGTGTAAATACCTCCAACCTATGTCACTTTACTCTATTTGAAATTGTTACTTATTAATCACTCAATGTTGCTGCCTTATTACTGTTACTACTGTAAATACTTCTCATTTATGTCACTTTACTCCATAATTTGCTAAATAATCTCCTACTGCTGCTACCATTATTCAAAAAAATGTCATGTGGCACTATAGCCGGCGCTATATTTTATGTGTAGATCATTCTGGTAAGTGATTGTGTTTGCGTACTGTATGGACTCTGAGACACACCATACTGGAGGAATTGCGCATGCACATTAGTCTTGTCTGCTTCACATTCACCCTGCCGACCACATCTTCTAAAACCACATCTTCCAGTAAATTAGATGAGAGGTTTTTAAAGAAATTGATGCAGCCCCAGAAAATCATGGAAAAGTCCATTCTCTGCACATATTCTCACAACATCTAGCTTCTCAGAAATTCAGGGATTTGTTCAAAATAGTTATGGTATGATGCAATGTGTTAACATACACTTGTTATCTATGTAGCCCCAAAAATGGGGTGTTCCCTAAAAACCCCAAAACTACCCTCTAAACCAGTGGTTCCCAAACTTTTTCAGCGTGCAGCCCCCCTTGTGTATGGTGCATTCCTTCGCGGCCCCCCCAAAGAAAATTTGTGACAAAAAACTGTTCTAAACTCAACATTTTACTTATACAAAAAAGTAGTTATTTTGGTTAGTAGCCTTATTTTTTATGTTTAATTACACAGAATTCATGATAAATTAATGTTGTTTATAAAATGTCATAAAACTGGGGCCCCCTGGCACCATCTCGCGGCCCCCCTGTTTGAAAACCCCTGCTCTAAACCATGTCGAGTAACATCAAGTTTGGCATATAAGGGATATATGGTGGCAGGTCGGGCTGGTGCATGCCTGCACATTATGAGTATCCTTCAGTCATACCAGGCTGAACTGCCAGGAAATAAAGTCAAATTGAAGTGAAGATGGTTATGGTGGGTTTATTTAGGGTTTAAGGATCTCTGGTAAGATGTTGAAGTCAACAAACATTTTTTAACATTCTGCATGATTGCTTTAGGTTTATTGTCACTCATTTAATACTATTTTATTTTTTAATTTATTTTATTATCCATTTGGCGGACGCTTTTAACCAAAGCGACTTACAGTGAATTACAAGCTATCATTTTTTTTAATACGTGTGTTTCCTGGGTTCAAACCCATAACGCAATACTCTACAACTGAGGTTAAACAGGAATTTTATGCATTGTACAACTAACTGTAACTTAATAAAAACTAGTAAGAAGTGATGCTAAGTAAAGTTGACTAATTATATACAGTATAGGTCAGAGTAGCTGTTAGAATTCACAATGAAAGTTTATTCAGATTATTAAATTGTGTTGGATTTATTCTGCTCTTTTCCTTTTTTTGTTTAGGATTTGCTGCATTCTGTTAATTCATCACCAATGGAGAAGTTGCTTCATTTTCTGCATGCTTTTCTCAGTGCACTGTCACTTTAAATACTCTGTATGGTGGATTCATACAAACACAGGCCAGTGCTCATTTAACACTCATTTAGTTGTGCAGAAAGATTCATTTAAGTTGCACATTATAGACGAGGTCTGACAAAGTTAGTTTTCAAATGTTTCTGTCTACTATTTATTAATCTCCTCTCAACAGGATTCTGGACATTCACACAGAGCAACTTAAATAAATGTGTTCTCATCCAGAAGAATTGGGCTGATGCACAAGTTTACTGCAAAAAGTATCACATTGACTTTGCCACGGTTGCAAGCAATGAAAACATTGCCCCATCTCATTACTCACTTCAGAGTTTGAGGGCTGATTATTTTTTATCAGTAAACATCGGTCAGAATGAGCCTGCAGTTTCTCTGTCTCAAGATCTCTCCAGTCTGCAATTGTCTCCCATGCAGGTTTGTCATGGCCCCAATATTCTGCAGGACTTCATGCATCAGCATCAATGAAAAGCTTGAAGTCAGGGCATTGATTCGGGCAGTGGCATAGTGTGTAAGCCCTGGGATCAAATCTCTGGCTGCTGGGAAGAAGCTTATAATGCAGAACGTGGCCTTCAAAGAGAGAAGACTTTGGATATGTCGAATATGCCCCATTCAACACTGACCCCATCCCCTTACCACCCAGACACACTTTTACACACACACACACACACACACACACCATTTTTCAATATCAAATGTTTATCTTTTCAGTAGCAATGCAGCCCGCAGAAAACAGCAAAAATTGTGACAATTTGATGAATGCATGAAATGGTGAAACAAGTATAAAATGGTGGACAAGTATAAAAATCAAAACTTGAAGGCCAGTAGTTCAAAATGATATATTGACATAAAGGTATGTATTAGTTTATATTAAGATGAATTGGGGGTCAAAAATGGTAGTTATAATGGATTTGAATGGGGCATTTTTTGTCTCTGGGATCATGTGTGTCAGTTTTTGCGTAGCTTAGCCATTTTAAGTCAATTTTTAAAAAACTGAAACTTAAATTTTAAAATTGATCACAAATGATTAACCTCTGGAAATTTTGAGCAATATTCCAACCTGATCTCACAAATTTCCGTGGCATAGTCACATAATTTTTTGTTAATTTTTCCATGGCATTCTCACGGATTTCCAAATTTTTCGTGGCCCTGCCATGGACTTTCTGTCACGGATTGGTTACTCAACTGCTTTTTCCTATTTTCTTACCATTGTCGCTTTGGTTTAGTGTTAGATTTACATAAAATGACATCCCTCTCAAACCCAACTCTAACTCCAACGGCAGGCGACAATTGATTAAAGATTAGATAATATATAAGAATACATCAGAAAAAAATAGTATAAACCAATTCTTAAAGTGACATACTAACGCAAACACCAAATCTAACCCTAAACCGAAGCGACAATGGTAAGAAAATAGGAAAAAGCAGTAACCAATCAGTGCCATTAAAAAAAAGGGGAGATCTGTGAGAAGGCCACGGGAAAATGAGCAAAACATTCCGTGACTTTCTTGGGTGGGGGGGTACTGTCATAAATCCAGGATGATCAGTAGTGTGTGTGTGCGTGTGTGCGTGTGTGTTTGTTTATTTTACCTGTTGATGATGGATCCTCTCGTGTGCATTCACTCCTCCCACTTGTTTCACTAATTATCCTCCAGCCGTGTCTCGTTTTCTGCCTTTCTATTTATAGCACTTTTGTCCTGTCTTTGTCACGCGCTCACTGTTGGATGATCTCTGTCACGCTCGCTGTCCAGGGTTCCAGCTCGTTTTTCTTATTCTCGCTCCAGGTTCAATTACCGGCGTCTGAGGGTTTTCCCCGCTCTGGATTTTGTCATCCTGTGTTTCGGCTGTGGAATACTGTAAAACTTCGAATAATAGCCCAGGCTTTTATTTTCCCAAACTTATCATCACACCAGGCGTCTAAAAGAGACAGGCGTCTATTTGGGACTCGGCTATTATTTGAAGTTTTACAGAAGTCTTGTATGCACTTTGATCCTGTTCTCCAGCACTACAGGTTCGCTTTGCCTTTAAGCGGTACACCTGTTCCCTTTCGAGGAACTCGAGCTGCGTCGCCATAGCAACGCTTTGGGGAACGCCTCGGCGTGACTAATCTGAAGCACGTGTAAAACATAAACAATGATGAGATAATTGTATACTGACCGTGATGCCGTGCGGACCAGGGGTATAAGAAGGCATCCTACACAAACACACTCGCTTTTAGTGCCTCAGCAAGTGACTACGTGTATGTATTAACACACTCTGAAGTATGTCTAAGAAGTTTAAGTTGTGCGTACCTCCCTGTTCGCGTTACATCACGGACACGGACACACACAACCTCTGTGTTAAATGTCTTGGAGCGCAGCATGCACAGTTTGGTCTTGAGGGATCTGACTGTGTGCATTGTGAACGGCTTCCCTTGCACGTGCTGCGTTCTCGCGTCACACTCTTCGAGAAGGGTGCTCAGGCTCGCGCCCCTCACGGCTCTGGTCCCGCTTCTGCTGAGGCAGAACGGCGACTGCACTCGTGGGGGTCGCAAATGGATCTCACTGAGGAGACGGAGTCGGTTTCTCTCCCCTCCTCGGTGGCGTCACTCCCTCCCTCTGGTGTGCCAGGAGCTGTTCCTCCTGCCCCCGTAGGTAGTCCAACGCTCTCTCTGTCTTCTGAGGACGTGGACGTGTTAAGTGTTGATGCAGGAGATATCGGAGACTTTGATGACGCACCTACGGTCTCCCCCGCGTACGATGAGCTGGTGGAGGCGGTTACTCTTGCTGTGTCTCAGCTCGGCTTGGACTGGCCGGCTGAGCAGGAGTGCGCTCGTCCTCAGAGCCGTCTGGATGAGCGGTATCTGAGGCAACCAGCACAGCCTATTAAGCGGCGCCTCCCCTTCTTCTCCGATCTCCACGGTGAGCTGTCTAGGTCTTGGAGTCATCCCTATTCAGCCCGTACGTTTACCCCTCAGTCCAACATCTATTCTAACATCTCGGGGGCAAAGGATCACGGGTATGGATCGCTACCCCAAGTGGAAACGACTCTGGCGAGTTACCTGTCTCCTTCCTCGGCTTCCTCTCTGAAGGCACCCTCGCTGCCAAATAAACCATCCCGCATCACGTCCGTGCTCGTTGGTAAAGCCTTTACGTCGGCAAGCCAGGCGGGCGCTTGTCTGCACACCATCGGGCTGTTACAGGCGTCCCAGGCTGAGTCATTACAAAAACTGGCTAAGGATAAGGAGACGGACCCAGACGTGGTCAGTTCGCTGCGTCTGGCGACGGATGTCTCCCTCCGGGCAACTCGCGAGGCGGCAAAGTCGGTCGGGCGTGCTATGGCTGCACTGGTGGCAGTTGAGAGGCATCTTTGGCTGAATTTGTCCAACATTAAATCAGCTGATAAGGTGTTTCTCATGGACGCCCCGATTGCTCCCTCGGGTCTCTTTGGCAACGCTGTTAATTCCGTGGTCGAGAGATTCCAGGAAACGCAGAGACAGGCTGCGGCTTTCAGAAGATATCTTCCTCGTCGAGATCGCTACGAGCCTGTTGGGCGTGCGTTGCCCCAACCATCTTGTAGTTACTCTCACAGAGATCGTCAGAAACAGAGTGTGGCGTCCCGTGCTCCCCCTCAGAGCTCACGGGGGACCGGACATCGCGCTCAATCACGGAAATCCGAACCGAGATCGGATCTGAGACACGTCATCCAAGCGAGGAAGGCTTCTTCGAAGAAGAGATCCTAGTATCAGGCGTAGCGGGGGCTCCCCCTGCCGGGGCAGAGTGGTATGCACCTCAGTTTATGGTGCCCGCTGTACCTCGGTGCCCTCTACGCATCATGACGCCAGCTCTGCCGCACGTAGCGCGGCAGGGCAGAGCAGTCTTTATTTCACAAAGTTCACAAAGCACACAGAGCACACCAGAGACCAGTCTCGAGCGATTGGTTCCCTTGGTAAATTACATTGCGGCGTGGGAAAAGCTGCCCAATGTATCAAAATGGGTAATACGCACAATCGAGCACGGGTATGCCATTCAGTTTCAATGTCACCCACTTCGGTTTTCCGGCGTTCTGCCCACAGCAGTGCGACCCGAGCAGGCTCTAATTCTAGAACAAGAAGTAAACTCACTTTTGTGCAAGGGGGCTGTAGAGATTATTCCTCCACACGAGAGAGACACAGGGTTCTACAGCAATTATTTCATTGTCCCAAAGAAGGACGGCGGATTACGTCCCATTCTGGATCTCAGAGAATTAAACCGCTCAGTTATGCGGTTAAAATTCAAAATGTTGACACTAAAACACATTGTCACACAAATAAGGTTGGGCGACTGGTTTTCACCATAGACCTCAAGGATGCGTATTTCCACATTTCCATCCTTCCCCAACACAGGAAATTCCTGAGGTTTGCGTATCAGGGCACAGCATACCAATATCGGGTTCTTCCTTTCGGACTGGCATTATCACCCCGCACATTCACGAAATGTGTGGATGCAGCTTTAACCCCTCTGCGCATGAAAGGCATTCGCATATTGAATTATATAGACGATTGGCTCGTTCTGGCGGAGTCAGAACAGATGGCGGTTCAGCATCGAGATGTTGTTCTTGCACATATGAGAGATCTGGGGTTGCGGCTGAATACCAAAAAGAGTGTGCTTTCTCCTGTTCAGAGAACCACTTATTTGGGATGCCACGACGATGCAGGCGCAGCTTTCGCCTGCACGTATCGATGCCATCATGACAGCCGTGAGAGCGTTGAAGCTGGGCCAGCTATGCACGGTGAAGCAGTTTCAGAGACTGCTAGGTCTTATGGCAGCCACGTCCAGCGTTATCCCCGCGGGTCTGTTGCACATGAGACCTCTACAGTGGTGGCTAAAGACCAAGGGCTTTTCCCATCTGTCTGTATGCCTTCCCCCCGGTCACGTTGATCCCAGGGGTTCTGGAGAGAGTTCGCCAGGACAAGGTTCGGCTCTTGTTAGTAGCCCCCTTCTGGCCAGCCCGGGTATGGTTTTCGGACCTCATGTCCCTTCTGGAAAGCCCCCCGTGGGAGATCCCTGTCAGGAGGGACCTTCTGTCTCAGGTAGGGGGTGCAGTCTTCCACCCCCGCCCGGAGATGTGGAAACTGTGGGTCTGGCCGCTGAGGGGGCCAGGCTCATAGACTCAGGTCTCCCAGATGAGGTTGTGGAGACCATTCTTAACTCCAGGGCTCCCTCCACACGGAAACTTTATTCCCTTAAGTGGAAAGCTTTCACCTCTTGGTGCTCTGCTCGTCTGGCAGACCCAGTCAACTGCCCCGTCGACGTGGTGCTGAGGTTTCTGCAGGAGCGTTTCTCTGATGGATTAACTCCTTCCACCCTTAAGGTTTATGTGGCAGCAGTTTCTGCCTACCATACTCCTGTGGAAGGCTCATCAGTGGGTAGACACCCATTAGTGGCTCGCTTTCTTCGTGGGACTCGTAGATTGCGACCTGTTAGTCGCTCTAGGGTGCCCACTTGGGACCTAGCGGTCGTGCTGTAAGGGCTCTCGTTAGCTCCGTTCGAGCCACTTGAGACTTCGCCAGATAGGTTTCTGGCCTTTAAGACTGTGTTCCTTCTGGCTATCACTTCTTTAAAACGAGTGGGGGACCTTCAGGCCCTGTCGGTATCCCCGACATGTCTTGAGTTTGCACCCGGGATGGCTAAGGCTTTTCTACACCCAAGGCCAGGTTATGTTCCTAAGGTGCTGAACAATGTGCCGAGGCCCATTGTTCTGCAGGCCCTTTGTCCTCCCCCATTCAGGACTGCGGACCAGGAAAAGCTGAATTTGGTGTGTCCTGTGCGAGCACTGGATACATATGTTCACAGGACTGCTCAGTGGAGAAAGTCCGAGCAGCTATTTGTGTGCTTTGGTTCACCCAGAAGAGGTTTACCGGTGACCAAGCAGACTTTGAGCAGATGGATAGTGGATGCTATCTCACAGGCTTATGAACATCAGGGTATACCCTCACCCGTCGCTGTGAGGGCCCACTCTACCCGGGGTATGGCTGCCTCTAAGGCCTTAGGGTCAGGCGCTTCACTTCAGGACGTATGTGATGCGGCCGGTTGGTCTTCGCCGCTCACCTTCGTCAGATTTTATGATTTAGACCTAGACTCCTCTTTAGGGTCCCAGGTTCTTTTGCCTTGACTGTGTTCAGTTATACACGCTGCAGGCATTTGGTAGTATGGAAGCGTGGGCATCTCGTTCCCCAAAGCGTTGCTATGGCGACGCAGCTCGAGTTCCTCGAAAGGGAACGTCTCAGGTTACGTATGTAACCCTAGTTCCCTGAGAAGGGAACGAGACGCTGCGTCTCCATGCCATACTCCCTGCATCCCTGCAGGCACTTGCTTCGGCACTTGGTAGCGAGTGTGTTTGTGTAGGATGCCTTCTTATACCCCTGGTCCGCACGGCATCACGGTCAGTATACAATTATCTCATCATTGTTTATGTTTTACACGTGCTTCAGATTAGTCACGCCGAGGCGTTCCCCAAAGCGTTGCTATGGCGACGCAGCGTCTCGTTCCCTTCTCAGGGAACTAGGGTTACATACGTAACCTGAGACGTTTTCCCTGTTTTCCTGCTGAGACTCCTGTTCTATTCGCGAGTGGATTATGTCATTTGGATTATTTCCTTCACAGTGTGGACTACGTCGAGGTGCCGCGTGTGGTTGCTACCTTGTTTTCCTGACAGCTGTAAAGTCTGTAAAAGGATCCTTTGCATTTAACTAAAACAGTTCAAACTTGAATTGCAAAATTGTAAAAAAAAGTTTTTAACTTACATTTTTCATTCTATTGTAATTTGGTTTAGTATTTTTTCATAATTATCCATATAAAATATATACTGCTATAACTTCAAGCAGAACTATTTAGTTTAAGTACCGTATTTTCCACACTATAAGGCGCACCGGATTAGGAGGCGCACCTTCAATGAATGGCCTATTTTAGATTTTTTTATATATAGGGCGCACCGGGTTATAAGGCGCATAGAATAGAAGATACTGCAGTGAAACGTTTGACTGTGTTTGCATTATGCATCCACTAGATGCAGCTGTGCTAAAGGGAACGTCAGATAAAGTCAAACTTTATTAAGCCTTCTGAAAACTCAGTTCACCATGGTGACGTTGTTCAAACGTTGATGTGCATACGTATTAACAATATCTCCCAGCCTTGCTCACCCCAAATGTGGAAGGGAACTTTACCCTAATTCAGTAAACACGTTGTAAATGAAACAGTCTGATGCTCTGGCCGCAGAAACATTAGGGTTTTCTTTTTTAGATTTTTAGATATTTCTACTGAAAACAAGACAAAAATACTTAGTAAGAAAATCATTTTTTGCAGTGTATTTGTAGCTTTTAAGCTGAACTATTTAGTTTAAGAAATCAACTTGAAATTGATTGTAGAATTAATACATTTATTATAAGATGTTAGGTAATTATGGAGGTATATCTTGTGTAAAACAACTGCACACCTGTGACAGTGAGTTTTGTATTTGTAGAGATTATCCACACATGTGTATCAGTAAATTTGAAGTCACAGATGAAGAGTTGCAAACTTGTAGATTTTTTTCTTTCCCTCAAATACAACACAACACATAGACCTTCACAAATCCTTCAGTGCAGCTGCACAAATCCCATTTTACAAATCACAGATTAAGAAACTCATACGCTCACGTTTTTTTGCTACAATTCCTGCAGTAAATGTGACACAAAACCTTGAACGCCTGTATTAAAATATGTGAAGTCACACAGAAATTTGGCACATTCACAAATCATGTGCATCTGTGCGATGAGAGTTGCATGTGTGTACAATTTTTTTCACAAAATATTAATTTCTTTTTTATGATATTTTTCTATCACAAACACAAGTACATAACTACAACTGCTTGAATCTGCTGCTACGAGTTTTAAACCATCGTTAGCATGCTTTCTCTCTCTCTCTCTCTTTTGCACCAATTATCTCTCAGATAAATTGAATAATAATGGAATATCTCCAGCAGGCGAGCCTGGCGGGAGCGCCGCCCGTGAGCGCGCTGAGCGAGCAGGTATGTACATTTGTCACGGTACGCACACTGTTGTCGTTGAAAGATTGATAAAGCAAAAAGCTTTTGGGGGCTAAAAATAGAAAAAGAAAGAGGGAAAAGGAAATGCGCTGGAAGCACAAAGTAAAGCGCTCTCCTGACACTGGAAGCCATCGTAATGTGACATCAGTGTTTTTTATTCGGATAAGTTAGGTGTGCGATGACACACAGTCCTCTCACATCATATTGCTTATTTGATCTGTCGGGGGTGTAACTCATGAGCAACTGCGCGCACCACTTGCACGGATTGCATGCAGGTATTTATCTTCCCCAAACACCAGCAAAGACAGTAAGAGACCATTAGTGCAGCTTATCACATTTTTAATGAGAAGAGGAGCCGTCTTTCCAGCCAAAAAGCTAAGCATTGTTTTAAAAGAAACCTGCCACATTTGCTTAAATAAACAATGGTGGGATTTTCTGTGTGTGTATATAGTGTGTATTACATTAAAATGTGCACTGCACATGTGTTTAGTTAAATAGGCTATATTTTCACAGTTTGAGTTTGGATTTAGTTCTACTGCTTTTTTACTGTTGTTTCGCACAGCAATTTAAAATTAAGAAAAAAATATTTACATGCAACTGCAGAATATAGCCCCATGCACTGTCATTCTGTATTTCAGAATTCAGATTCATTAAATCCAATCAGTTTAAGTGTGGGTGTGTGCGTGCATGTGCGCTTGTATGGTATGGCTCTGTCACGGGCAGTGTTGGGTGTAACTAGTTACTAAGTAATTAGTTACTGTAATTAAATTACTTTTCACTTGAAAAAGTAAAGTAAGGGATTACTCTTATTTTTCTTGTAATCTAATTCTGCAAAACCTTATTCTACGTCCTTAACCCTTCCCATTTCTACCAATACTTAAAATTAACAACAACTTTAGTATTAATAAGTAGTAGTTGGAGTATATTGAGGCAAAAGTAGTTAATAGTTAGTTAATAGTGAGAATTGGACCCTAAAGTGGGACAGAATAATTGATGTACTTTTATATATTATTTCTTTGAGCAATTTCAAGCCTTTCATTGTATCATGTACTAAATAGGATTTAGAAAGTAATTAGTAATTAAATACTTTTTGTAGAGAGTAATTTGTAAAGTAATCTAATTACATGATTGAAGATGTAATTAGTAACTAGTAATTAATTACTTTTTTTGAGTAACTTACCCAACACTGGTCACGGGTGAGACAAGATGAGGCAAGGTACGGATCCAAATGCAGTTTTATTCCAGTGAAAAAGGCAACAAAACATGAACTAGGGAACACAAGGGACAAGCTACATCAAACAACAATCCACAAACACAGAATGAATAAGCAGGGTATATATGCATGACTAAGACCAATGACAAAGCAGAAACAATCAGTAACTAGGACAACACACAAGGGGAGAAGCATGATCACAATGAATATCCATGGTTACAAACAAGGGGGCGGAGACACTAATTCACACCGGGAGATACAACTAGGAACAAGGGTATACATGAACACAGGTTAAACACAGGTACACAGAGACATAAAATAAACCCAAAACACAAGTATAACAAAACACAGGGAACACGTTACAGTCTGTGTGTGTGTGCCATTTGTGCTTATTAAAATAAAAAATGTGAATGTATTATTTTGTGTGGGGGTCAAAATTGTTGCTGCATACCCCTATGGCACTGGGTAGTTGGGTCACTGCACCTTGACAATCATTAAACGGCTGTATAATAGTCACTGTTTGATTACTTACATCTTTCTTGCACATCCACTAACTGAGGTATTGCACATCTGTCCTCTTAAGTTGCACTTCTTTTTGCTGGTTTGATTTATTGGTCATCTCGGTATCATTTTGACTTTATCTTACTTAATGGGGCGCAGCACAGACCTTTTGGCGTGTGACATCACACTATCACAAGATCAATTTAAAAGCATACTGAGTTAATTACTGTTGAATCGGTCTCGCAGTGCTAAGACGTCACATGCCGATCGGTCTGCGCTGCGCCGCAAGAAGCCAAACGAGCGCTGAGTCAAATAAGACGAGCATCAGAAAATCACCGAGGTCCGGACCTCAGCGTCCTCAATGGTGGGTATGGCCAAGGTCATGAGTCCTGTCTGCAAAATGCAAACTTTGGCCACACATAGTTTAGATTTTTTCAATATTAAAAATTAATGGGACTTACATTATTTAGTACTTTATTTAAATGTATATGTGTATTTTCTGCTTGTATTTTTTTAATCTACTCATATTGATTGTTTGAGATTAATGGAAGCTTATTTTTGTTTACTAATTCATCATTGGAGTATTGTGTGTAATTACCTTCATCTGTGTATAATTAGCACTCCTATTTATATTGTTCTACACTTGGTGAAAATAATACCTTGATAAAGGCGATTTACCTTGCTGAAACATTGGTGGTAATTCATAAACTCTTCTTCAGCGAGTGTTGGGCGCCACCTGGTGGGCCGTGCTGAACAGTGCTCACCATAGCCTACAGCAGAGCTATTCACATCTTACCTTAGCCCAGTGTTCTCCACATCCAAACATGGAGAGCTGGTGCCCTGCAGAGTTTAGCTCCAACTTTAATCAAACACACCTACCTGTGATTTTTCTAATGATCATGAAGACATTAATTAGCTTGCTCAGGTGTGTTTGTTTAAGGTTGGAGCTAAACTCTGCAGGGCACCGGCTCTCCATGTTTGGATGTGAAGAACACTGCCTAAAGCCTGGAATACACTGCAGGATTTTTGCCCAGGATTTTTTGCTCCTATAAGATCATTACCTTATCACACTGTGCGACATGGACAGTTTAAACTCGGGTACAACGGCATGTAGACTGTATTATGATGAAGCTTCGGCGGCTGCATTACATGTTATTTGATTAGGGTTGGAGCTAAACTCGGAAGTGCTCCAGCCCTCCAGGGTAAGATTTGAATAGGTCCTTCGGGTATACAAATCACTTTCACACCATTTATCTTAGAGATTTGGTGCAAGAGAGAAACACACGCTCGAAAAAGAGTGTTTGAAACTCGTAGCAGCAGATTCAAGCAGTTGCAGTTATGTACTTGTGTTTGTGCTAGAAAAATATATATTTTTTTTTAAATGTACACACGTGCAACTCTCATCACACAGATGCACATAATTATTTGTGAATGTGCAAAATTTCTGTGTAACTTCACACATTTTAAAACAGGCGTTCAAGTAGGTTTTGCACCATATTTACTGCAGCAAAAAACATGAGCGTATTTCTTAATCTGTGATTTGAAAAATGGGATTTGTGCAGCTGCACTGAAGAATTTGTGAAGGTGTAACTGTTGTGTTGTATTTGAGGGAAAGAAAAAAATCTACAAGTTTGCAACTTTTCATCTGTGACTTCAAATTTACTGACACACATGTGTGGATAATCTCTATAAATACAAAAATCACCGTCACAGGTGTGCAGTTGTTTTACACAAGATACACTTTCATAGATAATGGTTGTAACAAACCTTTGTAACACATTTAAGTAAGCAAAAATAGGCAACCTGTTTTTTTATTGTAAAGATAAATTCTGATCTAATTTAAGTCTATACATTTTTGATCGTTTTTTGCTGTGTGGATAATTTAATATTATGGTCCGTGTTTACTTTCAAATGATAGAAAAGAGATTCCTGAAACAAATTACTTAAAAATTACTATTAGGTGTTTTTGTACCTAAAGTGAATACAGAGATGATCAAAGTCAAATTAAGCAAGCAGGTATTTCTGTACAAATAATAAAGCTTAGTATCTATAAAATCATTAATTTCAGTATTTTTTGTTATAAATAAACATTTAAGGAATTGTATATAAAGATTAGTTTTTATCACAGTAACAATGACAAATTATATGTTATTTGTCGTGGGGGGGTTGTCATAACCACTAAATCTCAAAATTACATGAGATCGCAGAACTAGACGCAGCTTCCAGCTGTTTTTGTTATTGTGTGTGTGGTGTTTTGAACATCATGGCTTTAAAATGTTATGAGGAATCATTTAAAGCAACACTATGTAGTTGTTTTACCTTTAAATAATGTCTCTAAAATTATTTCAGTGATAGAACAACTTTTAACTGGACAAATTGTACTGTTGCTGCAACCTGAGCAGCCTCCTAGCTGCTACAAGCACACTCTGAAAGTGTCGGTGGAGGGAAGAGCACACAGCCCCGCCCCTGCCCCCTGCCTGCAGAAGAGTGTCTGATACCAGGCACTGTTGTGCTTTCAACCACATGGGGGAGCTGTAAGTCATTTTTACATGGAAACTACATAGTGTTGCTTTAATGAATGTTTATACAGATCGCCCTTCATTCTAACTTAAACAAAGGAGAAACTGAGAATGCATTTTTATCTTTTGAATCACTTTTATCAGAAAGTTGTTTTTTGTGCTGCTTATGAGAGAAAATAAAAGTTAACCATTTGTTGTATACCTGGTTTGGTCCCCCTCCCAACTCACACATATTGTAGATGATTCGACTATCAGACGACTATAGGCAAGCCAACAGATAAGTCACTGCATTAATAACCAAATTAAAACACCCAGAAATACACCTGGTAATTTTCTGTACCACAGTACAGCCGTGCAAACACAAAAACTACCAAGAAATAGACCGCTTCACAGTTCACGTCACAGGCGGTTCCCAGTGCGCATGTCGGGGTCAGAAAAGTCATTACAGCAGATTGAGTTGCCTGTTTTTCGGGTTCGTCAAAAATGCGTACTTGCGTCGTGGGCTTTGAAAATCGCACCAGGTCTGACGTTAAGTTTTTCAGGATTTCTGCAGAATCTCAAAAACAAAAAATACTACTTCTGTGGCTGCAATCAATTAACTGTGCAGACTGGAACAATACAGAGATCAAAGACGCTTGTGTTTGTAGTGCTCACTACATTTCAGGTAAGTCATCATTTTTCAGCCCTGTTAGATTAAACTAGAAAGCATAAATGGTATGAACAGTTTGACCCCATGATATGCACGCACCTGATAGACATTCAATGTTTACAAACCTCTACAAAAAAGTCTTAATTAATTGAAACACATGTTCTTGTAAGTTTGTGGCATCCCCTTTCAAGTGCCCTTAGAAGGGGAAAATATCTTGTTTTGTGAGATGAAGTAAAAGTTACCCATTTGTTGACTACATGTTCTTGTCCCCCTTCCAGCTCATGTATACACACATAGATGATTTAACTATCAGTTGACTATAGGCAAGATTCAACAATTCTGATTTGAATATGTAAATCTTTAGTCGGGGACACCCTTAGTGTCTTGTTTAGGTTTTGTTCTGCATGTTATTTGTTAACTGTACTTAATTTCTATGGTTACTGATTACATAATAATTAACCCATTACCTCAGTGATTCATTGGTGTCTCCTTATGTATTTATTAGTTCAGTTTCTTTGTCTATTCTCATTTGTAACCGTTTGCTTTGGTGTTTATTGCTGGTTTATGTTTTGTTAGTGTGTAGTTTATTTGTTCATGTTTTGGTGATGGTTGTCCTCCTGGAGCTTTGTCTCATCTCCATACAGGATGTCTAGAGATCAGATTCTTGGTCATCATTTTAAAGAGCAGACCAAGAACTGCTGACTGCCAGAGATCAGTAAAGACGAGTGATGTGTCATTTCATTAAAGTAACATTGTTCCTGGCAAGACAAGCAGTTGCCTTCTGCGGTGAAAATACAAAACTAAATACAAACCAGGCCATTAAAAAAAACCTTAAAAAATTCAAACAAGAAGGAATTCTAGTTTACATGCTTTTACATCTACAGCCACACCTGAACATAAAATGGCCGTCATGTTTTGATCTCTACATTTAGGCTTTTATCTCAAACACAAATCTTTATGCAAAACCTTTTCCAGTTTGAAGATGCCGAGATTGATTTCCATTCAGATGTTGTTTACAATATGAGGCTCCTCATTCAAATATCATTTATTGTAGCTTATAACTTTTACTTAGCAAAAAAATATCAATGCACTTGCTGGTATTTAAGTATATTTTAGTACTTTCAAGTATATACTTTTCAGTTTCATAACACTTCTAGATGTTTTGGCAGGGTTGCCATGTGGTAAAAGTGTAGTAAACATTCATCATATGTTTGTTGTTTTATTTGTGTGATTGTTTTTGTTCTGAATTTTAGTTGTAAAGCGCTTTGGGATTTACTTTAAGGCACTATAGAAAATTAAAGTTTATTATTATTATTTATTTAAGTCTAAAAAGGTGAGCAGTTTTTCACATTTGCCAAAGAAATAAATAAAATCGACTTACTGGCTAACACATAATACTTAGGGACCGTTCGTTATTTATTGAAGGGGCCACCAGAGGAAAATAGGGGAGGATCATGTCTTTTTTTTCTTTGTTGAAGGGAGGGTCATCCAACTTTTTTAGCAAATGGGTCTGACCCAACAAAAATCGCACCATCCCCAACCCATGATGCACAATGATTGATGGTATTATTAAACTTTGAATATAATTACACTGAAAAATATTTTAAATACATGCAAAATAAATACTCCATAAATCAGATAACGAATGAGCTGGTAAAAAAGTTGCTCTAGAAAAAGTTTGAAAACTAATGAGAAGCAGCAATTAAATAGCGAATTAAATAGGGACTACTGTAGCATGTACGACGGACGGCCTTACGTCAAAATATCATCAGAATGATTGACAACTGGGATGACCAATAGTCTTGATGATCCACCAGGAAAAAGAAAATCTTCCGCTCTACCTTTAATCATGGAAATTGTCAGGGGTTCCTAAACTTTGGCATATTACTGTGGATGGATGGATGGATGGATGGATGGAGAGATTTATACATTTGATAACTGTGGGAAAAAATGTATCTTGCATTTGAAAACTTTTACACATTCAACATTCAAACATTTTAAGATTTGAGGATCTTTTAATCAGAATGCATTGTATGTGAGAGTGTTTTGTATTTTTAGAGGCAGATTAATGACCTTTTACACACAATGCTTTATTGTTTCACAAGGTGGAGTAATGGTTGTGTAGTTACACCACTAAAGACAACCTGAATAAATAAATGTTATACATGGATATAACTGGTTTCTTCAATGCACCCTTCATTCCATATTCATTTTTACATCGATTGCAAATAAAACAGGTCTCTGATTCTTTGTCTTGTGTTGTCCTTTATGGCTGTTGCGTGTGCCCCGTCTTGTTTTTGGTTGAGCATAGTTTTTTCAATGCGTTGATTTAGTTTCTATGTGAATAAACTTGAAGCTGCATTTGAATCATCCGCCTGTTTCTCCTTTGTCCACATGTTACAATTAAAATATACAAAATGAATATCATTTTTATATATTTTAGATATTATAAAATAACATTTTACATATATTTAATTACTAATTATTATTAACAACATAAGGTTACATGTGTGTTTCATTTCTGAACTATTCTGAAAATTGACAACAAACATTGATATAAAATAAACAGGTCAAAAAACAAATCAAACTTGACATTAAAAATTTGATGTCCATTTGACATCCACACACTGATGTTCTTTCAACCTCCATAATAACAGCTCAAAAGCAATGAAAGTAAAGTTTTATTCAGCAAATTTGAAAGCAATACAAAAGTAGTTTCAAAAAGTAATGCATCTATTCTGATTGTGAACACAGATCTGTAGCTGTCTGTCCCTTTTGCGTCCCATACGGCCATAACTGTTGGAAGCAGACTGAATATAGTTTCTGTTTGTGTTTCTTGATGTAAGTCTGAGATGAGGCTGGATGTGACTGCTCTACAACACCTAGAAAAGATGCAGTAACTTGTATTACTTGTTATAAACTACAGCATCAATGACAAGATTTTCAGCAACTCATACTAACATAACAATCCACAAAATCAGTAAAGCTCTCTAAACAAACATGGATTACCACCTAGATCAGTAATCCACACCAGTAAGATAAAGTCAACAGGTAAGTCATCGCATTAATAACCAAATAAAAACACACCTAGAAATACAAACTCTACAGTGCTAAATCTAATCAAAGTACACAGTGATTTATGTACCACAGTACAGCCGTGCATACACCAAAACTACAAAAAATATTGCACACAGTCATATTTCATTGAAACACATGTTCTTGAAAGTGTTAAACGTTTGTGGCGTCCCTTCCTAAACTCCCCTTTTAATGGGGGAAATATCTTTATTTGAATGCTTGATTACATCCTAAACCTACATCATACATACACCAGTCAGCTCGATCCTGTCCCCACCCCTTTACTAAAGGCCTGTGTCATATCCCTAGCTGAACCCATTACACTGATAATAAATGCCTGTCTCAATTCTGGTAATGTCCCTGCTGCACTCAAAACCGCTGTAATTACACCCATTCTCAAAAAACCAAATTCTGACCCTACATCACTGCTAAACTACCGTCCTATCTCCAACCTCCCCTTTCTGGCTAAGGTATTAGAAAAAGTGGTGGCATCACAACTTCACACTTTTCTACACCATCACAACCTGTACGAGCCTTTTCAATCTGGTTTCCGCCCGTGTCATAGCACAGAGACTGCCCTACTACGCATAGGCAATGATCTTCTCCTGTCTGTGGACTCCGGCTCACTTAATATTCTCATCATTCTCGATCTTAGTGCTGCATTTGACACAATAAATCACAATGTCTTAATCTCCCGTCTGTCTGCTATTGGTGTTTCTGGCAAAGCCCTAAATTGGTTCCAATCATTCCTCACAAACAGAAAGCAATTTGTTGCACTTGGTTCACATAAGTCTTCCCAGTCCTCAGTCACTCGTGGTGTCCCTCAGGGTTCTGTTCTCGGGCCACTCCTTTTTCTCATCTACATCTTCCCTATTGGTCAGATTATTCGCAGCCACGGCCTTAATTTCCACTGCTATGCAGATGACATTCAACTGTATCTTACCACCACTTCACCCTCTGATCCCCCCCCCCCCGCACTCACTCACTGACTGTCTTTCTGATTTAAAAACCTGGATGCAAAACAACTTTCTTAAACTAAACACACTTAAACTGAAATTCTGCTGGTTGGCCCAAAAAGCATGCTCACCAAACCATACACTTTCACCCTTAATATTGATGATTCACCTGTTCACTCTACCGCGACTGTCAAAAACCTTGGGATTACATTTGACCCCACTTTTGACCATCATATCAAATCAGTCACTAAAACTGCCTTCTTTCACCTTCGTAACATTGCCCGCCTTCGACCCTTCCTTCCTGTCAGTGATGCACAGACCCTGGTTCACTACTTCGTCATGTCCCGCTTAGACTACTGTAAATCCCTTCAAAGATTGCAATATATTCAAAACTCTGCAGTCAGGCTACTTACACATACAAAAAGATCTGCCCATATCACCCCCATTCTCCATCAGCTCCACTGGCTACCAGTTTCATCCCGGATCACATACAAAGTACTACTACTCACCATCAAAGCCCTCAATAACCTTGCTCCTCCATACATTTGCAACCTCTTAACTCCCCACGCTTGCTCAGATCATCTGACCAAAACCTCCTTCTCATTCCCCGCACTAGACTCTCTACCGTTGGTGGTAGGTCTTTCAGCGCCCTGGCACCAAAACTCTGGAACTCCCCCCCACAACCTCTACGTGACAGTACTTCTCTTCCTTTCTTCAAAACCCATCTCAAGACATTTCTGTTTAACGAACACTTCTCTCCACACATTTCATAGTCTGTTAACTAAATGTTTGTTGTTTTGTTAGTTGTATTCAATTTCTGTGTTTCATATGTAATGTTTATCTGACTGTGTGTTTCTATTTTAATGTAAAGCGACCTTGGGTTTGAGAAAGGCGCTATATAAAATAAACTTATTATTACTATTATTATTATCACCCTGTAAACTGGCAACAACATAGACTGATGAACCCCAGAAACCAGCATTGTCATATTAACAACAAGATGATAAAGTGTAATGATAAACATTTTCAACATTTATAAAACAGTGTTTGTATTATCTATTCATAAATCCCTGACCTTAATTTCTCTCGCATCTCGTCTTTCATCTTCACTTTTATTTCTCCATTTGTTTCGTTGTTTTTGTTGGCAGCATGAGCTGTTTGGCGCTTTAGTGACATGAGGCCAAAGGTTTGGGGACATCACGCAATATAAACAAATTTATTATCAAATATATGAAAATCTGTATTCTTGATATTTAATACAGTCTATAATGAAATTTTGTTTTTAATAAACTGCCGAATTTCTTTACCCACTCCAACCGACCCACGGGTTACATCTTTATTGATGTTTTATGGTGGTTGGCAAACAGAATAATTAACAGAATAAGCACACAAGTTCACGGTTTGTCAATGTTTTTGAAGCAGAGGCTCCAGTGTCAACTATAGCAAAAGCTTTGGGCATTACAAAGGACATGAGTGTGTGAATGTAAAAACATCAAGGTCTGGACATCAAGATTTTGATATTTGATCTGTTTACTTGGCGGCAACATTTGATGTCAAACTCACGTCTTTTGGCCACTCTGATACGTTTCAAAACAAGATGTGGCAAACTTATTTGGCTGAATTTATATGAACTCAGAGATCATGGAAATGCTTTCTTGACTCATGTTCTTTTGAACTAAATCTGAACGGGTAATCTAAACATCTTAATGCAAATGAGATTAAGACAGAAGTTTTACATAAAATATACTGCATTTTTGCAGGAAGAAGGAAATAAAACCTGAAATGTAGAGACTGAAAAAGTACAGAGCACTTCAGCTTCAGTCTTCACTGTTCCTGCAGGTAAACATGGAGGTTTTCATTACAATTCAAAAAGTTTTTGTGTGTATTGTTTTTATCTTTGTACTTGCACAAATCCAGTAAATTAACCTTACTTTAAAAAATTCAGTAGAAATATCTAAAAATTCTTAAATCAAGATGTATTGACCTAAGAAAATTAGTCTAGTTTTTAGACAAAACATATTAAATTTAAGCAAATTTGTGCTTAAAACAAGCAAAACAAAATCTGCCAATGGAATAAGATTTTTTGCTGAATTTTTTCTTGTATTAAGCAAATTCAAGACAAAATAGATATTCTTATATATTTAAAATGTGGGTCTAAGATGACAACTTTATATTCTTGTGTGGTATTATTTTAAAGGGCATGTTGCAATGCGTAATGAGGTCTAATTTCTGCTAT
Source organism: Misgurnus anguillicaudatus (assembly GCF_027580225.2). Classification (NCBI taxonomy): domain Eukaryota; kingdom Metazoa; phylum Chordata; class Actinopteri; order Cypriniformes; family Cobitidae; genus Misgurnus; species Misgurnus anguillicaudatus. Next base: position 31,251,384 of record NC_073337.2, read on the forward strand.
TCTAAGATAAAGTGTACCAAAGTTAAGAACTTCGAGCATAATCTGCACCTGTCTTCCTAAGGAGATATGGCTAACAAATTATTTTTATGATTGGAGCAAGCATGTGGCAGCCAGACATAAAGTGTTTGTTTACCCGGCAAACTCTGACTACGATCAGACAGACAACTTTGTGTCTGTGAGATATGATTATGAGGGTTTATTAATAATCAAATATCTAAATTATGTTCAGAAGATAATTTGTATAATGCACTAAATTCTTAGTATATTAAATTGGAGTGAGGTTATAATTCAAATACAGAGGTCAAAGAATTAAATTCAATCCTTATAAATATAATTATTCTTTTGGGAGCGCCAAGACACGAAAGAACAAGAGATCCCTTCACATAAGTATTTTATGAAATAAAATGTTGATAAAGTGTTAAAATCCTAAATAAATCAGGCATAATTTAAACTCAATAATGACAGTAAGTTGTCAATGTACAAATGTTTTAAACAAAACACTACTGCAAATGTTTAAAGAGGATTATTTTAATGAAATTCAACTGCACAACTAACAGAAACACTGATCACCATAATATTGAATTCAGACAAAACTGATTTTCAATATAATCTGAACTAAAATTAAACCTTTGGCAATTCTCATCAAGGATGTTTGTGCATGTATGAAATCTTACCAGAGGATGCTTAAACAACCTTTTTTAACATCATAAACATGTTTTTTACAAAAGCATTGGTAGCCATATGCTGTCGTAAGTGTTGGCGTTACTGACAGAGTTCAATGATTTGGTGTTTCCTGAAACCATAGTTTAAACGAACATTCGCAAGCTGCATCACAAACTTGTGTGGTTTGAACGACAGCTCTTCATCTGTCATTAGAAGCACAGTTCCTTGTTATTTAATGTGAAGATTTTTGTTGATCATGCTTTTAAACAAAATAAGCAAAAAAATGTAGTACAGTCTATATCCATCATTCTAAATATGAAGAGTTTCGTTGCAAAATGAGATAAATCCATTTTTTTTACTTTTTTGACAAAACATGTTTATTATGATGTTATCATGTTATTATTTTGTTTTATGATGCTACTTAGCTGTATTTTTTAATTTATGAAGGTTTAAATGAAAACAAACCAACTGCAGTTGAATTGAAATTAATTGGAATGCACAACCAAAAAACAAGATTTCTGAACAATTAAAAAAATGGTGGTTATCTCATTTTTATATATGAAGAGTTTCGTTGAAATGTTATTTTACATCTTTAAGTTTTTAAACAGAATTAAAGTGCTGCATTTGAAAACTGTGCATGTGTGCAGTCCCGGGGAGTCCCTGTGAGGAGTGACGTAAGAGGGTAATTGCGTATGATTTACATATCTTAAAAAACAACAACAACAGATAACTAAATCACAAAATCAGTCTTTTGATGACATTTACGTTATTTACAGCAGAGATCTGACATGAAATAGATTTGAACAGATGAATTATTACTCCACCTCCCACGTGACATCATCAACTATGTTGTTGAACCAACATGGCTCAAATGACGAATGTGTGACAAAGTTACTATGCTTTCAGGAAACAGTTGTGACAAGTTAGTTAGTTTCACCAACTATGCTTCGTACAATGGTGGTTCAGCAGCGAGTTACGTTGTTTTGTCCGGGAAACGCACTCCTGCTTGATTGTTTAGTTTAATGTCACTAATTTAAGTAAGTTTTATGCATTGTACAACTAACTGTAACTTATCACTTCTTACTAGTTTTTATTAAGTAAAGTTGACTTAATATATACAGTATAGGTCAGAACAGCTGTTAGAATTCACAATGAGAGTTTATTCAGATTATTGAAATGTGTTTGATTTAATAAACTCTTTTCATTTATTGTTTAGTATTCGCTGTAGATTGTTAACCCATCACCAATGGAAATGCTGATTCAGTTACTGCTTTTCTCAGGTCAGTGCACTCATACAGACACAGGACAGCACTTATTTAACACCGGGGGTCTGACAAAGTTAATTTTCAAATGTTTCTGTCTACTATTTATTACTTTCCTCTCAACAGGATTCTGGACGTTCACACAGAGCAACTCAAATAAATTTATTCTCATCCAGGAGAATAAGACCTGGGCTGATGCACAAGCTTACTGCAAAAAGTATCACATTAACTTGGCCACAACTGTAAGCACTGAAGACCAGACAAGTGTACGAGAAGCGGTTAGCGCTGCGCTGCCTCCATTGGCCTGGACTGGACTGTACAGATTAAATAACAGTTGGTGGTGGAATTATCAATTCCGGAGAGTCATATTCTCATTCTGGAAGCCTGGACAGCCAGATAACTCTGATGGAAAATCGGATTGTGGTGTCATCAGTGCCAGTGGATGGGACGATATAGCATGCGGTCAAATGTTTCCATTTTTTTGCTTAAATGGTAAGAAACATGTCTATATAATGTATATATTGTGAGTGGTGAATACTATTTACTGGAGCAATATGGCTTGAGTAGGAGTGTAATATGTCTGTATATCAGCATGGCTTTGATTAGAACAGAGACACGAGGCCACAAGCAGTTCAACAGCACACATATGTGTGTAGACAAATCTTCATGAAAGTGGTGTTCATGGTAGAAATAATTATTATAATTTTTTTGCTAGTTTCAGTCAGACGCGTTATCATTTTCACGTCCAGCCCCACACTGTTTAAATAGCAAATGCAGTTACACTAGGGTGGCCATTCGTGCCAGTTCCGCCGGACACGTCCCGAACATGTTTTCGGGTTTGTTCTCCGGAAGTCACTTTGGCCGACCACATACGTCATCAAGGTTTAATATTTCGGGTTTAATTTCAGAAAAGCAACCGTTACATTTCAAGGTAAAAATGAAACTACAATGATTGTATGTCTTAAAAGAAATAAATCTTAATTTTCTAACGTATTTTAACTGAAATGTGAGAACCTTGATGACGTATGCAGTCGAGCAATGCGTGGAGGACGAACCCGAAAACATGTTCGGGACGTGTCCGGCGGAACTGGCACGAATGGCCACCCTAACTTACACACATCATATACCAGCATACAGAGGCAAGAAAAAGTATGTGATTTGCCATAAAATGTGATCTGATCCTCATCTAGGTCACAACAATAGACAAACACAGTGTGCATAAGGTGACAAAACACAAATAATTCTAGTTTCTTGTGTCTTTTTTGATAACCTCCATTAAACATTCATAGTGCTGGAGGAAAATGTAAGTGAACCCTTGTATTAAACAGCTTGTTGAGCCTTATTTGGCAGCAAATACTTCAATTTCAATTCAATTCAATTTTATTTATATAGCGCTTTTCACAATTTGGTAATTGTATCAAAGCAGCTTTACATAATAGATGCAGTGAAAAGCACAGAAAATCGACAGATAGCACAACATAATAAACGATAGCACAAGCAGTTAAATTTGCTACGGCTATATATCAACATTATAAACAAACGTATTACTAATGTAACGTATAGAAGTTAAGCCCAAAAAGGCTGCCTCCCCGGGTTGAAAAACCCCCTAGGAGAAAAAAACCCCGGAATTTTAGCCGGGGAAGTAAAAAAAGTCATAGGAGGAAAAAACCCTTGGGAGGTATATATATATATATATATATATATACTGAAACGGAAGGAGATTGAGCGGAGATTAAGCGGGTTCTGCCGGTGGTCTTTGGTCAGGCATCAGCTGGACATCACGTTGAAGAACAGCTAGTAGATCAGTTGTGTGCCGACTTTCACATGTACCAGAACTGGATCTGTTTGTCTCGTCCTCGGGATCAAGGACGAGACAGGGAGAGAGACACAAAATCTTATTAGCGTAGGGGCCGTTCACATAGAAAACAAGTGTCACACAGTAATGTGGTTTTAGTCAGCTCGGTTCCGGACAGGCTAACTATTGCTGGTTAAGTGTATTACATATAGTTAATGATTTTAGAAACGGAAACAGAACTCGTTTGACTAAGGCCAGAGGCCCCACTGCCGTTGATAATGCTAACGTACAGTGGCAAACGGTTCTGTATGACATACTATTTTAAGGTATTACATATAGTTAATGATTTTAGAAACGGAAACAGAACTCGTTTGACTAAGGCCAGAGGCCCCACTGCCGTCGTTAATGCTAACGTACAGTGGCAAACGGTTCTGTATGACATACTATTTTAAGGTCATGGGAAAAGGCCAAAATTGCAAGCCGGCCATATTTGGCAGTTTTTTTAAAAAAAAGGTTTTAATTTATTCATTAATTTATTTATTTATTAGTTTGTACAAGCTAGCTATTAGGAGATAAGTACCATTGTTAAAACAACTATTTGAAAGCCTTGTTAAAGAGAAAAGTTTTAAGTCTAGATTTAAAGTTATCTACTGTCTCTGATTTTCGGACGTCGGTTGGTAAATCATTCCATAGCTTAGGGGCTAAGTAGGAAAAGGATCTGCCACCTTTAGACACTTTTGATATTTTAGGGATAATTAAGAGGCCAGAATTTTGTGACCGCAATGCACGTGATGGATTGTATTCTGATAATAATTCTCTAAGATATGAGGGTGCTAGGCCATTTAAGGCTTTGTAGGTGATTAGTAATATTTTAAATTGTATACGATATTTAACTGGTAGCCAGTGTAAAGATGCCAGAATTGGGCTTATGCGGTCATACTTCTTAGTTCGAGTAAGAACTCTTGCAGAAGCGTTTTGAACTAGCTGAAGCTTGTTGACCTGTTTTGCATGGCATCCTCCGAGTAACGAGTTACAATACTCTATTCTAGAGGTCATAAAAGCGTGGATAAGGTTCTCTGCATCTGATGCAGACAACATATGGCGTATTTTTGAGATATTTCTAAGGTGGAAGAATGCTGTGCGGCAGACATTGAAGATATGGCTGTCGAAGGATAAACTGCTGTCGAACATTACACCTAAATTCTTAACCGTGGAGGTTGGCACCACAGTGCAGCCATCTATGGGCAACTTGTAATCTGTCATATTATATTTGTAGCGATTCGGTTCGATAACAAGTATCTCTGTCTTATTGGAGTTTAGCATAAGAAAGTTATGTGACATCCAGTCACTTATATCGCTGATGCAGTCTGATAGTTTAGAAAAATTTTGTGTTTCGCTAGGATGCGAGGAGATGTAAAGCTGTGTGTCATCTGCATAGCAGTGAAACTGTATGTTATGATTTCTGATAATATCTCCCAGAGGTAACATATATAACGAGAACAGGATAGGACCTAAAACTGATCCCTGCGGTACGCCGTATTTAACCAGGGAGTGATGTGACTCCTCCTCATTTACATAAACAAAGTGATAGCGATTGGTTAGATACGATCTGAACCAAGCTAGCGCCTGACCACTGATGCCAACATAGTTTTCTAGCCTATTAAGTAAGATTGTGTGATCTATTGTGTCAAAGGCTGCACTAAGGTCTAATAATATAAGGAGTGATATTTCACCACGGTCGGATGTTAGGAGAAGGTCATTTGTAACTCTAAGCAGCGCTGTCTCTGTGCTATGGTGGGGCCTGAATCCTGATTGGAACTTTTCATACGTACTATTATTTGCTAAGAATGTGCGTAGCTGGCTTGCCACTACCTTTTCTAATATTTTGGAAAGAAAAGGGAGATTTGAGATTGGTCTAAAGTTATTTAGATCTCCCTGGTCAAGGTTTGGTTTTTTAATGAGCGGTCTAATAACTGCTAGTTTGAAAGCTGTAGGAACGTAGCCTAATTCTAATGATGAGTTAAAGACATTTAGTACTGGGTTAGACACTACAGGGAATACCTCTTTGAGTAATTTTGTGGGAACAGGGTCCAATATACAGGACGATGATTTGGATGATGCTACTAATTTAGATAGCTCATCTATTGTAGTAGGTTTAAATGACTCAAGATGTTCGTATGGTAGGCAAGCGTTAAATGTATTACTGGGTAGAGTGGTGGCTGCTTGGGTACCTACAATGTTTTCCCTAATTATCATAATTTTCTTAGTAAAGAAGTTCATGAAGTCGTTACTGTTGTGTGGGAGTTTATTAGTGGGTTCTGTTTGTTCTTTATTTCTAGTCAGTTTCGCAACTGTGCTAAAGAGGAAACGAGGGTTATTATGATTTTCTTTAATAAGATTGCTGAGATACGTAGATCTGGCGATTTTTATAGCCTGTCTGTAGTGTTTAACACTCTCTTTCCATGCTGCACGCCATACCTCTAACTTTGTGCTTCTATAATTTCTTTCCATTTTCCTAGTTGCCTTTTTGAGTGCTGCTGTGTGATGATCATACCATGGAGCTGGCGTTTTTTCTTTGATTCGCTTTTTTTGAATTGGAGCTACGGCATCCAATGTGTTAGAACAAATACTGTTCAGGTTTTCTATTACAATATCTAGATCTTCAGGGTTATCTGCTACATGTTTCATTTGGGACAGGTCTGGAAGAGTGCTAATAAAGTTATCTTTAGTGGTGGAAATTATTGTTCTGGCTAGTCGGTAGCGTATTGTGGATCGAGTGATCATATCTAGAAGTACCGTGTATGAGACAAGGCAATGGTCTGAAACTGCATCGCTCTGAGGTAATATCTCGATTTCATTAATATTGAGCCCGAGTGACAGAATTAAGTCTAATGTGTGCTTACGAGTATGCGTTGGCCCTGTCACGTTTTGTCTAATATTGAGAGAATTTAGAATATCCATAAATGCTAATCCTAATGTATCTGTTGGGTTATCAACATGTATATTAAAGTCACCAACGATAAGAGCTTTATCTACAGTGACTACGAGGTCAGACAGGAAATTTGATATTTCTTTAAGAAAATCTACATGATGGCCCGGAGGTCTATAGATTGTAGCAAGGACAAAAGAGAGCTGTTTATGGTTACGATCAGTTATTTCCATATTTAATAGCATTATTTCAAATGAATTAAATTTTAGTTTGGATTTATGGTTTACTTTAAAAAAAATTTTGTATATTGTAGCTACACCACCCCCTCTCCCCTTTAAACGCGGTTCATGTTTATAATAGTAGTATTATGGGGTGGATTCGTTTAAACTAATGTAATCGTCTGCTTTAAGCCAGGTTTCTGTTAAAGAGAGTGCATCTAAGTTTTGGTCAGTAATTATTTCATTGACAATAGGTTCTTTATTGGTAAGCGATCTAATGTTAAGATGGCCGAATTTTAACATTCGAGGTTCATCTGTAAACGTATTGTTTTCTAATTTTATGTTTGTAAGATTTGTACGAGACGAGGTAAACGGTGCTCTGTATTCGTTTGTTCGAGGAATGCACACAGTTGAAATTTGTTGATACTCTGGTAAGTTATATTCTAATTTCTGGGATATATGTGATCTTGACATGTCAGAGCTACTAACAGATGGCTGGGTAGGCCGATCTATCTGTTTCCTGACCTGGGCCCTGGGTAGTCAAACTGTATTAGAATTTAGAGTATTGGTCAGATTTCTAGAGAGTATAGCATTTCCTTCCGATGACGGATGAAGGCCATCTCTCTTTAGCAGGTCAGGTCTCCCCCTGAAGTGTTTCCAATTATCTATAAACCCTACGTTATGCTGAGGGCACCATTTTGACATCCAGTGGTGAAGAGACACTAATCTGCTATAAGTTTCATCACCCCGGTAGGCGGGGAGGGGTCCAGAGCAAATTACATTATCTGACATTGTTTTTGCAATTTCACACACCTCTTTAATAGTATCTTTGGTGATCTCTGACTGGCGGAGTCTGGTGTCATTTGCGCTGGCATGAATAACAATTTTAGAAAACTTAGGCTTAGCATTAGCCAGTACTTTAAGTTTGGATCTAATGTCAGACGATCTGGCTCCCGGTATACAGTCAACTATGGTGGCTGGTGCCTCAATGTTCACGTTCTTAAGTATCGAGTCTCCAATAACAAGGGCACCTTTAACAGATGTCTCAGCCGGTGTATTGTTTAGAATGTCGAATTTGTTAGAAATTACTAGGGGGGACTTCAATGGGCATCGAATATGACTACGCCGCCTGACAGTCACCCAGTTAGTCGGCCGTGTTAACTCAGTTGCCGGAACCGAGCTATGTGTACTACGCGTTACCGTAGGCGCACCCGAAACAGTGTTTGAAACATTAACATTAGCATTAGCGGTCTTACTGTCCTCAACGAGCGTTCGGATGTGCGCTTCAAGTTCTGCAACCTTCTCCGTCAGCCTTACTACTTCAATACACTTAACACATGTAAACCCCTCTGTGCTGACGGAAGAAGCTAAACTGTACATGTGGCAAGCAGTGCAGGTTACAATGACAAGGGGAGTCGGAGTCTTACCGTTTTCATTTTGGGCGATGGCATCTCTGCTCGCCTGAACGCGGTCCGTGAAGCTGCATCGAGACCGGTGCTCGCTCGCTGGCTGCCTCGTACGTCTCCGGGTGCCTGGAGCCAGGGTGATGTGAGGCACGCTGTACCGCCTGGTGCTAATGCCGGGACACAACTCCTCCACAGCTTCCCGCTCTGGTGAGGAAAGGTCTGAAAACATACATCGGATGAGTCCGCCATTAGATCGAAAAGGAAGGCAGATTTACAGTAAGCAAACAGTGAGGAAACGGTAAACAAACTTCAGCCGGCACGTTTGTTGAAGCTAGCGGGCTATATGCTAACACTAAGTGTTTACCAGTGATAAATCGATTTAGTTATAAATACTGTTGAATAATCGTCACGCTAAAGTATTCCTAAGATGAACTAGTAAGTTATATTATATAGATAGTAACAAGATAGTAAGAAAATAGGATTTGGATGATGAACTCGACGGAGCTCCGATAACAGTGTTGCCACTCCACTTCAAGCAAGCGCTTTCAGTAGTTCTGAATCAGACCTGCGCATCGTTCAGAAGCATTTTTTGCTCATTCCCTTTACAAAACCGCTTTAACTCAGACACATTTGTAGGATGTCTGGTGTGAACCGCTCTCTTAAGGTCATTCCACAGGTTAAGGTCTGGGTTTTGACTAGGCCACTAGGCCACCATAAAATATTTTCCCAGTAGCACTGGGGTTTGCCAAGGTGCTCTTTTGCAAACTTCAGGCTCACAGCAATGTTTTTCAGGAGAGGAGCGGCTTCCTCCGTGATGTATTGTCATAGACACCGTGCCTGTCCAAAGACTTGCGTATGGTAGACTCAGGAACAGAGCTGTGTGCCCGTTCCAATGATGTCTTCAAGCCTTTAGCTGTTACTCGTTGGTTCTTCTTTACTTGATTGAGTATTCTGCATGGTGTCTTAGGAGTCATCTTGACTGTGCGCCCACTTCTTTCCTAGAGGGTAGCTACAGTATTTATCTGTCTCCATTTATAGACAATTTGTCTAAGTGTAGAGTGATGGAGGTCTAAACATTTTGAGATTGTTTTGTATCCCTTTTCAGCCTTATGGAGTGCAACATCTCTTGATCAGATATCTTTATAAGAGCATGGTTCAGAAGCGCTGATGCAATCTTAAAATGTGTGAGTGTCTTAATATCAATCAAAGTTGCACTAAACCACACATTTAAACTCATTGTATTAATTGGACTCCAGTTTGTCAGCTTCTGACAAAAAAGCTTTCAATAAAGTAATTAGTGCATGTGCTCACTTACATTTTCCTCAGCACTGTGAATGTTTAATGGGTGTTTCCAAAAAAGACACAAGAAACTGGAATTATTTATGTCTTGTGAGCTTAAGCACATCATCTTTGTTTAATGTTGTGACGTAGATGAGGATCAGATCACATTTTATGGCTAGAAAACCAGTTCATTCCTAGGGGTTCACATACTTTTTCTTGACTGTATTAGCCAGGTGGTCATAACATTAGTATACTAAGGACATACAGAGCACTTGTTTTAACTAAAAGCTTCAATTAGCATTTGGCTGAATGAGTTCACACCTAGATAGCAAGCAAACATGATGTGACGTTAAATCGGTGTAAATGCATCAACATTAATTGCATTGAATCAACATCATTAGGGTGACCACACGTGATTGAGGTTGAATATATCATGTTTATTTCAGAAAAGCAACTGTTACATTTTAATTCAACAATTGTATTTCTTAAGAGAAATAAATAAATCTTAATTTTATAATGTTTTAACTGAAATATAAGTACCTCGATGACATATGTGGACAAAAAATGCGACTTACAAGAGGGCACACCTCTGTGAAATGTAACGGTTGCTTGTCTGAAATAGAACCTGAAATATTAAACCTTGAGGACAAATTCGACTTCCGGAAGATGAGTCCGTGAAGAATGGCAAGTACGATCACCCTAATTAAAAGCAGATATAAAGCTAAGTTGAATCAAGTTTGTTTAGACAAGGAGACATCTAGTGTAAAAAAGGAATGTAACAAATGACCTCATTCTCATCTTATTACAGTGAACACAGCAGGCCGGTTTGTTTTTATCCCTCAAAACAAGTCATGGTATGATGCTTTGACCTACTGCACAAAGTATCACACACACCTGGCCATCATTTTGAATCAAACTGAAAATGACCTGCTGTTGAATATGATGGTAGGATATGACAAAGCATGGATTGGTCTCTTTAAGGACTGGTGGAACTGGTCAGATAAATCAAATGTCTACACGTCCCTCATAACCTGGAGCACTGGACAACCTAACATTACTGGCGGATACCCACTTTGTGCCGCAACAACTGTTGATGGATTTGATGATCGACTCTGCACAGAGACCCTTCCATTTTTATGCTTTCGTCGTAAGTTTCTTGAGTAAAAAAGATCAACACTTTTTTGGAATTTTGCCTTAATAAGTCACAACTGTTAAAAACATCTAAGTATAAACAACTTTATTTTTGAAATGTAAAATAACAACTGGCAGTAAACATTAAAATGTAATTATTTACAGATGTAAGTTTTTGTTGCTCTCTTCGTGTAATATTCTAACAGATTCAAAGAATAAGATAATGAGAGTGGAGTTGAAATCGAGTCAGAATCTAAATGATCCTGCGGTGATGGAGAACATCTTACAGTTGGTAAGAGGATCTATTATACCACTTTTACAAGATGTAATATAAGTCTCGGGTGAGCCCAGAATGTGTTTGTGAAGTCCCACAGATCATGACAAAAATGCCCTTATGGGTGTGATCAAAAACACATGGTTTTCATGTGTGTACCTTTAAATGCAAATGAGCTAACAGACATTCACAGTGCAGTTTGATCACAAATAGTCAGTGTAGACCCATCTGTCTGAATTAATTATGTAAATCCAGCAATGAACGACCCTTTTTTGCAGGGGATTATAAAGAGGAGTGCTTGGATTTTTATGTCTGAAAGGAATAGTCCATTTTCTTAAAAGAAAAATCCAGATAATTTACTCACCACCTTGTCATCCAAAATGTTGATGTCTTTCTTTGTTCAGTCGAGAAGAAATTATGTTTTTTGAGGAAAACATTGCAGGATTTTTCTCATTTTAATGGACTTTAATGGACACCAACACTTAACACTTAACTCAACGCATAACAGTTTTTTTCAACAGAGTTTCAAAGAACTCTAAACGATCCCAAACGAGCCATAAGGGTCTTATCTAGCGAAACGATTGTCATTTTTGACAAGAAAAATAAAAAATGCACTTTTAAACTACAAAACCCGTTTGCAAAATAAAAGCTACCGAAATGTCTGCTCTGCCAGACTTGCTGTCTAAATAAATGACTTTCCGGATTTGTTCACTCATTTATAAATACATCTCCTAAAATATCATAATTTCCTCCATGGGTTTAGTTTCATGCACAAATAGATTTAAGTCAACAGATGATGATTAGGCTATACGTCTCTATTTTGAGAAATAATATTAATAAATAAGCCTACACTAAAAATGTTACACTTAAATAATTATTAAATTGACAAAACAAATAAAAAAGTATTTGAGTTTCTGTTCTTTTTTGTGACGCGCTGTAAAACCAAAGCAGCAGAAGGCACATCATGTTTTTAATGATTTTAAATAAGCACAAGGTTTTCTCCTTATTGTGAGATTATCCGGGATGAACACTGTCTGTGTGAACATACCAAAATCAAACTAATCCTGGAAAATACCCAGTCACGTTTTCAGTATATTTTCCGGAATCACTGTGTGAAAGGGGCTATACTGACATGAAAAATGTTATAGGCACATTCACCCTCCCCCCCAAATATCAACTGTGACAATATATAGCCCCATATATTGGTCAACTTCTGATTTAAATTAGCTATTAACAAATCTAGTTAAATAAATCAATAAATACTTGACTGGTAATTTGTAGTGTTTACCATCTTATCCAAGTCTTTTTTATGAAAAATATCTAGTTATAGTTTAGCTTTTCTTTAAATTTTTGTATGTCCTATTTTTATCCTATTGGTGTAAAGTGTCAGTTGTGTTTTTAGTTTAGGTAAAATAAGTTTGTTTGTGTGATCAGTACTCATGATTGATTCTGTTCTTCAGATAAAGCAGAAACTGAAGGATCGTGGGATAGGGAATGACACAACATTGACATGGAAAGTTCAGCCAGATGGAAATGTTTTCTCATCAAAACATGAAAGCGAAGAGAATCAAACACACTGTTCAGACCCTTCCTTTTAAATATAACAGATACCATATCTGACGATATTAAAGACTGTTATTAATTTAAATCAAATCTCTCTAAAAATGATGTTAATTTAATTTTTACTTCATTAAAAATGTTTAGTTTTACTTCATTTTATAATTAAACAATTAAATTAATCTTGCATAATCTAAGGCATTTCAAAAATTAATTGAACAAAATGTGTCTTATGCTGCGTGCACACCGTCAGTTTCTTGCGCTAACAGATTGACACGATCTCATTCATTTAAATCAAAACTTGGTGACTTTCTGCATGTGAACATTAGCAAAAGGAAGTGGGCGTGTCTATCTACCAAATCAAGAACTGTTCAACTTTATGCAAATGACTTTCGAAGCAACTTCCAATGAGAGTGAAGCAGTGGAGTTCATGTCATAAGTCTTTCATCAGTTACTGAGAGATGGTTACCTGTTTGTTTATTCTAGGACAACCTGAAGTAGGAACGCCGTCTCATGGCCTCATTGAAAGAGACGAGTGACACACAGCGGGAAAGTCTCTGGTGATGTGCACACAGCATTAGAAGTCAATTTTTGTTTTTATTATTGTTTTCATTTTAAGTACTTTCACAGCAATTTATTTCGCAGTAAACTTTGTAAGAGTTGCATTTGCGGTCTGTATTTTTATTGTCTCTTTATATATACACACATAAGCAGGTTTTAGTTGGGGTGTGATGCTTGTAGTAGCAGCGTTCATTGACTGTAAAGTCTGTAAAAGAATGCTATGCATTTAACAAAAATCATGAATCGCTCAAATTATATATAAAATGTTTATTATGGAATTTACTTACACAAGTCAGTACTGGTTTTATTAAAATAAAAAATGAAATCTATTTTGCTGGTGTAACTTTTAAACTATTTTAGTTTAAGAAATCAACTTTTAAAAATAATTAATAAAGATATTATTATAAGATGTTCGGTAATGATTTGTTACGTTTGTAACACTTTTAAACCTTAATAAAAGTCATTTGATATACTTAACCCTGTCTGTCTCCACTGTCTTGTACTGTTATTTTATTGTTATAAGTGTTGTTCTTTGTTATTTTTCCTCCAGTTTTCCTTGTTCATTACCTTGATTATTAATTTATCCACACCCATATCCATGTTTGTTGGTTTTGGCTAAAGGGAGGGGATACAGCTACGGTCAAATCTTGTGAGATGTTGTGTTTAGGGTTAGGTTTGGGGGTAGGATTAGGAGATTTAAATAAGATTTTGGCCGTTACTTTATCCCTTCTAGCCACAGTCCTGTTTGTTGCCATAGTAATTCATCAGTTTATTAGTTTCATTTGTGCATTTATAGCCCTGCCTGTATTTAGTTTAGTTTAGATTATTATAATAAACCTAAACCTGCATGCAGGGCAGCTTCACTTTTATTTAATTTCTTTTATTTGCTTAAGATGTAGATTAAACAGTGAGATTATTTTTATAAAAGCTCAACAGAAACTTTCATTCTGATTTCTTGATAAAAACATAATTATGCAAAGTTTTACAAAACAAAAACATGCAGCTCTGCCACAAAACAAAATAAGATACAGATAACATCAAAGTGGCACAATTTCTAGTTTTCTTTGCTTCTTAAATAAAAGAACGATTAAATAAATAGGCCAAAATGATGATTTAAATAATGACCTCTATACTCATTTAAATTATTCAACAAGACTGCTCAATTTCTGGAAATATTAAAGTTTGAGGTACGCAGAAGTCGTGGACGGTTAACTGCTGAACAGCGTGAACAGCACCTGTTTGTCAGGTAAGGGAAGAATTAACCAAAATTGCACGTCTGCGTTATCTTTGCTCTTTATGTCAGCACTCACACTATAATTTTTATAAGGTGACTAGTTCAGTTTTTACCTATAGCCAGGTTTACAGCCCTGCTGAAAAAACAATAAAACCATTACAGAAAAATTTATATTGGTTTTATTGGGAATTTTATTGGTTCTAATGGAATATGGCTCAAAACACACTACAGTTTATTGGTTTTGTTGGTCTCTAATGGTATGTATTGGTTCTATTGGTTCTATGTATTGGTTCTAATAGAATATTGCCCAAAACACACTATAGTGTAGTGGTTTTAATGGTAAAAGCAAATGGTTCTTATTGGTATTTTAATTGAAACCATTAGAATTTTCTGTAATGGTTTTATTGTTTTTTCAGAAGGAAGGCTAGCGTGACCTATCTAGCATAATGGGGAAACTCATTCAGCATTTAAATACTTGAATAGCATTAACGTTGTGGTGTTGTACACCAAAATAATGTTATTATTAAGAATATGGTAATGTAAGGGTGGATTCACTACAGTGGTTCAGTCTGTAGGAACGCCCAAATGACTGAGAAATGTTAACAGCAAGATAGGGGAGACCGGGGCTGGTTGTCTCACGGGTTGGTTGTCACACTGCTTATTCCAGACATACTACATGGCACTGTGGTACAATTTTGATATCAATTTGTTAGCCTTTAATAGCTTACTTATTTGCATTTGAAATTTTGCTGAGCAGACACAAAACATTGAGGTTATGGGACACTTTTTTATTTTTATGGGTCAGAGTAAATTTTCATGTTGGTGTTGTTTTTGTGTTGAGATCTTGTATGATATTAGTCATTCAAAAACAAAACACTCAATAAAAAGCTAAAAGTAGTAGCTTTATTTTGAGTCATCTTTTAGCGATCAAGTTAAAGCCGTGTGGCAGCTAGCTTAGCATGTTTGTCAAGAAGTCAGTTGGGGATGGTTGTCACATAGCTTGCGGGGTTGGTTGTCACATAAGAAAATTGGACATGTAGACCTTTTAAGACTGTTTGTCTGTTTATTTGTTTGTTTTTGTTTGCTGTTAAAATAAAATAAAGCATTAAATAAAGAGGTTTTAACACTAACAATTATTTCATTTTATTTCTCAACACAGTAGACAATATTTATGCCCAGCTGCACTACTTCTTGAACTTCAGCCAGATTCTTGTTTCCTGTCTGCCATTAGTGGACAAACTGATTAATCCAGGTGTGCCTGACCTCAGTAGTCACAACAACAATAATCAGACACACCTGGATTAATCAGTTTGTCCAATAATGGCAGACAGGAAACAAGGAGCTGGCTGAAGTTCATAGTGCAGCTGGGCATAAAGCCTATTTAAGTAACTGATCACACACTTTAATCCCATTGTTTAAACATAAGGGGCATTAATAACAACTATCATAGGGGTGAATTCATATTGAAACTTAGTTGCAGTTTCTAGCTTAAAAAACTAAAAAGTTACACATTATCTTTTCAGATCCCAATTTATCATTGAAATCCTATTGAATCACTATAGGGACAACCAACCCCATACCCTGTGACAACCAACCCCGTGATGGGGTTGGTTGTCACATTGTGTCAGAGTGTCTTTGATGGTTAATTACTTCCTGTTACAATACATTCTAAAAGTAAAAAGTACACACATTTAAAGCCAAGACTCTAAAGTTTCATTTCATGTAGGAATTATTGCTGAAAGATTTTTTGAAGATAAGCAATTCATGCATGAGTAAAAATTGTGACAACCAACCCCGGTCTCCCCTATTATAAAACTGTGTATTTCTGGTCAATTATCACCCTTCTGCAACCTATACCAACGACGGAAATAAGTGCAGTTATAATAGCAAAATATGTGGGAGAGCATTGCTAGAATATAAATATATTGAATTGCAATATGTAGCGTTTAAGTATTAACACTAAATCAAAACTAAACAACAAATTGGTAAATTAAAAGGTTTAATAACAGCACTGACTTAAAGTTACAATTGAAATGGTTACACTTTAAATGCATGAAATGGTACTTAATACAAACAATTAACTGTTTTCAATGTATGTGAGATATTACCTGATAAGATAGAGAAAGAAATAAAGTTTAGAAGAAAGAGAATCACCATTAAGAACTGGAATCTAGGCCTAAAGGCCTAAACCCAAGAACTCAAGTAAAGATGAAAAGCAGAGGGCAGAAAGCAAATGCCAAATGCCAAAAGGCAAAAGCCCAGATCTCATGAAAACCAAGACCTTTATTCTCTATCCCTTGACCATGTGACTAAACCTAACATCATACATTCAAACTGACCAATCAGAAGACCATACCTTTAACCCCCACTGTATTGAATAAACAGCTGTGACAATAGTCTGTGATCACCATCAGTAGGCACAGGAATGCAGATGGTACAGTATGGAAATGGGGGTTGTGACAAAGTAATAAATTCCTAAGGTCACAGATGTCATTTGTTTTTAATTAAGCAATCAATGCTTTGAAAATAATCATACATTTTAATGATGCAATTATTTACTTATAATAATTACTGGTGTTAATAATTTTTCTTTGTTCTTTTTATTTTTAAATAAATACAATGTGAAATAGTTCAAATAAATGTGTTTTGTTTGTATCAAGGATCTAAATTTTGAAGTTTATTTAGCAGTCTGTGTTTTTTATTTCTTTGATTGCTTGATTCAAAGTCTATATGAAGGTCAAGTCTAATATGTTTATGATGTTAAAATGATATTAATGACGTATGCAGTCTGGAAATGCGACCTCCGGAGGCTGCAGCCTTCGGATTGAGAAATGACTATAGTCTGATTTAAATTCAGTGTGGTTACTTTTACCTTTCCACTGTACATGACAAATGACTGCTGAAAACACGAAAAGTGAGTCAGAAAGGGTCTGTGTGGGGTGCCAAAGAACATTACTGTAGGGAAAAAATATAGCAGCCGATAATGTAATAACGTCCAATAACGTAATAATTTTATTGTAATAAAGCCAGTAATGTAAGAATTTGCCAATAATGTAATAACATTTATGAACCAATAATGTAATAATAACCAGCCAAACGTTAAGTTATCAGCTTGGTTGGAAAAATCTATAAAAATGTTATAACTGTAGCCAATAATGTAATAACATACTGATATAACTTCATTTAAGGTTTATTTACTAGATATAAAGTGTCACACTTCCATGACCCAGTACTTAGCTCTTCCAAATAGCTTAACATCATGAACATAAACACTATCTCTGTCTTTATTTATTGGCTCTACCTAAAGTTTATATGAATATTGCACAATTTTTTCAGCAAGGTTAATACACAGGGTGTGTTAGTGGGGTGGTAATGTGTGTGTTCGTTGTGTGTGCTAAAGTGTGTGTGTTATTTGTGCAGATAGGTCTTTCAGCGTCTTGGGAATTGACACAAAATTGCTGAAAAAGTATAAAAAACATTTGGAAAAAACTCTGCTTATGACATTATTACAAATATATTGTATGACAGGAAATATATCCCTACTTCTCCAGAAGACAGTCATTTATTTAGCAGAAAATGCAGTTGACCACTAGGTGGACATGTGCCTGACATTAGACTCTCTTTAGTTGTCTGCAAACTTACTTGGTAAACATGTTGAAAGGTAAATTGCTACTAATATAGTCTTTAGTAAACACACAGCTCATTTAGTTCCTGAACATACAATGCTATTTATTTAGAAACAAATATATATTTAGAGTGTAAGCTAGTTAACTGACTATTGCTAACTGTAAACTAACCAATTTTTTTTATTAGCATTATTTACTTTGTCAGATATAGGCTGGTCAAAATAAAATATAATTCGTTTTTTATATGTCAGAGTGTATTGTCACAAAGAAATACTTGCTTTAATCAGTCAATTACATGAGCAATGTTTCTTAAACCCCAAAAGTATGACTTGCTTTATTCAAGCTGTTACATTAGCAGTAAGCTAAATAAATTGGATAGTTTGGTTTCAAAACGAGATAACACAGTTTTTAAACTTCACAAAATGCCTTCAAGGAAAAATATCTTCTATAAATATAAAAACATACAAATATATCAAATGAAAGAACCGCCCCTAGTGGTGAATTGCAACCAATGGCTCAGTCCACGGCTTACCCCCAATTTTGAAATGCATAAAAAAGCTACAGCAGCCACCACAGGACAAACATATCATTGTTGGAGACAACTTAGTAAAAAAGTTTGTCCATTAAGGGCTTCTGTAGAAACATGGCGGTACAAAATGGCGACTTCCATGTAAGGGGACCCTCCGTGTATGTAGATAAAACCGTCTCATTCTAAGGTAATAAAAACATAACAGTTAATTATGTAAGGTCTTTATACACCACTGATAATATAGTTATGTAAGGAATAATTGACGACGGGCCTTTGAATTATAAGAAAATAATGCACACCAAGGTGGTAACGCGGCACGACGCGAAGCAGGTGTGCATTATTTTCAAATAATTCAAAGGCCCGTCGTCAATTATTCCTCTTATACCACGGTTACCACAAACATTGCTCTGGTGCCTATTTTTAAGACATTTGAAAAGTTAGGTGTGCGGTTTACAGAAAAATAATCAACACCCATAGAACATTTCTCAGCCAATCAGAATGCAGCATTCGACAGACCCGTGGTATAAGTATATAATATTGCATTTCTGTCAAGAGATCATTCAAAAAGTTACACATTGCATCTTTAAATTTGCGTATTAATCCACAAATTTGTGACGCACACCACGTCAGTTATGGAATGTTTTTTTGGTCTTTTTTAAATTAATTAATTAAATTATAAAATAATTAATTAAATTATAAAATAAAAAATAAAATCGCAAAATATGTCCCAAATTTGAAAATAAAATGCTAAAATTAAAATTAAAACATTATATTAAATTATTTCATTTTCATTTTTAACGTGATGAAGCATTATTCCGGCCAAATTGAAAATTTTTATTAAATTGACATTGATTTGACATTTCATTTTCAATATAATCTTGAGTCAAGACTGACAATATTAAAATAAAAAGGCAAGCTTGAAAAGGAATCTTTAAATACATTTTTTAAAAGGCTTTTTATTCATGCCCAAGCAATAATAGGGACAAAATTAAAATGTAAAGTTTTAATTTCATGTTCTGTTTTTCTTTTTCATTTTCGTTTCCATTTTCGTGTTCATTTTTATTTTCAACTTGTATGCAAATTCAATGTTAGTCAGTGGGTGGGGCTTACTTGCTTAAAAAAAGGGGATTGGCTGAAGGAGTGTTCAGTGTTGCCAACTCAGTGACTGTGTTGCTTGCCAACTTAGCGACCTTATTGCTACATCTAGCGACTTTTAGACTCATTTAACCAAACTTAGCGACTGTTTGGATGAATATTAGCTTCACATCTGTACAGATAGGCTACTGTGTCGATTGTATTGGCCCAGGAGTGCCGGGTGGCGCTGTCACGGTGAAATGTGCCCTCTGTGCATGGAGCAACATTTAGACTGTACGAGCTGACGCGTGGATGAGATTCGAGTACATTGTTTACATTTCAAAGGAGGAACAAACATTAAAAGAGGCTGGTCCGCTGTTATGTATGCGTATTTTCACACATCTGATCCAATGAGGCGGCAGTTCAATGAATTGCAGACATACACAAACAGCCACTTACTTTTAAATGAACATTATCTGTGCCATGGGCGCGGGAAGTGGGGGTGCTGCAGCACCCCCTGGTGGCAGAGATTTAAAACTGCGATGACAGTAAAGTTATATCTTGTTGCTTATAAATATCTCTTGATTTTGGTTTGTTTCTGTACAAAGACATTTTGTATGCCATGTTTTGGGTGTGTGATGAAGAGAGGGATAATTTTAGTGATTTTAAAATTATTTAATTTATTTCAGTGTGTATTAGCCAGATTCTATTAGATTCTGTCTTGAAGACGTGATTGCATTCAGCCGATATGCTGTAATAGGCATAAGCATAACACACAAGCACGCATACTGAACACCGAATGAGTTTATCTATCAGCTTCGCAATGTCTCAAAAGATAATTTTGGATTTTTTTCAACCACACAAAGCAAAATTCCCGAGGACTTTATTAAGGCATGTATTGCTAATAAATTTTTACAATGATTCGCATTGATTTACAATGGTCGCACTATATAAATAACATTTTAGTTTGCGTAAAAAGTGGATGCAACAATGAAACACATATAAAACGAACAAGAATGAACTGTGGAGTGTGGTTGGCCTATATGAGAAGGTCTACTACTCTTAAAATAATTTAGAATGGTTTTAGAATATATTTTAATCAAAATATGTTGGCCCATTTTGATATTTTAAACATATTCCGATGGAAAAATGCGTCCAAGCTAAGCTAGGCTCAGTAAACGATTTTCTAGTTCGTCATCTTTTCAAAAATATTTAAAAATATAGCCAAATTGTTTTGCGGTGTTTAACGCACTTGTAAATGTTACAGAACATGTGCTTTATTGAATGAAAGTATAAACGGTTGAATTAAATTATTAAAACTAAAACGACGTAAAAGGAATTAAATTATATATGTACAATAAGGAACATGCAAAATTTAAAATGTATTTCAAAAAAATTATATAAATTATTCCCATGCATCGACTTTAATGTTAATCGTCTATAAATTCAAATGAATCCATTTGGAATATATTCCGACAATTTAGGACATGATTTTGGAATTTTAAAGTCGAAAAATGTCTTATTTTTACAGCGCAGGACGCATGGCAAAGTGAAACAAAACTTAAAGACACAAATATTTACGTGTAAAAATAGAATTAAATGAAACCCGTGAATTGAAAGGTCCACTATAATCGCCTTAACTCGAGTAATGTCAATAAAGTTATTATGTTAGAGTTTAGAGATATTAAAAACTTAACCAAAGGACAACAAAAAGGCGTAGGCTACTACTGGGACCAGTGAGAATGCATATGTGTACATAAACTGGTTCCATACCTCCGACTTTCCTCCAAACTTGCTCAAAGTTAATTCTCCTGTTTTTCTTTTTTCTTTACATCTTCAAACTCCATGTTGCTCTTAAGCTCCACCATACCGCACAGCATGCCCGGTGCGTGATGCGTGCCAGAGGAGACTCCGCACCTGACTCGCGTTGCATTTTGTAACTTTTACAAATCATTTTGTAATTTGTAATTTGTGTAACTTTTTTTTTTGTTACTTTGGCCTAAATATAGTCTATATATAATATTTCTGATTATGGCATAGCTTTCCCCCCAATTGGGCTAATAAAGTAATGATTAAAAATATGCTTATATCGGCCCGGCCCAAGGATAGTAGCGGGAAATAACATCCTAACAGCAGACAATCTCTACTATGTTGCAATAGGCTATAGTTTGTATGCCCCGTCAGCTCAGCTGTAGGCTACTTTATGGATGGGAGGGGCGAGTGATTTTTTTAAAAGAAGACATAGGTAGAGTGGTCTGCAGAAACCAGAGCTTGTGAACAACATTAGAATTCTATAACTCTATTCTATAACCCCCCCCCCCCGCACCCCCTACCGAAAATATCTTCCCGCGCCTCTGATCTGTGCTGTCTGTACCACCCCACAAGTATCACCCCAATGTGAGTCTTTCGGGGTCTACTCTGTACACTGCACTGGACACAACATAGGCTGCGGTTCTGACCATAGCTGAAGCGTAAAAGACAAGCTACGCACATAAATGCGGTGCGGTGATGTCACGGCATATAGAAATACATATTATTTCATGTTGTTATTGCTAATATAATTTGTTGTTTTAATAATATATAAGATTACTGCTTTCCTGGGGTGGGTGGTTGTGCTGTAACACCCTACTGCGTAATTTTGATGCTTCTTCACCGCGGTAAAACAAAATCCCGTACGGTCAAAGCCAACAAATCAGCGTTACAAAGGAGGACCACTTACAAATATGCAGGGTTTAAAACTGTGCCGAAGCTAAACCCCGTCACAAAGGCTGAAGTCTGCTCCGGTGTGCCCGCTGCAAAAGTAAGTTACGCTGTGTATGTCCATCCTCATGAAATGCATACAAATAACACGCAGTGTGATTATAGTGCTATACGGCAAATTTCAATTTTGAGAGCATATGATACACCAGTCCTTCCCGGATTTCGGCGAATGTATTGCACGATTATCACATTGCGTGATACTGTGTATGCATATGAGAATGACTGACGCCTCACCGGATCAGATGTGTAAAAATATGCACATACATAACAGCGGACCAGCTTCTTTAAATGTTTGTTCCTTCTTTGAAATGTAAACAATCCACGCGTCAGCTCGTACAGTCTAAATGTTGCTCCATGCACAGAGGGTAGATGCACATTTCACTGTGACAGCGCCACCCAGCACTCGTGGGCCAATACAATCGACACAGTAGCCTATCTGTACAGATGTGAAGCTAATATTCATCCAAACAGTCGCTAAGTTTGGCTAAATGAGTCTAAAAGTCGCTAGATGTAGCAATAAGGTCGCTAAGTTGGTAAGCAACACAGTCACTGAGTTGGCAACACTGAACACTGCTTCAGCCAATCCCCTTTTTTTAAGCAAGTAAGCCCCACCCACTGACTAACATTGAATTTGCATACAAGTTGAAAATAAAAATGAACACGAAAATTAAAACGAAAATGAAAAAGAAAAACAGAACATAAAATTAAAACTGAACTTTACATTTTAATTTTGTCCTTTTATTGCTTGGGCATGAATAAAAAGCCTTTTAAAATTTTTTTTTACAGATTCCTTTTCAAGCTTGCCTTTTTATTTTAATTTTGTCAGTCTTGACTCAAGATTATATTGAAAATGAAATGTCAAATCATCAATTTAATTAAATTTTTCAATTTGGGCGGAATAATGCTTCATCACGTTAAAAATGAAAATGAAATAATTTAACATAATGTTTTAATTTTAATTTTAGCATTTTATTTTCAAATTTGGGACATATTTTACGATTTTATTTTTTATTTTATAATTTAATTAATTATTTTATAATTTAATTAATTATTTTAAAAAAGACCAAAAAAACCTTCCATAGTATGCTGCTGCTGCACAAATTAAACATACTGTAAATAATCAGGCAAACATATCTTTATCTTGTTCTTTTTCTCCACCTTTGTCCTTTTTTCTTTCTCTTTTCGGCACCAAAGGGATACATCTAATTTTTGTGACATGGCTTATCATTTATTACAGTTACGCGCATTTGCGCGCCGGGGTGAATTGTCAATGCATGCGAGATGTCTATATTGCACATGACTCAAACGCTAGCACTGCAGACACAAAGCAGTTTTCAGGAATTTTCTTGTCTTTAATTATTCATTTATTCATTCGTATTCATTCATTTATATTACTTGTTTAAGTTATTTAATTGTAAAAAAAATGATTGGGGGGCCCAAAGCAGCCGCTTATTTCGCTTATGCCTGGGTTTTTAGAGGCATGGTCACAATATACTGTAATGTTTCATCCGTCTGTTGCTTTGGCACTCATGCAAACTTTTGGGAGAGAATAACAGAGTAAAAATGTAACTCATTCACTCCTGTTTCACATGCCTGATGTACATGCATTATTATTAGGGCTGGGCATAGATTAATCTACACTGTAAAAAATCCAATTAATGAAATGTTGGAAGGGCAAACATATATAACTTAAACCAATTTTCTTGTTTGGGCTTAGTTGAGTAGACATTATTTTAAGTCTAGATAAATCTGTGTCTAAAACATTAAATGAATGGTTATTTCCAAATTCAGTCAACATTCAGAATGGCTAGTGTTGACTGAACTAATTAAGACAAATCTGGTCAATATGTGGACTTATGACAGCTATGTTTCCTGACAACAAAATGCTCATACTATTACTGTTATTTGGTAACAAAATGTAATTTTAAGAGTTGTTCAGGCGTGAATGTATGTGCTTAAAGTTTAAATATGCGGTCGGTTAATAAAGGTGGTGTTTATTTAAAAATGTGCTTGGACACTTTCGGACGGAGAAGAGCTCCAGATGAGCTCCAGAAAATCACAGACACTTAAGCGCTCACACCCCGCCCAGCGCAGCCTCTCCTCGGCAAGCCCATCAGAAATCGACTGCTGGCTCTGATATATCTGTGGTGTTTAAACATGCAATTTAATTCATTTTAATTTCTTATACACTGAAAAAACGAACTTTTTGGTGTAGTAATATTTATTAGATTAACTCTTATAATTTCTACATAATAATATTAACATTTATTGAGAACTAGATTTTCCTAAGTAAAATGATGATAAATACACAATTAATTCATGTAAAAAATGAACCGTGTGGGAATAGTAAGTCTTATTAGATATTTTCTTGTATTATTTAACTGTTTTATAGACATTTATTTGCACATGTTGTAAGGAATACCCACAATTCTTTGCGCCTGAATATTTTTATTTTTTAAGGTTTATCACAGAATAAGAACTGATAAGAACTTTAACTACTTAAATATTTGTTAGCAAAATGTCATAAAGGTTTAAGCTCTTATATTATTGATGTTGTTTTGTTCAGGTGATCAGTGTTTCTTTACATGAACCCTGTTCAGAACATTGCATTGTAATTCTCTCCACAGTGCTGATAATGCATGTCAGAAACACAGTTTGTGTGCGTTTCTGTTCCGAATTAAGTTTATTCAATGACTGTTTGTCAGTCATGAATTTTGTGTTATAATGCCATTTATAACACTAAAAATAACTAGGTCCATAGGAATATGTTAAAGAAAATAACAAACAGAAAATACGATTTATTTAATATTATTAGGACAGCAATGCTTCAATTTTCAAAAAAAACCTAATAGACTTTACCTAAACGATTAAAATAAATCTAACTTCTAAATAAAATAATTAAGTAACATTTAATTAATTATTTAACATATGTTTTATCATGCAATTTTAAGTAAATTTTATTTGATTTTAGTAGGTAAGTTTTACTTATAAAAAAGCAGTAAATTATACTTAAAAAAAGTTCGTGCAAATTGTTACGAGGATTTTTTTAAGTAAATTTTACAAGTTGTTTTTTTCAGTGTACTCAATAAAAAAAGGTTTATATTATGATATTTCATATCTTTCACATTTGTTATAACTGGGCTGCGTACTGCCTGCGAATTTGAACTTCAGAGCTGAAGGAGCGAGTGGAGAAATAGTCCCAATATCATAACAATCTTAAATAAAACTTCTAAATATACCCGTGTGCGTGCGTGTGTGCGTGCATGTATGTATGTGCGTGCGTCTGTGTATTTTGAATTAATGTTTTAACTCTGAAGGATCTGGATTACAGGTCATTTCATCTGAGATCAATCCGCACGTATAACAGCCGGAATCACTTACTGATTCACACGACACAAGTCATCAGCTGTTTCCTCAAGTTCACGTACCGTAAGTGGTTGTAATTAAATTTTAATTTTAGAATATGAATTAGTCGGCAAAGACGCAAATACTCGACGTTTTTGTAATGATATTTTTGTAAAGATATATTTAGAAGTGTGTTATGTTATGTGTCCGACGTAAAGTGGAGCTATTTTAGTTAAGATAAAAAGCCTGGATATAGGGTTGGTTTACCGGACAGGGTTTAGAACTCGGTCTTTATTATAATTGGGACATTTTTACAAATAAACCTTATAAAATACAATACTGGCGTGCATTTTGAGACAAAACAATAGCACTCATATGTTAAGATATGTCATTAAGTTATTTTAGTCAGTGAAAAGCCCTGTCCGAGAAAACCGCACAATAGTGTTTAATTATGTGTAATGTCTGAGGGAAATTTGGCCTAACATTAACGTTATTTAGGGAATAAAGTCTTTCACCGTCAAGCTTTATTATATTAAACATGTTATTTATGTATGTGTGTGTGTTTATATTGCTCTGTTTATTAAACCAGAGCGGTGATGATGTTGGAGAGGCAGACCAGAGGGCTGAAGAAAGTCTCCTAAATGACCCTGCAGATGTTCTGACTGACTTTGGAGTGCTTTTTGGACTGTTTTATGTCCTCTATTTAAATAAGACTTAATTTTGTATGTTCAGTCTGTATGATGATTGAATAAGTGAATAAAAAGCTTTTGTTTTTATGTGACTGAAGTTAATTATTTTGTTAACAACACCAGCATGAATTATTTGATAAATAATTTTAAAATGTTATTAAAAAATCCCAAATAATAAATATTAATTGAAGTAACACAAAAATCATTGATTAAATACTTACATTTTAATTGACAGAGTCTTTGCTGTAAGTTTTTAAAGATTCAACTGATTAAAACATTTTAGTTGAATGAACTATAAAGCTAATTGAGCAAACATACTTTTTTATATTTGAGTCAAGTTTGGGCCAACTAAAAAACATCAATCCAGGAAACACTTTGGAGACAGAAATTGAGTGAACGTAAAATTTCTGTGGAACTAGTTACTAAAAAATTATTCATTGAGCCAACAATTTATTTTTTACAGTCTAGATTAATCTCATACAAAATAAAAGTAATTTTTTTGCATAATATATGAATTTGTGCTGTGTGTAAATATTATGTATATTTAAAAACACACACATACACATATATACATTTAAGAAATGTTTCAATTAAATAGTTTTTTTATATATATAATTTAGAATATATAAAAATATAAATAAATATTTATACACATGTAAATGTTACATGAATGTGTGGGTATTTATATATACATAATAATTACACACAGCACAAACTCATATGTTATGCAAAAAATTACTTTTATTTTGTATGAGATTAATCTAGATTAATCTATGCCCAGCTGTAATTATTATTTAACAAACCTTTCTGTATTTTTGTGGAATCAAGGTCAAAGGAATCAATGTGAACTTTGGGCAAAGGTGCTGATTTTTGTTTCCGACAGTGGATGTTGTTTTTTATAGGAATAAATGATGAGGTGCTTGCACCAACACATACACATATGCCTGTGATGTAGGCAGCGTTTTATTTTTGGTTGGCCTGGACAAAAGTAGGCCAAATGGACACCAACTTATGTTTTTTCCATTAGTCAAAATATTCTACCAAAAGCAAACCAAGTTTAACAAACATGTAGTATTTGGTGCAAGTGTTGCTAAAACACTTTCAATTTCTCCATTCTTCTTCCACCTCTTCTGTATTTTTATTATTCTCCTTTAAACTTTGCATTGCAGTTCTCCAACATCTGTATATCTGTGGGTACAAATTTGCACAATGTTTACTCTACAAATGCTCTGCTCTTCATTTGTAAGTTGTTTTGTATGAATTCATTGAATTCATTAGCTAAATGACTAAATGTAAAATCTTCTCAGTCAAATTTTAGCAGATGCCTTCAAGACACGATACTCAGATTTTAAATGATATTCATTCTGAAATAGATTTATTTATATTAATTACCACACTTTACTATATAATTGCAGTAAAACAGATTATTTTTTATGCTCCAAATACAGCAAAATATGATTGCAATTCATTTAAATGTGAATGGAAATCAGTCTCTGTGTCATTAAACTCATTTTGCATTTACAAACATGGCAATCCATCAAAATTTGTGTATGAAAATAGACATGTTTAAAGAATGGAAAGAGCACAAAGTGAAATACTTGAGAAAACAGAGACACTTCAGATATCATCCTATCTGTTGATACAGGTAAACTGGGATGTTTTCTTACTGTACTTGTAAGCTTATTAAGTTTATTCTTTGAATGTGTTTGCCATAGTTTATTTTGTGATAGTGTTGTTTTTGCCATATATATTTCAGTTTGCTTACTGTAAATCCATCAACAATGGAAAGGTTTATTCATTTGTTGCTGTTCTCAGGTGAGTTCACACAGGTTTTTGGGGAGATTCTGGGGAATCATTTATAAAGTGTGCATACGGATAGATTTAATCGTAGAATGACCGCATGCCCGGACGTGCGCCCTTTTGAGAAATGATCGTAAGATCAAATTTAGGATGTTTCTACGCAGCATTTTATAAATGAGGCCCCTGATGTCCAGAAAATTGCTGTTGAAGGATCATTTTTTCTGAGTTGTTTGTTAAAACTGAACTCATCTATAGGTCACTATAGAGACACTAAACTTTTAATCTCTCCTGAACCTTTTTTTCTGATACTGTATGATGCTGCACTAAACTGAATTGTTAATTAATAATACAGAATTAACTAAAAGTCAGTTTATTTATTTGTTTGTTTATTTAGGAAAATTGATTAAATTACACTAAAGGGAAAATAATTGGATTTTTTTCCTTAATGGACTGCAGTGTTACCTAGTTGTCAAGCATATATATTGGGTTAATTTTAATAACTGTAATTCAGTCAAAGTGTGCACATAAACAGGTATTGGACTCTGTTATCAGGACAGTTTTAATTCAGTTTTTTTTCCATGCTTACTTTACAATAATTAATGTCACAGCAGCAGTAAACTAAATATATTGCCCTGCTGGACTGCACCATCTGCTGGATTTTGTTGTGCATCAAAACAAAAAATCCTAACTCAAATTGAATGATATTTTAAAAAAATAAAATCTGCCTCATGGGCCAGAACAAAGTCTCTAGTCGGCCGTAGCAAAATACATTTACAGATAAACAAAGATCCTTTGTGGGCTGAAGTAGATATAGGAGTAATTGTGCACTTTCCTCTCAACAGGACTCTGTTTGTTCACTCAGAGCATCTCATGTCAGTATATTCTTATCCAGACGCAGATGAGCTGGGACGAGGCACAATCTTACTGCAGACAGAATTATTTTGACTTGGCTACTGTTCAAAACAATGAAGACTGGACATATTTAAGAGAAACGGTTCAATCTGCAGCGGTCTCAGCGGCTTGGACTGGACTGTACAATGACATTTATAGCTGGAGGTGGTCTTATCAAGATGAAAATGTGACATTCACATGCTGGAAGACTGGAGAGCCAAACAACAGAGATGGAATACAGGAATGTGCTAATAAAAATTCAAACAGATGTTATGATCGGAAATGCACTGAAACATTTAACTTTTTTTGCATCAATGGTAAGAAACAATACCAAAAGGACAGTCATAGCCTAGTTGTTTGAGAGTTGTACAGAGGTGCCTTGTCCCCAGTGCTGTGTGTGTGTGTGTGTGTGTGTGTGTGTGCGTGTGTGTGTGTGTGTGTGTGTGTGTGTGTATGTGTGTGTGTGTGTGTGTGTGTGTGTGTGTGTGTGTGTGTGTACCTGGTAATTACTTGTCTCTCTTATTTCTAATGTCTTCTTACAGAGATGGAAACTGGATCAAACAGGTTTGTTTTAATCAACACTGCGATGACGTGGCCTGAAGCTCAGATCTACTGCAGACAACATTACACAGATCTGGCAACCATTCGGACTCAAGCTGAGAGTGACCTGCTGGATAACATGTCAGGTGGTGATGTATGGATTGGTCTGTTTAGGGACTCGTGGAAGTGGTCAGATGGATCAAAAGTCTCCTCGTCCTCCATTATGTGGAATTCTAATACACGTAATATAGCCGGACAGAATAGACCTTGTGGTGCTGCAGGTCCTGATGGTCTGATAGTTGATCAGCTCTGCTCAGATCCTCTTCCATTCATCTGCATAATGTGTAAGTTTTATATGTAATCCTTAAGTCCCATCTTACATAACAAACATCTAAATACACTTGTTTTTAATACTTACAATAAGTGTTGGGCAGGCCCGGGGTGGGTAATCGGGAGAACCGGGAGAATTCCCGGTGGGCCGCTTCACTTTTGGGCCGGTCGAGTTTTTTTTTTTTTACATTTGTCACGTTAGTGAGTCTATCTTCTCTTAAATGACACTTCACACGTTTCGCATTGACAGCGCGCAGCCTCTGCATGGGTTGTACCATGTGAGGGAGTTTTCCCCTTCCCTCCCATAGAGTTGGTTCGGTCCATAGCACGTCCCAGAAAACTTTTCTCCGGTAGGCTGGGCCGGCCCTACCGTAACAATACGCGTCTGAGAGGAGGAGGGCGTAAAAACAGTTTGAAGAAAAAGTCCATTGAAGGAGGATGCTGCCAAATGTGCCAAACTTGCAGATTTATTTTCAAGAGGACAAACAAAAGTGACAATAACAGGTAACTTAAAGAGAAATAAGCCTAGTAATGATTAGCATTAGCAACGTAATTATTCGGCTAATGCCGTTGTCAAACTATTTACAAGCCAACATTTTTTTTTGTTAAAATATTCGCCTTTTGTTTATACATGGCGATTCATAGACTTTGCAAATATTATGCAAGCAGCTTCTGAGCAGTAGATAAGCCAGTTCCCTTTTGTGTTCCCAGTCAAAAATGACCAGCCGAAAAAAAAGCTTATAAATCACTTGTTATGCTATATATTTACCCAATATTGGATTCAATATTTTTGTCAAATTGTTTTCTTTTTTAATTAGGACTGGGTTTTATATTTCTATTTGCACCTGATTAATCATAAGCCTCATAGCATTAGCAATGCTAATAATTTATCAACCTTTCCTTGTGGAATAGACTCTAAAAAGGGCTGGATTATTTTTGACCCATAATGGGTAAATATTGGACAGAACACACTGCTGGGTTAAAATTGACCCAATGCTGGGTTGTTTTAACGCAACTGTTGGGTTATTATTAATCCATGGTTGCATAACAGCAACCCAACATTGGGTTATTTTAACCCAGCATGTGTTCTGTCCAATATTTACCCATTATGGGTCAAAAATAACACAGCCTTTTTAGAGTGCAGAGGAATATTTTTGTTAACTTCTCATCCTAAGTGAAATATTATTTAACTTTTACCTTATTTGTTTTACCATGATATTAATAAAAATTATAGTAAGAGCTGAACTGTTGCTTTATTTGTCCAATTTGAATTTTTTTTAATAACACTATGGAAAAAGTGGGCCTGTCTTGGGCCTGAAACTCCCGGGCTGAAAAGTGGCCCCACTCCGGCCCTGCAACTGTTGGGTTATTATTAATCCATGGTTGCATAACAGCAACCCAACATTGGGTTATTTTAACCCAGCATGTGTTCTGTCCAATATTTACCCATTATGGGTCAAAAATAACACAGCCTTTTTAGAGTGCAGAGGAATATTTTTGTTAACTTCTCATCCTAAGTGAAATATTATTTAACTTTTACCTTATTTGTTTTACCATGATATTAATAAAAATTATAGTAAGAGCTGAACTGTTGCTTTATTTGTCCAATTTGAATTTTTTTTAATAACACTATGGAAAAAGTGGGCCTGTCTTGGGCCTGAAACTCCCGGGCTGAAAAGTGGCCCCACTCCGGCCCTGGTGTTGGGCATGTTACTTTAGTTACTATTTGTGAGAAGTAACTAGTAACTATGAGTTATGAGTTAGATACTGTGCATATGCTTATGTGTGTGAAAAAACAAGCACGTGTCTGATTCTGGTTGACTAACAATGGAAATTATGTTTGATTACTAATTACTGAAAAAGCAACACAGTAAGTAATAGGTTACCGTTCATTTAGAATGCTATTATTCCCATCACTGTTTACAATTCACTTAATTACCCATTTACAATTGATTTTTGTTTCTTACTTATTTGTTAATGACCTTTGACATTATGCATCATTTGTCAGAACAATTGCCTATAAAGAGTCATTAACAGTCATGTAAAAAACGAATTAACCAGACAAGACAGAGATTTGTATAAGCACTTCATTTCTAATAACTCATGACTTGGAATCTGATGCTGTAGTGTTGAGTGTCTTTATTGTTATGTTTGCTTCAGTTAAAGAGAGGATTGTGTCACACCAGTCCTTGTCTACAATAACACTGCTGTATTCTGTCTATGCGATACTCTGACAGATCGAAAACAGCAGATTGTGAGAACGGAGATCAAATCTGGTCTGAATCTAAATGATCCTGCAGTGATGGAGAAGATCTTACAGCTGGTAAAGTATTCAACTATTTGTGTTAAACACAAGAACACACACACACTTCTCTGTGTGCACACAACATCACAATAGATTTTCAATAAATACAATATTTAAAATATATTTTACCATTAAAGCAGGACTGCACAATTTTGTTTCTGTTAAATTGACAAATTTAACAACTCAACTAGAGAAAATTATAACAAAAATAGTAAATGAAAAACAAAAGTTTTCATTTTCAAATAATTTCAGACCCTGTTTTGTTTATCAGTGTTAAATGTCAGTAAATTTTAAAACTGTGTTTTAGATCAAGCAGAAACTGAAGGATCGTGGGATAGAGAAGGAAACAACGTTGACCTGGAGACTGCAGAAAGATAGAAATGTTTTCACACCAAAACATGATGAAGATATAAGAGCACCTGTCCAGTGTCAAAGATCTTTCTACTGATTCATTACTCATATAGTTATAGATGGGGACCAATCAAACAGATATTTATTGTGACAGATAAAGTATGCATGAGACTGTCACTGATGTCTACAGAAAGATATCTTAGAATCTAAAAATCACAGGTGTGTGCTTTTATGCCTTCTGTCTGCTTCATCATTTTTAATGAATTTTGCTCACATCAGTGGCTCTCAAATTGGAGGTTGTGAGATTTTGCCATGTGCCCTCAGTTTTATGACATTTTATTAAATACATTAATTGATCAGAATGTTCCCAAGCAACAGCATGACATTGTATCATTTATTATATTTTGTTTAATTAAAATTTTAAGTTTTAGGGAAAGGGATGCACCCTACACAAGGGGTGAAAAGTTTGAGAATCACTGCTCAATATACACACAACACATGTAGACAGTAAATGTGATTTAATGATCTATAGTGTCTTTAGTAACAGTTGGGTTTAATACAAGCTTTTCATTTTGGTGATCATTTAGACCTTATTATAAAATGTATGTACCTTAAGTCACTGGGATGTTTTCTTATTCTTTTATTAATACACTAGGCCTATGTGTTTTAATGTATGTTTAAAATAGAAACAAAAGCTTCAGTAGTGTTTTAATTCATTCAAATAACAAAGTTATGATGTTGGTTAAATGAGAAGCCTAAACTAAAAATTTACTTTTTAATCAAATTACGTTAATGTCATAAAACAAATCATTACTGTATATATTCTTCTTGATATTTGTTTTAAGATTTCGATAACTCCTTGTGATAACAAGTTTGCTTAACTTTAATGAACATGTTCCTTTTCTGTGTTTCAAATCTTCTAAGGGTATATTTTCATTGTACTATAATACAAATTAAGTAAAAAAGAGTAAACTACCATGACACACTTGAGTACAAATTTAAAAGTGCACATTAAAATCACATCAAATGAAATCTTACTTTTAAGTTTATTTCAATGATTGTGTTTGATTTAGATGTTTTAAAAAGTAGACTTAATTTAAAGTGTTGACTAGCATACTAAAGCACAGGTAAAAAACTTAATTTTATTTATTTATTACTCAAGTATGTTATCTAAAATCTGAAAGCTGTGTTTTTGCTCTGCATTGTCAGCTGTGAGGCCTGTATAGAGAGGTGTGTGTTTGTCATTCAAAATCATGTCCTTCTTTTGTGTTATTGAAAATGTCATACTGTAGGTTTAATGACCCAGAAAGCACTCGGGTCAATAATGACACGTTTTTAATACAAATGAAGATACACCCTCTGCAGATCATTTGTTTAAAGCAAATGACCATTATGAGTCATTTATTCAAACAACAGCATAAATGACTCATGGTCTTAAACCAAGATTTTATAATCTTTATACTGAGATATTTTATCTTAAATAATTTTGATGCTGTACAACTTTGTGTTTTTTAGAAAATGGGACAGAGGTGTTTAGTCCACACTTAAATAAAAAACAAGCCAGATTTTTCATGAAGCATATAGTGTGACTCTGAATGTGAAACTATCTTTAAACAAATATGCATGTCAGATAGAACAGGATGAGTGTATGTGCTTCAATAGTTTCTGGCAGAGTTATGCAAAACACTAAAGCATCCAAGACTCAAAAATGCAAATTGTTTTTCATCATGTACTCAACCTTACACCATCCCTGAAGCATATGACTTTCTTTCATTAGCTTAATGCAAAGATATTTGTAAAAACATCTCCAGGAGGGAATACGGCACTCTAAATGTTAACAGTGTAAAATGCACAACATGCATCATAAAAGTTATCCACACGATTCAAGTGAACAATGTCTTCTAAAGCGAAATGGTATTAACTATAAGAAGATGGTTCCCATGAGCTCATCTGAAATCAAGTCTGTAGCACTTACAGTTTATGTCCTGTTGTTGCACTACTTGTTTTAACCACTAGTTGACACTGTTGTTAAAATATCCTTTAATGCATCCTTACTGAATGTTGAAGGATACTTGAATTACATACCTGTCAACTTTTAAAACAACTATCTGGAGCGGTGCGGTCTACTGGAGATGGACAATATTTGTAACTTTCTGAGAGGCAGACATAGCCTAACTCTATGGAATCATATTACAACACACACTTAAAAGATCCTGCAGTGCAGCCTTACTGAAAGTTGCCTTGAATGATATGAAAGTGTAGAGAATTATCTGCCATTACCAAGTACACACGTCCTTGTTTGTGTAGTGAACAGCGTACATCAAAAATTCCAGACCCCTCCCCAATTGCTACATTTGAAGTGGATTTTGGTGGGTTAACCTAAAGTGTCCAGTCAATCAGATAAGGCTGCTTGGACATCTTTTATGGCTGACCTCCGTACCAAAGCAGAGAAGCAAAGGACGTTTTGATTGGCCCACACTATCTCTGCTTATTATCCTTTCAAACTCCCCTACACCATCTCAAGAAGGCAGGAAGATCGTAAACATTCCTTAAGGAAATTGATTTTTTCAGAACAAATCTTTACAATCCTTCCACCACCAAAATGGACTTAAAACCATCACCTATTGACTTCATACTCGTTTAAAGGCACTAGCAATTTTAATTAAATCTCTGTGTTATGAAACT
Source organism: Misgurnus anguillicaudatus (assembly GCF_027580225.2). NCBI lineage: Eukaryota > Metazoa > Chordata > Actinopteri > Cypriniformes > Cobitidae > Misgurnus > Misgurnus anguillicaudatus. The sequence continues at coordinate 31,286,620 of NC_073337.2, forward strand.
GTTCAAATAATTACGGTTATTAACAAGAATGAATAAATGCATGCATGATATGTTTTTACTTTTTACATTCAGGATAATGGCAATGGTATTTTTGAAAGGGTTTGGTAAGTGGAAAATGCTAAAGACAAAGTTAAACTCTGTACTTTATGCAATGCAAATGAGTTCCTCACAGTAAAGAGAGGTGGACCACCTTCTGTGGACTTCCTCTGACATCAATAGCCAATCACGGTCTAGCATCAGGAAAGGGCCAAGATGCAAACTCCTCCTTAAATAAAAATTCCTTTTTTTCAGATATTCCTCGCTTTGAGTCTCCCCTTGAAAAGAAAGACATTAGCAGAGTACCACAAGCTCTGAGTCCTCCTGAAAAAGAGACATTAACAGAGTACACACAAGTCCTGAGACGTAAACAGAGTTTGTGTATGACATACTTACCAATGGTTACCCAGTGAAAATCACTACATTTGTAAACAATGCTTTTCTCAAAGTTTCTCAATATGAAGCCTGCTGATGAATTTACATATGCAGGCTGAACTGCACAAGCCATAAGCATATTACATGATAGCAAAAATAAATGAGGATAAATTACTCACTTCAAGAATCTTATCCTCCTCCAGTGCGTCTTACATTGTTCTTCTTAGGTAATGTTAAAGATAAATGCTTCTTTACTGTGTGTTTGGATCATAAACGTTATACACATGTGAGGAAGATCTTCAGATATTTCTGGAGAATGAGGAACAGCAAAGTCTTTAAATCTGATAAAACTCTGTTTGAAGTGTCCGTCTATTCATTACCAAGTGAACAGCGTATACCACCTGTGGGAGTGACCGCATTAAAGATAATGAGCTCAGCCAGGAAAAACTTTATTCTCTTTACTTCAATACAGATTACATAAACAGGCAATATCTGTTTTCGATTATAATTCGCTTGTTTAAATAAAGACATTTCAGGTTTTCTTTGGATATGTGTATCATGTTGGTGTGATGAGTATTTGCGTTGTTTAAATTGATTTTTGTAACGTGTTTTGAGAGACAGCTGGCGGAGACAGAAATGTCTGAATGCGCACACTGTTATTTTTCTTTATTTAACAAAAACACAAAGATCTCTTGTTGTTGTGAATGTACACAAATTAAAGAAGACCCTTCACAGTTTCAAATGATGTATAACACGCAAGTGTATGATTATTAATGATGAAGTATTTTAAGTGGATTCTGCTTTGATGAGGTAAAACACATGATGGTTTTTTTGCAGATACCATCTTCTAAATTACGTACGTGTTACTTATGCTAATATAACCGCGTAATGTTAATATATAATTTGTGTCAATGTCCTCATTTGCTTTAATGACTTGATTCAGAATCATGGTTCACAACATATTTACATCTAATTTAAAATTTCAATGGTAAAGATTAGTGTTTGCGTCATTTTAAAAAGAAAATGATAAATACATGCCTTCATGAAAACTATATTTACCCACACAAATTTGCATCACTTATGGCACACATTGTTTGGGAAAAAACTATTCAAGTCCACTTTTAATATCAAGTGCATAAAATTAATTAAATGTTAATTACTCACCTGAAATATGTTTCATCCAGCTCCAAGTCCAAAATGGCAGCCAGAAAATGTGGCAATGCTGATAATGAGAAAGGAAACCCCGTAGATCCACGTGGCTCATGCACGGCAATTTAATAAAAAAAAAATGTGTTTGTGCAACTTTGTTAATGATGTTGCTGAAACATTTTGTGAAATATTGTTAAACTAACATGTATTTGTACATAGACTCACATCATTCACAATTCCTATTATTTGTAAGTAAAAAAAAATGTTTGCTGAACAAAGGCTCATTTCATTTTTTTACAGTGTGGGAAACTTCCCCAAGACGACGGCAGATGGTTATGATAACAGATGCTGACTTGTAGCTGATTGGTTGGCTGACTAGATAGAGGAGGAGGGAGTGGGAGGTTTTTTTCTTTGTGAATTAGTAATTGTATAGATTACCATAAAATTACAAAGAGAAACATGAAATTACCAAAGTCATATGTATTTATAATTTTGTGTTCTCTGCATGCTACACAAACACCATGGCTCTTACTCTTATACATTTACAGACACAAGTGCAATAGATTTACATCTGAGGCAAATTCTCAATGTAAATTAAACGAATTACATAAACTAGGAAACAAACAATTATTCACATTAGTTTATAAGAAAACATGTTTGTTCCTTTCAAAGAGATCATGTGTGTTTAACTGGGATTGGAACTGAAATCTGCAGGACATGGTTCTAGAAACATTTCCAGTATTTGAGGTGTTATAAGTAAATATATAGTATAGGCATTGAAAACATAGTTTGCATTAGTGGCTTCTGCAGATCATTTAGTTTTAGGAAAACATTCAGATATTTTCCATAAATTAGAGGCCATGGTGATCACTGGCTGTCAAGCTCAATTGAGTTTTGTTTGGTTCATTTAAGTTGCATATTAGTTTCAGTCACATTTGTGTATTTCAACCCTGGTCCTCTCACGCACACTTGTGTAAACATGCATTTGTGCTTCATGTAAAATTAATAAATGCCACACATGCAAGTAGCAGAACATAGTAAAGTATTTTGATGACATCAGTAGCTTCAATGAAATTTGGTCTAAAATGTAGAAAACTTATGATATAACTCCAAACCAGCACTACAGCAAAAGAGAAACTGGCCCAAGTACAGGAACAAATGGATGTAATGGTTTTGTCTTGTGGTCTGTAATATCATGTTCTAGTCTTTTTTTTAATCTTGTCATGTCACACTTCACAATTCACTTCCTGCTTGTCACTATAAAACCGGTTCAACATCACATTGCTAAGTATTGTTTAGTGTAACAGCTGCAATCTTGAGCGTTCATAGTCATTGTATCTTGTTTTCATGTGTTCATGTTCTGGATTTGACCTATGCCTTTTATTTGTATTATGCTTTTGGATTATCCTTTTGGGATTTGTTTGCCTGCTTGTGTGTGGATTCTTCAGTAAACCTCCAGCACTTGGATTCTACTTGCTCTCTCTCTCGCTTTGTGAAAGCAGCCCTTTCTTACAATAAGGAGACCAGTTCTAAATGTTGATCATTGAAATGGAATGACTCCATCAGTTAAGGAACCAGTGGGGGTAGCCCTGGGCTCTCTACGGACTGACATTACCACTTTTACAGTTGCATAGCTTTCAGCTGCGATCACACATACCAATAAAAGTTGTTTATGTTTGACTATATGTTGCTCTACATAGGTCATCTGGTATAATTGAAACGATTGGCTATGAGCTACGTACCGACGCATTTGATAGACTTTCGTAGTGCCCAATAAACGGCTCTGGGCATTCGTAAACCACACCTCAAATACAAGAAAATGAGCGTATGGTTCCCAGACCACGTCTCATTCTCTATGAGACTGGTCTGGTGTAAGCCAGGCTAATAGGATGCAGGATCCAGCAAGAACATATTGGCTGCTTCCAATGGCAAGTGACGAGTCCTACACAGTAAGTTTTTTTTTTCTGTTAAACCTTTTAGGCCGACCGGGCCATGCGTTTTTGTTTACAAACTATTAAGTTTACAATGTATTATATTGATAAAGAAGGGTATTAAACTTGTCATGCCATATATCATTACAAATGTTAAAGGTACTAAGCGTTTAGATGTCTTTTTGAAGTTCACACTTAAAAGGTGTAGCGAAGGATTTTCTCAAATTTTAGAAAAGAATCGCCTTCTCCACTTTTTCAAAAAAATGCAATTGTGCAACACTCCTGATTGACAACTAGGAGGACCAATAGTCTTGATGATCCACCTGGAAAAATAAAATCCTCCGCAATACCTTTAATGCAACAAGGTCATATCGGAATGTGTTAATTCATAAAATGGCATCATAAATGATAGATGGACTGCATTTATATAGCGCTTTCCAATGGCCATCCAAAGCGCTTTACAATTTTGCCTCACATTCACCCATTCACTCATACATTCAAACCCCGACAGCGTCAGGAGCAGCTGGTGTTAGGTGTCTTGCTCAAGGACACCTCCACACTTGGTCAGGTGGAGCCGGGGATTGAACCCCCAAACTTCCGATTTGTAGACAACCTACATGAACCACTGCCGCCCCTCATACCTGCATTATGAAACAGCGCATCCATAGTAACTTAAGACTCACGCTGCTGTAATCTCTATGCCAAGCGTTCACAAAATAACAGAAATATTGATATAAAATGTTGTATAAAATAATCCTCAATCCAAATTTATATAATTTACTACTATATAATTGCAGTATAGTAGATAAAAGTATAGTATATTGCAGGATAATATAAAAACATTATGCTCCAATTGCAATGAAAGGTTTTTCATATAAATATGAATGTCTCAGTGTCATTAAACTCATTTTGCATTTACAAACATGGCAATCAATCAAAATTTGTGTATGAAAATAGACGTGTTTAAAGAATGGAAAGAGCACAAAGTGAAATACTTGAGAAAACTTCAGATATCAGGTCCTGTCTGTTGATTCAGGTAAACTGGGATGTTTTCTTACTGTACTTGTAAGCTTATAAAGTTTTTTATTGCTTCTTTAAAGGTGTTTGCCATGGTTTATTTCGGTTTAGTAATGCTGTTTTCTCCTGTATATTTCTTCAGTTTCAGTAGCTTACTATAAATTCCTCAACAATGGACAGGCTTATTTTGCTGTTTTTCTCAGGTGAGTGTTTACGTTTTCATGTTTTTTTTTTGTGAGATTTTGATGTCCAGTTATGGCTGATTGAAGGATGATTTTTTTCCAGAATTGTTTGTTAAAACCTCATCTACAGTAGGTTACTAGAAATTAACAAATCTTAGATTAAAAAACCTTCATCTGCGGTTTATCTTGTCCGGCATGATACATTTGCAGGTGTAATTAAACAGAATTTTTTTTACTTTTTATTCAAAAAGGAAATAAACAAATTATGCAATCTAAAGGCAATCTAAAGGTAATCTAAAGGGCTAATTATAAAAGCATTTGACAGTCTATTTAAACAATCTATTGTATTGATTAACGGAGCAATGTGGCAGGATATATTTTAAAAACTCAGACATTTTAACAAGATGTGTCGACACATTTGTCATGAATCGCCACCACCGCCTCTGTTTATTGACTGATCTTCAGTTCCTGACTGGAGTGCATGACAGATGAGAAGTGCAGTATGAGCACAGTATGGGTTCAGTTAAAGTCCAGTCAGGCCCAATTTCTAATCTTCTTAATATTGTTAATGAGTACCCAAGAACAGATTTAAAGGTGAAATAACACTGTCATTTTCTCAATAACTGTAATATTACCCTTTATCTCAGAGATCTGTTTCAATGTGTATATATATATATATATATATATATATATATATATATATATATATATATATATATATATATATATATACTCCCAAGGGTTTTTTCCTCCTATGACTTTTTTTACTTCCCCGGCTAAAATTCCGGGGGGTTTTTCTCCTAGGGGGTTTTTCAACCCGGGGAGGCAGCCATTTTGGGCTTAACTTCTATACGTTACATTAGTAATACGTTTGCTTATAATGTTGATTTTTAGCCGTAGCAAATTTAACTGCTTGTGCTATCGTTTATTATGTTGTGCTATCTGTCGATTTTCTGTGCTTTTCACTGCATCTATTATGTAAAGCTGCTTTGATACAATTACCAAATTGTGAAAAGCGCTATATAAATAAAATTGAATTGAAAAAAAAATTGAATAGATCTCCAAATGATTAGTGGGAAGCAGTTCAAAGATTCAGTCTGCCCAGAGATGTAGTCTAGATTTTGTAGTGAGTAGATGGGATGAAACGTTTTTGTTTTTTATTGTTTGTTTAAAAGCAGATGGTCTGTTCTTTCATTTATTATATTTATATGTTTATATATTTTTAGAAGAACATTTTCCTGCAAGGCATTTTGTGAAACTTGTGAAAATTACAAAAATGCTGGCATGCAACTTTTAAAAAAAATGCGGAGAATGAGTGAGGTTAAAATGTGCCCAAAAGTTAAATAAAAACTGTACTTAAATGTTAAAAGGCTGTACTTGAATATATTTTCAGATGAATCACACCCTACTGGTTAATTTGCTAAGTAAAAAAATTAATTAATATTTTTGTTATAAAAAAAATATTGAGGAAGTAGAAAATCTTGATGAAAGTAGTGTATTGTGGTAGCAGTGACAAAGCACGTCGTACTTTGGGTTGAGCGGAGTAAGATTGAATCCTGAGCAAAGTCAGTCTTAAAACTTTATAGTTTCAAACCTGTTTTCCCACCCCTAATGCTAATGAGGTATAATTAAGACTAGTAATAGAAATGACCCCTGTCCCCAACTGTGTGCCCAAATGGTTTTATATGATCAGACTATCTTGGTACCCAACTGTGTGCTCAACCAAGTGATTGGATGATTTTAGACAGATGTCTTTTATTACCCTCTTTGACCTGTCTTGGTTCTTGAAATCTCATTTTTGCTCCCATACTACCATTAAGAAAATATCACTTAAGGTTATAATATTATTGTTTGAACTGAGATTACCTTTATGATTATCAAGCCTTTGAGAGGGATGAGCTTGTTTCAACAGCTATGTTGGAGTGGAATCTGTGTCAAGGCAAATTCTTATATTGTTAAACATTTTTTGTTAAGCATCATTTACTATATGTCACTAAGTAAACCATCAGACTGAACAAATTTACTTTGTGGATTTAAATGTAAATACATCAATGTGGTGTATTTTGAAAGTAAAAACAAGTCATAGATTTATGAGGACATTTGTTATTGTAAACAATGTTGTGCTTTATAAGTAAACTCTTTGTTTTCATATATGAATGGTAATAATATGAAGGAGTAATTTTGGACTTTTCTCTCAACAGGACTCTGTTTGTTCACTCAGAGCATCTCATGTCAGTATATTCTTATCCAGACGCAGATGAGCTGGGACGAGGCACAATCTTACTGCAGACAGAATTATTTTGACTTGGCTATTGTTCAAAGCGATGAAGACTGGACATTGCTAAAAGAAACAGTTCAATCTGCAACGGTCTCAGCGGCTTGGACTGGACTGTACAATGACATTAATAGCTGGCGGTGGTCTTATAAAGATGAGAATATGACATTCAATTGCTGGGGTATTGGACAGCCAGATAACCTTATGGGAATACAGGAATGTGGTAGTAAAAATTTACATGGATGCTGTGATCGGCCATGCACTTTTCTATATCCCTTTTTTTGCATCAATGGTAAGAAAGATGTGTGTGTGTGTGTGTGTGTGTGTGTGTGTGTGTGTGTGTGTGTGTGTGTGTGTGTGTGTGTGTGTGTGTGTGTGTGTGTGTGTGTGTGTGTGTGTGTGTGATCTGTATCTTATACTTCCAAAGCATTTAAATATAATGTATATCCAATAGAAGTTAAAAGCTGAATAAATATTCTTTTCATCGATGTATAGTTTGTTAGGATAGGACAATATCTGGCCGAGATACAACTGGAATCTGAGGGAAAATCGCATTTAAAGTTGTCCAAATTAAGTCCTTAGCAACACATATTACTAATAAATAAAATGAAGAGGTTTGTCCCAAAACTTTTTTATTTTTAGTCACCGCCAAAATCAGTATTGTATCAGGTCAATATTAAAAAGTACATTTTTAATTTTACACAAAATCCGACAGCTGACAGAGCTGATCGTTGTCAAAAAGTTCAGCGACAACGTTCCAAGTACAACCGCAGCAATGACAGTGTTCTTAATATGACAAAGTAATTGTTTTGATTAATGCTATTAATGTTTAATCAGTGTATACCACTAGTCAACTAAATAAACATGGCAAAGATGAATTCACATTTATATATTGATTCAATAGATTTGTGGCATTTTCTTTAAAAGTATTGCGGAGGATTTTCTTTTTCTGGGTGGATCATCAAGCCTATTGGTCCTCCTAGTTGTCAATCAGAAGTGTTGCGCAATTGCATTTTTTAAAAAAAGTGGAGAAGGCGGTTCTTTTCTAAAATTCGAGAAAATCCTCCGCTACACCTTTAACTTGAGAAGACAATAGGGTACACACCACAAGTGCTAAGGGGCAAATTTTATGTTTTGCTGGTTAACAAATCATACAAAGATTTTAAAACACGAAATGGTTTCTATATACCCTGCCTGCCAAAAGTTTTGAATCACTTACTTACACTCTATTTATAACACTTTATTGATATTTTTCACATTACAGACTAATGGTAAACTTAAACTATAGCATAACACAATATTAGAAATGATGCTGTGACCAAAGGCCTCCAAAATAAATGTAAACTATATATTGGCATCTGCAGTGTAGTGACATGTTGTCTTGAATTTGCTCATTCATGGCATTTTATCATTCACTCCTAAGTTATTATCCTGAGATGCCTTTTAAAATATTGAAAGAGATCACTTCTATTCTGTACCAAGGAAGATTATTAAACCATCAGGACATTAAAGTCATTATAAATGTGTTGGTTTTAACTAGTAGTTTTTCGCGAAAAAGTTAAAATAAATAAAATTTTGAGAATAAAGTTAATATATAACGAGAATAAAGTCATAATATTTTGATAATAATGTAATATTTTACATTAATGTGTTTGGAGTGATCAGGGCCGGAGTAGGACTCATTTTCAGCCCTGGAGTTTTATGCCTAAGACCGGCCCACTTTAGTTCATGACTGACTATATGAAATATCATCATTTTCAGTAGTGTATAAGCAATAGTGCGCTGTTTTCAAACATATAACATCTAATTCAATGCAAATGCAGTAGCCTCAACAATTATAATTTTTGCCATAATCCTGCAGCCCTACCATAAGGTATTTTAAAGGTGCAGTGTGTAATTTTTAGCGGCATCCAGTGGTGAGGTTGCGAATTGCAACGAACGGCTCAGTCCACTGCCCACCCCTCAAAAAGCTTAAATAATTGCATTTTGTCTTCTCGAAATATTATGACTTTATTCCGGTAATTGTGCTTTTTTTTCAAAAACCTTCTAGTTAAATCTTGCATTATAATGACTTTAATGGTGAGATGTTTTTATTGTTTATTTTATTGTTTATTACCAATCCTCATTGGTAATACCGGGCTCTTATTGGTGTTTTGAGAGTGAGCAGCAGCATCTCGTCTTGGATGGTGTGACCATCAAAGAGAGTTAAAATCAGCTCAACTTTACGGTAATGAGCTATGATGTAGTTTGGCGGCAAATTTTTTTTATGCTCTCGCTGGCTGCAGTGTTAATGTACATGGTCAGACTCACTAAACAAGGTAAATTAGTTTTAAGAGTACATTTTTACAAAAACGCGGATGGGAGTGAACATTCTGCAGGTGATTTACTGACAAACGAACACGGGCACAAAAATCTCGTATATGCCACACGGTGCTGTTCTAAAAAAATATAACGCAGTAAAAAAGTATACGCAGACCGGCGCTGACAAGTGGCGCCTGTCCGCGCCGCCCAGCTACGACTCAGGAAGTTGCTCAAATGCCTGTCGTGCCACACAGCACCATTCACATAGTTTAACATTAAATAACATCATGTTTGTTACAAATCATTAACGATTAACATTAGCTGCTAACGTATATTTAGCATTTTGAAGTAGACGCTATCTGACGAAGCTCACGCTATTTAACGTGCACATCCAGTTTACAATACCTAGAGTTGTCCGCTAGTGTATCCTACTGTACATACAGAACTAGAAATTGGAGAAGGAAGCACAGCATTATGGGAGTGAATTTAGAGGTGGGTGGCGTTTCAGAATAAACTGTTCAGATTTACAGTGGGGGACATAAGTAGTGAACGTGTCAACTTTTTTTCAGTACATAGATTTCCAGTGAGGTTATTCCCTTGAAATTAGCACCAGATAAATAATTACTTTATAAATACTATCTTTTTCTTAATGTGTTCAATACCCCCCCCCCCCCCCCCCACACACACACACACACACACACACACTTGTAACGGGCCAATGACTGAGAAGAGACAATTGTAAAACCCAAGTGCAGCTTTAATTAAACCTAACATGAACAAACACAAAACATGACATGACAAGAACCTTCAGCGAACACTACATACATTCAGTGATTTAAGTGGCCCAAAAGAGGTGCCGGTACTCTATTTTTTTTTTTTACTGACTCGACTCCTATATTGAAGGGGTTTTATATTTAGCAGTCAACAGACGACCTTGTAAAAATAATTAATCCTTTTATAAATTTGTGGATTTGCTTGAGCTAGAAATAGCTACTGAACATAAATAAAATGTGCAAAAGGATTTTGAAAAAATACCATTAGAAAGAGCTACTGTAGAAAGAGTTTTTGAACATAAATAAAATGTGCAAAAGGTAGATATGTGAGTAAAATTTTCAGCACGGTTAAATGCTAAAACTAGTGGTTCAGAAAAAAAACTTTAAAATGACACCAAGACCATGTCTATGGGGTCAAGAATAACAAAATACTGGCCACTTGAAACTCTAAAGTCATTTATTTTGTCCCATTTTTTTCCATTTTGCGGGTGGTAAAACTACTGTGCACGTCGTTCAAATTCATTGAAATTTCGTTTACTTTTAGTTTAGCAATTAAACTAAATGTATATTACAATTTCAAGAGTGTTTTCTGCACATCGCCTGAGGAAATCCGAAGTTGCGTCGAGGGGAACCAAACTGACAGCCGCGACAGCGGAGATTATCACGTACCTACAAGGCTTGCGTCTGACCTGCAGCGATATCATTCTGGCTTGGTGGGATGTCAGGCAGCGAGTCCCCTGATTCTGACCGTGTTCTTTTACTACTCAGAGTCTAAAACAAGGAGGGCATATTAAGTGTTCATTGTATTTTCATTTTAACCGAGCAGCTATGGTTGAGCGTTTCACACACAAACACACACCTCTCCAGAGCACGTTGACACTGACTGAAGGACGCATGCGCTTTTAACTTGTAAACGCAAGGGTGTATGGGTAATGTAGTCTCTGCTCACGGTGGAACGAATTAGGAAGCGTACATTAAGGGCGCTCTGAAAAGCGGCAGCGCAGCCAAATGATTAAATTAAACCTCTGATTTTTAAACAGATGAGCGTTCCGGTACGCTAAAAGCACGTTCTGGGCGCACGTAGATGTGGTGGTACGCTCAAGAGCTATTTTTAGAAGTGGCGGTACTGAGTACCGGGGCGTTCCGGCCCACTTAAAGCACTGCATACATTTAAATAAAGCTTGACAAAGGCAATGAGGCCAAAATATAAAGACAAGGAACTAATCGGAAAATGACAGTGACACATTAGGGAATAGGGAAACTAGAGACAAACCTGGCAATGAATATCAAATTAAAAGACCTGAACATGAAACAGGAACTTCAAAATAAAACTATTTAGTGTTTGAGCCAAACACTTTGTTCTGTTGAAGTTTAGTGAGGTGATGTTAAGTTCAGATTAGAAAAAAATTATGAATTATATCTGTCACAAAATAACTTAACTCTTATTTCTTATTACAGAGACAGCAACTGGATCAAACAGGTTTGTTTTAATCACTACTGAAATGACGTGGCCTGAAGCTCAGAGCTACTGCAGACAGCACTATACAGATCTGGTCACCATTCGGACTCAAGCTGAGAGTGACCTGCTGGAAAACATGCTAGTAAATATTTATGTATGGATTGGTCTGTTTAGGGACTCGTGGAAGTGGTCAGATGGATCAAAAGTTTCCTCATCCTCCATTATGTGGAAGTCTAGTACACGTAATATAGTCGGGGAGAATCAGAGACCTTGTGGTGCTGCAGGTCCTGATGGTCTGATAGTTGATCAGCTCTGTTCAGATCCTCTTCCATTCATCTGCATGATGTGTAAGTTTTATGTGTGATCTTTAAATCCCATCTTACATAACAAACATCATAAATACACCTGTTTTTATTATTTACAATAATTTCTACACTCAATTCACTTTTGGGTTTCTTTTACTTATTTCTTAATGATCTTTGACATAATGCATCCTTTTTGGGAAAAGTAAACAGTGATAGCATAAAGAGTCAGATTAATAACTAATAAGAGTCCAGACAAAGCTTTGTAATAAGGAATTCAATTCTAATAACTCTTCACTTGGAAGCTGACGCTGTGTTGAGTGTTTTTATTTTTATGCTTGTTTTAGTTAAACATGATTGTCATTGAATTTAATAACACTGCTGTATTCTGTCTATGCAATACTCTGACAGATCGAAAAAAGCAGCTTGTGAGACTGGAGATCAAATCTGATCTGAATCTAAATGATCCTGCGATGATGAAAAAGATCTTACAGTTGGTAAAGTATTCAATTATTTGTGTTAAACACTTAAACACATACACACACTTACTTCTCTGTGTGCACAAAACATCATAATAGATTTTCAATAAATACAATATTTAAAATATAAAAGGATTTGGTTCCACGTTGTTGTTGTTTTATAAAATGAAAGAAAGACTGATTAGTTTTGTTCATGTTAAATAACTAAATGAGAGAAAACAATAACAGAACTTGTTTTGATTTACTATTTAATTTTTACATAATTTCAGGCCCTGTTTTGTAGCTTTTCAGTGTTAAATGTCAGTAAATTACAGTTTTTTAAAACTGCGTTTTAGATCAAGCAGAAACTGAAGGATCGTGGGATAGAGAAGGACACAATGTTGACCTGGAGACTGCAGAAAGATGGAAATGTTTTCATACCAAAACATGATGAAGATATAAGAGCACCTGTTAGTTAAATGTAAGATCTTTCTTCGGATTAATTACTTATATAGATATGGATGATATAGATATAGATAGAGTTGTCGATTGACCAATCAAACATATATTTATTGTGACAGATAAGTAAAGCACTGAAAAGTATGCATGAGACTCTCATTGATGTCTACAGAAAGAATCTTACAATCTAAAAAGACAGGTGTATGTTTTATGCCTTCACTAAAAAATTATTCATTCAATTTACTCAATTTTTTAAGGTAAGTGGTTGCAATAAAATTATTTAAGCTACATTTAAACAAAAAAGATTAGTAAAGTAAAATAAAAAAAAACTTTTGTTTAAATGTAGCTTAAATCAATTGATTGCAACCACTTACCTTAAAAAAATTGAGTAAATTGAATTAATAATTTTTTTTCAGTGTTCTGTCTGCCTCATTTACATTTAGCAAATGCTTTTGTCCAAAGCCACTTACAAATATTAGGAAACAATCAAAGTGACGTGTCACTAGGAGGCAATAGTACAAAAGGTGCTTATAAAAAGATTCAAGTTTTTAATATTTCTAATGTTGAGAGAAAAGACAGAGTTAGTTTAAGTCAGCACACTGAATCCCTTACAAGAACAGATTCCCGCCCCCAACCAGTGGGCTTAACATTATTAATCAATACCCAACGAGCATCATCAAAAACCAGTTGAGTAAAGGAGTAATGCGGAGGCGGGGACGAGACTCTTCAGCCATCTCCATGATGCCGGTCTGGGTTTCATACTACTCCTTTACTCACCGCATCCCTTCACAGAAACCTCAGGAGGAGACCGAGCAAATAATAATACTTAGCTTTAATCTTTACTCTGTGTTTGAGAAATAATAGCCCGATTTGGGGTCTTCAGGCCTCATCATTTATAATGAATGTTGCTTATATCAGTGGTTCTCTAGTCTCGTGTAGCCAAACCTTCAATACTGATTTTTTTTTTTTTTTTTTGGGTGAACTATGACTTTACTGGGATGTTTGCTTAATCTTTTATTAATGCACTAGGCCTATTTGTTTTTATGCATGTTTAAAATTGATATAAAAGCTTCAGTAGTGTTTTAATGCATTCATATAATGAAGTGATTTTATGATGTTGATTAAACTCATCTACTTCTTAATCAAATTACTTTAATGTCATAAAACAAATAATTACATGTTCTTCTTGATATGCGTTTTAAGATGTCAATAATTCCTTGTGAAAACAAGTTTGCTTAATTTTCCTGAATCTGTATCTTTTAAATCTTCTAAAGGTATATTTTCATTGCACTGTAATACTAATAAAGTAAAAGAGAGTAAACTACCATGACTGTTTCTTAACACGTTTAGGTCAAGGTCAAGGTCAAGGTCAAGGTATCTTTATTGGTACCCGAAGGTAAATTTGTTGCGCAGACCAGACATTCAGCAATCCAAACTTAAAAACAATTCATAAAACAAAGACATAATAACATACAATAACAATAAAATATTACAATATGTAAAAAGGTCATGACAATTTGCTTTTGCACACACCCTCAGTACCCAACTAAACCATACATATCATCTCCTGCTTTTTTCGTTCAATAGTTTTATAGCAGCAGGTACAAAAGTGTTCCTATATCGTTTAGTTCTCCACCTAGGGGCCACGAACCGACATCCAGAGGGGAGTAGCTGGAACTCATCATGTAAAGGGTGGGACCAATCTTTAATTATAAAACTCGCCTTGCGCTTTAAAAAATTAGAATAAAGGTCTGCTAAGTTAAGCTGTGGCTCACCTATGATCTTACTTGCCCACCTAATAATTTGATTTAAAGAGTTTTTGTTCTTCAAAGACAAATTTCCAAACCACGCTACAAGGGAGAACGACAAGATTGATTCAATAAATGCCCTATAAAAAAGGGTCATCATAGTTTTATCAATATGAAATCTGGACAGTTTTCTGAGGCAAAACAGACGCTGATGGCCCTTTTTACATACCATCTCACAGTTCTTTTCAAAAGTCAGTTTAGAATCAATTACTGTGCCCAGATATTTGTAGCTTTCTACACAATCCACAACCTGATCTTTAATAATTGTGGTGTCATGGCGTGAAGCACAAGTTCTAAAATCTATGATCATGTCCTTTGTTTTAGTAATATTTAACTCCAAATAGGATTCATCACACCAGGTGACAAACTCCTCAATAACAGGACCATGGCCAGACTCATTTTCATGTAACAAACTAACAACAACAGTGTCATCAGCAAATTTCAATATTGTCCTGTTTACATGATTACTTTGACACATATTAGTATACAAGATATAAAATAATGGAGAAAGAACACAGCCCTGGGGTGAACCAGTGGACGAACATAATAAATCTGATAAAATGCCATTTACTTTTACCCTCTGGGTTCTATTTGTCAGGAAATCCAGTATCCAACCTACTAAATTCTTTGTCAGCTTAAAATGCTCAATAAGTCTCATAGCTAAAATGTGAGGTTGGATAGTATTAAAAGCTGAGGAAAAGTCAATAAACAAAAGTCTAGCATGAGTATTTTTTCCTTCCAAATGTTTAGACAAAAGATTAAGTAGAGTAATTGTGGCATCCTCGACTCCTCTATGTGCCCTATAGGCAAACTGCATAGGGTCAAGAGCTTGCTCAGTTTGCCTCACAATCTCTGTTTTTACAAGCTTTTCAAATGACTTCATTACAAGAGAAGTGAGGGCAATTGGCCTCAAGTCATTTAAAGCCTTAGGACAGTTATTTTTAGGTGCCGGGATAATGTCAGCCAGCTTCCACATGTTAGGTACATGTTGTAGGTTTAATGACATATTAAAAATATCACAGAAGATATAACTTAATTGCCCTGCACAATATTTCAATACTTTGCCACATATATTGTCTGGACCAGGACTCTTATTTAACTTTAGAGAAAGAAAAGATTTTTCAACTGCTCTCTGGTCTAGGACGAGATGATGATTATCTTTAAATTTACATCTCAATTCCTCAATTTCATTCTCAAAATTAAACTGATCAAATCTCAAGTAAAAATTATTTAGTGCATTAGCGAGTTCACTATTTGACCCATAACCATCTATGGCAATATCAGTTCTATTCACACTTTGCTGTATACCTATTATAGTTTTCATACCAGACCATGCAGAAGCAATGTTCTTCTCAGCCAATTTATTCTCTACTTTAGTTTTATAAATTTGTTTCGCTTTTAAAATTTCTACTTTAACCTCCTTTTTTGCTGCTTCTCTTTCTAAAATCCCTCCTAGACTATAGGACAGCTTTTTCTTCTGTAAACTACCTTTAACTGCTTTTGACATCCAAGGTTTATTATTAGGGTAAACTTTGATCTTTTTAGTAGTAATAATCATGCTCTCACAGAAAGTAACATAAGAACAGACTACATCAGTGAGTTCATCAATGTCCTTGCTAGAGTCTTTAAACATCTCCCAATCGGTACAATCAAAGCATCCCTGAAGGCAAGCAATGGATTCTTCCGACCAGATTTTAACCTCTTTTGTCTGAATTTTCTCTCTCTTAAGGACAGATTTATACGTAGGAAGAAGCAGAACACAGTTATGATCAGCTGAACCTAAAGCAGGCAAGGGTACTGACTTATATGCTCCCTTGATAGTCCCATAACAGAAATCCAAGGTCTTGTTCTGCCTGGTTGGGCAAGTTACATATTGATAAAAATTTGTCAATGACTTTTTTAGTGGCACATGATTAAAATCTCCAAGAATGAGATTGGGTGCTTCAGGTGAAATGTTCTGAAGTTTTTGGACCACATCAAATAAAGTGCTCGTTGCAGAAACATGATTTGCTTTTGGATGTATATACACAGTTGTTATAAATATTTGCGGGAATTCGCGAGGTAGATAAAATGGACGTAGCGACACTGATAACAATTCAATATCAGGCGTACAGAGTCTTTCTCTAACAGTCACAGAGGAACAGTAGCGCTTGTTGACATAGAGACACACGCCCCCTCCACGTGATTTACCTGTTACCTCAGCTCTCCGGTCCTGGCGAAATGGAGTACCAAATCCATCGATAAACAGATCGCTGTCCAAATCCTGCTCGGTAAGCCAAGACTCTGTAAATGCCATGACACAACTGTCTCTATATTCTCGAAGGTACCGAACGTTCCCTTGCAGCTCATCAAGTTTATTTCGTAAGGACTGAACATTTCCCATAACCAAGGAGGGCAAGGGAATACGGGAAAGTTGTTGTTTCCTTAGTCGCAGTCTAACTCCTCCTCTTTTCCCACGCTTCCTTTTCTTGACTTTGCCGGGATTTCCTTCAATCGTAGTTTTATTAGAATCCTTTCGTTGAATACACTCGGGATACTGGCGATCCATCTGTAGTCCGATGATAGGAGTGTACGTGCTCCATTGTAACAGCTGATCTCTAGTATATTGTATCCTCGGAGATTGAAGCGTAATCCCGTGACAAGCGAAAATTAAGTTGGCCAAGGTCCACAGGGCAGTGATAATTAAAAGCTCCATTGGTTTAGAAAGATGGTGCAATATCTAAAAGCACTTGTTCATGACAATCGTACACAGTTTAACATAAAAACAACGGAGAAACTCGCTAAAAACATAACACACAGGACGCTGAAAATCCAACTGCCGGTCGCCGCACGAGCATGCGCCCACAATCAATGTAAAATGTACAAATGTAAAAGTGCACATTAAAATCACATCAAATGAAATCTTACTTTTAAGTATATTTCAATGATTGTGTTTTAATTCTCTTTTGTAGCAGTTTAGATTTAATTTAAAGTGTTGACTAACATAAAGCACATATAAATATAAACACTTCATTTATATTTAATCTGAAATTACATTTAAGTTCCTTTCTGGACTTTTGTCTCGTCTCCACACAGCTCTGTTTTTGCTTTGCTCGGCATTGTCAACTGTGCAGACAGGTGTGTTCAAACCTGTAAAAAAACATTTATTCAACTTAAAAGTTCTGTGTGTTTTCAATGATTTCACCACTTTGCAAGCCAGATTTTAATGACTCCTGTAGTGTGACCCTGCAAATGTTACTACAATAAATAGATGCATGTTAAGATGGGACAGGATGAGTGTATGTGTTACATGCTCACTTAAATCAATATCTTTACTGTCAGACTGATGCAAAACACTAAAAACATCCCAGACTCAGAAATGCAAAATATTTTTATCATGTATTAATTTATATTATACCACGGGTCTGTTGAATGCTGCATTCTGATTGGCTGAGAAATGTTCTATGGGTGTTGATTATTTTTCTGTAAACGGCACACCTATCTTTTCAAATGTCTTAAAAATAGGCACCAGAGCAATGTTTGTGGTAACCGTGGTATAAGAGGAATAATTGACTCCGGTCCTTTGAATTATTTGAAAATAATGCACACCTGCGCCCCACCTTGGTGTGCATTATTTTCTTATTCAATGGCCCATAGTCAATTATTCCTTACATATATTTTTAGCTCATCTGAAATCAAGTCTGTAACACTTACAGTATTTCAGTTCAGCTGCTGAACACTACCTGCTCCGGCCACTAGGTGACACTGCTGTCACTCAGTGTTAATCATTTACTGTATGCACTCATCTAACAACAACAAGAAAAGTCATTTTAAGAGTTAAGAGCAAGCTAATTCATTAATGAAGCAATGCGTCAATGACTTGTGCCATTTACTACTTTAAATGGCAACAAATTACATAGTTAACAGTAAGCAGTGTTAATTCATGTTCGATGACAGCTTTTCATTGCACTACACAGTTTTGAGGTATTTGGTGCAATGAACTGAAAAGACAGCCCTCAAACTGGACACTGTATGCTGGCAAAGAAACAAGAGATTGTTTTTTTTTTTTTATAAATGATGACAGTCGAGGTGGTGCTAAATAAATGACTTATCACTTAATGAATTAACAAATGTGATTGAATGTAAAAAAAAATGTAAAATCCAGCCTGCATATACTGTATGTGCTTCATTTGGAGTGATTCTTTTGTAGTTTACAAAAAATGAAGAACAATTTACAAATTAACTTTTCATGATTTTATTGTTTACTGTTAAATGTGGAATAATGGAGATATCAATAGATTTTAATATGCGTTTTCAAATCCAGCTGTCGTTTTTACTGACAATCTTCAGAAAGTGTTTATGTGACAAAGCTTTTATGTCAAAAATTAAAGAATATATCTGTATAAATATCAGTAAACTGTTTAAAAAAATGTATGTATAAATTACAGTTTTACTGTCAGCTGCTTGCCAGTAACTTACTGTAGATTTAAATTAATGTTATTTACAGTCAACATTTGAATAAAGTTAAATGAACATTAAACATCAACGAGTCTTTATCTTAACAAAACTACAAAACAAGAGCCTCATTCAAAGCATTCTGGGAAACAAAATCTGAAGGAAAAAACAGAAAAAGGTTGATGAGGATTTCTGGTTCCCAGAATGCTTTGCATGGGGCTGTCATTTTATAGTTTTATTCTGTAAAGACAAATACTTGTTAATGTTCAACGTTCATTTAACTTTAACGAACTGTTGCCAGCATATATCAAAGTTAAATCTACAGTAAGTTACTGGCAAACAGCTGCATAACTACAGCAAATTGTTTTACAGTGCAGACATCAAATGTACTGAAAAATCTAGAATGATTTAAATACAGAGCAAAAATATAATCACAGATCACACAATGACACAAAACAATTTGAGCAAACATCATTTTAAACATCATTGTTATACTGTACAGTAGGTGCGAGGTATATGGCTTTATCATCTGTTTAAAAAAAGATGCATTTCTTTACCTAACACTATTTTATCTCATAAGTGAACTCTTAATTTAGAAAAATAGACATCAGGGAAAACTTTACAAAAATAAGCCAACTTAAATTCTCCAAAATCTACACAAACTTCACTCTTAAACAGACAAATATTGCACAGAATGGGAATAAATACAGGTACAAACTCTCGATCCATTCATTAATCTTCTAGTCTCCATGGCTTTAAACGTTGTTCGTTTAATCTGTAAAGGTGGCTTTCAGAATCTCACAATTTGGTCCCAGACGTGTTGAAAATGATTGATGTGGTTCAAGTGAAGGCACATGTTTCTGCAGACGTGAATTTGTCATGGACACGACTCTTCATCTGATATCTGTGAACTGAAGAGAGGACGGAGTGAGAAATCAATGCAAGATAATAACAAAGTATATGTGATTAATTAGAGATCATTATTCAGTCTAGTTTTATTTAGATAGACATTACATGTGTCTGTAGAGGTCTTATGCAAATAATACATTGATATAAGTATTCAGACCCCTCAGTCTTTTGGGTTAAAACACAACACGCTTTGCACCTTCATCACAATCAACACACTTGCTTGTAAAAATGTCTTGCTTTCTCACAGTGAGAATAACGTGGCCTGGTGTGATTTGATGTTGTGATTCAGTGAAAACACACTGGTTGTTAAAAACACTTTTTCAGCACGAATGAACCCGCTCATCCTTACAGAGAAATGTTCCTAATATGCTGTATGTTACTTGCATCAGTTTTGTTGCTGTGAACCGAACAATCTTCTATCAATAAAACTGCTCGTAAATGCACGAAAACATCAACACGTGCTGACGCGTCATTTAAGAGGGTCTCTTCCATTGGCTTTTAGAGTTAATCTGGTGGGCAGTATGCAGGGCCAGATGGTGGATGTAGTTATGAATGATGGCGTGGTCTTTAGTATTAAGTTGGATCAGTGTAATCCCGCACAACATATGCAGAAGACCTGCGAGGCAGTCACTCATTCATACATGACACAGTTTCTTCTCCTGCATGCAGACGCTCCAGTGCATGTCCTCATTCATAGCCAGATTTATATTTAAGGTATATATTTATATAGATACTAAAAAACCTTTACAAAAGGACCTTTCCAAAAGCATCTTAAGACTAAGTGGACCGTAAAAACGATTGTTTGAATCATCTTAGACCTGTTTCCCAAAAGCATTGTATCAAGGTCACCTGCAGGACAATCATCAAATTGCACCTAAACTTGTAAAGTTGACAATAATGTAATGTTTTTAAAGGACCCCTAACCTAGTGTTTTCAGCAATATTAAAATAGTCTCTTGGTATCCCCAGAATGTGTCTGTAAAGTTTCAGCTCAAAATACACCACAGATCTTTCATTATACAATGTTGAGCATGTAATGAAAAGCGTGCTGTTTTTGTGTGCGTTTCTTTAAAAGCAAAGACATCTTCTGTTCCCCTCCCCGTATGCAAAGTAGGGGTACTAGTGCTTACACGTGTGCTTTGGACGACATCAAAACATGTTTCTCTGGCAGAAGATTGAACTACAGTACATGCACATAAGGCAGAGTCTGTGAGCTGTTATGGGTGGGGCATAATCAATGTGACATCACACTGATAGAGGATACCAACAGCCTGTTTTGTGTGACGTGCACATCAGCTTTGACTCAGGAAGTTGCTCAAATGTCGCTTCACAGAGCGCCACTCACATAGTTTAACATTAAATAATGTCATATTCGTCCCAAATCATTAACGTTTAACATTGGCTGCTAACGTATATTTAGCATTTTGAAGTAGCCGCTATCTGACAAAGCTTGCGCTATTTAATGTGCACTTCTGGTTTACAATACCTCCGAGTTGTCCTAGACGCGATTTGACTCCCAAAAACCATAACAATGTACAGCAAACATAACAACAGTAATAGTTGAGTTTTCTATGATCCTTTAAAAAAAACATTTAAATCAAAGTGGTAACATTAACTGAGTAAATGAATAGCTATTTAACTATCTCTTTTTCTTTTTACGGCAATCCATATTTCTGCTATTATCCACCAAGTGGCGCTCTTACTACACTTATAAAACACTGAAGCATCCACTGATCCAAAAACAGCAAACTCTGTGCATGTTTTGATCATCGCTCTGAATCTGATCTGAAAAGTCTTTTACAAAAATCAATTATCTCAGCTTTTTACTCAAAATTTGGTCTGTTCTTTCATCTGATTTATATTGTATGTTTATATATCTAAAGAATAAAATTTTCTGAAAGGCATTAATATCTTCATACATAGCTGTTGTGTGACTTGTTCTCTCTCTCTCTCTCTCTCTCTCTCTCTCTCTCTCTCTCATGAGACAATCGTGGTCAAATTCTGCTTCACTGGTTGTGATTTCATCCGTTTATTCCTCGGTCTGCCCCAGTTTTCACTGCTTCAGTAAACACAAACACACAAACACAGAGTGACATTAGAGAAGCTAAGCTCTCCACACATCCTCTCAGTCCCTGCACTTTACAGAAATACAAAACAACTACAATAAAATTACAGGGGTTTTGTTTGACTAAACATGGTTTTTAACACTTCCTATTTATATTTATTTTATAAGAGGTTTGCAATACATATATATATATATGCACACATATATACACATATATACATATACACATACATACATATACATTAAATAATGCATTATACAGTATTGGATATCTGGGTCTGAATAAAGTTCACAATTCTGAATGTGTACATTTCGCTCTACTGCCTAGAGAAGGTTAGAAAGTGTAAGACAAGATGATCTTTAATAAACCATAGAAAAAGGTAGAAAATAACTAAAAGTTACTGTAACTATCCAGTTCTATTTTTCTGATATAAATGAGCCATTACATGATGTATTAAAGCTTTGACTGTATCCACGTGGTGGTGCTATACAGCTTTGTCAACCCTTTCTATGATGCCATCTGTCTTCACAGCAGACAGACAGGGTGGTCAAATATAGCACTGTATATAGGGATGATGATGATGATGATGATGATAATGATGTGCAATCTATTTTAAGATTGAAACTGTGGGGTTGTTGTGGATTTATTCCCCCACGACTCTGAAGCATTAATGTAACCTCCATTTATGATGCAAAGCAGATTATAAACAGCTTTATGGAACATCTCCAATGAAATGATGACAATTGACCTCTCCGGCATGTGTTGTTATGGCCAATAATTGTCAGTGTGACTATATGTATGTCGACTTAACTGTAATTTCTACAGTTACTAACCACAAAATGTCCAGTGAAATACTGTCATTGTCTTTTCCAGTTCATTACTGTAATATGTATTGCATTATGGGTATTAACATTTAATTTACAGTGATTTACTGTATGTTTTGAATTTGCAGTAGACTGCTGTAAATCAACAGCAGTAGTGCTACTGTAGTTGAATAAAACGGTGTTATAAAAGCAAAAATAAAGTATAGCTATGAAATGAAATTCATTTTATTTGTATGCTTTTAGCAGTGAAGCAAATTTCAAAATGTGAATTGTTTTTCAGCAGTGTATATAATTTATTGAGAATTGTAGATAGAACAACACGTTGCCAGCAAGTTACCGCATATATACAATAAAAACTCTAACAGTGAAGAAAATGGTAACTGAGTCCTGCTGAACAGCTTTGAAACAGACACAGATCCAACACATGTGCCTGCTTGTGTCATTGTGTCTAACAAGGACCACATTTTTTGGACATGAAGTATATTGCATGTTCTTTTCCCTTGAGAAGTTTCAGGGTCAAATGAACGTAATCGTGTATCATTTCTCACGTGTCTTCATGAGATCAGCAGTGATGTTTGCTGAAGAATTTTTTATGGATCAGTATTTAAGGATTTATTTCTTCAGCTAACGCTCTTAATCCACGGTGACCCTCTTTCTATTACAGGTATTTAGGGCTTCGTGAAGTCAATATGGGTGTTTTTTTTCATTAAGGGAGTAAAAGGTCTTGCCGAGGTATAGAGGTTGTAATGAAGTCAGACAGAAGTCCAATTCTGATCCTATAGCTGCAGTAATCTATCGAAGGTTATCATCATCAAACAGACAAACGTTTACAGTACATTCAGTTGTATTCACGTGATTTAAGAGTTGAAATGGAAGATAAAGACAAAAGGTTTCGTTTATAGTAGTGATCAGGAATGAGACCGCATTCATAACGCTTCATCTCCTTCAAATATGTGTGATCTACTGTATGTGAAAACAAATGTTGCTGGAGCTTTTCTCACAACTAACTTCACATCTCATTTTTACAAGGACTTCTAATCAAAATGTGTGAAGGTGAGTTTTTTGTGGATGTATGAGGTCAGTCCCCTGAAGTTCACCGTTTTCCAAATGTGTGCGTGTGCTCCTTTAGGTAAGGTTGTTAGTTTGATTCTTAATGGACACATGTATGGTATAAATGTCAATGCATGGCCTCAAAAGCAGTCTAATTTGCTTTGGATAAAAGCCTGGACCAAATGGATAAATGTTGTGTTGTATAACTGTTGTGGTGTTGCGTATGTGGGTGAGGTGAAGTGATGTGGGATTGTGTCATCTCAGCATGGCATCAATCATTATGTACTGTTAGTCAAGAACAGGTTTTCGGTTTAGCAAATCTTTCGTTTTAAAACAGATACCGATACAAGACTTCATACCCTTCACATTCATACAAATATGAGGTTCACAGAAACAATGCTAAAAGCGTATTGATTTTAATTCTGTATAAATCTCTCTTTATTCTTTTTATTTTGGAGTAAAATGTCCTGCAGGCGTGTTTTTATAATTAACCATCTTAAAGTAACAGATCTTTTTCTTTGATTTGCATGTAATAATGTTTACTCACAGCAGTGCTTTCATGCTAATATAGATATTTAAATGATGACATATTTTGGACTTTGCAATTCTGAATCAGAATTTAATGCAAAATTAAAGATAATTTTAGAAATAAATATCATATAAAAATATTAGCATTTTAATAAAAATAAAAGCATCCTTTGGGTTGAAAAACAACCCAAATGTTGGCTTAAAATTGGTTAGTTTAACCCAACATGTGTTTTGTTCTATATTTATTTGGCCATTGGGCTAAAAAATACAATTTGGGTGGTTTTTAACCAGCACATTCGCATGATTTACGTAGATTTAAGTCAGGCCAAATTCAAATTTTGAGTGCATATACATTTTGAGTCCTTCCAGTTCAATTTATATGGTGCACTTTTTCATGTTGTGTTACATAATATTGGTTTCTTGATATTTTTCTGTTTTTTAAACCATTGTCACTTGGGTTTGGGTTTATTAGAACAACGTTTTGTTACATAAAATGACATCCAAACCCCAATTCTAACCCCAACTCCAAGCAATCATTGTTTAAAGACAACAACATAGAGAAACATATTTATGAAGAGTTTCGTTGCAAAACGAGATAAATCCATTTTTGTCCAAACATGTTTATTATTATGTTATCGTGTTATTATTTTGTTTATGGTGCTACTTAGCTGTATTTTTTAAGTTATGAAGGTTTAAATCAAAACAAACCAACTGCAGTTCAATTGAAATTAATTGGAATGCACAACCAAAAAACAAGATTTCTGAACAATTAAAAAAAGGTGGTTATCTCGTTTTGCAACGAAACTCTTCATATATATATATCTTAAGAGAAAACATTTGCAAAAAATAAGTTTTATGTTAATCTGTAATACCGCGATTATCCACTAGCACTTACCTAATTTATAAAAAAAAAAAAGAGCATTTTTGAAAACTAATTTTAAACTCTGTGTATGTTTTGATAATCGTTTTGAATTTCATCTCTAGCAAAATTCCTTCACAAAAATGCAATTATTTCAGCTTTTGGCTCAAAAAAATTAAAATTTAAGAGTTTATAAGCAGAGAAAAAATATAGATAGGATTAAACGGTTTTTTTATTGTTTGTTTGAAAGCAGAGGGTCTGTTCCTTCATTTATTATATTTGTATGTTTATATAATTTTAGAAGAACATTTTCCTGGAAGGCATTTTGTGAAACTTTTGTGAAAATCACAAAAAATGCTGGCGGGCAACTTTTCAAAAAAATGGCTGGCAGGGAATGAGTTAAATAACTTCATAAAGCACATCCCAAATGTAACCACAAACCCAAGCAACAATGGTTTAAACAACAAAAAATATTACGAAACCAATACATAAAAACACCACGAAAAGATGTGCCATTCAAAGTGAACTGGATGGACTGCCGCATCATATGCACACAAAATTTGAATTTGGCATATGTATTACACAGCTTTTTTATATGCAAATCATGAGAATGGGTTGTTGTAAACCAGTATTTTTTATACTGTAACTTTGTAGATGTTAAGTAACACAGACAAGTTGTGTGAGATCCTGCCGTCGTCCTTGTACATCATCTAAAAGCCTAAAAACTCCAAGGTCTTTATGTGAATAATATATTCAACTCTATCCTTGAAATGACACTTTGATGTTAAAGCTGGATGAAGAAGGTTTGCTTGGTGAAATAGGTAACCTAAATATCTCCACATCAAATCTCTGAAGTATTAAGCTGACCCTAATACAAACTTGTTTTCCTCAACCAAAATGTGCCACTGGAAACCATTTCACCTTTATACAACCTGATAGATACACAACTCTCAGCTCTCACACAACTATATGCTAATAATATTTCAGGCATTTCATCATAGTCATTAAGTTTGTCAATTCTTCTAGCCGGCTACCTTTTCAAAATCATAGCGTCATGTTCAGTCATCTAGATTAGCATATCAGATTCCTCGATCAAAGACATTCATTTGTGTCTTCAACAGCTGGGTTCATTTACTCTGAATAATTTAAATCCTTCTGCAGTTCATGAGGGACATGTATTGTTATGTTAAAGATGGATTATAGTCCAGCGAACAACCCTTCATCCCAAAAGACACTCATGCGAAGAAACCCAAATACAACAGATGATCTCAAATTCACTTTCAACAATCGTGGCTTTACAAGACAGAACTTTTTTATAATTGTGATGACTATCTTAAAATTCTCGTAGTTGAAATGTTAACTGTCTCCTGTCCCGTATACAGGACACCTAACTAACAATATTTTAAATGTAAATTTGTAGCGAATCATGAGAAACTATATATATATTTGGAAAGCTCTAAGAGTTTTCATATTTCAGCACTGAAAAAAATATTCATTCAATTTACTCAAATTTTTTAACTTTAAACAAAAGTTTTTTATTTTGTTTTACTAATTGTTTTTGTTTAAATGTAGCTTAAATAAATTGATTGCAACCACTTACCTTAAAAAATGTGAGTAAATTGAATGAAGAATTTTTTTCAGTGTATTTTGGAAAAGAATGACGTAGTAAGAGTCAGTTTCTAAAAGGTTATGGGCCAACAGGTGGGTCCATTTTGTTTTTACATATTTATAACACTAAAACCCTATTCATTTATTTAAACAAATACCTATAAATAGTAAATCTAGAAAAACTGAAAAGGACAATTGAAATGGTCGTCTTAATTTTTTTTTCTGCGGCTGTATAAATCTTCTAATCTTTATTTTCAAATATGGCTTTAGCTCTTGTTATTAGATTTAGGTTTTCTTTTCCAAATAAAAGGGCATTTGTCCACAGCTGAGCAGGAGATTATATAAGAGACCCGTAATGGTTTCCTCACAAAGAAGTCACGTCAGGATAAGACATTCATCACAACAAATGCCTTCATTTCTGCCCTATAACTGCCATTAGAAATGAATGAAAAACAACTGATGAATGTCTTTGTGTGTTTCTGCTTGAAAGCATGTTTGCCAGCTTTAATCCAATAAACACACACACATCTGCAAGAGAGATGTAAGAATGACATTCATCAGATGCTTTCAAGACAATTGTGACTTTGAACACAAACAGTAAATTTCATCTTTGTAATATAAAAATCCCTAAAATAAAAACCTGATACTTTTCAGATCATTTGCTCTTCTATAGACGTCTCAGAGATGCGTGAAGCACAACCCGAATGAAGCTAACCGATCAACCCTGACTATGAAAGACGATACTCTTCAGAACAATCTTCATTTCATCAGTCTACCATCTCAAGTCTCCAAAAGTGTTCAAAGTCTCATCTATTTCACAGCTCGTGAGCAAACCACAGATCTTAATCATCTGAGGATCTCTGGTGTTTTTTTTAAGATATATTTTAGAAATCAACAATTGGACTGGACATATTTAAAAGGCTTGCTATAGTCCAGGCACTACAGGAGGGAAGTTCTCATTGTAAATAGCAAAACCTTTTTTAATTATTGTAACATTACAAATGAAGGACATCTACAATCACACGACCGCCAACATGTGATTTTATTCCATCATTTGGTATCACAGTATTTGTTCCTGATGTTTCTTTCCTACATTAGTATGCGTGTATGTGCAGCTGTCACATGTAGCCACGCAACCACAACAAGCATTCAGCACGCACGCACACACACACACACACACACACAAACACACACATATATACACACACTCAAAGGTTATGTGATATAACCTATAATAGGGGCATATCTAATCCTCAGTGAAACGGGATACGTTGCCCCTCATAGTACAGCCTTGTCAGTGATCTCAGTTGGTACGCATACATACTTTGGTTGCATGCACCTGCTATTAACTCTCTTTTACAATTTAAAGACTTTGTATAACTTGCATGAAGCTCCACACAGTTAATACTGAACTTGTTCATTCAATGGAGGGAATATACCACAAAACTACACTGTAAAAATACTTTGCTGCCTTAAAATATTAAAAGTAATATCAACTTACTATTATTTATGTTGACTAGAAATAACCACAGGTGAGTTGGTTTAACTAATAAAATATAGTTGAAAAAAGTCAACTTTATTTTATAAGTTGTAAGAACTCATCTCTTGTCAAGATTAATAATAGTAAGTTGACATGACTGAGTTGTAAATCTGTGTTGATTTAACAAAATATTTTAAGGCAGCAAAGTATTTTTGCAGTGTATCATTTCACCATCAAACATAAATAAATATGAACACACACACTGTAAAAAATCTTTGCTGCCTTCATTTTTTTTGTTTTTGTTGAATCAACTGAGATTTACAAGGTATGTTAACTTAATATTATTTATCTTGAAAAGAGAGAGTTGCTACAACTTATAACTTATAAAATGAAGTTGACTTTTTTTCAACTATATTTTATAAGAACTCATCTCTAGTCAAGATAAACAATAATAAGTTAACATGAATTGTAAATCCGAGTTGATTCAACAAAAAAATTAAGGCAGCAAATAATTTTTACAGTGCAGTATTCTGTGCTTTTTTAACATCATGCAATGCAATTCACACCATCACTGTACATCACACCACTGTACGGGCCTTTGATAATCCTGCAGAATTTACCAGAATGCACATCACCCCTTGAGTAACATTTGTATAGATAAAAGTAAATCTGTATGCACATTTTAATAGCATGTCTTCATAAACAGGTTATAACAATAAATTATGGGCTGCAACTTAGAGTTATTGTTTGTTATAATGCATTACACTCTATAAAAGTTAATGAACCATAAACACATGAGAAAATTCATTTCAAACTCAACATATTAAATTTGATAAGCAGACTGACCTGAGACTGAGTGGATGAAGTCTGCTCTGGTTTGGTCATTTGTTGTGGTATCTCCATCCAATCCAATCTTCCACACACTTCAGCCTTTGAGATCCTCTTGAAGTCCTCTTGAAATGTCCTACTTTTCATGCACCAATTAGATTCATCAATCAATGAAGTGAATAAGAGTTGCTATGAATGAAGTGACAGTCACTGACAACTCACATAAACGATGTTCTATCTAGACCAACATCAAGTGTTATTGATTGAGATCCTAAATGTTTAACAACAGAAAAATAGATCATGGAAACACGAACATGGTTTTGAACTAGTATACTGTACCAAGCAGAAAACATCAGTTTGGCTTTTCTGCGCTTACTACACAAGGGCTAAAGCGAATACTTTTTTTATATATAGGCTACTTTTCATATTGTAATTTAAAAATATTATTATGAATAATGTTTCCAATTCTGAATAGTAAAACGTGACATGGTATGGTTTGTAAAAGCAGCTGATTCTTAAGAGATCAAGGGATTAAAATGCGCTTTAGAAAAATAACCGCAACTTTCTAGGATTGTAGCGGCTCGATGATCTTCTGGTTGCGCATGCATATTAAAGTCTTTGAACTTCACTGACAGTGAACTACAGGTCTGTTTCTCTGGTATCCAAGCAAAACGAGTAAATTGAGCGTTTAATATCCATTCTGCTGTTGGCTTTAATGTTCGCCTTCTCCATGGGCGTGTTTGCGTCCTCGTTGCGTACTCCATCTTTTGAGCTCATAGATGATTTCCTCAGCGTCTGAAGTTCGTTGTCCGCGGGAGCGCCGCTAGGCTCGTCCCTGAGAGACGCCTGATCCTGGTCAGTTTCCCTGTGATAGAAATAGTTAAAGTTGGAAACGATAACGGGCACCGGTAGCGCGATGGTCAAAACCCCGGCGATGGCGCAAAGTGAGCCCACGATTTTGCCCCCCACGGTAATCGGCCGCATGTCTCCGTAGCCGACGGTCGTCATGGTCACCACCGCCCACCAGAAGGCATCGGGGATGCTGGAGAAGTGAGACTCGGGTTCGTCGGCCTCGGCGAAGTAGACGGCGCTCGAAAACAAGATGACCCCGATGAAGAGAAAGAAGATCAAGAGACCGAGCTCTCGCATGCTAGCCTTCAGAGTCTGACCCAGGATCTGGAGACCCTTGGAGTGTCTGGAGAGCTTAAAGATGCGGAACACCCGCACCAAGCGAATGACCCTCAGGATGGCCAAAGACATGGCTTGCTGCCCGTTGTTGTGCTCTTGACCCTGCTGCTCCACCAGCTCCGTGCCCAGCGTGATGAAGTAGGGCATGATGGACATGATGTCGATGATGTTCATGACGGTCTTGGAAAACTCGGATTTGCTGGGGCACGCGAAGAACCGCACGAAAAGTTCAAAGGTGAACCAGATCACGCAGGTGGTCTCGATGATGAAAAACGGGTCGCTGAAAGTGAGCGACGGGCGCTCCTGCGTGCCATTGATCGCCCGACTCGACACCGCCAACTCGCGCTCGTCGCGAAACTCCGGCAAAGTTTCCAGACAGAAGGTGATGATGGATATGGTGATGACGATCACGGACACGATGGCGATCCCCCGAGCGGGACTCGAGCTTTCGGGGTACTCGAAAATCAGCCAGACTTGTTTCTGGAACTCGTTTTGAGGCAAAGGTTTGTCCTCCTCTTTGATATAACCCTCGTCCTCGCGGAAACGATCCATCGCTTCTTCTCCGAGCTGATAAAATCGGATCTCGTCCGCGAACACGTCGATCGACACGTTAACGGGTCGACGGATCTTTCCTCCGGACTGATAGAAATAAAGTATCCCGTCAAAACTGGGTCGGTTGCGATCAAAGAAATACTCGTTCCTGAGGGGGTCGAAATACTTGATTCTCTTCTCGGGATCTCCGAGTAAAGTGTCGGGAAACTGGTTGAGGGTGCCCAATTGGGTCTCGAACCTCAGTCCGGCGATGTTGATGAGAACCCGTTCGTTGCTCTCATGGTCAATGTCCACGTTGAGGAGGTCCTCGTCAAACAGATGGGGGCTATAATAATCCACTGTGTTCTCACTGGACCCCGTCGTGTTGTTCATGTCGTTAATTTTCCACAAGCTCTGTCGCGCGTACATGTCGTTGTTGAGTTCCGTTTGGACCATGGACCGTGGATAATCCAGTGAATTTTGGTTTTGGTAGTTTTCTCCATCACTGCCTCCATCCCCTTTCTTGTCAAAACTCACCAAAGCTATCTCCATTTCCAAGCCATTAAATATTTATTTCAAAATAACCTGTGGAATTAAAATCCAATGCGCCCTCGATATATCCATCTTTGTTTTATCATCCGTTAAACCGAGTGGATTCGAATAAAAATGTGTATTATAATCCAAAGCGCCTCCCGTCAGTCTGGGAAATTTATGTGCGCGCGCTGAGTGTAAGTACTGAAGTGATTCATACGAGACTCGGTTCTTTTGAACCGGTTCAACTGGTTTATAGATTCACAGACCAGTTATAGCCTATGAATTATTCAGCAGTAAGGATTTACTTCAGGTTGGATGCGTTTTGGAATAAAAAACACGACGAGAAGCAACAATAGCCTATTATAATAATAAAATATAACATGACATGCCTCGCGGACGCTGCTGGGAATATTTTAAAATGACTCAAAATGAATCGAATCATTAAAACAAACGATCCGTTTCGCAAAAATTAACCGTGTCGGATCTCAAGGATAAAGAATCTGTTGTTTTATTTACCACAACATATAAATATTGATTTGTAATTAAATGAATAGTGACTATGATGTTTTGTTGCTGTTGTTTTACTAAATCATAGTTTATTTTCTTATGCATATATCTTATTAGAGATGAGATGTTTTTTTAGACAGTATATTAAATGATGTGTAAAGAGTCAACACTGTTTATTCTGGCATCTGTGTTAGCATTGGGTTACGCATGACTTGACATTTATTTAGCCTCGCTCTGTTACATCACCACATAAAGAAAGTCTTCCTTACATGACAACTAGCACTGTGTTGTTGCATATTTGGTTAGATAAATGCAAAGGATTTACGTTTATTTTATTTGTTTTTTTCTGTTGCAAAGGTCAAGTGTGAAATTGATGGTCTGGTCGGTTAAAATTTCACTTGGTTGTTTAACTGTCAGGTATGTGATGATGTTTTCTGTGATGTGAACAAGGCTGCCCACTTCACTGAATGCCCACTTTCTTTTGCAGGGGTGTGAGTTGCACCAATACTCATCTGTTTCATAACATATTTCCATTGCAACTGAAACACTCACTGAGCTTATCTCTGATCAGTTGGAGTTAACACCATGGGTTTGCATGCATTATTGGACTTTTGTGAGATCATCCTTAACCGACAAAATGATGATACGTCCACTGCTGACACTGTTACATTAGAACAAGTCATTTACATAATGTAGGTTGTGTATTTCATAATATTGGTTTTGTTTTGTATAGTTGTTTGGTTTTTTGTGTGAATGTTTGCCTGCAGTCCAGCTACAACAAGCATACAATCTTCTGGCACCACAAAGCTTCAAAGCTGTATTCACTGCTTGTAGGCATTTTGCACGAACAATAAGTTACCACAGATTCATAGAAACTCTTTTCTTTTGACGGGAGAGGTTCTGGATCAGATGCCCTCGGCTGCACGGGTTTTGTGTGAGATTGTAATCTGAGTGACTTGATGTGCACATAAAGTATAACAGCCATGAGAGGACCCCTAAAGCAATGATGCCAGTCTGCGCCTGCACTGAAATGCAAGTGAATTAAGACTTTTGGTATGATGGAAACATGACTGTCGCTTTTTATATGTATTTACATATTTGTGTTTGTTCATTTTTTGTTTAATTTTTACAGAATAATCTCTGATGCTATTTGAAGGGACATACTGGGCCATTTTACACATTAATTTGTAATAACTGTGCAAGTGAGATCACATTATAATATGGTTGTAATATTTGTTAATTACAAATAAAGGTTTTGAAGAGTAATTGTTGGGCTGTATGGTTCCATAAAGAACCTTTAACATCCACAAATGGTTCTTTTTTGGAAAAACTCAAATGTGTAACTTCTGTGTTTAACCCATACTCACTGGGATGAATTAAATGAACGTGCCAGATTTCAAGTATTGGTTATCATACTTGACAATCACTTCACCTTCAAAGCTTTTATAAAAAAATGTAATTTTTCAAAAGCTTTGACCAAACGGCTCTTTTGTGACCCAAAAACGGTTCTTCTATTGCAACGCTGCATGCAAAGAACTCTTTTATTGATGAGTCTCCCCATCTCCATGTGTGTGAAGATGCACATGTACCGTCTCAGCGCTTACATCGAGCTCTGGGGAGCTTTTGTTGCCTGGAGCGAGGGACACGGTAACCATAACAACAGGTAACCACTAACAACCAGCGTTGATGATGTGGAGGACCCTGGTGAGCACCTCTCGGATTGCACTGGAAGAATTCAGCTGATCAGATCGGAGAGGAAAGGTCCATAAGAAACATTCAATTCAGAGTCTCTCACTCATCCCATAAAACCAAATCATTGAATTATTATTTTATTTAAGGTGTAGTGTAAAGCAGTGGTTTTCAAGCAGTTTTATGACATTTTATGAAATACATTAATTTATCATGAATTCTGTGTAATTAATGACAAAAGGCTACTAACCAAAAGCACTTTTTTTGTATAATTTTATGGTTTTTTTTTATTATTAAAATGTTGAGTTTTAGAACAGTTTTTTGTCACAAATTTTCTTTGGGGGGCCGCGAAGGAATGCACCGCACACAAGGGGGGGCGAACGCTGAAAAAGTTTGGGAACCACTGGTGTAAAGAACCCTATCACAGCATAATTAGTCAATTATTGTCACGTTCTCTAGAGCGACACCACGTGCATCGGGGTCATGTGTTTCATGGTTCTCACGAGTCCACTTGACCTGCAGTGATGACATTTTAATAATATTTCCCAACGTACCTGCAAGAAATTATGATTTTTATAATATTGAGATGTACTATTGTAAAAAAATTAACTTTAAGAATAAATTCTAATTACGTAGTCTAGGTTATGATTTCAGGTAAAATGTTATTGGTCCAATTTGGTGTTAAAGGTGCAGTGTGTAATTTTTAAAAGGATCTCTTGACAGTAGGGATGTAACGATTCAACCGTGTGTCCCATTAAAAATGCCTGTCTGAAATCGATTCTTTGTTTCATGCACAGCTTGTGCGTGTACTACGGCATTTGGTCAGTAGGAAGTCCTTATCAATCTAAAATCATAACGTAAAAAAGCAACACTCGTCAAACACAATCATTCAAAATATTCTTTATCATGAAAATACCTGAAACTATTTGAAGAACAGCGATATAAATATTCCTGTAGACATTTCCTGGAATAGCATTCGTAATGCTACTTCTTCTGTGGCACAAAGGGAATTTCTGCACGGGAGCGCCCCCTGGCGTTCGGATGTGCCTGGATTTCACCATAGTTCATTCAAATTCATTCATTGAGAAAACACGCATTTGCACAGTTAATCGTTACACTCCTACTTGACAGAAATGCTAAATAATATTAAAAACTGTATTATCATCAGTTTATAAAGACCTTTTATAATGAACCGTTATGTTTTTATTACCTTAGAATGAGACGTTTTTATCTACATACAGCGAGGGTCCCCTTACATGGAAATCACCATTTTGTGCCACCATGTTTCTACAGAAGCCCTTAACAGGCAACATTTTTTTACTTAGTTTTCTCCGACGATCACACGTTTGTCTGGTGGCGGATACCGTAGCCTCTCTATGTGTTTCAAAAGCGAGAGGTGAGCAGTGGACTGAGCCGTTGGTTGCAATTCCCAACCTCACCACTAGATGCCGCTAAAATGTACACACTGCACCTTTAAGAGTTTGTGATTGGAGAGGCTTTTTGAGGACCTACTTGTGTTAAAATCTGTAACAATTGAGCACAGGTGTTAGCGAAGCCGCTGTTCTTACCATGATAAAACTCGTATGCTGGATGCCACAATATGTTGTTTTTTATTATACAACTTCTTTTTATCTCAAAGCAACAATAAGAATGTGATTCCTCGTAATATGGGGCTAGCTTTTAAAAACACTTCAAAAGATGAAAGAATGAAATAGCAGCTCTTGAAGCACCTGAAGGGACGAGAGGAGCCGATGACTAACAGAGACCATCATGCTCTCAGAGAGAGGGGGGGGGTGTAAGGTTTAGTTTAAGTGCACTTGGATGAAGGTAAGCGAGTCTGACAGTGGATCTACAGTGATGTGAGGGCATATGATGACAAAACACAACATCAGGCTGTCATCTCACTTCAACAACACAAATATCTTTGTTAAAGGAACTCATTTCATCTTTGCTCTTTTGTATCAAATATTTTTAGGGTTAAAGCACAAATTTTTAAACAATATAATTATTATTACATTTTTTGTTTTCTCCCATGACTGATTAATAATTCATGCTTTCACATTTAAGTTATGACAATATCTAATCAAATATCTGTTTGGCTTGTGATGATGATCACAAATCTTAGTCAAGACAATCATACCAACAGTCCCATAGTTACAGCCTTTCATACTCTTTATATTTATTGTTATCTATAAAATGTTGCAAACATTTAAATTTTTTTATCTCCATTTCAGTCTTGTATGTTGTTTTTGTTTGGAGCTGTGATGGTTTATTGTGTCTGATGTGAGTATTATATAAACCGGCAGCCTTTCTGAAGAATGAGATGGCAGATGATGTCATCGCTGGGCGTCCTGCCTGTTCCTGTCATCTATGAATGGGTTAAACCCTTCTGTGCAGACAGGCCGTTGATTCATCTTCTCAGTAACTCAACGAAAGGAAAATTCCTGCTCTGAATTTAAACTTTGTTGTTTTAACAGCAGTAGGAAAACTCGTGTACAGCACATCTGCTCACCTGGAGGAACACAGCGCTGCCCAATGCATCCACTCCAAAAAAATCTGATGATGTTACCAAGGCCATGTGGGTGGTGATGAAAAGAATAACCAATAATATCAATACATGAACCAATAAAACATCTCTTCAGTGCTGTATTTTTGTGACAGATTTCATGTTGGTGGCAATACATCCAATATTTTATTGTGCTGGTAATAAAAATTCATGCAGATACAATGATTTTTCATGCATGTTATTTTATAATAACAATCAATTTTTTTCGCTGTGGTGCTTTTTAACTCATTAAATTATTAATCGAATATTCTGTTTATTTTAATTTTCATCCTCATGTTACAAAATGTTTTTTAAATATCAGTGTCTAAGTTGTATCAAACACTCTTAAAGTCTTTTTTGGATGAAAGTTGGAAATACTGTATAGGGTGGAGCTTAATGTTCCTTTCTGTTTGATTGGATTATAAGTGGGCTGTGTGGTTATAAGCTTAAAATAATAATAATAATAATAATAATAATAATAATAATAATAATAATAATAATAATAATAATAATAATAATAATAATAGGCTCCAGCCTATTTTTAAAAGAAAAAAATTGTAAAAAATAATCTGAATTTAGAAAGCGTTTTAACATTATAATATCATCTTGTAAACATAATACGCATCAAAACCAGAAACATTTAAAATGCATGATTACAAAAAATACTGGTTATTTTCAACCCAGCGGTGGATCCAAAATTAGCAGAGATTTTTTTTTATATTTGACTCAACAATGGGTTAAAACAACCCAGCATAGGTTAAATTACAACACAATGGCTTAGGTTTGTCTCTTTTTGACCCAACGCTGTGTTGAAAATAACCCAGCTTTGATAAAGTCTCTCTCTCTCCTCATGAAAACAGAGACAGCTAAAAACAGAAATGTGCAAAATAAAGAAAAAAAATCTGATGGGGGGAGTTGTGTCAAGGGATTTTAATTGACAGCTGTACAAATCCCCTATAGACAGCTTGCCTTGCCCTCAGATTAAGAATTAAGACAAACTAGAAGAGAGAAATCATACAGTAGCTGAGCCGTTCATGCCGTGTCTTTTAAACATGTGAAGGAGTGTTCTGTGCAGATAAAACCCATTCATCATAGCTCGTCAATCCAATGGGATTTATTTTTATGAGCGAATGGTTTGTTGGATGGATTCTGTACACTAGATGAGAAGATGATCCCACATCATCATAAACAGAAAAACAACAAAAGAGTACAGACAAATAAATTACATTTTGTGTTAAATCAGAACAACATGCAATTACAGCAATAAATAATATTATTATATTATAATATTATTTTATATTATTTTAATGATTATATATTATAATATTATAAATTGTTGTGATGTTGGCAGCAGATGCCCTGGGGCTTTGACATGCAACTTATTTTTATGGATATAATGTACTTTTGTGTGCTTTAGGAGAAACAGGAGAAAAAGCTGCCAGCACATGAAACAACAAATGTTTTTTGTCATGTTGGATAGAGTTTTAGTTTACCTATTAGTACATGAAAGAGGTGATCAGTAAAGGTTAACCCAGTAGGTTTTAATAAGTGTAAGTCAAGGGTTTTGATGTTGTTGTTTTCTCTCAGGACTGCACATTTCCACTGCATGACAAACTGTAATCAGGTGCTAGAGAGCATATATTTGATCAGGTGAACACCAAAACATGTATCCTGTTGGAGATCCTCTATGGCAACAGGATGGAGGCTCAGTTAACACCCACCAATTATGCCATAGGTTTGCACAAATAACCGGTAGGTGTCGTCTAACCTGTCATGCAAAGTTTATCTGAAAGTTGGCACTAGAGAATAAACACTTTTCATTTTGCTTACAGTACATTGTGGCTGTTGGATTTTGTTTGTTTTCCAGATAGTTTGCTATATGTTTAAATACTTTGAAAATGCACATAGCGACCTCTACTGGTGACTAAACACATGACAAGATCATAAAATTAAAAAAAAACATGTACGTCTACGACGTGTGTTTCAATATTCACAAATAAATATTTATAATAAAGTTGAAATATATAGCACACACTTTTAATAAATTAACACATACTTTAATAATACCTATAAGTTTATTTTATATTAGAACATTTAGAACATTAAAAACTTCTATGCATTTGTCATGTAGCTTGCTTTCATTATCTGGTAATCGTTTCCTGTCCATCTATTTATTGTTAAGCCATATCTCATACGTGTGCATTTCGTGCATGTCAGGAGTTGTGAACATATAAAGTGGGTCATTTTGTGGCATAAGCATCAATCTCTTACACAAGATGGCGCTATTGCACAAATTAAAATCAAAGATCAAATCACAACCCAGACATACACCCAGTCACAGTGTTTCACCTAACAAAATATAATTTTGGACTAAATGCATGATGTGGTTAAATGTTGAAATATAATAAATGTTAGAACGCATTATTTAACGCCCAAAAAAGTCCTTTATTAGCATAATTAATGCCATAATGGTAAAGCAACAGACACATCATGTTACATCCATATTATCTATATTGGCACAGATCAACAATTTGCGATTGCTCTCTTATAATTCTCTCATTCTCGTAATAAATGTTGGT
This sequence comes from Misgurnus anguillicaudatus, assembly GCF_027580225.2. NCBI lineage: Eukaryota > Metazoa > Chordata > Actinopteri > Cypriniformes > Cobitidae > Misgurnus > Misgurnus anguillicaudatus. Next base: position 31,325,303 of record NC_073337.2, read on the forward strand.
CTAGGTGAGTGTTAAAGCCTATCAACCTTTAAATTGTTATCTGTGTGTCACGTGTTACTTTTATCTGCTTTTATTTCTGAATCAACTTATACTGTAAAAAATTGCTGTTATTATGCAGCTGGTTGCCAGTAACTTACTGTAGAAGATAAAGACCAAAATGTTTATATTCATTTTACTTTGAACAAACTCTTGCCAGTAAATAACATAAATGTAAAATCTACAGTAAGTTACTGGCAACCAGCTGCCGGTAATGCTGTCATTTCTACAGAAATGTACAGTGTAGGTCTACTGTATTATATTCAATCATTTTAAAGAGACATACAGTAAGGCTTTTTGTATTTTTGTATTACAGTTATTGAAATGAATACATCTAAATATATTTTAGAGGTTTAAATGTAAAACTGAAGTGTATTTAACAGCTGATGTTTATATTAGCCCTCTACAGCACAGTGTTGCCCTCAGGCAACATACTACCTTTTTGAGCCTCACACCGACACTTTAATTTTTTTTTATAAAAAAAAATATATGTATAATATCACCTGACATGTCTCTCCAATGAAATGAGGGGCTGGAGTGGTTGTGACCTTTTGTTTGGGGGTGGAGCCATGCTTTTGGAAGCAAAGCCACATGGGATGCAGTGCCACCAATTGGCAGGATAAATATCACTTTTTAACATTTTTAAATTTAAATAATTTTACAGAAAAAAATATGTGTATGTGCATCAGTATGTAAAGAAGTATGTTTGATTGTCTGAAGACTTTCTTTGTTTTTATTTTCATACTAAGACCGTGTTTTTTGTTTGTTGCCCCAGGGCAACGTTGTGCTATAAGGGTACTAAAACACCAAGGTTTTTTATCTGATAAGATATGCATTAGAAAGTTTAACTCTAACAAACATCAATCACAAATGATTCCACTTAATCACAAACATGACTAATTCGTTTTATGGGCAACATTGTGCAGTTAGACCACTTTTATTCAGGCAAAATCATCCCAAAATGATGCATAACACACACATAAAAACACGCACACACACACACACACACACACATGCACGCACGCACACACAAACACACACACAAACACATGCACACATTTGTTGGTTTATATGTTTATATGTAAATGTGGAAAACATTAACACATGCAGTGTTAGTTACAATTAGTAGTGTTCATGTTTGGCTATAATCATTTGTGATTGATGTTTTTTTTTTTCTAATGCATATATTTATCATATACAGGGTTCCCACACCTTAGTTAACGTCAAATTCAAGGACCTTTCAAGGACTTTCCAGGTCCAATACCCTCAAATTCAGAGTCTAAATGTGGGGACATATTTCAAGGGAGAACAAGGTTACAGATACATTGTTACCAGGGGCGCCGTTAGGGGGGGTTCAGAGTATGCCAGGCATATGGGCCCATAAGTACTCTAGGGGGCCCCACCGTCATCACTTTTCCGTTTTTTTTTTATTGTACACGTTTAATTATTACCACTGTAGTAAAATGTAAAGTAAATTAATATAAAACTACTGTGAATGACTTTGTGTTGAGTAAAATTGAGACACTTTAAAAAAACAGCGTGCAATCATGATGCAATTACATATTTGGCGGTTCTGGTGGTTTTTAATTTGATTGTGCGGATATGGATATGGGTGAGTAGACAACATTTTTGTTTGGGATCAGTTTGGTGGGTTTGCTATGCAACGTTACCACAAATAGTCGACAGCCCTACAGTTTGGCATTTCAAGGTAAGATCTCACATCCCACTAAAAGTGTTCTGATCCGTAAACTGTATGTTTCATGAAAAATGAAAAATATTTGTGATAATAAGGACAGCAAGAGCTATATTAGCATAGCGACTGCTGACAACTATTGCATTTCTAAGACGGACAATAACTTAATAGGCGGAGTTAAAAATATTATTTTCTAAATAAACATGAAATAGGAGAATTGTCTAAGCCATAATTGAGTTAAATTTTAAATGACTAAGAGCTGGTTTTAATGTGACAGCGCATCATTTTCAAAGTGAAAGTGATTCATTTTTATTCAGGGTTGCAACGGAGGTTTTGCCCAAAATTGTAAACTTAGTGCAGCTATTATAAACGCTATATCAGATTGTTTTTAACATGCATCCTAATAGAGAATGTCTGTTTTATATTTATGTTTGAGTATTGTTGTGTTTAAATATTGTTGTAATGTTGTTAATGTTTTGTTTTAATTTAATTCGATCTCTAATTTTAAACGCTATATATCGGGCGTTGTAATGGATTGAAGGCTAATATGACGTTACAAATGGAGTCGGTCATTAGACATAATTTTCGACTTTAAATTAAGTTTTGTTTGCTTCAAATGTTTGCTTCAAATGAATTTCGTTTAATATAGTTTGTCTCTTAATTTTAATCAATGTTTTGTTAATAAGTGTTGTGAATATTAAGAAAAAGAACATAAAAAAGAACACGGTGCACTTCATTACGTAACAAATATTATAAAACGGCCAGTTCTGGTTCTTCATTCTGATTGGTTGAAACGCGTTCTCAGCTGTGATAAAACTCACCGGTAAACCCACGGCTCAAACCGTATTACATAGCTTGTATCACTGCGCCACTGGTGTACTGTAGAAAATAACTGTCAAAATGTCGGATTTTGTTGTCAATTTTGATTTATTGGGTGGGCTAATTATATTATATTGTATTAATTATAATCCTCAACAATTGAACAATTAATGGCGATATCCAGATAAGTGTCAATAAATATTGTTGAGTTTTCTTGTTGATTAATGCTTCCGTGAGGAGTAGTTGTACCGTATATTATCCACTGGGTGGCGATCTTACACAACATAAACATAAACTGATGCTTTCACTCAACACTTTAAAACTCAAGTGTATTTTTGATCAGCGATCTGAACCGGATCTCTAACAAAAGTCATTCACAGAAATGGAATTATCCCAACATTTTGCTCAAAATTTGAGAGGATAAAAGAACAATTGAAGGTAGGGTGAAACGTTTTTATTTTGTTGTTTGAAAGCAGAGGGTCTGTTCTTTCATTTGATATATTGTATGTTTATATATCTAAAGAAGAACATTTTTCTGGAAGGCATTAATGTTTAACTAAAGCTGGGTGGCAACTCTTTTAAAAAACGCTGGCAGGGAAAGTGTTAAGCATGCTTCCAAGCATATTTGATCCACACGTCAACAGTTGCACGGTATAAATGTTAATGTATAAATTAGATGAATGTTAATTTATGAAAATAAACACCACAGTCTTAATGAATCATATTTTCATTGTGTCTTTGCTCCGTCTGTTTTGCTTGGGAACCGCTCTGTTGCAGACACACTTGAGTCTGAGGAACTACTTTGTTTGGCGGAAGACTAATATCTGTACTAATATAATTACAACTTATTTGCTGTGTTTTATTATATGAAATCCTGCTATACATAATTTGAAGCAACCGTTTTATAAACGCAATAAGCCCCGCGAAGCAGTGGGTTACCAGTGCATTTTATAACGGCTAAGGGGGTTTTAGGCACTCCGCTTCGCGTCGTGCCTAACAACGCCCCTTAGCCGTTATAAAATGCACTGGTAACCCACTGCTTCTTGGGGCTTATTGCTTTATTAACTACTGCAATATAGCCTACCAAATGCCAAAACAGGCAGTATTATCTTTGTAATGATAGTTGTTGGATGTGCAAAATCATATTAGGGGGTATATCACTTTAATCGCTTTAAAAAACAGCCTTCAGTGCACAGAAATAAATTTGCATGCCCATCAGCAGCACATTTGATTGCGGCATTTTTTTTTACTTCAAAAATCAACGTCATATTTAAAACTTTAGCCGATTGAGCTTTTTGCAATTTCTGTGTCACTGGCGAAGGGCGTGCGCGGGCGATCTTAAAGATCAACGTAATATTAATTTTAATTTTGCCGGCCACGCTTTTTGTCATGAGCGGAGGACGGAACACATACCACACACACAGAGAACAGCGACATAAAGAGAATATAAGGTATTTGGTGTTTTTCTGACGAATACAGTCAGTTTCGTAAGCACATTTTTAAATGAACTATAGGCTACTATAAGATCATCAATATGAACTCGGAAGAATGAACTATAGGCTAAACATAATTGTACACATTTCGCTTCTAAAACCGCACAGAAAACTCGACTGCCGCGACTTTCAAAGCACCTTCCATAGATTTCCATATTTCAGAAATGCATCTCCATGCATTATTCTTCTTTTAGTGATCTATTTAAAATCACGTGAATGTTTTCTGCCTTACCAGATTAAAATGGTAGGCTATTCGTTTTTCGAATAAATATTTTTATTTTGCTTCATACATTTATTTTTAGTGCAAATGCGACTTGTAAAATTAAATAAACGCACTCAACTGAGTAATTTTATATAGCTACACATTATGGTATGAAAATCAAACAATCCTCTAAAGAAAGGGGCCCAAAATTCTGTCTTGCATACCCCCCTTGAAACTGTTCATTGCGCCCCTGATTGTTACAGTTCCCTTTCAAGGGAACTTGCGCTGCGTCACTGCGGTGACACTTTGGGGACGCCTCTAGCGGTAAGTGCGTCTGAATGTGTATATCAAATTTAACCAATGGTGAGGCTTAAAAACAAAGACAGGGTGATGCAGGAGTCAGGAAGTATATCGCTATCTGAAATATTGCCAAAGACGGCGTTACAGGGACGCAGGAAGTATGGCAAGGGAGATGCAGCGTCTCGTTCCCTTTAGGGAACAACAGTTACATACATAACCCGAGACGTTTTCAAGTATGAAACACAACTATGCAAAAAAGCATTTTGGTATGAATCAACATTTGCATACAGAAGATATAAGCATTTAAAGCGAACAGTTTAGCACGTGTGCTTAAAAGGCTAGAACTGTATGATATTATCCTACACTACACAGGGAATAATATGGATTTTTTACCAGAAATCTTCTTGCATAAAATACATTCAATGACCTGTATCTATGTATGTATATTTTCAAAAACTTCCCAGGGCCTTGAATTTTTCCTCCCAGATTCACAAACTTTCATGGATGGAAAACCTGCATATAAAAAACCTTGGTGTTTTTATACCATTGTAGCACAATGTTGCCCTGAGGCAACAAAGTAAATTCTGAGTCAGGGGTGGTGGGGGGATAAATTGTATGATGGATATTTTATCAGTGACCCCCAAGCTCCCAAAAAGTGAGGTGAAATATTTTTTTCCCCAAAAAATAAAAAGTCATGCCATAGAGGGTTAGGTTAATCTTAGATTATTAGTTAATCACTATTAGTTAATATTAGATTCATATAAAATATATTGTATTAATTCAATTCAATTTTATTTATATAGCGCTTTTCACAATACTTAATTGTTTCAAAGCAGCTTTACATTAATAGAAGCAGTAAAAGCACAGAAAAACGACAGATAGCACAACATAATACACGATAGCATAAGCAGTCAAATTTGCTGCGGCTATGACTCGACATTATAAGCGAGCGTATTACTAATGTAACGTCTACATTTGTCCTTACACTCTTTACTGTAGTTCCCAACATTCCTGCCTCATTATGCAGCTCATTATGCTTTGTTTGCTAGCTGTCAATCAATCCTTCCCGCATACGGCCCCTCTAAACAAAAAGTGTCTTACAATTTCTAAATCAATATATTGTTTTATGTGAATGAGTAGGCAGGAAATATTAGAAATAATTATATAAAATCCTCATTGAGTTAACTAAAAATAACAATCATTCAGGCAAATGCTGACAAACAGACGTCATAACAGCTGTGCCCTTTTCCAAAAAATGACTGACATTAAACTAGTTAATGACTGGTTAATTCCAATGAGCAAACCAGTGTAGATAAGTAGCTGCCACCCTTACTGTGTCTTTGATGAGTTTACAGATCAAGTGTAATATTTTACACATTATCAACTAAGAAAGTTCAGCTGATGATGCTGTTTAAGATAAGCGAGTCAGTACGTATATTCTCTTTCTGATGTTTTTATTAAACAATAACACTGTTATAGAAACATTTAAAAATCTAAACTTATAAAAACAACGTGTCCATTTAGTCAGCAACATACCGTAAGACTTATCTGATTATCAGTGGATCTATTCTTATTCAGGTTTAATCTCTGACTATTACCGTCAGTACTAACATGGTTGTAATTGCTTCAGTGGCTTGGGAATCTGGAAAACGTCTTAAGAAAATCATATGACAATGAGTTGGCGTTCTGCATCTCGCATGCCTCTTCCAGCAAGTGCTAGATGTTTGTTACTATATTAGTCATGATCCTTTACGTATGTGCTGTGTTATGTAAGTATATAAGTCACCCACAGTGGGCTATATCGGGACGTTTCGCATGCGCCCATATCTGCAGTATATGAGGGTCAAACCAGAACGCATGAGGGAGATTTATCAAGATTTTCTCAAATATGATCTTGTTTCAGTGCTGATATACGGACTCATTTTATTTCTCGACCGACTGTGTGATGCTGTCTGTAAGTGAGATTCGTCTGTAATGAGCTGATGACAACAGATCTCAACACAGCATAGACACACAGCAGGACATCAGAATATCATACACTACACACTACACTACATACTACACTACACTACACTACACTACCACATGTCAATATTAGCCTCTGAATCTAAACCATACGGTTTAAATGTTTAGGGTCACTTTATTAAAAAGTTCTTCATGATCTTCAACACCTGATTGAAAGGAGTTAGTTAGTTAGTTAGTTAGTTAGTTAGTTATAGTTAGTTATAGTTAGTTAGTTAGTTAGTTAGTTAGTTAGTTAGTTAGTTAGTTAGTTAGTTAGTTAGTTAGTTAGTTAGTTAGTTAGTTAGTAGCAAATTATTTCATTGCAAAACAAACACTTCAAATGTTTGAACACAGGCAATAAAATGTGGCCAAAATCCCACCTGGCTTACAATGTGGTGGAAAGTGCAGAAAAGCAGAAGTTTACGTCTTTGTATTGTAGACATTGAGAAAAATGTATTGAGCGAGAACTCACGACTCGTGTGGGTTTGTCATTCTTCTGGATAAATTTCCATGTTAAACTGTGAAGAGATCATCATACCATACAGACTGAACTCACGACTGGTGTGATCTGATGTTTGGACAAAAGGAGGCTGACTGTACTTCTGAAAAGATACGACAAGTCGTGTTATAGGAACGAAAGTTTTTATTAATTTATACGTGTTTGTTTACACAAATTTCTGCTGTTTTTCGTGTCCCTGGAGACAAATGTCTTTTTTGTCCTTCCCAGCACGAATTTCTATAAATGGTTGTTCGTGTCTGTGGCACGACTTTCTTTGTGTCATTTTATATTTTGTTTTCTCATCAATGTTTTCTATTTTTTGACCATTGTGGCTTAGGGTTTGGGTTAGAATAACTTTCTGCGACTTCCTAACCCAAATCCCAACTCTAACCCCAACTCCAGGCGAGAATAGTTGTAAAAGCGGACGAAAAACATATAGAAACCAATGCATAAAATTATATCCTATAACGCAATAACGCAAACCCCCAATCTAACCCCAAGCGACAATGATTTAAAAATAGGAAAGAAAAAAAAGGACACGATAAAGAAAGTTGTGCCACAGACACAAACAACCATTGATAGAAATTCGTGCTGGGAAGGATGAAAAAGACATACATTTCTAAAGACACGAAAAACAGCGGAAATTCGTGTCATCAAACACAAATAAATGAATCAAAATGTTTGTTTCTATAACACGACTTGTCGTGAGACTGTGTAGCAATAAACACCTGTGATGACTGACTTGCAGAGGTTATACAGACATTAACTGTATCCAGCATACATCAAGTGACTGTATATTTACAGTAAAGCCTAAACAAGTGTTGCACTAAACAGAAGTTTGTTAAATAATGAAACGGTAAGTTGTCTTGTACACTTTTTCAATAATATGCATGCATACCCAGCAAGCAATTTTGTGTTTAAATGAAGTATAGGCTTCAGACACCGGATGTACAGCGGAGATGCCGACTATTTGAGTGGATCTGCCTCAGAGTCTGTTGCTATCTGGGAAACCCAGTCCAGATGTCTAGGATAAAACAAGGCCAAATTTGGGCTGTCAGTGAAAATGTAATAGATTTAATACTGTAGATAGCCCAAAAATAAAATAAATTAAACCAAACAGCTTGTAATCACTTTGCTTACATGATGTAATATCAGACATTAAGTTTCTTTAGCTAGAAGTGAGTAACTCATAGCTGAACTTTATCCAAGAAATGTATGAAATACAAACTTTGGCTCTATTGCTCATTGGAATCAAACCATCATGTTTGACAGCTTTCTGCTTACAGCATTTCTCCATCTTTGACCCCTCCACCCATACACTTACACAGAAGCACATGCAACCTTTTGATTTAAATTGCAATTTAATGATTAATATTGAACTTAAAGAAAAATATTTAGACAAATTTAGGTCGCATACAGTATTATTAGCCTATATAATGCAAAAGCAGAACACAATATTATATTGTTAGTTGTTTTGGATGTGTGTTAATGAAGTTATTTTTCATTTCTGGCTCCTAATTAACATTCGGCATCCTGGCATGCTCTCACCATCTGGACGCTTGTTCATGTGTAAGAGTCATTTGCATTCAGATACTGACAGTAAAGATTCACCACTCGTGCTTGTTTCATATGAAGATCTGATTTTAAGCGCTCTCTTCAGTTTTATTCTTTAAGTTGAAATCATTTATTGAATTTAAGCATCCCAGCTCAAACATATCATGACTTCAATGTTAAAAAATGTGCCGATTCATGCCATCAGAGGCTTCTTTTGAACGTGCTGGCCCATGCCATGTCACTTTTGTTGTCGGTCTCTAAATTCTTTCACCTTGGCTTCCCACCAGGCTAAGGTTACATCAGTAATTAGCACAGATCATCTCCTCCGTCTACCGTCATCAGCACTGCTCACTTTACTCCCAGAGACAAACAACCAGTTGACCTCTGTCAGGAAGACGAGTGCTGTACTAATCACAACAATACATCCACTGCATTGTGTTCAAAAGCTCTTGTTAGTTCTCTATAATGGGGTTTGACGTGATGTGGAAGCAATTCAGAAATGTGTCAGCATCCTAACCTGATAAATGGGCTCCTACAGCACAATTTTGTATGTATTTTACAAGCTTTGTACAACCACATTCATGCATTTATGTTTTGTTTTCTTCCCTGACATTGGGGTTAGGGGTGGGGCTTCATTGTTGTTTTATGATAATTGCATGGTTCACTTCATACGAAATTACCCAACTCATAAAATTCGTAAAATTTTGGTGAGATCAGACTTTGTCTAGATCAGAATTACAACAGGCATATGTGCTCCTGTATAGTAGGGGTGTAAAAATACATCAATATGGATCGATACATCGATGACAATTCTAACGATACGACGCATTGATGCAACACATAAAATATCGATATGATGTATATTTATTTTGACACACTCTGTGCATCCTCATTTCTTGATGTAATCTATGCATTTCTGCCAAAGCACACATTTTTGTTTATTTTCATCAAAAAGTGAAAGCGACAAAAGCGTTGTAGCAATGAAAAAGGCCAAAGACAAGTGTGTGTTTAGCACTGCAGGTGATATTGTCCATGCAAAAAAATCATTTAATTTATTTTTTCTACAATTACCTCAGTGATTGTCCCAATTTTCTCTCGTTGTTGATTTTTCTTTGATTTTTCTTTGTTTAAAATTGTAAAAATTTTGTTAGTTTGTTGTTGTCAATGTTACGAATTGTTCCAATTTAAAGAGTTGAATTATTTTTTTTTTATTTATTAAAAATGTTACTGCTTAGCTAGGCACATAATATAAAAATATTGATAAATTAATTGAATTGCATCAAATCGTAATTGCATTGAAGAAGTGTTTGATGTATCAGCAAATATTGCATCGATATTGTATCACATCGTAACAAAATGTCTGATTTACATCCCTACTGTATACCTCAGTGGTAAAGCATTGCATAAGCAGCCAAAGTTCATGGGTTTAAACCCAGAAACACACACACAGTGATAATAAATGTATACCTTGAACTGTATGTCGCTTTGGATAAAAGCATCTGTCAAATGCATAAATGTAATGTAATGTAATGTAATGTAAATGGATAGCCAGGCTGCACACAGAACAAGAAATCAGACCCATCGGTGGAGGAGAAGAGCTGTTTTTGAGCCAATCGTTTGAGCTGTAAACGGCATGTGAGGAATTATTTGGCAGCCACAATGAAACCAACTAACAGCACTAAGATGTGTTATATTTAGTATTTGAATAATTTTATGATTGTTCTAAATAGTTTAAGAGAAATGATTGAGAATGAGTTTAGTACAGATGTACAGTCAGTTTCCTGAGGAGAAACAATTGCATTAAGGCCGTTACCGTCTACCTTCCATTACCAAGAGCGACCTAATGTACACCTCCCATAAATGACTCTGTAGAGCGTAAATTCAATTACAAAGTGCTTCACATCTTCACCCAAAGTGCAACTGCCCTGAAACAATATGAATATTGTATTATAGATATATAATGCAGGTCTATTTTATATCGGATATAATCCAAGTGGAAATAGGATACTCACTTCATATACCTTCATATGCCTTAGCTGTATGCTGATCTTCTGCTAAAATTGTATTAAATGTGTATTTTGCACATCATATTGCGCCTTTATAAACTCTTTGATTTGTCAGGTTTTCATGCAATAACCTTTTCGTGCTGTTGTCTGTCCACAACACCTTGTGTGTCATTATGAAAAAGTAAAAGAATGCTTGATCCATTAAATACAAAGCCGCAAGAACATGTGTACTGTGCTGTATAGATATAAACGCAGCCCACATAACTGATCCAGGAGCAGCAGTCATGAAGTTCACAAACCACTGAGGCACTGTGGTTACACAACACACCTGACTGTGGACCGACAGACTCGATTGAACTTCTGGAGCCATCTTCAACTAACATAGAGATCTATCATGTGTGAATATAAATCTGAGGAACTGATGGATGTGTGTGAGGTTTGATTTAACATCAATTAAACACATGTTAACAGATGCATTGCATGAAACTCAATAATTAATCAGATTGATATCTCAATATTTGATTTAAAAAAGCCCCCAGACTTAATCCTTGTATCTTAAACTGCTGTGATGTTAAGCAAAATGATTATGAATGGCTTTTACTTACATTTACTTCATTATTCAGACTAATCAAAGTTATACTGCATTTTTACAATCATTTATTTGTATAAAATTTTGCAATGGCTTATCTTAAAATCTGCAACTTGTTGAAACATGAGTTTTAATGTTTAATGTAAGTTAATTAAAAGTTTTCTCTTTCGACCTGACCGCATGTTGGTCGTCTGGCCGAGATCGTCTCTGATAACGGAGTTCGGACACTGCCGAGCGAGACAGCGGTAGAATTTCAACACTTGAATCTCAACCAGCCAATTGGATCGATCAATCAATCGACCGACCAATCCAGCGAAGTCACGCAACTGTCATCCGGTTCGATGAGGTGAGGAGGGGTTGGTGGGACGCGGCCCATTCACAAAGGTTTTGGTTTCACAAAGATCAGCTCACTGATTTCAACTCGAACAATACAGCGATGGAAGAGCGCTTAATAATTCAGGGGATCGGTGGCATGAGGCAATGTGCCGTGAGGAGGGGGCTGCCGGGAGAGAAAGTAAGGGAGAGGATGACCCAGGGGACGGTCTGGGAATGTGTGGGGAAACTCATTAATTCTTAAATATTTCTAGTAAAAATATCTCTACATAAATTTATGTTTATGTTAAGGAGCAAAATAATGTTTTCTGTATACATAATTGCTTGTTTTTGCCGCTATGGTGGCAGTAATAAACCAGCAGTGAATCAAAGAATCAATTTGAACTTGATATTCTGCAAGAAGAACATCCTGCAAGTTCTAGAACTGAAAAACATCCTCGTTACTGAAATATAAATACAAAACAGTTTTTGGCACCATGCAAAGAAATCGCCAGAGTCTTTAAAAACTTTAAATATTGCCAAAGTTTGTACAGTGTTCGTTTGTGGAAGAACACAGTCGCTGTATAACCTTCCCTCAGTACCTAACATTAGTAATGTGTGGTTGAAGTTTGATTTTAAAGAAGTTCCAGCTCATGTGGGGAAAACAGAGCGTTTGTTTACTTATGCCACAGATTCATTTGTACCATCAATCTCAGATCTGACAGGAATGGCACAGCAGTATTATGTGAGTAAAACATTTTAGTAAGTTACCATGTGTCGATATTGCTTTGTTAGAGATCGCTTAAAGTGTCCTGATTGTAACATCAGTGTCTAAACACGCATTTTAATTCACTTAAAACATTAAATGATTACTAAAGGTGCAACACTTAACAATACAACTGTAATATAACGATAGAAATATACAAAGTTAGTGATAAGGACTTACCAGCCGTGAATTTAGATTCTGATGCTCGCTTACTGTGTTGTATACGGTTATTTAGGCAAGTTGCATTGGAAAGGCCCAACACTCAACAAACAAAACTTTCTTCTGTAAAATGTTGGGTTTTTGTGTATGAATGTGAAAATGCAGATTCCTTAAACCTCAGATTGAACCTTGAAACTGCAAACACACTCCTGCTGAAATACTTCCCAATGTGAGAACATATGCTGGGATGAAACACTCAGTATTTTAGTCCAGACTACAATTACTCCCAGAATGCCTTTCATGTGATGGCCTTTATTTGCACAGAATGTGTTCATTTATTTGTGTGACGTTACATGTGTGAGGTTGTGCATTTCTGCATTCAAAACCTCTTGAAGAGATGATTAGTAGATGATTAGTAGGCCAATTAGTAGGTTGTGCATCTTTGCATGTGTGTGAGGTTGTGCATATCTTCATGTGGGATGTTGCATCTCTGCATGTGTGTGAGGTTGTGCATTTCATTTCCTCATGATTGTGTGTGTAAGTTTGTGTGTCTGTGAGTGTGTGTGGTACTTGTTCACCATGTAGGCGTACAGACCCCAGTTTCAGCGCTCTGTGTTTGAATCACTGGCTCTTCACAGCCTACCTCTCATTTCTATTCTCTCTGTCTCTCTCTCTCACAACATCTCTTCATGCCTGTATACTTTTCCCTGCATCTCCTCCCACGCCAGCCTCGCATGCATCGAGCCCAAGGCTGTGCCAAACTGTCCTGCTGCACCGCATGTGCACACACACACACACACACAGTAAATACACTCTTCTGAATGCACCAGTTAGTAAAGATGCTCAAAATATGCACTTCTTATCCCGTGCAAGCCCTTTAAATATGATGCTTTTGATTTAATGAAGATCACGACAGGATTTTGACTTGGTTTCTGTTCCAGTCACTCAACTCTACAGATGCCATCAGAGACCCAGCTGTTCTCACCCAGCGAGATCGGTCTTTGACAGGTACATACAGCCAATGTGGCTTGAGAAGGGACTACTATCTGAGACTTACAGCATAGATTCCTTAAACCATCAGTACAACCAGTACAACCAACAGTACTAGTGTACGGCCAATCCTTGTCATTGAAGTGAAGGAGTCCAGTATGTTAAACAGCTTGTACATATCTTCAGATGGATTATTATCCAAAGAGAGGCAGATATTTTCATGAAAGAACAGTGCAACTACAGATCTCTTTTAAATATTGTCTTTTCTGCAGGCTTTTATAGGTCAATGAGTGCTATTTGATGGCCAAAATAGTGCCTAGCTTATACTCACAGTGGTTGGAACAATGACAAATTAACCTGATCTCATTCAGTTTCAATGAGACCTGGTGACTTTCTAAATGTGGGATTGTTCAGTAACTTAAAAAAGGAAGGGGGTTTAACTTTATGCAAAGACTGAGCAACTTCTGGCAATATGGAGGAAATCAGTGGCAACCCAAATAAAGATAACACAGGAAATTTGTGGAGGAACTACAATTAAAAACGACTAATGAATATAAAGAGGCAATAAACTTTAATTCTAGACTCATTTCTGTGACATAAGAAATGTTTTCTTGAATTTTTTTAATAAAACATAGATGCCATTGTGTTTAATTAATGTTTTAGGCAATTAACTAGCAGTCTGCTTGTCCAGGCTTTAAACTGCATGCATATCAAAAGAGAATAGAAATGTCAACCTTTGAGCAACAGTGACCGTTGGCAACAGGAAGTGTCTAGCGACAGGAAGTGGACGTGTCTGGTGACAGAAAGTGGACGTGTCTAGCGACAGGAAGAAGTGGACGTGTTTAGCGACAGGAAGAAGTGGACGTGTTTAGCGACAGGAAGTGGACGTGTTTAGTGACAGGAAGTGGATGTGTTTAGCGACAGGAAGTGGACGTGTCTGGCGACACGAAGTGGACGTGTTTAGTGACCGGAAGTGGATGTGTTTAGTGACCGGAAGTGGACGTGTTTAGCGACAGGAAGTGGGCGTGTTTAGCGACAGGAAGTGGGCGTGTTTAGCGAAAGGAAGTGGACGTGTCTGGTGGCAAGAAGTGGACATGTTTAGTGACAGGAAGTGGACGTGTTTAGCGAAAGGAAGTGGACGTGTCTGGTGGCAAGAAGTGGACGTGTTTAGTGACAGGAAGTGGACATGTCTGGTGACGCAAGAAGTTGAGAAAAGTTCAACTTTATGAAAATGACGAGCGACTTTCAGGGCCGACCACCAATGAAAATAAAGCAGGGGAATTCACGTCATTTGTTATTAACTGTTACTAGGACAACCCGAATTAGGAACGCCTCCTAAGGACCTCATTGACCATTAGACATTAGAATATATGTCAGCCTTTAGAGACTAAACCTTAAATGATTAAAAACAACAACAACATAAACTATACACATTGAGAAGTGTGACAAATAAAGATCAGTGTTTATAGGTTTTCATCCATTTCAAGCAACTGTATATGCAATTATTTTGTCACTTAAACCTTAAAAATGTTTTGTGGTAAATAAACAGATTCAGTAAACATAGTTTAATGTTTTAATCATTTTATTTATCAGCATGAATACTTCTCATTCTTCCTAAAGTTTGAGTCGAAATGAATTTAGAAAAACATTCTTTAAAAACTGTAAAAAAAAATCGACTTAAAGTGGTCATAACCTCAACAGAACACAGCTCAAGTCAACAAATATTAAAGTATGTTAAGCATCAAAACACAACCAAAACATTAAATTAGATTAGTTTGTTTTGATCAAAATATAAGGACAAAAGAAAAAGCTTTTCCCAGGATCTGCATGATCCACAACAGAGCAACATGAGTCCAGAAGCTCTCTGCATGCATAATATCAAAGTGCTTCAGTTTCATATATGGCATAACACTCCCCATTAAAACAAAAAAATTAAAGCTTAAAGCTGCAATTCGTAACTTTTGCCTCTCTATCGCCACCTCTGTTCAAAACCAAATTTCTGTTTTCTTTACATATTTCTGCATTTCACTGCAAAATCCAACCCCTTACTATCATCTCACCGTTGTTGGCAAGACCGCTTTTAACAGATTCTATAACCTCCAAAAACATGGATTGCAGCTTTAATAGAGTTTCATTTAAACTTACAGTAAACCACAATGATGCGAACAATGTAAGAAACCCAGACGTGTAAGACACTTTCTAAAAATAAAAACGCGTGATGGTGTCTACATGTTGTCTGATCTGTTTTTTGATCTGATTTTCTTTCTGAATTTTATAATCTGAATAAATGTTAAGTATTAATATCTTCATAACCTGCATATATGACATTAAAAAGCATAACACTATATTTGGTCCTGCAGTTTGTTTTTTGTTGTTAATAAGTGAGTGTATCTTAAACTGTATTTACAATAAACATCATATAGATACCTTTTATTGACATCTATATAAACCTGTCATTGTAAAAAATATTTTTAAAACAATGAACTATTTAAGGTATTTAACTATTTTAGGCAGGAAGTTAATACCTTAAATGTCACTAAAAACGAATTAAAGGGTTGCAAGAAAACGATGCTGATGAGGATTGTGTGTCGTTTTTAACACACTGCCATCAACACGGACAAATTCAACACACTGCCCTAAGATTCGTTGTTTCACCTTTCATTCTTCAACTCATTCTTGTACAAAACCTACAGTATAAATACATGAAGTCTCATTAAAGTGCTTTAGGTTTTGAAAGACAAGACCTACACTCAGTTTAAAGGTACCGTTTTAAGATCTCCACTTACATTGATGCAGATATTTTAATGGCAGTTTCAACTTATCACAATCCCTGATGTTGCCCTGTGCGTATTATAGTGTATTATTTATGTTGTGTTGACATAGCATCACCCAGAAATGGCTAGTGTTGTCATCTTAAAAAAAAATAATAATTAACAAATTCATTAATTTAACTTCTCTTATTGTAAATGGACATGTTTTATAATCATTTATTTTTAATTCCATTATTAATTTTTTTTATTTCTGAAACCGGGGGACAATACTGATATAAAGTCTAAAATTTGGAAGCGTACTCTCTGAGGTAGATAAACCAACGACCACAACGCAACCAGTGCCAAATAAACCACAACAATGCTCGGCAAACAAACTTTAAATTTTTAACACTTTTTTTTTATAAAGTAATGTCTGAAGCAGAGATGCAGAGGATTTGACTCTGTTATATGTACAAGGATATTAAGGGACCGTCTCGTAACCATGTTTAGATATTCAAATGGTCCCGCAGCTGTAACTATTGCACATGCAGACTCTTGAGTTTTTAGTTAGAAGGTTAAAGGCACTATTGTTGAAATATATCATGAATCATACATTTATATTTTAATTACTACAGAACAATTGATGAGTAAATATATGTACATTTTTAAAAGCTTGAACTTTAAAATCAATACTTTAATACTGCCTGGTTTTAGATGTTTAAAGTTTTAAATACTTATAAGTTGTGCTTTTAATGGGCAGTGATGTGTCAATTAAAGCAAGATACATAGTACCATATATATAGAACAGACATTGAGGTTTCATTAAACATGCCATAATCTGCATAATTCATCAATTGAGATTGAACATTCAGTTTGTTAATGGTTTACATTAGCCTATGAAAGACACAAACAAACATTAAATGAAAAAGAAACGGATACATCCATGGTGCATGTCTCTAAGTCCCCATGTAGCCGACATGTATTGGTGTAATTCTGTCATCTCATTACCCCTGACATTTATTTTTGGTATCCATAGGCAGATTTTAGACTAACTTTTGTTTTGGTATACCTGTAACTAAACTGACAGAACGTGAAACTAGCAGCGCCAACATCATAGGCTTGATTCCCAGGAGAGTACAGCTTGAACTGTGAGCTGCTTAGGATCAAAGCATCCGCCAAATGCATAAATGTGGTTGTTTTAAGAAAAACGTACGCAGTGAAATCAGAGGTCCCGTGTAAAGCATTCTGATAGTACTAATAAAGTACACTATGTACAGTTTAGGTGTCTTTTAACAAGTGTGGGATATCTAAACATCCGTGAGACGCTTTCCCATATTGACACAGTTTTGATTGGAGACAGTGCAGTTCCCGGTTCGCAGGTTCGCCTCTCTAAAATTATCAATGCTGTTATTGAGATCCTCATCTATTTCCATGTATTCTGATTTGCTAATGACAGACGAGCTGCGTCGACTGGTGTCCGACGCAATGTTTGGATTGCTCACAGTGAGGAGCTGGGCCTGCTCTTCGCCTTCGGTTTCTCTGTGGTAAAAATAGTTAAAGTTGGAAACGATCACAGGCACCGGTAGCGCGATGGTTAGCACTCCAGCAATGGCGCACAAAGAGCCCACTATCTTGCCCCCTATGGTGACGGGGTACATGTCCCCGTACCCTACAGTGGTCATCGACACCACCGCCCACCAGAAGGCATCCGGGATACTCGTGAAGAAAGAATCCTTCTCTTCAGCCTCGGCAAAGTACACCGCGCTGGAAAACAAAATGACGCCAATAAACAAAAAGAAAATTAAGAGGCCGAGCTCTCGCATACTGGCTTTCAGAGTCTGACCCAAGATCTGAAGCCCCTTGGAGTGTCGGGAAAGCTTGAATATCCGAAACACCCTGACCAGACGGATAACTCTGAGGATGGCCAAAGACGTCGCCTGCTCTCCTCCACCCTTGGGCTCCCTTACACCCTCGTTATCCTCCGCCATCTCCGTTCCAAGCGTTATGAAGTATGGAATAATTGACACCACGTCAATCGTGTTCATCATGTTCTTGAAGAAGGCGGCTTTACTCGGGCAAGCGAAAAAACGAACGATCAACTCGAAAGAAAACCAGATGATGCAGAGCGTTTCCACGACAAAGAACGGGTCCGTCAGAATGTTCGGTCTGTAATAAATCGTGCTGTTGCCTATCACTTGGACCCGTCCGTGCGAATCCTCCTTCAGCTCTGGTAAGGTCTCCAAACAAAATATGATAATGGAAATGAGAATGACCATGACTGACACGATCGCTATCCCTCTGGCAGGCCCCGAACTCTCGGGATGTTCGAACAGCAGCCAGACCTGCCTCTGAAACTCATTCTCTGGCAGGGGACGCTCTTCCTCGCGAATGAAGCCCTCGTCCTCTCTGAATTTTTCCATGGCCTCTTCACCGAGCTCGTAAAATTTGATCTCCTCCGAAAACATATCCAAGGGAACGTTGACGGGTCTTCTCAACCTCCCTCCGGATTGATAGTAATAAAGGATGGCGTCGAAACTGGGGCGGTTTCGGTCAAAGAAGTACTCGTTTCGTAAAGGGTCAAAGTAGCGCATCCTTTTCTTAGGGTTGCCCAGCAGAGTGTCTGGGAACTGGGCCAGAGTCTTGAGTTGCGTCTCGAAGCGCAGTCCTGAGATGTTAATAACCACCCGCTCGCAGCACTCGGGGGAATACTGAGAGTCCTGCGGGTGACCCTGCATGGTGGAGGAAGTATCGTCCATGTTTTCGCCAACCACCACCACAGTCATCCTGGAGCTCAAACTCGCAGTACCGGATGGTAGCGGACGTTCAGGCCGGTTTTGTGCGCATTCGACACCCGATGCCGTTCTGATGGTCAGCGATCCAACACCACATCCAGCATCACGTTCCACCAAGCGTCGACCATCTCCATCTTCAGTGGAGCCCTGCACCTGCTTTGTGCGCTCACCTAGTCGGTCAGAAAATAAAGTAATGAGATACATCCACTACCATGACTGACAAAAACAGATTTTCCACCTAATCCAATATCCTGGAATGCAACTGCAGTCTGTACACGCGGACCAGGATATTTTAAGATTATTTGATTTATAGGTGTCCTCTCCAAAACCAAAATGACATCTCTTAAAACACAAAGTGACTGAATTTAAAAGAAAACAACATCATTCTTATAGCTCTCTTTGAGAAGATGTTCTTATAAAGACTGCACAATATCCTTTAGGATTCTACCACTAAACCACTAGATCTGCTCCATGCATGTGCTGAAACAGTCTCTTGCATACTCCATTCTCCCAGGAGCAAGAAATTCATTTATATTCACTAGTGAACCGAGCCTTATATCTCAGAGTACATTCTGCTCTACTGTATTTGAGGATTTTACACTATATACATGTTTTATATACACAACTACACACTATCTTTTAATGCATCAGTACATTGATATTTTTATTCTTGCTTTGTAACAGCAATGCGCTGTCATGAGCTATCAGAGATGTTTGGTGGGTTAATGCACTGCACCATTTGCCAACATAATCATAATGCATTTATAACGCAAAACAATGACAGCAAATGATGCGGATGTTTTAAGACGTCTTTGTACTTACGTGGACAGCCGAAAGATCAGCGCAAAGCTCCCGTTAATGAAAATCTATCACATAAGGTTACAGCCCGACGGCTGCTAGAGATGTCCGCAAAAATCCATAAAGCAATGATATAACAGATCCGCAACATTCACCTCCTGCCGTCAGATCGCGGGAAACTTGCGGTAAGTTGCTCGGAGCCGTGCAGCAGCATAGAGAGACGCACACACACACACAATACACACCGAGAGAGAGAGAGAGAGAGAGAGAGAGAGAGAGAGAGAGAGAGAGAGAGAGAGAGAGAGAGAGAGAGCGCGCAAGTGGATGTGTAATGCGCAATGCAGACAGGCTCCAGTATGCTGCCAAATGTCCTTTACACATCTGATGGGGAAACACCACAGCTGAACGGCGTAAAAATAACAACGACAGATTCCTATTAAACCCCACTAATCACTGCGACAGCGCGCATTTCACGTTGACCTCAAACACGTTAATTAAATTATAATACATATGCATTTGATTTTTTCATGATGCATATGTATAATAATGCACATAGGTATTTATTCATTTCAATAACATTTATATAAATTTTATATTTCTTCAAGATATGTATGCTTTGCACAAAAATGATTCAAATAAACCTGTGACCTTGATGTTGCTACCAGTTAAACAACAGGAGCAGATGACTGATTCATTTTATAAAGCCTTGAACATGATCACCATGCTTACAAACAAAACAAAAAAAAAATTTCTCATGGTCATATCTTTTTAAACATGATTGAGAACTAGAATAATCTCTTATTAAAATACTTCAGCTATGATCTTTATGAATGTATAGATGATATACTATAGGCCTATTTCTGTTTTTTTTTTTTTCGTTGTCTTCTTCTGAGATGTTTAAATCAGATTATGGTTTGGTTAGTTGAAATAAGATCTGGTTTACAGTAGGAATATCATGCAGCCTTGAGCAGACCAGCCGGTCGTTCCTGCATCTGCTGTGTGGACTATAAGAGCGAGATCAACACATTTCTCCATGGCAACCAGAAGTTCCAAAGAGCGCTGAGAGGAGATGATGATGATGATGATGATGATCATACTGAGCTACTGTCACTAAAGTACTGGGAAAGCATCCATACTATTAAATCCGTGACCAAAAACATGCTTGTAACTAGTACTAGACATGGTTAATACGTTGTCTTATTTAGTGGTTCTGACTGGTTCCATGTGTTGTTGTCATGTGAGTTCTGTCATGAGACACTCAAGAACCAATGAGATATCCCAGGTTGAGGAAATGATGAGATTTTTAAATTTTGTTGATCTAATCCATTAACTCTCTGATCCTTGTTTCACAATTTAAGTCTCTCTTATTTAATACACCTCATAAAAAGAGGTCCATGAAGGAGATAAAATGTGAAGTGCTGTCTTCAGAAGATGAGAACCAGTGCAACAGATGATCAACATTTCATTGTTGGGTAAATATGGATTAAAATAAACCTTCAGTTGATGATAATGTGCGTAACATTTGCCATTTTTAAAGTGTATTATGCAGTTAGCTTTTGTCCCTATAATTTGACAAAATAACTCAAAAACATTTGAGAACCATTTTTGGCTAAATGGTTCCACAAAGAACCTTTGAATCTGAAGAACCTTTCTGTTTATGTTTCACAAACTGATCTTTTTTTGTGAAAATAGGTTCAAATAATAAAAAGGTATAAAAGAAACCTTTCTTCTAGACTACCAACAATTGGTGTAAAATAGCACTAAAAGCTCATAATCATATGGGAACCATTTTAAGTGCTAAAGCGCACCTATGAAGAACCGGATATACTGGGGGTGATATACCGTAGCACCACATATGGTTCTGCATGGCACTATATGGTTCTACGTAGGTGCTATACGGCACTTAAAATGGTTCCCATATGATTACGAGCCAGTGAACAACTTTAAGTGCTATTTAGCGCCAATTGTTTTTAGAGTGAATGGTTCTCAGAGGAACCACAAATGGTTCTTCTAGGCATCGTTGTAACGCATCTTTTTTTTATCTTTAATTTGATCCCTGATTTCCTTCAGCATACTTACTGTATACATAATTATTTTGAAGACAGTTACAGCTATAAATACTTACAAATACTAAAATAAAAATAAAGTGTTTTATTTATTATCAAATCATGAATTAAAGACCGTACAGCAAATAACCTGCTGCCATGATGTATTATACAATCATCATTTTAAAAAAAATTTGGGGGGGTTTTGTAGCCTACATTACACAAATGTAACACTGACAACAAAGCAAATCTAAAAATCTTAATGTTTCTTAAATACTTTATGCAGAATACTACTTCTTGTTTTTTGAGTTTGGGGTGTAATGTGACCTGGACATGTTCTCTGGTTCAATAAAGCTCATTTGAAAGGATTGGTAATGTGAAAAGCAGCACCCAGATGTTGTGCAACTGCTCCAAACATCCAGCATCAAACCGCACCTCATTCTTATGTCATGAAATGAATTCCTCTGTCGTGTATTTCATCTGTTAAACCTGCTGATGCGCACATTCTGGTTTTTGCCTAGCAACAGTCGGCAGTCGTTTATGAGAGCCTCGGATTCTTGCTTTCATTTGGAGGCTCTCGATCAGAGCTCATTGGGTGATCGTGTTGACATGGACGACGTTGAGGAACGACGGGTCGAGTCACCGATTCCCTGACACCGTAAAGAGATAAGATCACAGCTCCTCACGAGCGGAACATCAGCTGAAGAAAGAGCTGCAGTCTTACAGTATGAATCGAGCACCTCCTCCTCTCCCTCCATTCATGAATGCACCGGGCCGTTATATAACCCTCACGCTCTATTTATAGGGGCCATCATATGAAGAAGGGCATGAGGCTCGCGCGGTGCCCTTCAAGACAAACGCTGATGCCCCAGGGGCTTCTGGCTCGGACCGTTGCCTGCTATTATTAGCCACGTGTCACACCATAGCAAACTGAAATGGAGTGGAAATGACAGATGTGCGTATGTGTGTTCATTGGTAATGTGCAGTCATGTGTGTGTGTGTGTGTATGCGGTGATTGCATCATGAAGCGCACTGATTTACTGCACTGCACCATTCCTCATTAAACACAAATACACATCTCATTCACAAGAACACACTAAAAACATCCAAGAGATTGATATACTTACATATATACCCATACATGGTAATTATAATTTAAAAAAAATTGCTAACTACAA
Source organism: Misgurnus anguillicaudatus (assembly GCF_027580225.2). Taxonomy (NCBI): domain Eukaryota; kingdom Metazoa; phylum Chordata; class Actinopteri; order Cypriniformes; family Cobitidae; genus Misgurnus; species Misgurnus anguillicaudatus. The sequence goes on from NC_073337.2 coordinate 31,348,288, forward strand.
TAACTCGCTAAAATATCCTGGAGATTGCTATACATAAATTATACATACATGTCATATATTCATAAGTAAATAAATAAAACAAAAATTATTTGCCGAGTCAATTTGCATACGCTTCGTACTACAGTAAATTCTTAAATTATAATTAGTATGAATCAAATTGTAGTAGCGGCAGATATACACACACACAACTCCTTGCAGGGGGAGGAGTTTAGTGACCCTAACGTGATGCATCATTGAACTTAATAATAAAAATGTACAGTAAACATTACGTAATGAATAAATGATGACGAGATGTTGAATTATTGGAAAATAATGCACACCAAAGGTCAATTATACCACGTTATATTCTGATTGGCTGAGAAATGTTCCGTATGCATTCATTTCTGCACACCTAACTTGTCAAATGTCTTAAAAATAGGAACCAGAGGAATGTTTGTGGTAAAAGCGGAATAATTGACTCCGGTCCTTTGAATTATTTGAAAATAATGCACACCTCGCATCGTGCCGTTACACCGTGGGTGTGCATTATTTTCTTATAATTCAATGGCCTGTCGTCAATTATTCCTTACATAAATCAAAGTACTGGAGACAATTATTCATCTTACATTACAACATTTGACAGGTCAGGTGTGCGTTTATGGAAAAATAATGCATACCTTTTAAACATTTCTCAACCAATCAAAATAATGCATTCAACAGCCCTATGGTATTAGTAAGAAATAATTGACGACGGGCCGTTGAATTAGTTGAAAATAATGCACACCCTTCACGGAGTGCCGTTACAGTTCATGTGTGCATTACTTTCAAATCATTTAAAGGACCATAGTCCATTATTCCGCTTATACCACAGGTGGTTATTTTAAGACATACTTCTCATTACAAATGTTTAGGCATCGCCAACAGCACATCAGCAGCTCAACCAACACTATCTCACAAAAATTCGTACATATTCCCTTACAAAAATTAACTATGGTTTTACTACAGTTAAAAAAAACATGGTTACTGTAGTAAAACCATGGTGACCACAAAATAACCAGGATTTTGTCAACTATGGTTTTCAAAAACCTTAGTTAAACTATGGTTAGTGTAGTAAAACCATAGTTTTGCTGATAGTAATCAATACACCAAAAATGGTTACTAAATTTTTACCACAATAAAACCAAGGGTTTTACAAGTTGACTAATTTGTATTCATTCATATGACAACATTCGTAAGTTTTGGTACGATTTGCCTTGACCCATGTTACATTGGCGTTAGGGGTTCGGTTTTGTTGTTGTTTTTTTCATGAGAATCACTTTTTAGCACGATTAACTTTATTAATTAGCCAACTCGTAAAAAACGTACAAATTCTCGTTTTGCTCAACCGGTTGGGTGGGCTGTTCATTCCCCAATTGTGGGTTTGGGAAACATTTATTAGAAGCGTGTAGTGATTACACCGTTCACTTTGTCTAGTGTATGTACTCATGATTTTTTTCTACATAATGTTTGGCATCTGTTTGTTTCCATGTTATTTTTGCATTCTGCACTCCGAATGATCTGTTGAATTGGCAGGTTTGTCAAGTTCTGGATCCAAGAATCAGGCCGCCTTCTCCACCCCCTGTGGACCACAACGCTAACAAAATATTTTAAAATTTGTTGACATAACATTAAAACAATCACAGCAGCAAACTAAATTTGACATCAAGCTAAGCGCCGCCCATTTTCTTTTTTATTGTTTAACTGTTAACCCAACAGAAAATTGTCCTAGCAACCAAATTTTAGTAATAATAGATGATGTAATGACATACATTTGTTTTTCATGTTATCACAGAAGATCATAACACAAAAGTTTGCTCTCTGGGTTTGCATGACACATCTTGGTAACATCGTAATTAAATTCGTTATGGAGACATAAATTGTATTGAAAACAAATTTTATTGCATACATTCTGAATGTACGTTTCTGGTTCATATACCGTATACAGATATAATCTCTAGTATACAACATACACTCTATAACATCATCTTTTGCAAAATTACAGTACATCATAAATTCATATAATGAACTAGACATTTATTTTATTACCCTGTTGAGTAAGAACACTAGACAGAGGACACTAGATACTGGACATTTGAACAGACTCCTGATTTAAACCCACGTACATTTAAACCATTTCTAATGATTCTTTACAAGAGCAGAAAAATACGACAGTCACTCTTCAATATTAAGTACAGGAACTAATACAGGATCATACTGGACATACACGAACATTACAAAGTACTAAAGCTCTTTAGATGGCCGCCAGCAGAAACACACAAACACATACAGTATGGGGCGTGATGACATCATGGGGGACTGTTCGCTGTCATTTAAATAATAATCTGATACAGTTCAGTAGGTTTACATTAGTAATACCTTACCCCGTATATTAAAATGAGTTAATGCAATAGTCAATGACCAAACAATAAACAACTTTCATGGCATTTAATAATCATTGTTGTTTTTCCTGCATACTGTATACGAATACATTTGTTAGGTACACTGTAAAAAGTTGGATCTACTTAAATTACAATTAAAATTACTTTAATTAGTAACACCTAAATATGCACTGTAAAAACTCAAACCATTTAAGTAAACCGGCTGCATTAGGCCATTTAAGTTTTAAAACACATACATCTAAGCACCGCGAACCTGAGTCACGTGCAATTATGCACCCACACTCAAGTAGTGTGAACTTAAATATAAGTGCATAACTGCACATGACTCAATTTGTTTAAGTTCACAGCACTCAAATGTATGTGGTTCAAAACTAATGCAACCGGTTTACTCAAATGGTTTGAGTTGAGTTAACTTTTAGGTTTTACAGTGTGTTGTTTCAACTTAATTTTTTCTCCTAAAGTGAAACTTAACTTATCCAACGTTTTACTTTTTACAGTGTATAATAATGCATCATAAACAATGAAAAATATATATTTTTAAATAAAAATAAGATTAATAAATGCTGAACTTAGTCTGGTCCTTGCAGTAAACAAATGCATAGCCTAATGTTACCGTAACTGTATAGAATCTACAGTCTTTGCACTTTTAGTACTATGTGTCTGATTTATTGTTTTGGCTTGAATGATGCATCGATTATTTATGATCAGTAATTGTAGGGTATGAAATAGCTGATGTGAAATCAGTCTAAGTGAGTCTTTGGATGCGTTACAGTACATTCATAATACAGATTGAATCAAATCACTGACATCATCTCAATACATACAATCTAGGATGCATATTAATGTCAATTCTTTGTTACAGTATGATATAACATGGGATTTAAGGCACTATCAAAGAAATATATTTACACGAAACAATTACGTTTGACATCATGTGCAAAGCAACAGTGATATTTTCACCTTTGTATTCATACGTTTTTCCATGAATTATTGCTATCAAAAACTATGGTTTTATAGACAAAGCTTAAGCCTATAGACACGTGTTTGAGGCGTCTCAACTGAAAATAACTTCCACTGACAGATCTTAAAATAAGCCAGTGCCATTGATTTGTCTCAAGATCCACACCAGTAATGTCTTTTTCTAAGGCATGTTGCTTAAAGATCTTAATTTAATGAAGTCGTAGTCCTGGCTTTAGCTAAACCTTATCTGTGAAACCAAGCCAATAAGTGCCAATATATAATCAGCAGTCACAGCGCTTTTCATGTCATCAATTCAATTCAATTCATCGAGTGCACTTTCAATACACCACACTTGATTAATGAAAGATTAAAGGAACATATCAGAAATGCACATCGCTTTGCATAATTCTCTTAACAGGCAACAGTGTAAATAAATACACATGTGAGTATAAATGCAACACACAGCTGACAGAAATATGATGGGATGTTTATGAAAAAAAAAAACAGGGAGGTTCCATGATTCATGTTTAAGTCATCAATTTAAACGTAAATTTTAATTATCCCACCACAAATCGAGTCTGTCCACAGTTTACATGTGAACGTCACTATAATGTTCATTTAAAACATCAGATTTGAGCCGGGTGCTAAACTTAATGCTGCATTTAATAGAAAAATCTAATTATTGTTGAAAGACCAAAAGTGCAGAAACGTCAATTAATGAAATGCATAACATACATTTTTGCTTTCATGTGTGTTTGTCTTAAAAACCAATGCACAAGATGTCACGGTTCAGGCAGTTGTGTAGACAGCTTTGTTGTTCCTAGCGATGGGGAATCCATTTTAATGGATTTCTATGGAAGTCAAGCGTTACGCGGCCAGGATGGATTGTGGGATTGTAGTGCTCTGGTTGTTGTGAGCGGCAATCTTTCACTACAGTGGAAATGTACACAGACTTGTAGTGACATCGCTCCCAACCTGCATGTATGTCTGTTTTGTTGCGAGTTGTGTGACGTTTATGTCAGAAACAACAAAATCTAATGCAATAGTGAAACACATTGTTTTTGTAAAAATCTTACTTTCAGGGCCTTGTGGGAATGCTTTTGTGTGATGGAGTTTTTAACAAATAAATAAATCATGATTTAAACGCGTTAATGTCAATGTATAATGATATTAAACATAGATGATTATTATAATTATGTGGGAAATAACATCTTTATGTCATGCAAAGTTGTGTGTTTAGGGCCTTAAGATGATACTGTAGTCGATGTTGATTTGATAAATGTTGAAATTTTAGAGAAAGCACTGCAATGGAAATCACCCTAAACATACAAACTGTTTGTCATGCGCATGGAAAAGGCCCATATTTACATACATATGAATGTTTCATCCAAGCGAATATATAAACAATATTGATGAGCAATAACTTCACAATTCTAAATATCACTTTTGCCATAAAACATCAGTTAAGGAAAAACTCTCAAACTTTTTGGGGGCATTTTGTACAAGTTTTTCTCGCATATGACTTGTTATGCCACGTTCAGATTAAAGCATGTCATTAATATTTCTTGATGATTTGCAGAGTATATTTGTACAAAAGCAGAACAGAGGCTCAACACATCGTGTCCTCCTTACAGTTACACGGAAATGTTGGTGCGAGCCTTTCCAGAAATAAGGCTTATGATGTGCTGGATGTAACTCAATACAGCGAGGTAAACAAACAGTAAATCAGCACAGTGAGGTAGATGCTTTCAATGACTGGCGATAAAGCATTCTGACACTATCAATAATCACAACATACTGTAGAAGACACAAACATTTGTGTTTGTACTGCATAAACTATTTTAGGAGAAAAGGTGACAGAATTGAACATTTCAGCATTTCGATTCTTTATACTGCGATCAAAATAAAGCAAGTGAAGGACCAACATGAAAATCAACAAGCAATAACTTTAAAAAAAACTACAAAAATAACCTTTCAGCAGTTCAACCCACACCGTTCTTATATAAAATCTATAATACTTTAAAAAAATAGATATTTAACAATGTTCACCTCAACAGTCAAGTAATTTGTCATTATTAATATTTTGTCATTTTGTCGTTGTCATTGTTCCCATTTCTATTTAATGATTTTGTGCACTTGCTGACGAGTCAAAATAAAAAATAAAATGATAATAAAAAAATGTTCACGCGCGACATCATGTGTTTTGGTATAGCATACTGCATGATATGTAATGTTTAAATGTGACATATGCATACATAATCACACATACATACAGTACACACTCATTTCAACAGCATGTTGTTTTGGGGCAAACAAACGTAAGGTAAGCATTTGTTTGCACATGTAATCCATGATCAAGTAAATCATTTTCTACCTCGACACTCTTAAAATTTTCATTTTTTCCCACACTGTCCGGGTGTCAAGTTTTTGACAAAATTAATCCTTTTACCAAACTCGTTCAAGGCAAAAAAAAAAACATCCAATAGAAAAAAAGTTTGCTCCTTAAAATGTTGTCTTTTGTAGATCGTGTAATTTGTTTCTTCCCATATGAAATGTTCAGGTTGGTTACATGAAGAACTGGAGGTGTCCCATCCACATACCTGAAAATCAACAGAAAACAGCTCTGATACATCGTTTCAGCAACAAATCAAAAAATAAACACCATTTGGCTTTGTAAATTGATGAAACCTGTTGTTTTTAAACAGTTAAACTTCTTTAAATATCCAAATTATAAATAACCAAATTATTGAGTTGTACTCAAACGCTTCGGTAGACCAACTAATCAAATTACTTTCAATGGTGACAATTTTTATAATCGACTATTATTATTATTATTATTATTATTATTATTATTATTATTGTTATTAATTTCATTGATAAGTTGTTGCAGCCTAGGTCTGTTAGTTAAGTTTGCTGATGTTAAGACTTTACTTGAATACAGCACCATTGTCAAACAAGTTTATTTATCCATCCATAGTGATGCATGGTGTGGTTCAAACTTTGTTTTTTTATTTTAGCCGTACGCAAATGTCCTGGTATTCAAACCCATGACCTTTCTGTTGTTAGCATCATACTTTTAAAGTAAACTTGATACCTTTTCTGTATCCCGTATGTTACTTTGAATTAATCTGAAGGTAATACTATAACATACAGTGGAGTGAAAAGTGTTGGCCCCCTTCCTGATTTTTTATTTTTTGCATGTGTGTCACACTTTCATGCTTTGATTATGAAACTAATTTGAATATTTATCAAAGATAACACAAGTGAACACAACATGCAGTTTTTATTATGAAGGGAAAACCAAATCCAAACACACACGGCCCGGTGTGAAAAAAGTGCTGCTGAGCAAAAAGATCATAAAGGCTCATCTCAGATTGAACTTTTGGGAAAATACTCTGTGTGGACTGACGAGACAAAATTTAAACATTTTGGAAGGTGTGTGTCCCATTACGTTTGCCATAAATGTAACACTGAATTTCAGAAAAAGAAGATCATAATATGATGGTGGTAGTGTGATGGTCTGGGGCTGTTTTGCTGCTTCAGGACCTGAAAGACTTACTGTGACAAATGGAAATAAAATTAAATCAATTCAGCTGTCTACCAGAAAACCCTAAAGGAGAATGTCCGGCCATCTGTTCATGACCTCAAGCTAAAGCGAACTTGGGTTCAGCAGCAGGTCAATGATCCAAAACACACCAGCAAGTCCAACTCTGAATGGCTGAAGAAAAACTAAATGAAGACTTTGAAGTGGCCTAGTCAAAGTTCTGACCTCAATCCTATGGCATGACCTTAAAAAGGCAGTTCATGCTTGAAAATCCCCCAAAGTGGCCGAATTACAACAATTAAAACTGAATTAAAACTGCAAAAATGAGTGGGCCGAAATTCCTTCACAGCGTTGTAACAGACCCATTGTAAGTTATTGCAAACGCTTTATTGCAGTTGTTGCTGACAAAGTTGTAATTAGGTTTAGGGGACAAATAATTTTCAAACAGGGCCATGTGGGTTTAGATTTTGTTTTCTCTTCATAATAAAAACTGTTTGTTATTTTTAAATAAATATTTACATTTGTTTCATGATCGGAAACATTCAAAAAAAAAAAAACAGGACATCAGTGAAATCTGATGACAAAATTTGCATAATGCACACCGTACACGGACCCTTGCACATGCATGAAAACAAAATTAATACTTTAAAGCTTTAGAGTTGTAGGATATAAGAGTTGTTTTTATGTCTGAATCACGGCCGGAGTGGGGCCACTTTTCAGCCCGGGAGTTTCAGGCCCAAGACCGGCCCACTTTTTCCATAGTGTTATTCCAAATTAGCACTTTTTTCAAATTGGACAAATAAAGCAACAGTTCAGCTCTTACTATTGTTTTTATTAATATCATGGTTAAACAAATAAGGTAAAAGTTGAATAATATTTCACTTAAGATGAGAAGTTAACAAAAATATTCCTACACTCTAAAAAAGGCTGTGTCACCCCTGACCCACAATGGGTAAACACTGGACAGAACACATGCTGGGTTAAAAACAACCCAATGTTGGGTTGTTGTTATGCAACCATGGATTATAATAACCCAACAGTTGGGTTAAAACAACCCAACTGTTGCGCAATTTTAACCCAGCAGCGTGTTCTGTCCAACATTTACCCATCATGGGTCAAAAACAACCCAGCCCTCCCTAGAGTCTATTCCACAAGAAAAGGTTGATAAATTGCTAATGCTATGAGGGCTATGATTAATCAGAAGCAAGTAGAAATATAAAACCCAGTCCTAATTAAAAAAAGAAAACAATTTGAAAAAAATATTGAATCAAATATTCGGTAAATATATAGCATAACAAGTGATTAATAAGCTTTTTTCGGATGGTCATATTTTACTGGGAACACAAAAGGTGTTATAGGGTTCTGAACACAACCTTGGTGTTAAATAACTTTAATTCATATTGTTTACTCATGGCATCCTCATTTTCAGCGGGGTATCTGCTGCTCAGAAGCTGCTTGCATAATATTTGCAAAGTCTATGAATCGCCATGTATACACAAAAGGCTAATATTTTAACAAAAAAAACGTTGGCTTGTAAATAGTTTGACAACGGTATTAGCCGAATAATTACGTTGCTAATGCTAATCATTACTAGGCTTATTTCTCTTTAAGTTACCTGTTGTTGTCACTTTTGTTTGTCCTCTTGAAAATAAATCTGTAAGTTTGGCACATTTGGCAGCAGCATCCTCCTCCAATGGATTTTTTCTTCAACCTGTTTTTACGCCCTCCTCCTCTCAGACGCGTATTGTTACGGTAGGGCCGGCCCAGCCTACCGGAGAAAAGTTTTCTGGGACGTGCTATGGACCGAACCAACTCTATGGGAGGGGGGGAAAACTCCCTCACATGGTACAACCCATGCAGAGCTGCGCGCTGTCAATGCGAAACGTGTGAAGTGTCATTTAAAGAGAAGATAGACTCACTAACGTGACAAATGTAAAAAAAAAAAAAAAAAAACTCGACCGGCCCAAAAGTGAAGCGGCCCACCGGGAATTCTCCCGGTTCTCCCGATTACCCACCCTGGGCCTGGTCTGAATGTTGTTCTGTCCAAACAAAACTATGCTCTGCGACATTTGATTGACTGATACATTTCCTAAATAACAAAACATACATTTGAATAAACCAGATTTGCTTTTCTTGCATTATTGGGCTGTTGTTAAATAGAAATGTAATCATATTTTTAATGTAAAATTATAATTCACAAAAAAATTGTGTGGTTCAGGCTGAATTAATTTTTTGACACTTGAGATTATGACTGAATAACTTCTTGAAATTTCAGCTTTGAAGAAAGCGTAACAGGAAGGTTTGAGAGATCAACCCGCAGTGTGCGGTCATTATAAGCAGAACTAAAGCTGTGCACTGCAGTCAAAGTCACTGTGACCTACACGACACCTGTGCGCTGTAACACAAGCCACCAGCCCGAGTTCCACACATGACTAAACCGTTATACTAACACTGTTATTGTGCTTTGGTCACCATGTTTTCCAGCCGAGAAAACCTGCTCCTGTCAATGCGTATTCAGACCCTCAGACAGAGTATTAAGGGGCCAGAGTTCCTGGCTCATGAGGAGTCACATGTCGGTCACCAATGAACTTCAAGTGCTGAAGGTTCCTGGATTACGAAAGTTACAACAGCCAAAAATAACACGACCTTTGGAAAAGTGAATATGGCGGTCAAAAGGGATGCCTTTGTGTTTTTTGCCTGTACTTAACCATTCTGTCAAATCCTAACAAAACATCATCAGGGACGTCCCCATTTTCCCCATTAATATTTGTATTAATGCAGAAAGGTTTTAGTTGGGGTTAGGTTCTAGTTTTTATTACTAGCTGATAAATAATAGAAGATTATTGAATGTACACCATTTAAGTGCGTGTGCGCTTTATTCCTTTTACCATGAGAGCGGAAAAGCATTCCCTCATAAAACATTAAACACACAATGTAACACAACAAAAGATGAAGTGGGTCAGGAAATACCCTCTTGTAACCTGACCCGACCGACTCAAACAGCTGCAGTGGACAGACCCTCCTTACCTTACTGGATTCTCTCAAATTATTATTTATGTTCATGTGTGTCTATCTCAGATAAGTCATTTGAGCAAATCTAATGCTAAATTCAAACATGGATGCACATCAAATCTCTTTGCTTCCTTTCTGTCTTTTCTGTTTGGACTGAGAGCTGAAGTCAGACGTGCATCCATATTTGGTGCTAAAACTGCAAAATAACTGAACTAAACTCTTCAAGTTTAAAATATTAATTTTATATTATATTAAATATTAAAATATTTAAAATAACCTAAAGAGCCCCAAAGGGGACATGGAGCAAAAATTAAATAGTTTAGTTTCACGTGTGCACGTGAAACTACCGCATTTAATCAAAATCAGTGTCTTTATTCATGAATATGTCTTCGTTGGTGTCAAATGACCTCTGCCAGTGATCTGACTTTTCTTTGTAAGCCTCTTTACTTACATTGAACGGGTAAGTCCAAGGATGCTTCCATATCGTTCTGCCGTATTGATAAACTATAATAGCAGAGAGGGACAAAAAGTACTAGCCTACCAACGCGTTTCCACAACACCATTCAGAACACGTGAACCAGCTGCAATAACGGCTACCGTAGTTGCAACACGCAGTTGGAAAAGCAAGGCGCTAGAGAGCACTGTTTGTTTGAATGCAAAATACAATTTCACCACTAGATGGGGTTAAATCCTACTTATTGCCCCTTTAAAAAATTCTGCACATGAAAGTTTCACGTGAGCACATGAAATTAAGTTTTTGATTTTTTTACCCCAATGTCATCTTAGGGGCTCGGTACATTCCCATAGTCGTGCTTTAGTAGACATTTAATAACCCACTGGAGTCATTTGTATTATTTTTATGATGCATGTATGGGCCTTAAATGAGCATTTAAATGTATTGAGTCCCATTTGGGCACTTTATTAAAATATTTTTTATGTTTAATTGTACAAAAGACGTCATATATCTGGGAAGAGGTAAGAAATTATTAAATGACAAAAAAAAAATTTTTTTTTTTGGGGGGGGGGGGGGTTAAAAAATTACTTTAAACCAGAATTTGAATGTTAATGACATATAAAATTTTGAATCCCCAATTTTTTTACACTCTCTTAAGAGTAATGCAGTGAAAATAGTAATATTACAGTGTTTTGGTGTCTTACAGATATTGTGAAACAAAATATTTGAAAATGACAAAAAACTCTGCATTTGTGTCGCTATGTTTTTTTACGAAGTCATCCTAATTAAATAAACTGGTTTGACCGGCAAACACTTGGTTTGATTTTTTCCTGTAAGGCTAATATGTGAATGTAAAATAGCAGTGATAAGAAATGATAATGCTCAGTATTTCATGGATGAAACACACAATCTGCACACTTTAGCTTCAACAGACCTGTCAATCATCATGAAGGCCTTTATTTCTGTTTCATGTGTGGTTGGAAATGAAAGTGTCCTCTGGCCTTTCTGATAAACAAGAACATACTGCCCTCTAGCGATTAACATAAAATATATCACATACAAGCTCGTGTTTGGTGCATTATAACAAACCTCAGATTACCTGAATCATTTTTGTTCCTGTGGTAGACTTCCATTTAAAGGAGCAGAGAGGAACTTGTATGTTGGAGGGGTCTGAGCAGATACATCAATTTCCGGTTTTCCCCTTGTTGACATTGCAGGAATCCTCTGTAAAATTGATTTTAATCCAACCAATAGGCATCCTTGTTATCCCCTCCTCGCAGTGACGTCACAACGCATCCTTTGACTGAACCTATGGGCTGAACTCACGATCTCGTGGCGTTGGTTGCAGAGCAAGAAATGTTGATGTTTCTTCATGTTTATCAGATGCATTCTGGTCGGCGTGGACAATAATTTTGTCAAACTATTACGGTGTATTTGATCATCTGTGAAGGGTTGCACAAGACGGATTTTTTGGTTGCCAAATATATCAATTTATTTTTAAATGCGTTCTATTTATGAGGCAACCATGTTTTATTTAAACAAATGAATTTAGAGAACAATGTAATGCCTGATGTCTCGAGAACCGTCTGGAAGGTTGCTATGGAAACACATCCTTCTGGCTGCAGCTACCATCTATGATCACTAGGTGGCGCTATTAGATTTTAAAAATCTATCTGAATGTGCAGCTTGCTTATTCATTCCATCACTGCACATCTGTTGATCATATAAAGCTTACACAAATGTTGCTTTTGCAAAAAAAAGCAAGAAGATGCAATGACCTGTAAAGTTAAATTTCAATGTTTCAGACGTCTAATATGAGTGAGAATGTGATGTTTGAAATTATAAAGCTTTTCTGGAGATATGCGCATCTCAAATGTACCTGTTACGGCCACTAAAACAACTGGAATTAGCTGGAAGGAGTCTGGGGGGGTATTAATTAATTATTTATTTTCAAATTAGATTGCATTTCAACTGTCCTCAATATTTAATTTAAAATTAAAATATCGATATTGGTCCTACTGTCTCTCTCAAAAAGCGTAATGTACGTAAACTTCATTACCGAAATGCGTAAAACTAACGAATGAGAACACGAGCAAAGTGCTTCAGCTTGATTTCATCGGGCTTGCATCTAATAAATATAATAATTTACGTTCTCTATACTTTTGTGCGGCTATACAGCTACTGCGTCCTACTCTACGCCACGCGCTTCGACGATCACAACAACGGAAGACAGTTAAGAAAATAATCGCACAGTTAAAAAATAATCGCACAGTTTTGTTTTTCAGATGAAGCTGTGTTCCTCACAGACATCTGCCCGAGCCGAGCAATGATAAGGATGCGCGCACGGAGAAAGATGCGTTCTTTGGGCGCGTAAATGTCCGCGTTCACACATCGGTGAGTTTTCCCGTGCATGCTTTATGGGGGCTGCAGTTGGTGTACTTGACCGAATCTCCGTCCTCCGAGTCCAGGTACTCCGATTTGGACATGGACTGTTTGCTGTCGCTCCTTTGGAACTCGCCATAGGAAGGCTGCTGCTGCTGACCGCACGTCACGTGCGTGTACTGTAACTGCTCCTCGTGCTCGGTCTCTCTGTGGTAAAAGTAATTGAAGTTGGACACTATGACGGGCACCGGGAGCGCGATGGTGAGCACGCCGGCGATGGCGCATAAAGAGCCCACGATCTTGCCCCCGATGGTGACCGGGCACATGTCTCCGTAGCCCACGGTTGTCATGGAAACCACCGCCCACCAGAAGGCATCGGGGATGCTGCTGAACCCCGAGTCGGGGTCGTCCGTCTCGGCGAAATACACGGCGCTGGAGAAGAGTATGACCCCGATAAAGAGAAAGAATATCAGCAGACCTAATTCCCGCATGCTCGCTTGCAGGGTCTTCCCCAGGATCTGGAGACCCTTGGAGTGTCTGGAGAGCTTAAAGATGCGGAACACCCGCACCAGGCGAATGACCCTCAGGATGGCCAGAGACATGGCCTGCTGCCCGTTGCCCTGGTGCTCTGCCAGCTCCAGACCCAGGGTTATGAAGTAGGGTATGATCGCCACGATGTCGATGGTGTTCATAATGTTCTTGAAAAAGGCGGGCTTGCTCGGGCACGCAAGGAACCTCACCAGCAACTCAAATGAGAACCAAATGATGCAGAGGGTCTCCACGATAAAAAACGGGTCCGTGAAGGGATTTGGCTTCTTTGAACTTACGGTTCCGTTGATGGCGAGCTGCTCCTCGTGCATTTTCCCCTCATCCCTAAACTCTGGTAAAGTCTCCAAACAAAAGATGACGATGGATATTAAAATGACGAGCACCGAGACTATTGCGATCCCCCTCGCGGGTCCAGAACTCTCTGGGTACTCGAACAAAAGCCAGACCTGACGCTGGAACTCGTTTTCCGGCAAAGGTCGCTCTTCCTCCTTGATGAACCCCTCGTCCTCCTTAAAATTCTCAATGACCTCCTCTCCCAACTCGTAGAATTTAATCTCCTCCATGAAGATGTCCACGGGCACATTGACGGGTCTCCTTAACCTCCCCCCGGACTGATAGTAGTAAAGGATGGCATCAAAGCTGGGTCGGTTCCTGTCGAAGAAATACTCGTTCCTCAGCGGATCAAAGAAGCGCATTCGTTTTCTGGGGTCCCCGAGTAAGGTGGACGGGAACTGCGCCAGGGTTTTCAGCTGCGTCTCAAAGCGCAACCCGGAGATGTTGATAACCACCCGCTCGCAGCACTCCTGACCCGCGCGCTCGGGGTCGTAAACATCTTGGGATAGGGCTGTCAACGCCACGGTCTCGTCGACGTTCTCCCCGGGCACCACGGTCATGTTTGTCCCCTCAAAAGGGCGATCGGGTCCGAGCACTTGTGGAGCGGCGCGTAACGCGTCACTTCGCTGCTGCTGCCGCGCGCATTTTCCCCGCGGAGGTGTCTCTTCATTCCCTCTCCGAGCCGAGGCTGGCGGTCTGGTCGACTGGCTGTCACATTCCCAGCATTTTAAACAGCGACGCCCTCCCTTCTTCCTTTCCGCCCTCCGCGGGCTGTCTATGAATATACATAATTAGCGTATAATGAATACGAGAACGCGCACCTAATCCATCCAGTGTCTAGAAAGATGTAAACACACCGTAACTATTTCTTTGTCAAACTTGACGCCAAAATGAGTTTGCGCTCAAAAAACTCATTTGACCAAGTAATGTCACCTGTGGATTTAAACTACTCACCCTATGACGTCACTTTGTAAACAGTACAAAATACAAAAATATTGCAGATACTATGCACGTGTCTGTAAATCTCTTAAATGCTTCACTGACTGGGCGGGTGGAATTTCGTGGCCAAGTTAAAAAGGGTGACGTGGAAAACCCAAAATAGCAATAGATTTCTTTTCCCATGGAGTAAATCCGGGAGCAGCAATAGGGGAAAACTGCTCAGTGTGTGCTGCATAGGGTTTAGTTATATGCAAGTTTATTTATTTAAAGGTCAAAGTTAAAGAAAATGAATGCATCATTTCAAAATATAATTTTCTAATAAACCACAGTGCATTTTTGCATATATTGGTTTCCTTCTTTAACCCTTCAGTTCAATTACATCATAAATCAAGACATAGACAGTCAAACACATCTTTCTTCAATCTATCAGTAATGCAAAAGGTTCTTCAACTCTTCTATACATTTATTTTTAAACTACAAAATACACAAATACATCCACTGGCTTTCATTAGACTCATTAACATGCTTGAATGTGTTCATGACCTTCATGGTTTAAACTAGTTTACACACTGCCTTGAAATACAGCAATGATTCTGAAAAGGAGGAGCCTGCGTTACATCATGTCATCAAATAAAAAACTGTATTCGCTTGTTGGTGAATTTCATACTTGTAGCATTTATATTTTACAGTGCAAATACCTTCAGTAGAAATAAATTAATAGAAATAAAGCTGAATTTTGATCATTATTTTATCAGATCACTGTCATGCATGAGAAAGATGTTGTGTCTCAGAGAAAGAAAGGTTACTTTTTTACAATTTTATAGATTGGTGAATATCAATCTAAACAATGACATTACTATTCTTCACTCGTGCACACGGGTACGTCAGGTATCTAGCATCAGGTGAACTCTATCAAGGTGACTGTCTCTGCAGTGATTGTTTATGTTGCTGTGAAATAGATCACAATAAGGTTTACCGAGACAGTCTGTCATTTAGTCTAGGGATGCATTATAGGATTGCAGGTCACTGCCTGCGTCCTGAACACAGAGGATGATTCAATTCACAGACTCCACCTACATTATAGGAGAGCTGCTGATTGGACAAATAAAAGAAAAGGTGACATTGTGTTTGATTGTGTGTGTGTGGGGGGGGGGGTAATTATCACGTTGGGGGGACCAATTGTCCCCAACAAAGATAGGAGTATATTTTGACCTTGTGGGGACATTTTGAGGTCCCCATGTGGAAAGAAAATTTTAAATCAAACAGAATTATGTTTATTGAAAACGTGAAGAGCAGATTTTTCTTTGATGGTTTGGGGTAGAGGAATAGAATATACAGTTTGTACAGTAAAAAAAATTACAAATGCCCCCACAAAACATGGAAACCCAACGTGTGTGTGCATGTCTGTATCACTCACCTTAACATTCATTCTGTGCCTGTGTTTATCCAACGTTATCTCATGGAAATTCATACTCATTTTATGAAGTGGTTAATTCATATTAATTTGTATGATTTGCCTTAACCCTGCCCCAAACATCACTTCACAGGGGCAAAAGGTAATGCGTTTTTGCATGATTCACTTTGTATTATATGATTTAGCCAACTCGTAAAATATGTAGGAATTCTCCTCAGATTAGGATTGTTTATCAACATGCATTGTTCAAATGTAGTACACAAATATTGTTGAAAACTCTTGGGAAAAAATGTGTTTTAGATACTGTAAATAACCGCTTTATAGCCTATTGTATGTTTTACCTTTTAATGACTAATGATATTCAGTAAGACACAATTGAGTTTCTCAGTTAATATGAGCTCAAAGTATTATAATAAAATAATATTTAATAATGATGAAATAAAAATGACGCACTGCTTTTAAATACATTTAGGTATTTACAAGATGCTTTTAAACTCAAACTGTTGCTTCATATGAATTAAAAATAAATGTTAACATTAGACATAACCCATCAACATTCAGAACTTATTCAGCTCAAAGTGTTATAAAAATCATTTTGTGTTTTTGCTTAAGTTCTTACAATTTTTAAAAGTATTATTGTCTGGATTATTAAATCAGTTCATATGCTGTCTTTTGTTGAGGTTTTTTTAATATTGGGCTGAATTATATCAAATTATGCATTATATGCAATACAAGCTCTTGTCTCAAACACCTGATGAAGTGTAAAACACGTGATTATGAGGAACAGAGAGTCAGATTTCCTCCTCTGTTGTCTTGTTCTCAGTATTGTATGGACTGCTTTCAAAATGTACTTAAGATGAAACTGCTGGCAAACATACAAGCCTTCAAAATGTACAGGGTGCATATTAGAGATATATTTGGTACCTTTGAGGAACTACCTTAATGGTATAAATTAGGACCTTTTTAAAAAGGTATACATCTGAAAGTGTAGCTAAAACATTTCTCTAGATGTGACTGATTTATCACACATTTGTGCTGAACGTCATGTTTTCTCACTGGTAAGAACCTTCATGTGTTTTCCAAACCATATGTGTTAAACAAATATATACTCTCTCTTTGAATACTTGCATTTCTTGTTTGGTTTGTTTATCTTTAAATATACATCGTTCAAGTACACAGTGTCTCACAAACAGTAGCAAGTAACTACAGTATGTGATTAGTTAAATATTGATAGGAACTGAATTTGTGTGTTTTGACGTGTTCCTGGACAGTAAGTTTAGTTAGTTTGATTCAGACACTTTGGCAGATTTGTCCTGTCCTGTGAACTGATGAAATAGGATTATTTAACCCAATGATCTGCTGGCAGCTTCTATTAATGACTTCATTAGTCTGTAATTAACTTCTGCTATCACCGTCTCATACTCATTTCATCCTTCAGGACATTCAGTCTTATTCTTTTTAAGAGTGTTGAAAAGTTGTTTTAAAAGATTTGGATTTATTTTATATCTTGTTAGGCTGCATTGTCTTCGGTCCCAGACACAAGATGTCATCTGACTGGATGTTATGATACTCGTGGGATTGTAGTGATACCAGTAAAGTGATGTGATATGAAATTTAATTGCAAGGTTACCCAGCAAGCAATATTGCGTTGAAAAGCCATCCAAACGTCTAACTATATAGCCCAAAACAAATGAAAAAAAACAACAAATCAAACCAAATACATTGTATTCACTGTTGACTTTGCTGACATGATGGAATATCAGACATCTTAGAAATTATTTTATGCAAAAATCACATTTAAACAAAGTTTATTTTGTCTAAAAGTGCATATGTGGACTATATCGGATCTATAACAGCGGTTCTCAAACTTTTTCAGCACGTGGCCACTTGTGTACGGTGGTCCTCCTTGTGCCATTCGTGGCCCCTCTAAAGAAAATTTATTACAAAACATAAAATGTGAATGAACTTATACAATGTAGTGCTGTTGGTTAGTAGCCTTGTTTGTCTGAGGTTTAATTACACAGAATTTATGATAATGCATTTAAATGTCATAAAACTGGGGCCCCTCGGCACAGTCCACAGCCGCCAGTTTGAGAACCACTGGTCTATAGGATTAATAAGGGTGAGTGTCAATAATAATACTTAAATAAAAAAAAAATAATAATAAATATTAAATGATGATGATGATGATGATAATGATAATGATAATGATAATGATAATGATAATGATAATAACTATTAAATAATAATAATAATAAATAATAATAATAATAATAATACAGCTGTCTCTTTGCTTGTTGAAACAAAAAGTACAAAGTTTCTTTTGCTCAGTAATTTCTCTTATTTAAAAAAAATAATTGTAGTAAACAATCTCATATTCAAAGATCCTGCTGTGCATATACTGTACAGAAGAACTGATCTCTGACCTGTGGGACTCTCACGTCTGCTTGTATTTTTAGTTTGCGACTGCCTTTACATAACTTTAAAGTAAAAATAGATGCATTGATCACATCTCCACCATGACAGAAAAGTCTGGGAGTTGTGTTTAGGTTTTGCAATGAAGTTTTCAGAAATTTCTCTAATGCATAAATACTGCGTTCTTATAGTTTCAAATTCAGGTGTTTTGTAATGTAAAATGCAGACAAAATATATTAGTAAATAATCCAGCTGGAGACACATCTTGCCAATAAACATTTGTTTTACAAATTCAAATCGAGACACATATCCTCTTTAAAATGAAAGGGTACAGAAACGAAAATGAAATAAATCATAATAATAATGATAATAATAATAATAATAATAATAATAATAACAACTATTAAATAATAATAATAATAATAATAATAATAATAATAATAATAATAATAATAATAATAATAAAAACATTGTATGATGTGGTGTTCATGCATGAGCTGGATGTTACTATAAGAATGGCAGCAGGTCTGTCTGGAAGGTACATTGGTTCACGGGTAGCTGCCTCAATGTTTTCCCATCATGCCAAACACGCCAATGACAGGACCCCTACAGTTAATAATGAAGATCTGTACGCTCGCAGACACCAAACTCCAAAACAACGAGAGGAAACGTGATGTGGCCGGTCTCATTCTGAAAGTCTGTTCCTGTAACCTTGGTAACAGTAGTGCTTCCTGTCTCTAGGCACAGAGGCGATTGGCCTGTCAGATTTTATCTGGGAATTAAAAGACGTGATAAACCATCTTCAATTTGCAATGACCTCAATTTCCGCAGTTAAAGAGACAGTTCACGCAAAAATAAAAATCCTTTCATTCACCATTTCCAAACGTCCCATGCAGCATACGTGTTAAAAATGATCACAGAAGGGTTGTTTTAAAGTGACCTGTTGCTTTAATAAATGACATTGAGGAAGTGGAGATCTTCTGAAGGTAAACAAGGACTTCCCTGACTTCCTTCAAGTCTATTTTTATCATCAAGAGATCAGATTTAGGTCAGAGCAAAGGTTGTAACAGGAGAGCAGAGGATATTTGTGCTGACGTCTGGTGGGATCCGCTGGAGGTGGAAAGTGGCCAAGCGTGGATGAAAAGTCTCCGTGCCACACGGAGGACGGCGTCTCCTCAGCCTCTGGAGGAGATCTATACAGCGCACGAGACAGCCTTCATATATCACTGTCATACAGGCCTGTCACTATATATGCACCTCACTGAGAAAAAACGTGAAATATTTTGCACTATGATCATTTTTTACAAGCATTTTGACAAATGTAACATGGCTATTGAACAAAATGGATGCAGATACAAATCTAGAAGAAAGTCATTTGAAATTGCGCTGTGCCATATAAGCAACTCATTGTAAATCACACTAAAGCTACATTTTATTATTAGCTTTACAACAAGCTAACCGCACTGAACACATTTAAAAGACGCAACATATTTAAAGAGGACATATCATAAAAATGACTTTTTCCATGTTTAAGTGCTATAATTGGGTCCCCAGTGCTTCTATCAAACTAGAAAATGTGAAAAAGATCAACCCAGTAACTTAGTTTTGTAAACCATTCTCTACAAGCATGCGAATAAAAGAATAATTGAAATTTGTCTCCCCTTGTGATGTCAGAAGGGGATCTTATTATAATAATACCGCCCCTAAATATGCACTATCCAACCACGGCACTGACATTTAGTGCAGAGATCAGCTCATTTGCATTTTAAAGGACACACCCAAAAACCATCTGGGGACACATTTATTTGACATCTTAAAGTCTTGTGAAATTTATCGCAGAAATAATCCCTGACAGTGTGATCAGGACACGAAGCGGAGGGTCTTGTATATTATCTAGCTTATTACACTGCTATTAACCTCATTAAATATTGATTAAAAATATTTTATTTGCTATTTTGTAACGAATGCAGACCTTCCGTGAGTAAAACCAGTTTACTTTCGGTTTTAAGATGAGACAAGACGTCCAAATGTCACAAACACACTATCTGGTTTAATCATTTGTAAATATACTGCCGGATGTGTTATTAAATTTGTGTAATATTAAACTGCACCTGTCAAAATGATTTGCAGCATCCGGGTTACCGTGTGTTAGTTTTGAGAGTTTATCTTACAAGAATGAACCTTGGAATGTGATAACCAATCAGAATCAAACATTTTAGAGAGCCGTGCAATAAATAAATATAATAAATATAATGAAAGCGAAACTGACACTAAACTTGCATTGTTTTTGAACTGACAGTAGATTACTGACATTTTATTGTAACTTACCATTGCTGGGCTTTAATTCTGTTAACATGTCCAAACTTTCTCAATACAATCTCTAGTTGTAAAGACTCCTATAAATGCTCCCCATTCATAAGTCACACTGGATGCATATTTTATTTAGATTTAAAGATTTTTGTTGTGATCAGAAAAATTATGCAAAATCTTAATTTTGGAGACAGAAATGAATTTAAACTTAATACAATTAGAAAACTAGAAAATAGCATAATTTATGATGAAACATTTTACCAGAAAAAATGACATCAAATCTGAAGGTGTAAGATGGCGTGCAAGGGCTCATAAGAGAGAAGCGTTATAAAGGGTTTTGTATTGTAGATATTCTGACTTGCACAGTCAAAATGAACAAACATCTGCTGTAGATCTACAGACGTCTCAGCGAGACACACACACACACACACACAAAGACAGACAGTCAGGTGTCTAAAACAACGCTTCGATTGTTCCTGAATTTCCCTCTTGTGAGGAAGTTGAGTACTGGTTTGCTCTTGCATGTTTCTGCTATATGTGACCTTGTTTCTGTGTGTTTATCCTGATAAAGTTTTTCAGTGATGAAGTTATTTGAAAAACAAACTTCATTGTTCATTTTTTATCTTATCTCATTTTATAAGCAAATTTTGTTATCAGTAAAGGGCTGCTCAGACATATCCTGGAGAGATGATGATACATACTAACATTAAACTCAATCTCTAAATCACACAAACCTTAAGAAGGGAATAACCTTAAAACATTACTGTACAGAAGAGACATCTGATACTAGAAAAAAATAGTGATGTAAAATAATGCAAAACACACATGGGAGAAAAAACAATTATTGCTGCATTTACAGGAGTAAGAGTATCTGTATCCACGTGTTGTCCACGTATACATCGAAAAGACCTTTGTGTCCTGATACTGAGATAGTTGTGGGTGATATTGTAATAAAAACTCAATCCAGACATTGTATCTGCATTTACAAGTTGACAAGTCTTTCATTTTAAGGCGTCTGTCAGAAAAGATGGAGGATATCAGGTGGAGCATTAATAACATGAGTGAACTTAGACTTGACTAATGAAAGCATCTCCACATCATCACATTAACACAGACATCACTTCAGACACTTCTGACATTCACATTTGCAATAGAATAAATCTGGATTCATCAAGCGTCATGACCTTTATTCACTTCTCAGTCTGATCTTTACCCAATTTCAGTGATTACAACAATCTGTCTTGTTTTCATCAACCACAGAATACATCTTCCAGCAAGGGAACCTACAGTACAATATATACTGCATTAGTTTGTGTTAAATGAACAGTTACGAGCTAAATTGTTTAATGTAAAACTAGTGTTTTAATTACCATAGATAGGTTAGTGCCTTCATGACGGTCTACCAGCAGTGTCCTGTTTTCACTCATATCAAAGCATCGACCTGCTGATCTGATGTCAAGAGAAAGTTTTCAATGTACTTCACACTATTGGTTAATCCATTTCTATAATTAAACATACTAAAGGGTGTGTGGGTTAATCTGATAACTTATTTGTATTAACTAAATGTCAGAAGATGTAAATTCAGGTTTTAGTGTTGCATCTATACTATAGTGAAATATTTTACAGTATGTAAGGGTGATGAAAAGATCAGCAGGACCTCAGGTGTCCTGACATTACGGGACTCTTCAGTAACAGCGGCAAATAAAATGTTGATAATTAACCAGAGGAACGCGGATGTTTTCGTTAACACAAACTTTGCGGTACGGCTTCAAAAGATAGCTGTCGTTTTATGTTTTTATGCTCTGCTTTGACTTCCTCAGCAGCACAAAGATCTTTACAAATATTCTCAAACTAATTTGAATTTATGGTGTAAATGCACATGATTCACGGGTCCAGGACATTGACATTGAGCAGAAGTTTATGAAGTCTTGATTACTGATTATTAAGTGAGGTTTAGAGATAAGGTCCTGTGCCTATAGAGGAGACATCTACACCACAACACTTCTCAGGCTTTTATCTCCAGCTTTACTTCTTACCTTTCGCTCGTCCTTGGTTTGTCGTCTCCAGCAGGATGCCGAGCTGAAACTTAAACCCTTTTCTTATACCACAGAGAATGAAAGTTTGTCACATGATATTGAATATTTCTGTGTTTGCCGATCAATAAGCATCTCTTTTATAGCTCATGTATTTTGTTTCTCTTAGTTTGTGAATGTAGTTGATTATAGTATCTTACATTTCAAGAGCGATGATGAAAACTAGTGTAAAAATAAAACAATTGATTCAAGATGTAAACTGAAAAGCAGTATGTGAATAATTATTATATACTGTATGACTCATAACTCAGATTAAGAGAACAGCACAATCATTTGTATTTTTGCATATCCTTCCAAAACCTATCTCCATATTTTGTGAATTTCATTGTTTTTTTGTCATAACTCATTATTATTGGTCACTCTTTATGTTTGTCAGTGGGTTTTGCAAATATAACATAAATAAAAAAGTGCTTGTCAACTTAGACAACAGAGTGTGTAATCATTAAAAAAGTAGTGTTTATTCTGTTTCTTGAAAATGAGTGAATTTGGACATACAAGCTTTCGGAAGGATAGCTATGATATGTTGTATGTTTTGTATAAAAATGTTGCCTACATGGCAAACCCACTGAAGATCAATGCAGAAAAGATCCTCCTCACCATACCATCTTGTTACCCAACATCTAGTTTATGAATAACCAACTTGACAAACCAAATGCAATAATCACATCGTGAATCTTTGGGTAGACAGCGAACGATTCACGATTCAAAAGGTTTCCGATTCGATCCAAATATGATTTTTGCTAATCAGAACAATTCAATTCAAATCGATTCACAATGAAATTCGATTCAATTATTAACAGTTCTGTTCTGTAAATTTTAGTGTACATCTGCATCTGAGCAAATAAAATAAATATTTGGGAAATTCGTGACCATTTTATAGATTTTCAATAACTTGATTCAGGACTTCAGTTTTAATAGCTTAATCAAAATACATTAAAGCAAGTAAACCAAGAAAAATAATACTACTTCTACATATATTCAATGCACCGTAAGCTTTTATTGTAAACATTGCATACATTTCCTGAACATCTAGGAAATACAGCAAAGTGTGTAAAGGAGAAGTGTGTAAACGTCTGACCCTAAAGCAGATAGTATATCTTAATGACATGGCATCTGCAGAGATGTTTGCTAAGGTTTGTTGTATTTCCAAAGTATTTTAACTCAGATTTACAATGTCTTTGTGAAAACCGAAGTAATCCCAAACCTTTGATCTCATGTTGGCTGGTGCATAGCAAATTTCTCCTTTGTTTCCCTCCATTTGTGCACCGTCTGCTGCGTTTATTCAAATGACAGCAAACAGGCACGCTGCGAATTGAAGATTAGTGACGTAATCCTCTGTGCCACTGAAGTGAGGGCACACTTTATGTCGCAGATGCTACTAATTTAAGATTTATATTTATTTTTTTAATTATCCATCGTATTCGCTATATAACTCACAATTCATTCGATTTTTAAAGGCACACCATGAAACTTTTTGGCCACTAGGGGGTGCTAGACACGTATTTTTCACGCCTAGCGCCCCTAGAGGCCACAAGCGCCGCAGCACTGTTGCAAAGGAAAGGAACTAGCCAACCTTAAAACTAAACTAAAAACTAAACATTTAAAACGCTAAACGATCAACATTTTGAGACAACAGGGAGAAACGCAGTCATGTTACAACTTTCTGATGAGGAACTCATAAGACTCTCATAAGACTCTCTTATTTCACAATATTAACAATTATAAAGTTGACTATTATACTTAGTTAATCGTAAATTGTTGCAGTATGCTTATGACTTGCGAATGTAATGCTCAGTTTACCTTAATAAACCAGGCTTGATGACGTATTCAGCCTGCATATTTGACCTCCGGAGGCTGCAGCCTTCAAATTGAGAAACGACCAGAAATATTTCCTTGCCTTTTTCCAAACAAATATTGTTGCATCGTCTCTCTCTCCCTCGCCACCAGGATTTTCCGCAATGGCGCTCGTTTTTTCTCTCTTTTGTGTGAAAATTGTTTCTCACATAGAGAAATGGTCCGTGACACTAAAACTGTGCCACAGAGTCACATGCTATAAGTTGCTCTCTACACTCCTTAAGTAGCCTCCAGCAAAATTCACGTTAAAAACAAATTGTGTGGAGGAAGTGACGTATGCCGTAAAGCAGTCGAATTTTGTAGTTGTTTTTTTTTTGGTGCTCTGGTTACTACCAGAAACCCTAAGTTTTAAAATACGAGTAAAAGTGATACAGACCCCGTCAGGCTATGGTAGACATGTCATTTAACCTATTTAAAGTCGATGTACTATCACAAGGGTCTTGAAAATTTATTATGAAGGTTGAAAAATTACATGGTGTCACTTTAAATATAAAATTAATTGTTGACCGAACAATTCACCCCTATTACATTCTGAATGATATCTCCATGTATTAGTGATTACTGTTGGGGAAAGTTACTTTTAAATGTAATGCATTACAATATTAAGTTACATAAAAAAGTAACTAATTGTGATACTTAGTTACTTTTCATGAAAGTAATGCTTATGTTACTTTTAATTTACTTTTTAGTTACTTTTGCATTACTTTTTCTTGGCTGAGGCTTGATTTCTTTCAGACCTTGCAGGTGTTTTTATGACAGAAAAGTTCTGCATTCAGAAATTGCATATTTCATCACAAAAGTGTCGAGCTCTGGCCTGCCAGAGTTATGTTTAGTTTAATTCAGTACATAATCAAAATAATTAAACTAAAAAGTAACTTGCATTACTTTTTTTTTAAAAAGTAACTAAAATATTAATGTGTACATTTAAAAGTAATGTGTTACTTTACTCGTTACTTCAGAAAAATAATATTATTATGTTATGCACGTTACTTGTCACGCGTTATCCCAACACTGATAGTGATGGTGCAGATAACAGATGTACATGTATTATTTTACACTGTAGCTTTGTGTAGTAGTTTGATATTTTAAGTCTATTTTTGCATCTCATTTTCCTGGAAGATTCCCTTCAGGCCATTATTTGTTGGAGTAGTATTTGGATTATGGCTATGATTGACACATGGGCCTGTTAGTTGAGGAAACTTTATTGATGGGATAAAGTGTTGGATTTTCATCTGTGTGCTGGTTTATAACTCTGGACAACCTGAAAACCTGAAAAAAGTCCCATACAGCAAACAACAGAAAGCCACACAACAGTCATGCAGTTAGGAAACACTACTGATGTGTCTCCGTTGTGTGGATCAGCGCAGCTCACAAGCTTTTTGTGGTGAAAATGTTTCTTTGAGGAAATGGTTCTTCTGTGGCATCGCTGTAAATAAACCTTTCAAGTGCGTTTATTTTTAAACAAGATTTGTTTTCCCATGAATCAATAAACGACTCCCGGCAGCGGCCTGCATTGGAGATGTACACACGTTGACAACACTGTAACAGGTGCGCATGAGCACACTTTCTAAGTATAGCGCATGGCGTAGCGGCCAAACCTCTTCTCGTGTTGGATTAAACTACAAAGCGCTTTAAGTGACTGGCACTCATGAATCGTTGCCTGCTGTGGTGACAAATTCTGAGCTAGCTTGAACCCTTCACACTTTATCAGTGTGGAAATTTAATTAAAAATCTGCTTTTCAAATACTGATTTTTAAACCGATATCTTTCTAAAATGACCGTCTTGTAACTGCTGGGGCCATACACATACAATGATAGCGGTCTTAAAAACTATTAAAATGTAAATGTGCAAAAAACTCAAGTCATCTCTGGAGATTGAAGCATAGAGGCGGAAGCACACACCGTATCTTACAAGATGGATCAAATCCTGTTTCTTTCAAAGTGGGAAATGATTTGCATTCAAAGGAACCTATGCAGACAGCAAATCTCCTTGTTTCTTAGTACATTTTATTGCACAACACAGCGGGGGGGGGTTCACTTAAGTGTCTGTCTGTCTGTCTGTGCGTGTGTGTGCGTGTGTGTGTGCATCTGTCTGTCTGCGTGTGCCAGACACCCTTAAAGTTGAGTTGACGTTCATTTTAAAAGATGCATTTTGTGAAAATTATAAAACTTTGATGTATATCATCTTGTTTTTGAATATAAAAGTGAAAGTAAACCGAGAGCAAGTTACTTCATTTTTACCATATTTGGAATGTAGTAAAAAAAAACTCAGAAATATGAGGTGGTGCTTATTAAAAATATCCAGATCACATTTCACCCACAAAAAGAGAATAAATCATAAATGTAGTCTTAATTTTACAATTGTTACATTTTGGCAATATTTTAATAAACATTTAAGTACACTTCCACTACCCCTGAATACTGCACCCAGAATATATTATTTTGCAGATTTAAGTATACTAGTCAACATTTAAAGTGGATCAAAACCTTTCATAAAAGTTGTCTTAATACCAATACCCAATATTTGTTCTTGTCTTAGGACAACTTTGATTCACTTTTTTGATCCACTTCAAAATGTTGACTAGTAGTTAATATCCAATGATAACACATCAATCCTTTACACAATTCACTTAAAGAGAGAATTTTTCTTGATTTATTGTAATAATGAAATCTTGTATGTGTGTTCAGGGGGTGGGGAGGGTTTGTGGTGTGTGTCTGGTGTCAGATATTTATCCCAGAATTATGGGACATTTCCTTACAAGGTTAACCTCTACATCAAATCAACATTTGGTTAACACACGCACACCATATTTTATTGTAAAGGTTGTAAAAAAATTATGCAATAGTGCAAATAAAGCTTTAAAGCAATTTAATCAGTATAGTGGTGCAGGTCACATCTATAAATCTACACAGGGGTCAAAGACCATCAGTCAAGATCTCCATGTAAAATTGGTATACTTGTAAACACTTACCGCAGGTTGTTTTGTGTGTGTAACGCATAAAAGTTTATATTTAAATATGTATTTTCGATAGGGGAGTGTCATATTTGAGTCTTTGGCCTATAGGGTCATTGGAATTTTTGGGTAGTGTTGATTGGCCATTGAGTTGCTTTATTATGCAATGACCTGGCAACCCTGGAAGGTTTTTGAGAGGCATAAAAATTAATGCGTGTTTTTCTTAACACACATTTACTTAAACTAAACCTCCTGTAAGACTGCTGGAGACAACCTTGTGTTTTCTGGAAAACTTTGAGAAGAAATTTCCATGAGGTTGAGACCAAAAATATACTAGCATATGTCACGCAACAAGAAACCAGAAACCTTCAATCTCAGAGTCTTTTACATTCTTACATTTAATGTACTTGTGCTTTCAGCATCTCTATGAGTGTTGACTTTCCAAAAGCAAAAAGAAACGAGACAAATCATCCTGTCTGTAGTAAGAAAGGACAACCCAGATCTGAACCTATTCAGTCTTGTGACACAACCAGCACACAGCGAAGAACGATCTAAATATCAATACAGCTGAACCAGCAACATGTAAAAATGTTAAATGTAACAGGCAGCCAGATTCATTTGTGATGCATGTTTTCATTAATGTGTCACCTTGACTTACATTCATCATTCCAGATTCAGAAACAGCAGGAAAATGATTACGGCTGCTGACCAATGAAATATTTCTTGACGTCTCAAGAGGAGATCCCTGTGGGCTTTTGGCCCGCATCACGTTTAATAAATTTGTTGCATATGTTAGCAGTTTATTTGGATCTAGACTTCAAATCAATCAATCTACAAATGTCTCGTTTCAGTTAAAATGAGAAGAGAGATGGAGAGGCGGGGAAATTCAGACAAAGACGAGCATTATTCACATCCTTATCGTCGGTTCCTGTAACTGGTATCGTCTGTTATCATCACCGCATCCAGTCGTTTTGATGCGACAACAAACACAGCACAGTCAATCCGTTAATAAGATGACTGTTTATGAACTAACACCCATAAAACCACCATCAGAAGAATGAGATTACTGTTGCCAGAGGAATTTATGTCTGAAACAACCTGATAAACTCTCCAAAACAAAATTACATAATTATGTGTCATTGAGTCATGTGAATCTTTTTATATATAAGGTTAATAAAAGATGCACCACATCTGCATATGTATGTTACATTCTGAAACTTTGAGATCGACTCCGCTGCAGACAGACGCCTTGATGATACTTATGATTTGTGCAAAGTCAATTAATTCATTATTAAAGCTATTATTTAATGAAAATATTGCCTGAAAGTGTTTGACATGAATTAGATAATTGAATACTTTGCTATATGAAAACTTGCTAATAAATATCTATTTAGCAGACCCAGACAGAATTCAGTTTATGAAGTGGATTGTTGAGGGATTATCGACTGTGATTTTTTTATGAAATCAGTAACTTTTATATCAAGTTCTCAAATCTGTACTGCTTTATAAAATGATCTCAGTATCCTTGTATCTCAGTCATCATCTGAGATGTGATTGAAGTTCTTTGAAAACTCTGTTAGCATGACAGTCAGTAACACAAGCTTGCTGGTTTCCGGAAGACACGGCTTTAAATGAATGTGCAGAACGAGCATCAATCTGTCTGCAGTCACTTTCATGTCCGAGCCGGACACAGACAACCTCCTCAAGAACAATTCATCATCTGCTGATTCAAGCACCTTTGTTCACAGTTTTGCTCATTCATAATTTCAAAATCAAGCAGAATTAAATATCTTCAAAATTGAATGCCACTAACATAAACCTAAACTTTGATAAGATCTTATATACAGCAGGTCTACACCCATTAAGCACAGATGAGTTGATTTAACTTTAACTATAAAAATGTCACTTTTGCTTTGTTAAACAAACAAGTAACGGTCAAGTGTTTTTCTTCTTTGCTGTGCTGAACCCTCACTTGATAGGGAGATACCAATAATGAACATTAACTGGGTTTCACTCAATAACCGGGCCTCTGTCTTTAGCTTTATTTCATTTTGTTTGTCTTCACACTTTTTGTAGCCCAGATATTTACAGGTGAAAAACCTTACAAACACCAAAACAACACTCATATAACACTAGCAGTTCATTTGTGCATGCTGCAATGCATGATGAGTAAAATGTTCAAATCCAGAAATTTGAAATAACCTAAATACAATTGATTCAACTCAAAGTATCTTGTTGAATGAGAGAATTCATGTATTCAACTAAAACACTGGAGTAATGGAGGACATTTTTCAGGGTTTAGGTTAAGTATTTATTTGGGTTAATAGTAGGGCTGTCACAATTATTAAATAATTGTTTGACCTCATCACGATGATTTCAGATCACCGCAATGATTGCACCTCTCTCTAAAAAACACAAGGGGGAGCTGCAGCGCCTGTATAAACGAGACCGTATCAGATTAATGCCAGATTTTATTTAAATAACCACAACAATCTGTGAAAATTATTTCATGAACAAAACAATTTTTGAGAATTAAATGTCAAAGCAATAAACAGGCAATAAATCATCATAATCGTCACAATTTATTAAACAATTAATCGTCAGCCAAATTTCATAATTGTGACAGCCCTAGTTAATAGTACATAAAAAGAGCATCACTTTTAATCATTATTTTGTGGAAATATAACAGGTGCGCCCCAATTCAGCCAAATGAGCCAATCACACTGATGCTTGTTAGGCCAATAAAGTTCCTGCTGCTTGTCTGTGAAATCACATCATGCTGATAGCTTCTCACTGTTGCTATATAAAAGGTATAACACTTTCCCAAAACAAGACATAAAAACAGACAGATTAAAAAAAAGTTGTTTTTAGAAACTGGCTCAAGTTATCCATCAGCTTGAATGAAACTGGAGCAAAATAAATGAGGTTTTCTGCAGCGCTGGATCAATGCATCATATTATAATATAACTCAACAAATCAGACCAATCAATACAGTTGAAATAAAAACCAGTTCATAAATACTCAGATTAAAAATAACACCATACTTCTGTTCTGAAAACCAGTCATACCCATTATTGTCCTTTTCCCTTAAGTCTTTATTTCTAAAGCATTTTAACAAACCCATCATTTCAAAGCAGCTTTACAGTAAATCATCGTGTACTCTATCATCTCAATCCTCTTGTAGGTGTTGAGCAGTTTCATTGAAAAACAAATATTGCAAAATACACATTTTACAGTATCCTCCTAAAACCA
This sequence comes from Misgurnus anguillicaudatus, assembly GCF_027580225.2. Classification (NCBI taxonomy): domain Eukaryota; kingdom Metazoa; phylum Chordata; class Actinopteri; order Cypriniformes; family Cobitidae; genus Misgurnus; species Misgurnus anguillicaudatus. The sequence goes on from NC_073337.2 coordinate 31,379,170, forward strand.
CGTGACACATGGACATCACACATGCATGGGCAAGAAGATCAGAAGATACTTCAGCTGTATTATAAAGACCGCCAGATGAGAAATAATTTGACAAGAAATAACAACCAATCTAAGAATGTTATGAAAATAAAACATGAGTTTTCTTCTCTTGGGTGTGAGCATATATATTAAACACTGCACTGTGTTTGCTCATGTGTATCTGTATCTACAGCCGTTTGAATTATTATTTTACTGTATTTGTTATTTAAATAGCAGAGCATTCAGAGATAAGTCCAGCACACCAGCATGTTTACTTGCCCTTCAGTAAAGACCTTCAGTAATAAATGATAGGAACCAGTCAACCATCACCAGTCCAAAGAGATGATAAGACTCACAGATCCAGTAGAAACCGTTACGTGATCCGGACAAAAACAACAGAAAACTGGATTCTGCTGAGGCTCAATTCACCTCTAGAAATAGATAAAAATATTTGTACCGTTGCTCTAAATTTTGTACAATAGTTACAACAGAAATGTAATGCACGCAGTAAAACGTTTAAGTGAAAGTGAATTTGGTTAGATGTATTTTTTGTCTAAATATCTTGTAAGATGTCTGATATTTCATCATTTAAACAAACTCAGAGATTACAAGCTGTTTGCTTTCATATATTTTATTTATTTTTGATCTATGGTTAGACATCTATTAACTGATCCTAGACACCTGTGCTGTGTTTGGATGCTATTAGACGTATTTTAAGTGCAATATTGCTTGCATGGCTAAATAACCTTATTGTGGTTGACGAGTTTCACCAAAGCAGCTCAACAGAAATCCACCAGAAGCGTTCAGATGATCTGAAGATGAAGTTATAGATGTGCAGTAGTGTCATATATATACCACATTATCTGTAAGTTAGCATCAAATGCCTTAGATGTGTTATATTTATAATCTTCATCTCCACACAACTTTCTCTGTGAGAAGATATCAGCCGTCCAAATCTGAATGTCTTTTCTTTGGCAGTGGACCAGTAAATCTCTTTTCTCCACCCACGAGCCGCTCAGAAGAGTTATTTCTGTCCTGATGAGTTTACAGCAAACTTTACGAGCACAACTCCATCTCTCATAATGTAGACGCGGTCATTTTCATCTTTATCCAAAGTACACCCATTATACAATGACCCAAACTCTGTTTGTCTGTATTGTTTTTGTCTATTATAAGTTAATCTTTTACACTTTGTATTGAAATTTTAGCTGCATTAGATCAGGGGTCTCCAACCTTTTAAGCAAGGACCATCACAATAGAGGACTACTTTCTTTCATATAGTCTACTCCAAACTTTTCTTGTACTAGCTGATTTACATTTAATTTGTTGATATGTTTTATCATGGTTTCAAATGTTAACATGCAGAAAAAGAAACCAAGCTAACAAAGTAATAAATATTAATATTGAGACTATTAATAGAAAGTGCTTTGGCAGGCAACTCGGACTCCGTGCCCGCGGGCATCATGTTGGAGATCACTGCACAAGAGTAACTAAATGTGATTCATCTCATGACTTTCTCAAGTTATATGATTGCATTATATACACAATTATTCATTTGCAACAACCCTCCAGGTCTGTGAGATCCCTGCTCATCTTTTAGGATGATATTTTTTAGCCGTTGTCCTTCACAACACAGAGACTGAATTTCTATATTCTTTTTGACATCTATCCTGAAACTCTTCTAATGTTTCAACAGTCTGAAACATTCAGAAACAAAACCACATTTTCATTTCGTAATTACAATAATTTTGTTGTTACAATCCATATTCAAGATAAACTAAGATGAGATGTGAGATGGTATAACATGTGCTTCACAGGATTTTAAAATAAGAGACTAAGAGTGTTGTGAACTTAAATTCACAGCCAGACAGAAGACTTTCAAAATGATCTTTAAACAATGAGAGTCTTTCTCCTACTCCTCTACCTCTTACACAAATTATTTCACTTTAGACAAACAATTCACATTCACTCCATAAATCTCATTTTCTTCATTTAAGCTTCTCAACATTTTTTCCACTTGATCCACACACACATACACACACAATCTTTCTCCAATGCTCCCAAACTGAGGGTTTAATATAGACATTTTGGTAAGCTGTGTCACCTGTATTGAATAATTAGCCCCGCCCACATCATTCAGCCCATCAGTGATTCAGTCTTTATTCAGACCGCTGTGAGGTAATAATGTTGAGGATTTCTTCATATATAAATCATTAAAGCATCTGCTAAATAAATTAATCTCTGAATGTTCACAACACACATCTAATAGATCCCAAAGATGTGATTGATTTGATATAATGAACGTCATTCACTTCACCTGTCATTGGGTTTAATGTTGCGGCTGATTGGTGCAAATAAAATAACTGAGAAGTCAATAAATTCACCTGAGCAAACCCACTTCATATTTGCATCAAACAAAGTTAAGTTAGTTTACATAAGTTGTTTAGTTAAACATTGGTAGTGATGTCTTGAGGAAACTTTATTTACTTCAAATGCTTTTGCACATCTGAAAAAGCAAAATAAATTCAATTGAATGTATAAAATATTAGGAATGATCCTGAAAAACAAAGTGTATGATATTATATCTCTAACTGTTCTTGTCTCAAACTCAATAAATGATTTTAAATGAGTGTTTTCGTGTAACCAAAAACACAGAACGTCTAAAATGCATTGAGATCTTATTAATTCAGATCAGATGAGTGTGCACAAATAATTCATGCAAAATCTAGATCATGTGATTATTTCAAATGTTTAAGGATGTAATATTTCATTGTAGTTATTGTCTACAGCATACCTTTTGGTGTGGCAAGATAATCGAATATCTAATGATGTGTTTAACTGAGTATCCCATATGTGTTTGCGTTAATGGGTGTGTTTATGTGCCGTTAACCCACAAGTTCACAAACACGTGTGCATCTTGTGGTCATGCCCAGCCTAATAAATGTATTTAATCTAACATAACCTGAAATGCCGTTCATGCTATGAGCTGTATTTGTTGTGTTATTTATGCTATTTAACACATTATGTGTCATTTTGTGTTAAAATAAAAGCAACAATAATAATAACACAGAGGGGTGTGTGTGTGCGTGTGAGTGTGCGTGTGTGTGTGCGTGTGCGTGTGTTTGTGTGTGTGTGTGTGTGTGTGTGTGTGTGTGTGTGTGTGTGTGTGTGTGTGTGCGTGTGTGTGTGCGTGTGTTTGTGCGTTTGTGTGTGTGTTAGTGTGTTGTCCCTAAACTAAGAGTGATTGTGTTGTTTTGAAGCCATCTGTTTTAAGAGTATAAGTAAAGTTCAACTGTCTGTGCGCAACATTTCAGACTTCCCGTTTTGCAAACCCACAAACTTCTTAAGATCTCTTTTCACATTGAAATGTTGTCTTCTTTGCTTACCTTCAGTATTCATCTGACATTCAGCAAGAACTAAAGCCTCTCTTACAGTTAAACAATCATCAAAACTTATAAACATGTCTGAGTAAAATAGCAAATGAACAAATAATAATAATTCCCTTACAACCTCTCTTACTGTTTACTGTGTGATGGATATTACCCATACAGCAAAAATATATATATTCATATTTAAATATATTTGTTTAAAAATATACAATATATTTGCTGAAATATATTTTGGAATGTTTACTTTTTTGCCTTTTTATATATATGTTTATTGAAATATATTTTAAAAATAAATATATTTTAAAACATTTTAAATATATGCTTAGCCCTTCATTTCAAACTATGGAAATATATTCACGTGGCATTGGAAGAAAAACTTATTTTTTTTTAAATAACAGGTTTGAATAGATAAAAATTAAATATATTTAAATTCAAAAATATACTTTATAAAATGAACATGTATTTAGCACGTCTGGACAGAACTTAACTTTCCAGTCTCTGTTTGTTTAATGTCTATAGACTAAACTAAATTCTGGAAGAAATATCTCGTTGAAAATAAATGTTTTGGTTTCCTAAAGACGAGGAGAGACGTGATGGGACGTTTGGCAGCCGATCTGTAGTTAAGATTGTATAGATTATATAGTACACATTTTACACAGTAACATTAACTCGGTGTAGTTTTTGATACGCTTTAGCTATGATTTATGAACTAAGGTAACCTATGTGTTTATTTTGCTATCAGAAATAATACTCTAAAAGGACTTTATTGGTTTTGATTCTTAGCGAAGTTCACAGGAAGTTATGTTTGTTTCACGAAAGCCGTTTGTTTATGTTGTTACTGCTGAAAGGTCTATATTTAAAATATATATATAAATAAAACACATTTCTTGCCATATGGGTAGTAAAATTAGAAAAGTATAGTAGCCTATACAGCAAATATGTCAGTTTAATAAAAATTCTGTACAAATTTACAAAGCTAAAAATTTTTACTGACAACAGAAAGGAGAAAAGTTGTTTTTAATATTGAATTTTAAACATGTTTCATGTCTTACTGTAAAACAATCTTTAGTTGTTTCTTATAATATAGCTACTGAAGGATGTGACCGAGCGGTCAGAGGTTGAAAGAGTTGCACCAAAGAAATTGACCTTAATGTGTTTCTGAAATGCAGTCAGTTGTATGAGTTTCTGCTGAGCACTGATGTGTAAAACTTCAATCAATACAAGTTTCAGAGATCAACTCAACACATACTGCATTAAACATTTACACACTAAACCCAACATACTGATGATATATCTGATGACAATGCTGCTGGGTTCATCACATCTATCTCTGTCATGTTCCTGGATCTTCAGATAGGTGATGTGCTTTCTTGCAGGTGATGTTCAGGTTTGATCAGGTGTTTCTGCTGAACAAATGTTTGCATTGAATAGAAATACACATTTGCAGTTTCACTTTTAGAGGAAGGTCGTAAACAACGTCTGCAAACATCTCATGTTAGTTTTACATCACTTTATTTAGCATTTCCATGTTGAGATGTCAGTGTTCATCTGAGGAAAACCTCTTTATGTCCCACACTTCTTATCTGAATGTTATTACATCACAAAATCCAGTTCACAGCATAAACCACAATATGGGTTGCAAGGAAATAATATATTGACATTTATGTATCAAACATGTTTTTAGATAGAACACAAATAATATGTTATGTTAGACAGATAATGGTTTCTATTGTTATTATTTTCACATACTATATAGTTGCCTAGATAACAAGAAAACAAGAACATGCCAGCTTTACTAACGTGATACAGAGAGTTATTGATTTATCTTCAAAACTTACCTGTTCAATAATAGTTACAATTTAGTTGAAACATGCCACACAACTCTGTCCCGTCAGGTGCATCACCCGTCCAACCTTACATCTCATAGCTGGAGTCGGGCCTGGATTGATATTGGACGTTTAAACTGGGATGTGAAGGTGTGATTTATTACGGTTGAGTTTGTAATTTATGGTTATTTCACGGAGGTGTATTAAGACAAGGTCAAGTTCTCAAAGCACTGAAATGATGGATTGTATCTATTTACTGCTTTATAACTGAAGAGAATAAAAGTTATTTATGCTAAAGAAAGACTCCTGTAAGGGTGATGGCGATGCATTGATGATTTTGAGTGGTGACAGTGAATATAAAGCATAATTAACGTCAGCTGAGGCTGTAAACGGGTGAAAGTCGTGAAAACCTTGAGAAGCGCGCGAAAATCAATGATCGCCCGCGAGAGACGCGAGCGCAAGCGGCACTTCCGGTGTCTCCCAGCAGAGGTCGGACACTTATCTTCCGTCTGATCTTTCAGGGATAAAAAAGCTGACAGGGCTACAATCACACGTGGCATTGCAATAGCGCCATCTGCAGGACAGTTTTTAAGACTTTTTTATAACTATAGAGCTTTGAGTAAATCACTTCTGAACTGACAAAAACACATTTTAATCAGATCCTTACTGTACACGATGTGTCAGGAGCTCAACTGGAAGGTCATGGGTTTAATTCCTGGCTAACACATACAGATGAAAAAAATCCTAAGTGGCTGATTATATAACAAGAAAATATAATTGAACCGACTGCAGTAATGTACATCAGAAGTGTTTGTAAGTGGACTGATGCTGAGATAAATCTTTAAAAACAGCTTTCAGATTAATATAAATAAACTCTTATTAACATTTACTTAGTTTATTTATAGTTATAAGTAATTTCTTCATGGTCTTTTCCCATCTGGATCTGTTGTGCACTTCCTAACCACAAATCTTTATGTGTTACCATAACTTTACTACAATATCAAGTTAATTTCAGTGACGTTGCATCAGTCACGCGCCCGTCTGGCGTTCAGTCATGGAATCCTCCAATCAGAAGCGCAGGAGGAGGCGCGCTTGTGTGTTGCTGGGAGACTGCTGATAGTTTTATTGTTTTGAAATAAATAATCATCATCAAAAATATCACCAAAGTAAAATACACGAATCCAAGATATTTTTATTAAAAATGATAGTTAATATAGCAATATTCTTTTTATTTATTTATTTATTTATTTGCATTTCTGTGGCACTTTACGGTGTGCATTATTCTTGCAAAGCACCTTTAGCCTAATTAGGAAAATGTAGTACACAAGATATTATATGAATGGGTTTCATTAATTAATGAAATGAATTAAACTCCACAGAAGAGATTAAACTTTTCTCCTTAGCCAGGAGGTGTCAGACTTTACACAGAGAAGAAGAAAGTTTTACTGTCACGTGCATCATACCTGACATTAATTTAACACTTGACACCTCTGTTTTATATATTGTTAAGCAGTTTAAATAGTATATAATTTTTAAATATATATTAAAAAAGGCCAAAAAATTGCTGAAATATATTTAGAAATATATATTTACAAAAATCTATTTTTCACCAATATTTTCTTTTATATTTTTTGTATATTTTAAAACATTTATATTCACATCACACTGGAAGAAAATTTTGTAAACATAAAACGTATTCAACAGTAAAATTATACTTTATAAACTAATTTTTTTCCATATGGGCTGTAAAATTAGAAATCTATTTGTTGCCCCTGAAATGCATTTTGAAATGGTTAAAACTAAATATACTGTGAAATTAAGAAATACATTTAATTAAACTTTACTAAAATATAGTTTTTGGCCAGAGAGATGGATTTTTTGCCATATGGGTTGCTAAGGTGGGTGATTTGTAACCTGTTGTTGTGCTGTTGTTAGGATGTTGTGTTGGTGGTTGCTATGGTTTCATGAGTTCTTTGGTGTTTATAGAGGATGTCAAGGTGTTGCTCAGTATCAAGTCTATGAGATTAAAGTTGCCTTTTTATTGTCAACCAGAATAAACTAACATTAGTTCTCCTTAATAAGTGCATCATTTGGTTCAGTAGCACAAATATTATTATTACAGTAATGGTGATACTTGAATGGCGTTATAAATGTAAACAAGTGATATAATCTCATATAAAGAAATAAATACACACATTGAATATTGTAGTTCTTTTTCAAGGATTTCTCCTTGTTTATTATGAATCATGGGCACAAAAAGGTGAGACTCTTTACAATTGATCAACGTCCATCAATCAACTTTAATAGATCAGAAGATGATGTAAAAACTACATTGGCATATGTAAGACACACACACAGACTTTTCTATGTACCATCCACTGGACAGTCAACACGCTCAGAAGACATCATGAAGACTAAACATCTCCTCATGCTGTCTTAAGCGCTTTGCCCTCGACGTTCACTCCTCTTTTGCAAATGTACACGTCACATATTATAAGCCAAGTCAAAATGCATAATTAGCAAACAATAAAAAAACACTGTCTTTCTCATTTGTTCATTGATAAAAGAATAAAATTTTGTTCAACGAAGTGTTGAGTGTAGTAAAATAGATCTGTAGAAGCACAGCACAGTTTCTCCCGGAGAGGAATTCTGGAACGTGGGCGACGGCACGTGGATGAAAATGATATTGATCTGATATATAAAGCTGACATGTTTGAAACTCTCGAGACTCTTCATTCTTACATTTATGGACAAACCAATGCCAGTGGGGTACACAATAAAAGAAATAATAAAGTTCTCTAAAACCAAAAGTCATCTTATTAAATATCACATTTAATTTGTGTAGACATTTTACTGGAGGAAAAAGACAATTTTGGGTTATTTGCATGGGCAAAAATGCATGTAAATTTGTTCAGTATTTAGGTGACACAACAGTCTGATATGCACTCAATTACAATCTTTATCTGATAGTACAGGACCTGAATGACACCACCTGTGGGCTTTAACAACAGCACTTTTGGTGAAGTCTGTATATATAATGCAATATAAGGGTTGGCATGTTGCTACACAACATAACTAGAGTTAAAAAAAAAACATTCATGCCTTTAAAGCAGGAGTTTTCAAGATTACGGGTCAATGACCAGTTTAGTCCAACTAATGACAAGCAATGATAATGATTTTGATATATAGTAAGGTATTTTGTGATTAAACTCACTAAAAATGACAAGGAAAATAGAAACTACTCAACTATAAGAGGAATTTTTTTTTCATTATATTTACATTTAAAATATTTTGGTGAGACCTGGGATAAATTATACCAATTTAAGTGGGCAGAAAATAAGAGAATATAAGACAAAACATGTAGTGGGGGTTTCCCGGACCATAATTAGCTTAATCCAGGACTAGGCCTTAGTTTAATTAGGAAATATAACTAGTTTTAACAAACATGCCTTTCTAAAAACATTTTTGAGGTAAAACAAAGGGCACTGATATATTTTAAGTTGTTTTTAGTTTGGAAAGCTCTTAAAAGTGTTTAAGTCTAGGACTAGTCTAATCCCTGTCCGGGAAACCGCCCCGTAGTGTTTACATTGATGTTATACTTAAAGACGTAGCTCTATACTGAACTATTTAGAAACTTAAGTCATACCTTTTAAAGGAGACATTTCACAAGACTTTAAAGATGTCAATTAAATCTTTGGTGTCCCAAGAGTACATATGTGAAGTTTTAGCTCAAAATACCCCACAGATCATTTATTATAACATGTTCAAATTAATCTGTCTTTCTCTGTACTAAATCGCAGCACCGTGGTTGCATAGTTGCAAATTAAGGGGCGGGGTTATTATAATAAGATCCCCTTCTGACATCACAAGGCCAGCCAAATTTCAATGATTCTTGCTCAAGATCTGGAGGCGTTGGAAATATGGTGGACTTTTATTATAATAAAGGCGTATAAGCCATTTTAACTCTTTCCCCGCCATTGACAAGATAACTCGTCAATTAAGAGAAAACGCTTCCGTGCCAATGACGAGAATTTCCGGGTTTCCGCTATTATCCACCAGGTGGACTTCCGCAACTTATACAACCTGGAAGTAGCGCCTCACGTGAAAGAGAAAGAGCCGTGTTGTTTTAAAAATCGCACTGAATCTGATCTCTATCAAAAGTCCTTCATAAAAATGTAATTATCTCAGCTTTTTGCTCAACATTTGGTGTTTTTGAAGAAACCTACCCATGTTTGAGAGGTGATAAAAAGAGAACTAATGTTTTTTTTGTTTGAAAGCAGAGGGTCTGTTCTTTCATTTTATATATTGTTTGTTTATATATTTAAAGAAGGCATTAAACTTTTGTGAAAATCATGAAAAATGCTGGCACTGGTTAGCAACTTTTTTTAAAAACGCTGGCGGTGAAAGAGTTAATACAGTAATGCATTTTATTAGATTATATACACAGACTTCAAGTGGTACCTGAATGATCTCAGTTGTTCAATGATCTCAATATTTTTATGACAATTTTTAGGCAAATATAGATTTTTAATCCGGCTGTAGTTTGATAAAGGTTTGGTAGCCCTTAAAGACAGATAATGGTGTCATTTTGTTTTTGTTTTTATATTTAATTTCCTTTAATAAGAACAACAGTGCTGTCGTGTCAGACATAAACTATTAATGACTTTGTGTTTTTGTTATTATCTCTGCATTAATGCTGGAAGACAAACCCTTCAAATCTCCAAACAACAATCATTTCATTATTTTGATATGAAGTCTTTGCTGTATTCTTTAGGCAGTGTTATCATCTAGAAAGTAAAAATAAATAAATAATGCATCTTGCGGTGGGTTTATACAAGATAATAAAATGAAAATGAATGACACTTCAGTGAAAACGGGATGTTAGCGGTATATGATGAAACCGCTCTTGTTTTTGGCATATTTTATATACGGGGCAAAAACAACAAAACAAAGATTTTTGGATATGAGATCAGGCACTCAAAGAACTTAAATGGCCTTAAGTTTTTGTTGTCGGGACAGCCAAAATAAAATAAATATATATGTACAGCGACTCCTCCCTCCAATACGTCCTCGTTGAAATTATTAACAGGCATCGCATGAAAATACTAAAATCTTCACTAAAAAGACTAAATTCTGTTGTTATCTTAAATACTTTGTTCTTTTAACTCTATTAATACTGAAAAGTTCTTTTTGTTGTCATTTCTTTTTGTTTGTCTGCTCGTAGGTACACACACAATTTCCCTGTCTCGCTTTAACCTGAATTATTATGGCAAACGTCGTTCATCGGAAAACGCAAACAATCTTTTGGGATATATCAACGTACGGTGCTCTCCGTTTCATACGTCGCTTGCCAAAAACAACTACAACTACTGTAACCTTCCCAATCACAATATGCAAATGACCCCACACACAGACCCCGCCCACACACCAAACCCCCCCCCAGTATAAAACACAAAGCATTAAAAATGCCTCTAGCTATGTAGAATACTTATTTCATATATCTGCAACCGCATTTTAATCTAGTCGTAAATACAGTAAGGCCAAGAAAAATAATAAATTAAAAAATGGTGAGTAAAAAAAATCTCGTGAGCACTGTGTGTGTGTGTTTGGCTTTAAAAAATACTTATGAATCCAAAGACGCTTAACGTTTCTTTTGCAATTTTTTTCTTCACTTTTTTCCCTTTTTTATTGTAAGACATTACCAGAAGAAAACACGTTGGTTAGATGTCACAGTCCGTGTCTCTGTTGGATTATGTTTGGTGATCTGGTAGAGACTCAGGTCTGCGTTTAGGTCAGTTGTGGCCTTGCGGCTGAAGCACGTTTTTGTGCAGTACTGCGGAGGGGCCGACAGATGGCGCTGTGGTGCTGGTGCTGCCCGTGGCTTTGATCCAGGGCAGGGAGAGCAGTGATGCTCCTGTGGTCGTGGTGGCCGTCATAGTGACTTGGATCATCTGGTCGCGCTGGATGAGGCGTATGAGAGTCTTGAGGCGCTCCAGAGAGGCCTGGGTGTCCCGCTGTTGACCCAGGAGACGCTCTTTCTGCTCCATGCATTTCTGTTGAAACACCTAACACACTTTAACATCACACAATAAATGCTCTTTGCATGAATCAAAATTACAATGGGGGAAATATATTATACAGGGTTTCCACACCTTAGTTAACTTCAAGTTCAAGGACTAAATGTGGGGACATATTTCAAGGGAGAACACGGTTACAGATACATTGTTACAGTTCCCTTTCGAGGGAACTCGCGCTGCGTCACTGCGGTGACACTTTGGGGACGCCTCCAGGTGTAAGTGCGTCTGAATGTGTATATCAAATTCAACCAATGGTGAGGCTTACAAAGACAGGATGATGCGGGAGTCAGGAAGAATATCACCTATCTGAAATATTGCCAAAGACGGCGTTACAGGGACGCAGGAAGTATGACAAGAGAGACGCAGCGTCTCGTTCCCTTCTCAGGGAACAACAATTACATACGTAAGCCAAGACGTTTTCATGTTTCAAACACAACTATGCAAAATGGCATTTTGATATGAACCAACATTTGCATACAGAAGATATAAGCATTTAAAGTGAGCAGTTTAGCATGTGTGCTTAAAAAGTCTCTATTTTTTATAATATTATCCTACACTACACAGGGAATAAAATTGCATAAAATAGATTCAAGCACTTTCAATGACCTGTATCTATGTATGTATATTTTCAAAAACTTCCCAGGGCCTAAAATTTTCCTCCCAGATTCACAAACTTTCAAGGAGCTGTGGGAACCCTGATTATATTATATTATATTCCAACTCGTGGGAAAGCTGCCATCTCTCTTAAACTGAATGGATGCCCGCAATTATGTTAGGGGCGGAGCCACGTGCGCTGGCTCCAGTGCATCATCAAGTCACTGTTTTAGCTCCACCCAATTAATCCTAGAAGAAATCTGAAAAACCTGTTTACCTCCACAATTCAGTACTACATAGTTTAGTTTTTGTAACGTGTTTCAGCAATACTTTTATGATGTGTTTAGTAACAATTTTCCAGATCGACTTTACAGAGACTTTAAAATCCAAAAGATTCTTACCGATAGAGATTTTCCAAGTCTTTGGTCGTGTTCGCTCAGATGTTCACACTCTTTCTTCAGTTCACTGTTTCTTCTCATTAGTTTTCTTCTTTCCTCCTCTCTCACTGCACAATCACATCAACACACAATCACGTCACACAATCATATCAAACTATAATCACACAATCACATCAACACGAGCACATTCACAACTCTGTATGCAGAATAATGTTGATGCAGATGTCATATAAACATTGATGTAATGACTCCAGATGTGATTGTGAGCTCTTTACCTGCTTTATGTGTCACGTACGACTGAATGAAGTTCTGCGGCCAGGTTAAGTTCTCTTTGTTCAAAACCTTACACAAATAAAAGAAGATGAGCAGATCGCTCTTATTTCCCTTCATCTCAATGTCCTCGTACAGTTTTACAGATGTATAAATATATATATGAGTTAAAGTGTGTGTGGTGACGTACTTTCTTCTGGCACTTGGGGCACATCCACATGGCCCTGTTGGCAGTTTTAAGAGGTGGTTGGAGGCAGTCGGGGTGGTACGCTCGGGTACAGGTGTGGCACGGCTGCAGATCTCCTTCCTGTTTACAGACTGCACACTGATCATCATGCTGCAGCTCCTCCTGTACAGCACACACAGAGTTAAAATTAAACACACTGACAGATTTAACGCATGCTAAACTAAACCCTCATCACATTATACATCTCCTTTAAAAACTTAAACACATAACAATGTGTAATGCCATTTATAACAATGTGTAAATCAAGATGTAAGGTGTCAAGGTCAGTGTCAATGATACGTGAATTAAACTAAATGAAATCAGAAATGAATGCACAAACAAACATGCACACACACACACACACACACACACACACACACACACAAACATGTGCAAGCACACACACATATAAGCAGTGATGTTAGAGACGTACCTTCCAGCCCAGTTCCTCAGAGTCTGGCGTGTGAGTAAAGGTAAGCAGACAGTACAGTAGGTTAGTAGCCGTTACAAACACCAGAGAGAGTTATGAAAGTTAACCAGCAGTGTTGCTATCAGGTTAAAGCAGTGAATGATTAATATTAAACATCACACAGACATCACTGGTTATTCAATAACTTGTTGTTACTTTAACTACATGCACACACTTTCAGCAGAACCGATGACAATTTATCTTTGTTAAAACTGCAATTCATAACTTTTTTTAATAAAAATAAACAAAAATCTGTAAATATGCAAGTACATAAAACATTATGTGTTATAAACTTTCTCCTAACACTAACACTGCATCTAAAATCACCTACTTCAGTACTATATAGTAGGCGAAAAACAGTAAGCAAGGTGAGTAGTATTCAAAATTCAGTACGCGAATGTCAGACTACTTTAGGCTGGATGTTTTGAGTGTGTATTCGATGGAGGCTTTAACGTCCCTTAACCCCTTCAGACCCTGCGTCCACCGGAATGGACATCGCATGTATTGTGGTACGAACCAATAAAAATGCTGATCAACCAATTAAAATAAGGGACACGAATAAAAACAGTTCTGAAGGGATTAAGACCATGACAGCTGAGGAGGCGGCAAAAAAATTAATAAAATAAAAATACTGAAAATCGATGAACCCGGCAGCTCTTTATGCGATCTTTAGGTACCAAGAAATGTATAAATGTACTTATTAAACCATGCATATATAAATGATTGTCAGGATTGTTCATAGGTCAAAGGACAAACAGTACAAGTCACATGATAATGAAAACCTGGCAGATGTCTGAAATATATTTATACTGCACCCACACATACTATAAATAACACGAGAGTTTGTATGATAAAGCTGTAGATAAATCACCTTTTTCAAGATGTATCATCACGATACACCGTTTCAGATGCAGCGTAAGATTACACTCATCATTTTAACATAATCTGACTAACTGTGTGGGAAATCATTTGATTTCAACCCCAGAAAAAGAGAAAAAAGGTTGTAACCTATAAAGTTTTGTTTCAAACCGAAGTGATATCTTTTTTTAGCATCTACAACCATATTGGTGAGAAAGTCTAATTATATAAAGACTAGAAAAGAAAATGAATTTCATCTAAAAATCTGAGAACTATGTTTGGATTAACTTGATTAAAACACAAAAAAGGTGTTAGGGTTAGGTTAATTACAATTGTTTAAAAAAGTAATAATGTTATGATGGATTTTATATTTTAAAATTAAACATTTGAGTAAAACAATAAGATCTACAAAATATTTCTGTAAATCTGCTTTGCAAAAATACATATTATAAAAACGCTGAATTCAGAGTTTCTTTATATGTAAAGAGAAGCAGAAATTTACCTCTCGCAGACAGAAACATTGGACTGCTCAAGAAATGTGAGGCGAGACGTTTGCGCTAAAAGGAAAATACAAAAAGGTTACAAATGACCTTAAACATTATAACTTATAATGATTTCTATATTATAATTTTAAGGAATAATGACAGACAGACAGACCTCGGGTTCAAACAGGCCACTGTATGCAGGGTTTGCTGTACTGCGCCGTTTTCTCTCCTGCCTTTTACTCTGAATCTCTGATAATAATAATTAAAAACTTTAACAACATCAGGCTGAAGTCATCATCATCATCATCATCATCATCATCATCATCTGTACATATCAGAAACAAGATAACTGATTTTAATGTGATTTAAATATTGTGTTCTATATGTGCCATTGATTATTAATATGAATGCTTTTGTAAACATCTCACGTGTTGTGTATATGATGTTGTTTATGTTGAATTCAAATGCACGTATAAATCTGCGTCCCGTCTCACATCTCAATTCACATTTCAATTCAAATGTAGTAATTGATTTGGATTGAAAATGGATTTTAGTTTTGAAAACCACAAACCCCTGACGCTCACTGAGTCTCTCGTACAAAATCAAACAGACAGCATCACTCACCCTCCAGATGTTCAGTAGTGACCAGACCCAATGATACCATGAAAGCAATTTTCTGTAGATTGGAAAGAATTCAATACATTAACAGTGACATTAAGCAATGCTTTGGCTTTAACTTCTCTCTTTAATTCAACTAGTTAGTCTCAGCTTCAGTCGACCACCAACATGCGATCTCATATCTTACTGGCATGAATTACACAACAACACAAACAAACACTTTATTTATAAAAGTGATCAATCTAGACTGTTTTTAGTGTACCTCAGGATCCTCCTCTGTGTTTTTGGCTGGTGTCGAGGGTTCAGAGGTCACTTCATCTACAGCACGATCTGTCTGACACGCTGGCGAGCTGCTGGGAATCTGTGGCTGGATGATGATAACCTGAAGATCACATTAAAGCGTAACTAAACCCCTGGTCAGAGCCTGACTCCACCCACTGGCAATATTTGAAAAATGCAAGAAAAGTGGGCAGATCCCAACGGAGATAGAGGGGACGAACTAAGCTCGTACCAAGCATGTGGTGAGATCGTAACAAGGGCGTGGTGAGCTTGAACCTGCTTACATCACGAGATATTTTTTGGACCCAACATCCAATAGGAAAATTCAACTGCAGTAGCCACCGTTCAACCTGAAGAGGGCAGCACTCAGACGTTTTTACAACATATAATGTAGTATTGAAACACTTAATATCCAAATGTCAAAAAACTTACTAAAATCAATGAACAGCACTAATAAAGCTTCATTTTTACAGATTATTAACTTAAAAAAGTTGGTTTAGGGTTTAGTTACTCTTTAAACTGGTTTAAGCAGTCATATAGAAGAAGTAAAAACAGGATTATATGTTTATAATGTTTTATAAATGTTTGTTGCCAGACCTCTAATTTAACTCTTTCATGCATGCTGATATTTAGTTTAGCTTTTGTTTAAGTGTATTGGTTTTGTTTGTTTGTTTTACCTTTTGATATATTTGTTTTACCTTTTTGCATCCCATGTCTGTCATTATTATTATTTATTATGGTGATGATGAAGATGATGATTGATTCGTCTAATAGGAAGTGAGGTCATGCGGGTCAAGGGTTACATGTGCACATTTATTGTTGTAGCCTATGATGCACCTGAGAGAGAGAGACTCAAGACGTTGACTCGCGGTTATGCCGGTACACCGCTGAGTCTGAAGTAATTAGTGCCTTTTAAAGTTGCGTTTTGGACTCATTTCCCTCTCAGTTTGTATGCAGCCAGCGAGGTATGTTTGTGTATTTTTTGATGCTTTATTTCTTGATTTATTTGCTCTTTTGATTGTGTTGTTAGATTGTTTATATTATGTTTTCTACTGTTTTAAATAGTTTGTTGGTGGATAAAGGATGAATTAAATAAACAAATAAATCCATCAGTAAACGAAGAACTTTGGTTTGCGTGTTTTTTGGAGGGGAGTGACATTTAGTATAACTTCAGTTTTATTTAAGTATATTTAGTATAATTTAGTACAATCACGCTGTAAATTTGTGTGTTGCTTGGCAAGATGCAACAGCTGAACCGGTTCCTGTTAACCTAACCTAAGCTTATGGGAGACTTGATGCTTAGATTAACCATTGAATCTTGGTTTATAAGCAATCTTCAGTGAGACACATCAGATGTATTACATTCACAAGCCTGAAATGGCTTACAGTACATCAAAACATTAAGATATTTAAATGAATGATTTGTTGTTCATATGTTCAAGTAGGTTAATATAAAACCCTACAGTGTGTATGATTGTATTTATTTGTTTCAACGCCTCACCAACACATTCATAATCTAGTTGAGCATCATAAGGGATCTTCTAACCTTGCTGTCCGGGCTTAAGATCAGAGGCTGCACCTTGATGGCCTCGGTGACTCCCGACACCCCGTGAGCCGCGGGCGAAGCCGCTGAGATGATGGCATATGCCACCCCGGGGCTGGTGGAGGCACCTGGTGTGGGTGTGGGCGATGACAAACTCTCCTCTTGCCCGTTGGACAGTCTCTCGTGCCTGAAGGTGCTGTTGGCAGTTGGCAGAGATGCGCCCTGGCTCTTTGGGCTGACCACAGCCATGCCCCGCGACACGGCCAGCGTCTGGCCGGACTGCTGCTCTCGACATGGACTGTGGGGAAGGCTGTCTGGAATGAGAGTCTTTGGCCTAACCTACAGAGACATAAACCAGCTGTTTAGTCCTGATGTAAGCCGGTAGCATATGGGTCTTGGCATTGGGTTAAATGAATAATGAATGTGTGTCTGTATGGATACTTCCAACAGTGTTTTTTGCTGGTTCATTCGTTGTCTACTCAACTAGTTGGCATGTCAGTGTAAATCTTAGTGACTCATAAACAACAGTAAAAATCTGCATTAACTACTCATGTGCATTCATTTCATTGTAAGTTGCTATACAATTACTGTTTTTTTCCTTTACACTACAGAAATCTAAGATAAATGAGGCTGTTTGTGACGTGTAAACGATGCATAAGTTTAATTTCATAAAAAGTTTATTAAGTATAGTGCGATACCTGAGGTAGCACGCTGGGGGAGTGTCCCGCCAGCCTCTGCAAAGAGCTCACGTGAGGCACCTTGATGGGGATCGCAGTGAGAGCTCCCAACATCTGTGAAGGGAGAGAGACAGAGAACAACACAGAGAGAGAGAGAGAAATAAAGGTTAAACTTCATGAGAAAGATACTCATCACACCACAAATATTAGCTGAACCAGTCAAACACATAACCCTTAGGTTAGGCAATTGTAATGTCATCAAGTTAATGTTTTAACCATAATTGTTTAAAATAAAATATAAAATAAAAATAAATAAATATTATAAAATAATATATAAAATAATATAAAATATAAATATAAAGTATTAAATAATAAAAAAAATATATATATATAAAATATAAAATAATATAAAAAATAAAATAATATAAAAAATAAAATAAAAAATAATATAAAGTATAAGATAATATACAATTTTTATCTCAGAATCTTATGATGGAGAACTTATGATCTTCATTTTTGCACAGTCCATTTTAAAATAACTTAATAAAATAAATGTGAGGAAAAAATATGGGACCTGTTTTACTTCACATGTTGAGTGAAAATGATGGATTTTATGTTCTGTGGTCATCACCACTTCATTGTTTTTGCCACATCGTTTGCCTTTTGATCTCTATGACAGATAGATGCAAATCTGATAAAGCACATCAGAGATCATAAATCCTGTATTTAAGTATAATCTGTAACTTTAAGAGTCATGCTGAATGCTACTTTTATTATGTAGTTAGATATGAGCTGAACTCTGACTGTGTTTCCTGTTTTTATATAACTTAAAGAAACGAGACCACAGTTTGAGCTCCATCTCTGTTTATTGTGTGATGGCAGGCTGACGCGAGGAGGCGAGGAGACCTCAGGCCTGTTCCCATGACAACAGCTCAGATGAAATGTCTTACTCTGTCAGGGCTGTGATTTTAGTAATTGCTGAATCCCGGCAGCCTGAGCCGTAACCTTGAGCTCCTTTTATTCTGGATTATTTTGTGAAAGATCTGAATTAAACAGCATGAGGTTAAGTTCCCGTCAGTACATTCACATGTGCTATGAGTATTTTAAAATAGACCAAAGAATGACTGAAGGTCCTGCCAACGGTTCAATGAAACGACTGTAGTATTCTTGGTACTTTACAAAACCCAAACTGAAAAGAAAAATAAAGTACTTAACGTTCATTGTCAACCTCAGGAGATTGTAATTGTTGTAACTGAATGTCTTTATAGCATTTTAAACCTGATTGTGTTCATTTGTTAAATTACACTCATTAACAGAACATAAGAATCTAATAGAAAAATTTAAAGGTTTACTTTGTTTAACATTTGCAAAAACATTTAGTTTTTTGGTAATTAAAATGTAATAAATGTTTTTTACTGTAACTTAATATTAACATTAACAACAAACCTACTTTGCGGTTTAGCGTGCATCCCCTCGCGGTTTAGCGCACATCCTTTGCAGTTTAGCGCACGTACTTTGTGGTTTAGCGTGCATCCCCTCGCGGTTTAGCGCACATACTTTGCAGTTTAGCGCACGTACTTTGTGGTTTAGTGTGCATCCCCTTGTGGTTTAGCGCACGTAATTTGCGGTTTAACGCACGTACTTTGCGGTTTAGTGCACATACTCTACGGTTTAGCACACATTCTTTGCGGATTAGCGCACGTACTTTGTGGTTTAGTGCGCATCCCCTCACAGTTTAGCGCACATATTTTGTGGTTTAGCGTGCATCCCTTTAGCGCACATCCTTTGCTGTCTAGCGCACACCCTTTGCAGTTTAGCGTGCATCCCCTTGCGGTTTAGGGCACGTACTTTGCAGTTTAGCGCACGTACTTTGTGCTTAAGTGCGCATCGCCTTGCGGTTTAGCGCACGTAATTTGCGGTTTAACGCACGTACCTTGCGGTTTAGCGCACATACTCTACGGGTTAGCGCACATACTCCACGGTTAAGCACGCATCCCCTTGCGGTTTAGCACGCATCCCCTTGCGGTTTAGCGTGCGCCTCTCTCAGTTAAGTGTGCGTCCTCTCGCAGTTTACTTTACTGTCAAATGATGTCTGTCTCTTATACATTAGCTTATTTGTGTTGACAAAATGTAAAACACCAGCAATGTGATACAGTTAATAGAAATCATCCATGACCCCAAGTGGGGGTCATGACCTTTAAGTTTGACCTCTGGATTAAAGGCTTGTTACAGGTGGTCTGTTAGGGTTCAATGAGGCAGTTAACAGCTGCTTTGAGGTCATTCTGACAGCTGGTTAATGAAACTGTCAGTTACACATCTACATAAATCTGCAGACAGAATCAGTAGAGGATTATTTACAGTAAGACTGCATAATGGCTATCTGGGTTTAATGTCAGCCGGAGATCTAGATGATGATCTTTTAAGATGATGGTTTCTTCCTTTCTCATCAGATAACAATGTACACCACATGGTGGTGCTGTAAGCAGTTAAAATAATCCACTTGATTGCCCCGCTGTCTTCAGCAGGAGATGAATGGAGGGGGGAAAACTATTTATTTCAATGAATGCTCCCCTGAACCGCAGAACCACACGGTAACCTCAGAGATTTACTGTAACAAGCGATCAGATATTTTACAGCACTAAAAACTTGTTACTGCAAAAAATAAGTACAATATGACATCAAAACTGTTCTCAGATCTCTTCACATAGAGACCGTATGTGATTCAATTAACACTTGATGTTTGCCGTGACTGCAGCACACCAAACCATGAAAACATCAACCTCATTCACGTACATCTGTGAGGTCTCACGCCACATCTGCACCGTTGACAATCTGCTACTGTCTACAACAACTAACAAATACAAAATAATTATAATAAATACACTTTTTGATGGGAAGACCTGAAAAATCTTGTGTTTTTTAATCCTACACAACACGTTTGCATTTTACATTTATGCATTTGTCAGATGCTTTTATCCAAAGTGACTTACAGAGCATTATAAGGTTGACATATGTGTGACGTTTTGCTCTGTTAAAGCAATGCTCTACTACTGAGCTATACAGGAGCATCGTTTTGATATAACAAATATAGCACATAACAAAAATCATTTTATTTGAGATTTTACTCAGATGTGGAAATGAAGTGGCCATAGCAGGCATGCGGGTCTTCAAAAATAGAAACGTCGACTGAAGATGCATTTCAATGTCTAGTGCAGGCACTCAGCTGTTTATAATGAAAGACATTCAATATTTGCCGGCATTAACCTTGCGCTGGCAGTCTGACGTCATTATTCAAAAGGCTTTAAGCACTAACAGTTTCATATTTTACAAAGTACAAAGTTTCTGAGTCGCAAAATTGTTGGGTTTCAATATAGGCAATAAAGTCGATTCAAGAGATTCCTGGAAACTAACTGCTAGAGTTTCTGCTTGAAATAGAAACCTCACCGCTGGGATCCAGTAAAAATAGACGCCAAGACATCTTTACAAAAATGCAAGGGGTGTTTTAGACAACAAAGCTGCAGTTTTATGGAGTCAAAATTTAAATCTTAAAATGAATACTTGAGCAATTCTGACTTTTTTGTGTTTACATTAATTTGTGTACTGTAAAAATCAAACAAAATCTCACTTTGAAAGTTGTAGCACTCAGACATTGATATTTAAAGTCCCTGTAAAGTAAGATGTTAAATGTGTTCTGAGTTTGGGACACCACAGAAAAATGTGCGATGAAATTTAAATTATGGAAAAAAATGCCAAGTAAATAAAACAAGTTATTAAAATCTTGGAAAAACAGGCGGTCTCAAACGCTGGGGGCGTGTCCTCTGTTAGCGTGGAAACCACACCCACTGGCGGGAAAGCTGCCGATTCTCTCAACTTTCATATACTGCTACAACCTAAATGAATGTTTGTGATTGGGTTAGAGGCGTGGCCATGCTCGGTAGCTCCAGTGCATCATCGAGTCACTGTTTTAGCCCCGCCCAAATAATCTTGAACAAAGAAACTGTTTAACCTCTCGTTGTGCACTAGTTCATGTGCAGGATGATTTTTTAGTCTTTTTAAAGCTGCTAACAATATCTATATTGCCTACTGTCTACAAACATTAATAAAATATACATCGTTTAAAAGATCTAAGGGTTTAGCATCAGCGTATGGTCTCTGTTTTGAGATACAGATGCTCTAGCATCCTGAGTGTAGAATTTTGTGATAAAAGTCCAGATGACAACATGCAGAATATAAACGGGACTTTTTACCTTTGTGTTGATATAACGATAGCAAGTCGAATCCAGTCCGTTTCAGATGTTGTGTGAATAACCCATGAAAACCGTCTAATAAAATACATCCAATGTAATCCATGAAATATAGATACATAGCCTGTTGTTTACATCAGATTTTGCATTAAGATCTTGTAATAGAATATAATATACAATCTGCGGACTATTTGCGTCATAAACACTGTATATGAGATTACACTTTAGGTTTTGCTAAACACATAAACACGCAGTCAAACTTTGTTTTTTAAAAGTTGGCGGAAGTTTAATACATAATATCCAAACAGCTCTGTCAAATACCGTGATGTCATCTGGCTCTCTTGTTCCTCCAATGACTACATGGAAAATATTGATAGACAAAATGTATAGCCAATTAGATAACGAATTCAACGATCTTTGTGTGACGTTTTATTTCTTGGTGTGGAAACGGCATTTTATACGCTAACATAAGTATAAATAATAATAAGAACGAACGTGTCTGCATGTAAACAAAAGACTTTTATTTTGGGGCTGACTGGCACTTAGAAAAGGCTTACAAAAACCCCTACAAGAACCCTTTTTTTTTGGGCCTACAAACGTGAAACATAACTTTCTTAGACTTGTGGCTTTGGCATCATTGCATTTCTAGGTTTCACTCACATATTTATCATTAAGATTTTTAGTAATAAAGAGATGTTATGAAAAAAAAGTTTTATTCCAAAGTACTTCAGCCTCTCTAACTTTTTAAATTTTTAACTTAATGTTGAAACCTGGAAAATGAAGCTCACAGCATCTTCTCTCTAATGATACCATAGTTATGTGTATACTCTAAATGGTTTAGTAAAAACAACCATTTTAGTGAAAGTAGGTCTTTTCATGGTTTGGGCCAGAGTGGGGGTGCTTTTTTAAGAGAATAACGATCTAACTCCATGAACTCCAATCTTTTTGGGGTGTTTCAGCAATATGGTTCTAACATTTATAATGTGTGCAAAAACAATATTTAAGACTGTCTTAACAGGGACTTTAAAAACGGTTGAATATTCAAAACGCTGCAATTTGTTAAACATTCAACTAAGCAACTAATACACATTGTTAGAACCCCACCATAAGCTCTCTTCAGAACCGTCCTGGACAAACTTACAGCTTGTGTAAGTATAATAATGCCATTAGCATGGGCATCCACACCGGACCGCAAACCCCTCATTATCCAGCTCCACATGACTAGCCAGGTGGTCTGAGATGTCTGCCCCCCTCCCATGTTCCCAACACAACAGAAAGCCTGTGATTGGCTGTTCTCCTGCCGTGTGATGGGTGTTTTAGGGTCTGAATCAGTGGGCAGCTGGAGGAGCAGAAAACAGCTTCAAATCTCTGAAACAATACAGCCATAAAAGGCAGTAAAACAATCCCGGCGCTCCGGGCAGGAGGAGGAGGGGGAGGGGAAGGAGAGGAGGGGGTGGAGGAGTGAAAGGAGCGGTGGAGGGGGGTGACTACTCATGCGAATGAAGAGTCCTTTCTGTTGGGAAGTACTCTGCTATTATTTATAAAGTCCTGTACTGGCAGAGAGTCCCGTCAGAGGAGACAACATGTTCAGCTTGAAAACAAAAACAAACCAGCGAGAGATGAGCACCATTTCATAACACTGACTAAAATGGCAACAATGAAAACACAAACGTTTGCTGACTAAACACAACATTAATGTTTTGGTGGCTATGCGATTGTGCATCACAATAATTCGTAGTAGTATTATTGCTTGTATAATAATATCGCACTGCACAGCCAATCATACCTTGACATGTTGAAATTACATAGAAAGTTAGCGCCTGATGTTTGTGTAGCGTTTGTGCGATTGTTGTGCTCTGTCGTACCTGCGAGCGCCTGACGTTTGTGCGATTGTTTGGTGCTGTTGTACCTGCAAGCGCCTGATGTTTGTGTAGTGTTGTGTGATTGTTTGGTGCTGTTGTACCTGTTAGTGGCTGATGTTTGTGTAGCGTTTGTGCGATTGTTGTGCTCTGTCGTACCTGCGAGCGCCTGACGTTTGTGCGATTGTTTGGTGCTGTTGTACCTGCGAGTGGCTGATGTTTGTGTAGTGTTGTGTGATTGTTTGGTGCTGTTGTACCTGCAAACGCCTGATGTTGGTGTAGTGTTTGTGCGATTGTTTAGAGTTGTTGTACCTGCGAGTGCCTGATGTTTGTGTAGCGTTGTGCGATTGTTGCTGTTGTACCTGTTAGTGGCTGATGTTTGTGTAGCGTTGTGTGATTGTTTAGTATTGTTGTACCTGTGAGCGGCTGATGTTTGTGTATTGTTGTGTGATTGTTTAGCATTGTTGTACCTGCGAGTGCCTGATGTTTGTGTAGCGTTGTGGGATTGGTGCTGTTGTACCTGTTAGTGGCTGATGTTTGTGTAGCGTTGTGTGATTGTTTAGTATTGTTGTACCTGTGAGCGGCTGATGTTTTGTCCGGTGGGCGTTTGGAGGTTGATAGGGGACGTCTGGAGCACTTCGGAACTCGACGTCTTTTGTCCATTAATGTGTGCTGTCACCATGGTAACGGGATTCTTGGCCGGCACCACGGAGATGGCGATGCTCTGACTGGGCGGCTTGATGAGGGCGAGGGGTTTGGCGGCCGTCCCCACAGGACAACTTCTGACGGCGAGCTTCTATCAAACAAAACACACAAACGGCAGCACACAATTAACATTCAATGTGCCGAGGGCTCTGATTCTGAATCAGTGATTTCACTCCATTTGTGTACAAACTTATTCATGTTTCACAGCAGAACTATAAGACCAATAGAAGAAAGATGAAATCTAAAGTGTCTGCTCGCTGTGATTCTCTAATCTAAACTTCAGGGACTAGTTTTTATAGTCTTGAATTAAGTTTAAGACACCGCACTAGTAATACGTAACCTTATTTAAGACAGGACTTTATCATCTGAATCTGTTTGCTTTTTTCACAGTAGAGTTCATAGCACATCTGCTCTTAATATTTCATACTTCGTTCTCATTTCTGAACTGCTTTTATGGTTTTGTGAGAGCTGGGGGAGGGGGAGAGAGACATTCAGAGACAGAGAAAGAGAAAGAGAGAGATTGTCTCTTAGATATGAAGGACATATTGAAAAGTCCTTCATTCAGAGCGTAAACAGTCAATATATCCTGACAGTCACTTGTATTCATAATGTTGTTTCTCACAGACACTCAGTTTATGATGAAAGAATCAAACCCTTTAGACTCAAAACACATTTCAAATTCAGGCGTGATGATGTGTTCTGAGAAAAGTCTTTTATCATGTGAACATTTAAATATTCAGTGTAAACTTTGCAAGATAAAAATGCAAATAGTAAATTTCAATACAATAAAATGTAATATAATAAAAGTCACCCATTATACAACAATACAATTTGCAGATGTAACATTCATGAATTGAGCATGATGAAAAAGAGCACAGGGGCACAGGGGTCTTTTGATCATCGTTTTAAAACTTAAGACTCAATGCAACACCTAATAAGAACCAACTGCATGTCTACATTGAATTAAAAGGGATTCACAGAATGTTCGGCAATATAAACTATTCAGCCAATAAAAGCAAAACATCATCTTTCTTTAAAAGTGCTTTCCCCCATTTTTTCTGTCTTCATAAATTTATTCTGTCTTTTATTCCTTTTTTTTTGCCGAGTTTCCATCACACTGATTTTATGCGCATTTTGAAATATTGCAAAAACGAGTAATGGAAATGCCAAATTTCTAATAAAAATCCCTTAATTTGCAAACAAATTTTTATCTAGCTTGAGGTATGACTTGTAAATGTGAATAATGGGAGATGGAAACACATTTGCCAAATAAATTTTGACACAGCGAAGATTAAACCCATGTGACTGATCGTCTAACTTCCGCTGTCGTTGTCTTTATCATATATGGGGCTCAACATTGTCTTAGTGCCCTAGCTGTTAGTGCCTGCATAAAAAAATTGCTTTTTTTCTTCTGTGCATAGCATTCAGTTTGGCAATTACAAGCTGTACTGCTAGTTAATTTATAACATGCCAAATTGTAACTAAATGCAGTCCTGACTTCATTTTCTAAGCATGCCTTGTTAAATTTACTTTTGGTTACTAACACCACCGTCATTTGCTCAAACAACTTGATGGAAACGCACCTAATTTTCATGTTTTCTTTATTGCGAATTTCGAAAAAAAATCAATTCGCGTTTGGATAGAAACCCAGATAGTGTTTTTATATCCTTACTAGTACAAACATTAGTCACAATCAGTGCAGCAGAGGAGACCACAAGACTGCAAGAGACTCTTCCCATCACAATAACATGCGACACACACACACACGCACGGCGGTCGCATTCACTGCGGGTGGAGGGGTGCAGCTGATCTCCATGAAAACTAAATTCTGGCTTTCTCAACATTCTTCTCAAATCAGCATGTCGAACAGGAACGCTAATACAGCACCATCACAGCAGTCTCTCTCTCTCTCTCTCTCTCTCTCTCTCTCTCTCTCTCTCTCTCTCTCTCTCTCTCTCTCTCTCTCTCTCTCTCTATATATATATATATATATATATATATATATATATATATATATATATCGTTTTTTGTGTGATTTAAAGGGACTGAAGAAATATGAAGAATAAATAGCAGTATATGCACATGAGGTTTGTTTCAGGTATAGTCCTGACATTTATTCAGAACATTTGTTGATTTGTTTGCTGTCATGGCCATCAGTCGTGGTGTTTTGACACATTATTATTATTAAAGAAACTGTTATAAACATTTCCAGATTTGGCCTGTGATTCAAGAGGTTGTTCTTCTGGAAATCATGCTAATGTTCTGGTGCCATCTTTACTGTGAATAGTTTTGTTGCAGGAAGTCTCTGGCAGTTACCGTTTTGCCATCTGTTTTGTCATACTGCGAATAAGCATTTACTGTTATTGCCAAACAACTGATTTGTGGTGAACAACACAGAGCGTGATAAAGTCCTTCTTCTGTTTACAACAGCGAAAGCTGCTGACCAGCATGAACCGTGAATAAACCCTGATCCAGAGCCATAGAACAGGTGCAGTAAAAGTCATTTTAAGTGTGTGAATGCCGCACGCGAGGAGATTACTGCTGTGTCGTTACTCATTAATACCCTCACAATGCATGCGCTGGCTTTATTGTTTCTAAAGATCAATGTAATCCACAGACACCTTCACAACTCGCATCTGGACACCACCTTTAACCCCGAAGCCCCTTTCAGCTTCACACAGCTCATTGTCTCAAAGGTCACCCCCACATACAGTACAACAAACAGAATAGAAAGGGTTAAACTGGGTGGAAATGATTGGTTCATATTTGATCTGGTCTGTGGAAACTGCACTTCTTTACGATCACGTGCCAAAACTAATATATCTGACACATCAGGAGTTATTTCCCAGCATGCCGAGCAGGAGAGAGTTGTTCTGGTGATGATGGGGTTTTTGAATGGGGGTCTTTGACACACAAACACTCATGAAAGACTTTTAAAGCGCTGTAATGAACTGCTCGACTCCCTCCATTCAGTCCGTTTTTCCTGTCAACATTCAGCTTCCTGTTTTATTGTGTTGTGCTCAATGACTGAAGGACGAGCGCTCACCTGCAGACCTGAGAGAGGTTTGATCGACTGTTTGACGGACGCAAATGCGTAAGATCCAGTTCTTAGGGGTTGTGCACACCAAAACTTTTAAACGCGGCTGAAAACGCCTGGAGGATGGCGAATGCCAGCTTTCTTCAGCTAAGCGCTTTGGTAGCTCTGATACTTCAGCTGTGAGCCGGTTGGTTGCTGTGGTAATGTCCCACCTCTCCTCCACTGTGCATGGACAGCCATGTGAGAACTGACATTCACCCAAAATTGAATATTTTTCAACTCTCGCCGTTCAGCACTGAGCGCAGAAAAAATGCAGAGCGCCAGTTTTTTAGCGCGGAAGAAAACCGCTAGCTGCTGGCTTATTTGAAAAACGCTGACCTTCCATTGGAAACAATTGAAAACATGCGCCGGCCGCCGGTGTAAAAGCTTTGGTGTGCACGCCCCCTTACAGTGCCTTAGGATATTAACTAGAAATCCAACGATCAACCGGACACAGACTTTGGATTGGATTGGCCGATTTTATGCATTATCGGTCGGACCGTTAACCGTCAGTCTCCAAGACAGTCCTTTTGTGGCCAGTGCCGCAAATAATAACTTCACAGAAAATATACAGCGGCGATAAAATGATAGCAAAAGACTGCTTTGACTGGACATGTTTTAAAGTGCACTGTTATAATGTTGAGCATCCACAACGAGTTAAACAAAAGTCTTGCATATTGTGCAACTAGTTGCACCTTGTATAAAAAATGTATGTTGTATCCAGACTGATATGTTAGATGTGCAGCATTGCACGGAACCGGCCGAGGTGCCGCTACGGGTGCACTTTGGGAGCGGACTGTTTGCTTTTGAATCATGGTAATGACGTCATACGCCATTTGGTTTGCGCAGCCCAACACACCACCAGTCTTTACTATGGACCACATGCGCTTGTAACGCTGACCTCCAAATGGCGTCATAACCACAAAAAATAAATAAATAAACCCACAAGATCATCATTTTCGTGATCGATCATCAATTCCACATTCGAGTACTCATGCCACACGTACAGCCAGATGAAGAAGACGTAAAGTTGATTTCATCCAGATGACCTGAGCTCACGCTCCTTAAACATGAGGTGATCCACTGGAGAACTCAATAAGCCGGCAGTGTTATGTGCACGCATGCTGTGTTTGCCAACGGCCTCAAGCCGGACCGTAAGAACCTCCTGCCGAATATTAGGCAATCCTGAGCCAATCCTGTCTGCTGCAATGACACGGCTGAAGATGGGCAATGCTTTTCATGTTGAAGGTCGATTCACATCGATTCACTAGAATATTAGTCACAGCTACATCATTCTGCCACTACAATATTACATATTACACGCAAACTACAGCGAGATCTGAATCTAGCCGTTTATCAGCTATACAATCAGTTTCTCCTCAGGCTGTTCCTGTGTGTCCTCATAAAAGTCACAAAGGTGAAACACAGACCACCTGTCACCCGTCGGCGAGCCTGCGGCCATCAGATAAGATTCACAACACAAACAACTAAACCAGCAGCTACACACATTCCTGCAGAGAGAACAGATTCACGTCTTATCACATATACAGCTGGACACGCTGACACATTCATCTATTGATTCTTTTTTGATTTGTTGAGAAGATGAACTTGTTTCTTGAGATGGTTTTTGATTAGATGATTAATCCTTTGCGAAATCTGACAATAAATAATAAGAACATCTACCATAAGTATTTCAAACTTTTACTGTATAGCTTTTCTGTTGTACATGACAAATGATGGCCAAAAAACACAAGTCTCTATGGAGCGTCACAAAGGGGCTGCTTGAGGTACCAATCATCTGTAGATGCGTAATTTTCAGATCCGTTTTGAGCATTGGATCCGTTAAAAATGTATTACTTTGCAACAACACAGCATGCCATACGCCGACCAGAAGTAATGTATTTCAGTGTATTCCAATCAAAAACTGTGAGGTGCAATTATTCATGCTTTTCTGTTTGACTTTATCAGTAACACTTAATGCTTAAGTGATAATACATTTTATTAATTTAATTAATTATTATTATTATTTTTAATCATGTTTCAAGATGTTCTCTCCAAAAATATTGTCAGTCTTTGTCATATATGCTTAGCTGTTAATCGTTTAATTCATTTGTATTCATTTATTAATTCCATAAAGTGAATATTCACAGATTAAAGTCTCTTTCACTGGAATGAGCTTTCATCCCATTGTGGCACAGATTTACGAATAAACACACTTCATTACAACTGCCACTAGGGGGCGAACTCTGACGGTCGTGTCCAAATTTCCTGTACAGCGGAAAGGTGGCTTATCGTTTTCTATTAAATACCTCAACTTAGTTGAAATTTCCAAAGTATAAAAAGAAAAGTGGCAAAATTAAAATGCAAACAACACTTCAGAGCATCATCATGCACTGTTAATGTCACATTAATTCTACACATAAACACTTATAAAGGTATTATATAATTTAAAAGAGCAAAGTCCAACATAAATACTGCCTGATACAGTCAGTGTAAGGAAACATGAACGGATCTTGTATAACACTGCAAACTGTTCTTATGTGTAGCGCAAGGGATTGTGGGTAGCAAGCGCTCATAACACAAGCTGTTTAAAATGATCCTCCATCCGGACACAACATACTAATAATTTGCACAGTGTGTGAGATGGAAAGTGTGTATTTTTTATTCAAACTATCATGTATAATTGAATATAATTTCTAATACATATTTGATATTATCTAATTGTAATGTTATTCTTTCACAGTCACGACACATGACATCTGAAGGGATGAGGAAATAATGTGGAAATGCTCCAGTAAAAACTGATATCTCCAGATTAACACAGA
The DNA here is from genome assembly GCF_027580225.2 of Misgurnus anguillicaudatus. NCBI lineage: Eukaryota > Metazoa > Chordata > Actinopteri > Cypriniformes > Cobitidae > Misgurnus > Misgurnus anguillicaudatus. The sequence goes on from NC_073337.2 coordinate 31,409,606, forward strand.
TGATTTATGTGTCAACACTGTTAAAAAGTTTTCTGTCCCTCAATTTTTGTTCAAAAATCACAACTCAAAGAGCAAGTGAACGTGGTCATGCAGGAAACATTACATGACTTATACCTGTTAAAGTTAGACGGGTGTGATTCAACCTAGCTGTGATATCTTCTTTGTTGTCATGGTGACATAAAGCAAGTCACTTTATTATGATACAAGGATACCAAAGAGCAGATCTTACATCCATCCACAATAAAACTCTTTCTTCTACCTTCCAGTAAACATCTGGGCCTGTTTACACTCACGTGTTACTGTAACTCAGTTTTTCTGTAGCAATCAACATTATAGCAGAAATGCTGCATAACTCAAATGATACTGAAGCAGGAACTTCCCCGTGGATAATATACAATGCACACTACTGAAGGTTTCATCAACCAAAATCAAATTCTGTTAAGCGTTAACGCCTGAGAGCGTTACATCTTAATGATCACAAATCCTCAATCTTCATTTCTTTCATTGTGCATCTAATCGATAAAATGTCATTTGTGAGCGTTGAAAGCGAGTTTGAAGCTGACGGTTTTCTTGTTTTAATTCACCAGCAGATCAATGACGAGACAACGGCGGGAGCGGAGTCGTGTCTGCACTGAAACGCTACTTTATCACGCAAGCAAATGAAATGCCACGCACAAGATACCACAGCTGGAGAAATCAATCTCTGCTGAACTATCACAGACAAATCTCACCACTGCGTATCTGCACGCCGTACAACAACAAACTCAAACATTTTTGGGTCAAAATGTGCTGCTGTGTGCTTAACATTTCTTGTTTTGCATTCCCAGTATGATAGACATTTTTATTTAGTTGTTCAGCAGGAGTGGAGGAAAGTTATTAATGCATTCAATAAACAAAGTCTTAATAAAGTCTAGGTTTTAAAAAGCAACAATCAAACTTTAAAAAGGCCCTTTAGATGGTCAGTGTCGTGAATTATTTAGATTTGATATCTTCAAGTATTTATACAGGAAGCACAGAGGATATATTACACGTATATCACACGTGTGAAAGTTGATCGCTCTCAGAAAACAAAAGAAGAGCCGTAGAGCTCCTTGAATGTTATTTCAGTGTTTTTTCTACTTCATTCTTTGAGAGGCGAGCTGAAGACCGATCAAACATGAATAAAGCATCTAATAAAGGCCTTCTGGATTACTGGATAATAACAGGCAAGAGTTTAAAAGCTTGAACTCTGCAGGATGTGGCGCTACAGGAAGAGATCTGAATAGCTGCAGTATTGGATTTCTACTGGACTGTATTTCTCTTTTAATCTTTACACCGAAATAAGATCTTAACTTTCCAAACATATGAAGAGGACCTCTGCTTTATTCCTCATTCATACACTATAAAGGGATCTTGTCTATGGCCTTCAAGGGTCAAAGTGCAGATGCAGACACAAAGCAAACTACTGTGCATTTATTTTCCATACAGCTCAAGATCATTCAGATTCATACTTCTTCTTCTTCTTCAAAAAAAAAAAACTATAATGGTGGGTTGCTATACTCCAGAGTTTAGATTGAACCACCAGCCTGTTATCCTAAAGATGTTATTGTTGGATCAGGTGTTTGATCGGGGTTAAAGCAAAGCTTCTTGCATTAAACAGTGGAAGCAAATGTGCATAAACGTGTCTGTTATTTCTGTCTGTCTGTCACACATCTCTTACAGTGACCTTGTCAGGAGCCAATCACAGCCTCATTCATTACAATGGGCGGTCCGTGTGTTTGAGTGACATCTCAAGGACGGCCTTCTCTGTCATCTTTCCTCTCTTTTTTATTGCCAACCTACTAAAGACATAAGTCTTAAACAGTGTTTGTGAAGCGACTTTTAAACTGAGCTTTGTGTGAACTTCAGTCAAATCATTTTTTAAGCACATATCAATTTTGTTAGCATTTTTAAAATTGGCTATTAATTAGAGTTAAGAAAATAAACTAAACCAACAACAATTAAAAAAGTAATAATTGTAAACCTGACTATAAAAATAGTATAAAAATCGTAATACTCTGGTAATAAAAATGATCACCTAATTTAGTTTTTATTACGAAATAAATGCACTAGCTAATTTTGAAGCGCTATAAATAAGAGCAGACGTTTTAGAAAAGTGTGTTTGATTATTAGTTTGCTTTTGTGCGAATCATTAACAAAACAACTGTGATGTAGCACGACTAGGGTGGCCATTCGTGCCAGTTCCACCGGACACGTCTCAAACATGTTTTCGGGTTCGTTCTCCGGAAGTCGCGTTGGTCGACCGCATACGTCATCAAGGTTTAATATTTCGTGTTTAAATTCAGGAAAGCAACCGTTACACGACTTCTGGAGAAAAATGTTCGGGACGTGTCCGGCGGAACTGGCACGAATGGCCACCCTAAGCACGACTCTCATACTTCATAATAATGTTTAACATGATCAGAATAATGCTCTCTAAGAAACTTTTCTGTACAGAGGAAAATGTGCCCAGCTGATGTCCCTTTATTGATTAACCAGTTAACATGGTCGGATTACACCGGTTTAAAGAATTCCTACGGATCCCTCTGCTTCCTGGGAATTCTCTAAGGATCCAAGATCCATATGAGAGGAGATCCGGCCCAAATACACGAGACATTGATGTCCACCCACTGGAGATCAAACACGAGTATCACACTACAGTTGGTTTATACAATATCATTTAAGCTCAAATTTCAAAAATGGAAACCATAAATTACTTCTTTTGAACAACTCCATCTGCTTATTTCATTTTCATTTCCAGCTAAACTGCACACCGTGTCATAATAAATCTTGAGTCACTGTGATGCGGATATATTTCAGTATCTTTAAAGTCTGTGTAAAGTCATTTCAGACCCATCATAAATGTTATAAATGTATTGCTGAAACACGTTACAAAGACTCTAAACTATGTTGTACTGACTCGTGGAGTAAGATTGTTAAACAGTTTTTCACCATTTCTGTGTTTATGATTATTTGGGCGGGGCTAAAACGGTGGCTCGATGACACACTAGAGCCAAAAAGCATGGCCCCGCCCCTAACACGATCGCAAGCCTCCCTTCAGGTTGTAGCGGTATTTAAATTAATTTTCCGCAAATGGGCGTGGTTTCAGCGCCGACAATGGACACGCCCCCAGCGTTTGAGAGCAGATAATCTTGCCTGTTTTTCCAAGATTTTGATAACTTATTTTATTTACTTTTTTTATCACTCAAATTTGTCTGGGTGGTTAATAACACGTGTGGTGTGATAAACTGAGAACACATTTAATATCGGACTTTAATAAATATCTAAAGGCTTCCAGTCACACTTGAACCCATGGATCATGGGCATGAATATAGAAAATGACTTCAGTTCCCTCTTGACTCTTTCCTGGCTGTTTAACTGTCTTCAGGCTATTAATAGCTCCAGCACTTCATCCGTACAGGATGAATATAAAGCGTGCCACCTTCTGGTTACTAAGCACAAACGACACCAGGTCAAACGCAGAAGAACATTACGTATGCAAGGCTGTAATGACATTGAACAAATCGTTTATAATTAATGATAGGATTTGAACCTGCAACCTCACACATCCACATCCACTGCAACACAACACTCAATTTTGCAGATCACACGGAAAACTTCTCATATCACTGTAATAAATGCTAACCTGCTGGTTTTTAGTGGATGTATTCAGACTAGCTCAAGATCTTTAATACAATGAAGTTAACAAATCTGTAAATATTTCATCATGGAGCTATGAAAGCTCAATAAAGCAAAATGACATACAATTATTATTAGTTTGACTTCCAAGTCATTTTACAGACAGAAACATTTATTAAAAGTCATTTTTCACAACACTTGCCAATGTTCACTTTCTGAAAACTCATGCTGTTTATGTGACCATGAGAGGAATGGGTTCACCCAAAACTATTTAAATTAGTTTTCTCATCCTCTAAACTCATGTGATTTTTCTTCTTCATGAAACAAAAATGGAGATTTTTATAAATGACAACGTTAGTCCCCAAGAGAATGATGGTGATAGCCAAATTTTCATTTTTGGGTCTCTTTAAATCATTCCCCATCAGCCTTTTTTAAGTGTCCCGCCAGCATTTTTTTGTGATTTAAACAAAAGTTTTACAAAATGCCTTCCAGGAACATTTTCTTCTAAAAATATATAAACATACAAATATATCAAATGAAAGAAAAGACCCTCTGCTTTCAAACAAACAAAATGGAAATGTTTCGTCCTATCTATATTTTTTATCTGCTTATAAAATCTTAAATATGGGTATTTTTCTTAAAAAATATTTTTTTTAACAAAAAGTTTAAATAATTGGATTTTTGTAAAGAAATTTTGTTAGAGATCAGATTCAGAACGATTATCAAAACATACACAGAGTTTAAAATGAGTAAATAACGTTTTGGCTTCAGTTTTTTCATAAATTTGCCATCTAGTGGATAATCGGGGTATTGCAGATTAACAAAAAATCTTCAAAAACACGTTTTTTTTATGCAAATGTTTTCTCTTAATTGACGAGATAACTCATCTGATGTTCATTAATTGTTATATAAACTGGACTGGTCATTAGGGCTGGGTATCAATTCAGATGTTCCAGATCGATTTGATTTCGATTCGCAAGCTATCAAGACGGTTCGGTGTCGATTCTCGATTCGATTCCGATTCTCGGGTCGATTTTTATACTCGGTTTTTGATTCAACTCAATGAATATAGATTATATAGAATATTATATTATATTAGAATATATTAAATAAAGACTGAATGGATGAACGACAGGCTTGCCTCTCGTTCCTTGGTAACATCGCGCAAGAAAAAAAAGAGGGTGATCTAGTGGAGAAGACTAGTAATTAGATTAATGTTAATCTTACGTTCAATGTTTGCGGAAATAAATATGGAAAAAAAATTATTTGTGGGCTTTAAGAATCGATTTTGAATCGACCATTTTAAAAAAAATCAAACCCAAAACCAGCCCACGACCTCCAGCATTCCTTCACTGCTGACGCACTGTTCACTGAAGATCTGATGCTGAACGATTAGTTTTGATACACATGATAAGGAATGACGCCTGGAGCAACAGTACAGGCCATCATCAGACTTGACTGTGATCAGACCTGGGAATCAACAAACTAAACTAATCTGACTTCAGAACTGGTCATACAGATTCGATTGAAAATGGTTTCAGAATGTGAAAAATTAAGTTTTCATAATTTTATTTTAGATTTAAGCATGTGTTTAATGTTATTTGTAGAATGAGAAGGACGTTTTAAATTTCAGTATGTTCAGTAAATATCTTTTCATTTCAAAAGAGCCACAGAAATCCGAAAATGCCCATTTCAAGGCTAAATCAGTGCTTCTGCTGGAAATGAGATCATGGATTGCAGCAAGCACTTATTGGATCTTAAAGTGGCCGTGGACAGCTTTAAACTCCAGCACGGGTTTGGAATTACAGTACAATGTAAGCCATTAACACCTGCTCCGTGATACCAGAGCTTAAAGACGCGACATCACCTCAAGAAGATCAGGAAGCGGCCATCAGCTGTATACTAGTCTACAGTAAACTAATAATAGCAGATAGTTAAAGTTACTCCAGACTTTCTCCTGGTTGCCTCTGTGCAATGCAATGGCATGCTTTATAGGCTAAAACATATATAAATATATGTTAGGATTGGCATCCTGGTCAATTAATCAGTCTGGACAATATTTCAGTTTACAGCTGGTTGAGGTTTTAACCAATTAGGTACAATGCTGTTCTTTATTGTAAATATAATCACAGCTGGAAGGCACGTAAACAATATATTGTACAGCCTCTTATCGCTATGGTTACCATATGACAATGTTCTATTACTAAGATATAGACCTAGACATTAACAGAAGATTGCTTTGCAACATAAATAACAACGGCTGATGTGAAGAGCACTGTTTAATTATGAATAACTGTGTTCCTGTATAGATCAGTCAGTGGTGGAGCATTGCATCATATACTGATGGGTTCAAACACATACTGATCAAATATACACCTTGTAAGGTCGCTTTGGATGAAAGCGTCTGCCAAATGCATGAATGTAAATGAATCAACCACATCTAATGACAAATCAAAGATGAAAGTTCACTTTTACAGACGTCCATCATTGTTATCATCATATCATATATAAGGTGAGCTCTGTGAACAGCTCACAAATGTGTTTGGAACAGAGCCAATGAAGTCATCGCTGGATGTGTCAGCTTTAGTCCGAATCAAGTAATCCTATTGGTCATCTAACGTGCTCTAATCTCATTACATCATTACCGTCTCATAGCACAGAAAGCCGTAAAGCATAGAGTCAAATGTCAAAGATTTAATTTCAGCTAAAGCTTAAAAACTCTTAATGATATAAAACATTTAAGAATAAGTATGTAACTGGCTATTAAAACTAATGATACCCGTCCAAATTCCAAGGGGCCCACCTTCTTCAAATCCTACTCCACTGTGCCCGCAAATGCATACTTGTTTGTTGGATAACAGACCAAGCACCATCAATAACACAATAGATTAACACGGTCAAAGGCCTTATTCCATATGAAGCTTTTTCAACAGCATTAAAGGAGAAACTTTTTACATTGTATAAAATATGGGACCCCCTTCTTCAATGATCTTGGGGCAGGACAGACACATCTGCTAAAGCTGGAAATACAGAACCTGGCATGGACTAAATATCTACCCAATGGTCATATAATATATTGGTATGCTTTTTTACACTGTTTTTTAATTTATTTTATTTTTCTTATAGAATTATATTTATTTATTATTATTTTTAATGCACTTTAATGTGTACTTTGTAGAGAATTGAAATGTATAGCCACCTGGGCATTTTGTATTAGCTCAGATGTGCCAACTGGACCTAAATGGTGAACATGATTTCACCAAGTAGGACCAACATTTTCATTAACCAATAAGATTGCAAGATTAGGATTAGGGTGTTTGTTAGATTTAGGTTCAGGATTGGGTCAGGAGCTTTTAAAAATACCACTCAAACTATTATTTCACACTAATTTGAGGGTTTAAAATGGTTAGGGTTTAAGTTATGGGTAAGTTGGGGTATCTTTGATTAAAACGTTGATCCAGGATCAACAAAAATGTTGATCCTGGGGTGCCTTTCCCAAAAGCATCGTTGCTAACTAAGTTAGCAACTTTGTTGGTTGCAATGCAATTTCCCATTGCCAACCAACTTAGTTGCTAACAGGTTAGCAATGATGCTTTTGGGAAACGCACCCCAGGATCGCATCTTACTTTCTGACATCAAGGCGACCGTGTTGAAACCCTGTCACTGTCAGAAGCTTGAATTAAAAAAAAGACAGATCTTACTCTAAACTCTGATGGGATGAACCTTGAATCATTTCAGCGAATCATTTACTGAATTCATCAGCAATTTTATTACTCAACTGTATATCATAATGATGATGATGATGATGATGATGATGATGATGACATCATAACACATTAACGTCAAGTTGAATTTTGATCAATGTGTTTTTGAGGTCATCTGTTGTTTCCTCGAGTGTCTGTAAACATTTGATTACGATACAATATCGATGTTCTCCACCAACGATGCAATATTTGCCAATACATCAAACACAGATTAATTTATAAATAATTTTTATATTACGTTTAAACTCCTTGAAAATCGCACAATCTCTGTCCCAATTAAAACATTTACAAGAACAAATTAACAGAAATACACTTTTTTTTAAATAAAGAAAAATAAATAATGAGGGGAAAATGTCAAACAAAATCAAGCTTATGAAGGCAACAGTCAAAGTCTTTCAGTACTTTGTGCCAAAATGTGCAACAGTACCAATCACTGAGGTAGTTGTGGAAAAAATAAACTTTGCTCACTTGCTGACACTAGCAGATGAAAATAAACGAAAGTGGGAGAAATGCGTAGATGGACGTTATGTCAAGGAATGCGGACGCATCGTGTCGTTAGAAATGTAATCGTTGTATCAATATCCATTTATTTGCACACACCTGTTTGAAATATCCTCAATAATGCCGTTTATTGATAGACAGAAACGACAGGAAAGTAGAGGGTGGAGAGAGGGGTATGGGATTCGAACTCGGGTCGCTGGAAGTACGTTGCACCACATGTCAGAGCACCGCCCACCACATCCCCCCTCCGACGTGTTTGAAATATCCTTTAAAAAATCCTGAAATATTTGACATATCCTGTGCTGCACAAATTTTTGTCCAATCAGATTCTCCCTTGAGTGAATAGTCCCACCTCCAACATCACCAGCTACCAACTAGCAAATAGCAAACGATTAATGGTTGATACTTCAATATGTTCAGTATTATAGCATTGCTTTTACACGTGTACATGTCATCACAAACGCCCGAGCCACAAGAATCCTACAGGCTGACAAATGATGTCAAATTAACTTCATAGATTGATTTAAAAAACAAAGTGAAGGATTGCACTTAACTTGTTTCCATGGAAACAAAAACTACACTTTTAAAGCTGTCACCCTACATTCTTAAACTACAAATATATCTGAATGTTTTGTATTTTATTGACCTTCCAACACTTTTGTCCTCACGATTGATCCCAAAGATGCTTGGTCTGGATCACAAGCTAATGCAAAACATGTTAAAAGCCCGTTGAGTAAAATGAATGAACGGTCTAAACTATATAAAACACAACTTATAAACATCATCACCTTGTGCAATCTGTTAACAAAACATAAAAAACAGCCGAGTCAAAGTCATCTTTGCATCTGAGTGAAGTGCTGCTGATGTTATTTACCGCAGGCAGCGTTGCCATGAAACAGAGCAGATCAAAATGTTAAAAAGCGATTATATTCATTAAAGAAAGCTTTTATTGGCCGTCCATCTTTTGTTTCTGTTTAAAAAGCTTTAGGAGATTTCAACAGAAATATTTCTGAGTCTTTATATAAACACATTCAGTTTCTGGAGTTAAAATGATAGATATGTATGACTCTTGATATCGCTGGCCATAACATCAAGCGTGGTTGCCACTGGATACGGCCAGTAATCAAATCTAAATGAACTTTACAAAATATCAATTTTGCCAATAGAAATTGATGGCATGCACTTTAAAAAGAAAGGAAGAGTGCTTCATTCTCCATGATATTCTGCTCCTAATAAATCAAAAGAAGGACGTTTTGAGATCAGATGAGAGGCTGTATAATTATCTGCAATCTCTCTTATACTGTATACCGTATATTCATATCTGAATATTCTATACAGTCAGTATCTTACAAATAATAAACTTGAACCTCTGACGCCACTTCACTGGACATCAGGACAGCTATTCTTACACGTATGAGCTGTTTTTAAGTCATTTTTTTTCCTTTTGTATTTGTGTATTAATCTTAAAGGCCTGCAGGACAGAGATACACAAATCACTTTAGACAGAACACTGAGCTGCTTTCAGTCCAAGACATGCAAGCCAACTCACATCTGTGCTTATACATTGAACTTATGCAAGCCGTACTAAACGTGTTCTGCTTTTGTTTCTCTCAAGGTTCTGCATTTATTAAAGGAAGAGGTCACCCAATAATAACACATTCTTCTGTGTTTAATGAAAGTGAATGAGGACTCGGGTGTCAAACTCAAATCACACATCAGTATATGCTCTCTAGCCCATTCATATTCATTATATGGACAACACTGGCTGTTAACCCAGATATTCACTATTTAACATTAATATTTTGAGTTTGGGAAATATACTTAAATCTTAGTACATTTAACTTTTAAGCGTTTAAAAGGAATTAAACTAAAACACTAAAGTGACATAAACTTAAAATTATCAGTACATGTTGTAAGGAATACCCATAATCCTTTGTGCCTGAATATTTAGATCTAATAGTATTTATAACACTAAGGGGCAGTTTCGCGGACAAGGATTAGTTTAAGCCAGGCCTTAGTTTAATTAGGAAATATAACTAGTTTTAACAAACAGGTCTTACTAAAAACATTACTTGTGTGCACTTTGAGGCCAAACAAATGGCACTGTAAACTGTTGCCTACAATCCATGTGTTTGTTGTAGTCCAAGAAAAGAGATTTACTTTGGAGATGATAACTCGCATAATTGTTTACTTTGGGTTTTGTACAATTTGCATATTGTTAACATGTACTAATACACACTTACACACCAAAGGAAATTTAAAACGTGAATCGGATGATAGTTGCTCTTTAAATTAAATGCGCTCTTGTTTTAGTTCACTTTACTTCTTTTTTTAGGTTAACAACTTTCCTCCAATTGAAGTAAATAAAAAAGTAAATTCAATGTGTCCGGGTTTATTTAATCACAATATGTGTATTACAGATAAATGATTTGGAGCAGATTTTACTCTTTTGGTTAAACCGTCCCTTTAAACTAGGGCTGCACGATAAATCGCATGCGATACCACGCGCATCTCGTCAGTAATTAATTATCGTCCGTGATAATTAATGCGAAATTGCCCTGATTGTAAGTGAACTACGGCTCTGTGTAGTAAAATGATGGCGATTTACTACTAATCAAGGAACCGGCATTACTGACGAGATGCGCGTGACAATCGCATGCGATTTATAGTGCAGCCCTACTTTAAACTACACAAGACTATGTGTAACATGAAAAAATAACATCTGTTTATTTAGTTATCAACTTGTGCTAGACAGAGACAACAAAAAGTGTTGTGCTAATGTTTGTTTTGCATTGTGCACATAAACAGACACCATGATCATTTTTGGAAAGATGTTGCAAGCTTTGAAAAAGACAGAGAAATATATTTGAGCACAGAGCAAATCAAAGCAGAGATTTTATGAGTGTTTCAGTGATGCAACCCAGAGCAATAACACACAACAATACAGAAAGACTCTCACGCAACACGTATTAAAAACTCTCCAGAAAAGAAAGACATACATATGGACAGAGCACTTTTAACCCTATGGGAAATACAAGATTACTAACAAAACCTTTACACATTTATAATGTTGTCAGCTAACAGAAGCTGGAGGGTTTGTGTTCATCTGCATTATTTAAAATTTACGTTTCAGTGAAATATGGTGGGCCATAATGTGCCTGGTATAATAAATAACAGGACAGATACAGAAACAATGTTTTAGTGAACTGTTTAATTCAACATATTTCCACTTAGACTACACAAAACTGCAGTACCATTTTAATGTATTTGTGCTAATGCAATTTAAAGTTTCACCTTAGTGTTATCCAAAACTCATAGGAATGATACATATCAAATTGTGTAATGTTGTGTCTATTGGCTCAATAGTGGATCTGTACGGTTTAAACTTCGTGATCTGACTTTTAACAATACTCCAACATTTACTCAAATGTAGGGTTGCAAATAGGCAGAAACTTTCCACAGGAGCTTATTCTGGGGATTTTTGGAAATATTCCAAATTGGAAACTTAACGGGAATTATTTGGAAATGTATACAGACATAAATAAAAATGTGTTTGTTCATAAGCAGACATGCATGCAAGGTAATACAAATTTTTTAAATGACGTCTTGACTGGTTGAATTATAAATAAAACTTTAATAGATTATTTCATTGAGTAACACAACAGCATAATAAACATTATTATAGTTATTATAATAGTGACATTTTGAGATTATTTTGTGTGCATGTTATGGATGAATGCAAGTACATGGAGGGGGTGTGGCCTCAATGGCCCTTTAGTAAACAGTGTGCATGTGACTGAGGAATGTACAGCATAAAAATATTGTTATTTTAAACAAAATGATGCTGAATTTCTTTATCTACACTTAACTTTCCGCAACTCTGCAATTTTTTTAATTCCCAGTTTATTCACATTAATTCCCATATATTCCCCTTAGTTCCCATGGAAACTTTTCAGCCTTGAAAATTCACAAAATTTTGCAACCCTACACAAATGTGATCTGATTCAAATACAGGCGCTGCAACACTTTGTTTCTTTGCTTTAAAATTAAAGACCATCACACATCTGTCTATTAAAAAACTATAAAAGCATTCCCAGGAAAAAACTTTAACAATCCCTTACGATAATTAACCATGGTTTTATTGTGGTAAAAGGGTAGTAACCATGTTTTTTTTTTGGTGTATTGAATACTATGAGCAAAACCATGATTTTACTACACTAACCATGGTGTTTTGGTTTTAACTGTAGTAAAACCATGATTAGTTTTCGTAAGGGATTGATAATGAATGATTATTAATCGTCCAGAAGAGCTGTAATCTTTGTTATAAGACAAAATGCACTTTAAATATTTCCTTGTTTTCTTTAAAGTTAACTGTTCAACTGCTTTGAAATATTGTGGTGTTGACTATATAATTATAGCTATAAAATTTATATTACATGTATATTTTACATCTTTATACATTTACAGATTACTGTAGCTTGATAAAACATGGTGTTGTTCACGTATTGTAATGAATACTAATGCGTGTAACTCTTATAATGGTTATTAATGCAACTGTTTATGATGTGAATTTGAAGGCCGCGTGATGATGCTGACTTTGGTTTTTCTGCACCCTTCCCCCTCTTGAGAAAGGCCATGAATGAGGCCTCCCCTCCCTCCCTCCCCCCAGCCCGAAACTCTGCAGACTTTTGCTCCATGTTAGGAAGGAAGCGACACCCCTTCGTCACAAAATGGAAGCTTCCACTACCAAACACCGAAAACCTTCACAACAAACACCAAACGATCGCAATATCAACACAAACTGCAACGTTTGATGCGCGAGAGACTGTAAAACAGCCGCGTGTCGCTGTCCGAGGTGCTGAACGCGGATGTTAAAGTCGCTATATTTATCGTTCAGTACGACTCATTCAGTGAAGGGAATGATAAATGAGCATCGTTCTTCAAACTGAGGACAAACAGACGAATCACCAATAAAACATTGAGAAGATGATAGATGACCTTGTGTTTGATGCGCGATTGTACAGAAAAAAGTGGAAGTGCAGAGATCGAATCAAATTCTACCACGTCGTCATGTGACCGGCTCAAGAAATAAACCTCCTCAGAAACACACAGTTCAGAATAAAGTTAGCAATAAACGAGTTAATGTTCAATAAGGTACAAAGCCATCACCAGAAACGATAAATGTCAATATTTAAACCTAATAAACTGAGTAACTTTATGTACAAAACTCTCCAGAAACATATCGACCAACTCAAAATGGACGCTAACATTTTCACACTTTACCAAAAGTGCAATATCTGATTGTTAATATAAAAACCTCACGAAACACCAATCCACAGATCACGTCTAATACTTTAAAACATTTCCAGTCAAACGTGACGTGCAAAACATACACTCGTGAAGTGAAATTAAAATGAATCACTGTCCATTTATTAAGAAATTTCACTACTTCTTACTTGTTTGTCACTCTCTGCTTTTCGTGAAGTTGTACTAAGTCATACATTACACATATAAAACCACTATCATTTCTGATCAAAAGCAAGGGAAATAAGCAAGTGGACACTTTCTAAAGTGAATAAAACCCTTTGCGTTATTTGTCAAAGTCACGCTAAGGACAAAGCAGCGGTAGATTGATGCTGATAAAGTTTTTCGCCCGATGTAAAGCCCCGGCTGGCAAAGCTTCAAATCAAAAATAATTACCTGTGGGTCTTGCTTCATCTGTGTAACTAGTTTCTGAACGCAGTTAAGAGAGTAAATGCCTTACATGTAAAGTGTTTTAAGTTACGATGTGAGGGAGGAACAAAGCGGTAAGCAGCGAGTCAGTTTGAAGCTCATAAATATTCAAGTCTCGTCCCGATCGCTACACAAAACCGCCGCATCATTAGTCCAAATCGCAAATATATCGCAGCGCGGCCGCGAAAGTGCATCAAAGAGCATTTAAGCATCTGCCTTTAAAGTAATGATGGCGTCATAAAGGCGAAAGAATGTTACCGTTATATCGCTCTGAACGCTTCACGATTACAACCAAATGTAAACATTTAACCGCGTCGGATTTCTCTCTGCCGACACACAGTCGCCTTAAAATGCCCAGAAAAGCTCCCACAATAATGCCATTTTCTTTACCTGATGACATTGGACTTCTACTTTCAATGCCTCTTGAAGGCCTTGTAGCTCCATGTTCTGACTTCAGAAGCACTTTTCTTCCACTTTCGACGCGATCCGCGCTATTTGTGGCGTAGTCCAAATATTTTTAAAAGCAACAATAACAATCGAAAGAACTACTCGAGCTGCACAGCAAGTTCTCGCTTCTTTACTGGCCGCGAGACTCATCACCCACTTTACGCCAGTATAAACAAAAGTGCTCAAAAGGCGAGCGAAAGACGTCGACGCTCACGCAAATCCGCTCGGTAAACGACGCCGCGAGCGCGTGTCTGAGCGATGCTCAACGCGAGGGTCAATTTGCGCGACTTTGAGTTGAAAATCGTGGGACTATATTTTGTCCGAGTGCGCGGCTTGATTTCACTTTGCCTGAGGAAAAAGTTGCGCTTCGGTTGTCAATGCTAATTCGGAAAGTTCCCGGATGGAACAGTGAAAGAGAACTCTCCCTTCCTCCGGCACGTGAACGCGCTTCCTCAGTCTTACGCGCGTCCCCATCAAACAGTAAGAAAAGTGTAGAAAAAGTTCATTGTAAAAATGTGCTTTAATTATTCGTGTCCAATTAGATTTGTTTTTATAGACGCCTACAATTTATACAAAAATAGAAATGCTATTATTGTATTCAATGAGCTACTATTTATTAATGTATTTATATTACCGATGTTTGCATGGTATTAAAGTTAATCTTTCTTAGAATTAATTTTTATATCTAATAAATAAATTAAATCTAACTTTATGTGACAGTGTCCTTGTTTTATATAGGTAGTAATAACAATATTATAAAGAATAGCCTTATTACAAGTGACAAAACCCTAAACCTCCAAATAAAAAGTGTAAGCAAAAAACTCTCATTAATGTGCATTAAAGGGATAATTCACCAAAAAATGACATTTCTTTTTTTCTAACGTACACAAAAGAAGATTTTTTGATAAATTATAAGCTTGATTGTAATCATTGACTTCCATAGTAGGAAAAACAAATATGATGGAATTCATTGGGTACCGTCAACTTTGTGCTTACCATCATTTATTAAAATATGTTCTTCATCATTTATTACAATACTCTCATAATATTTGTTTTCCTACTATGGAAGTCAATGATAACAAACTGTGTGCTTATCATCATTTATAAAATATCTTTTGTGTTCATCAAAATAAAGAAATTCAGAACAACATGATTATGAGAAAATGACAAAATGTTCATTTATGGGTGAACTATCTCTTTAAAAGTCATGAATGGTTATGAGGAGTCTGTTGTGTCCTCTCTTGGTGAATAGTAGATGGGTTGACTATAGTTGATTGCTGTATATAAATGAGCGAATGTGTGTTGGGGGGATTAGGTTTGTGTATAGACAGAACCCCCCTCCCCAGACCTCTGTTTCACCCCCACATACTTTAAATGAACACAAATCCCTCCAGCTATTAAGATGCAAATATGCCCCGCTTCACTGACTTTTATTAGTGCTCCTAGGGTTTGTATTGTTTTGGTCATATGTGCAACTTGAAGTTTTTGATATATATTTTGTCACTGTCATCATTCATTAATGTCAAATCTGGCTAAAAAAGTTGATTTTGTTTACATTTACCTCCTGAACCCAAACTCGTACTGTTATTAGAATCAATATAAAAATGAGCACTCATCCTGATATGTTTGGAGTTTAAAAGCACACTTTCCTTTTTCTTGGCTTTATCGTTCAAGGGTTTTATCCCACACTGCCCTACACCAACCCCCCATCCACCACCTGCCCCATCAGCCCCTCTGGTCCCTCAAACACAAGGCACAATGACATTGGAGCATCAAGAGGCGCTCTCAGCTGTGGCGTCCAATCAGGAGTTGTAGGTTATGTGTGACACGTGCCTCAAGACAGCCAATCATCTTTCAGGAGAGAGTGAACGTGATGTGTAAGTTAATGTGATTCAGTGCTCTCATGTAAACATGTATGTTCTGTTGAAGCGTGTATGTGTTGTTAGGTTAAACTCATCAAAAACATACTAGATACTAAGTCATGTCTGTCTTATGTAACATGTGATTAAGCAGTGCTTATAGCTACAGATGCATGACTTATGCTTTCAGATATTAAACCAACAGGGTCACAGATGGCGTAATGCTAATAATTATGTAGTTGAAGCATGAAATGTTCTTCAGCTAATATTTTAGGTTAAGTTTAGGTTGTTTGAGTTGTGTATTAAAGGGAGTGTGCATTTACAGGAGTGTGTTTTGGGGTCGTTATTCTTTTGGGGTAATTCTTATTAAAATGTCATACAGTTTATGTTGTATTTGGCATGTCACAATGCAGCAAACAGCTTTGTTGAACAAAAAAATATTTTTTTAAATTTAAAACATTAATTAGCTGTTGTAATATTTTTAACTATATATATAAAACATATATATATAACACTATCCTCATGAGTTTTTGTCTTGATTCATCACTAATAAAACACTCATATTTTTTATCAATACTTAATGATATTTAATGAATTGTGTGTGCATGCAACTCATATCACAAAATGATGTTTCTATAGTCACGTAAAAGTCTTTTCCGTGACACTGACACATTTTTCCACCTTTTTGCGTGAACACGTATTTCTGTTTACATGTCACTGTCACGTATTTGTTATTCAACTGTTTTGTCCTATTTTCTTACCATTGTCGCTTCGGTTTAGGGTTTACATAAAATTACATTCTTACCCAAACCCAACTTTAACCCTAATGCCAGGCAACAATGTTTAAAAATCATAAAATATAAAAAATAAATCATGAAAAAAGGTATAAACCAATACTTAAAGTGACATCGTAACGCAAACACCAAATCTAACATTAAATAGAAGCATCAATGGTTTAAAAATAGGACAAAACAGTTGAGTAACAAATACGTGACAGTGACCCGTAAATAGAAATACGTGACATGTTCACGCAAAAAGAGGGAAAACGTGTAAGTGTCACGAAAAAGACTCACAAATTTACGTGACTATACGTACATAATTTCGTGATACAGGATTGGTGCATTTATAATTGACATTCATTTGCTTCATTGCAGTGCATTATGGGATTGTCTTTTTCAGCAACGCTGACTTAAAATTAGCCAAAATAAGCTTAAAAATATAATCTTAAAGGCGACTTGAGCTGCTTATCTTATGAAAAAGCTCTTAAAATTCTGCCAGCTCACTGGGTTGTGAAACAGAGGAACATGAAATAAAAACTTTTTGAATTATGTTGACGAGAAATATTACTCAATATTTACTGCAAACATCAAATGTGAATGCCTTCTGAAGGCCGTTGTCTCCTTTCATGTCTCTTTTATGCCTGAGATCTGAACATTCCTGTTGTGATCATATATTAGAGATCTCTTTCCTGAATCTCACTCAGACTTTAATAACACAATATTTGAGTTTCCTTCGTGTCACTCCAGCAGATAAACAGACAGATCTGATCTGTCAACTATAGATCTCGGATGCAAAACCCTCTAAGTGCATCTGACATGTTGTCTTATAAATGAGCATCTTTAATTAATTAGACAAGCTGGTATTTCTGAAAGATCTAAGGCCCATGTGTCAATGAAAGTGCAAAATGAAAACATGCTAGAACAAAGATTTACATATTCAAATATTTCAGTTTATTTTTAATAACCACTACAGTATCTAGATGACTTTACATCACTGTTCTCTTTAAGATAAATATTAATCTTATTTAAGGTCAAATCCTGTATAAGTGTTTTTAAAAGGTATAGTTACAGTATGTACAGTAAATTCTTTATGGTGCTGAAATGGTTGGCCAAAGACAGATAATAACAGAGAGACATCTCCATTAAGAGTAACCAATTAAATTCCCTGTTCATTAATCCATTCACTGCACTAATTACAGCATGTTAACTAAATCTGCATAATTACACTCGCACCGATCTGTGCTGCCTGATTGACATTTAAATATGTCATGCGAACAAATGAGCTATTAAGACACGCGTCAAGTGCAGTAAATAATGATCATTATCCCTCGTGACTTTATCCAGCATTGCTGATTCATATCTGACTTAAAGAATCATCATAAGTTTAAATACAAGTGTTCACGTGATCATACCAAAGTGAGGCATGCTGGGATATCAGTGTTTTTGAAACTACAAGCAATTTTATGATTGTTATTCATACTAGGAGATAAAAAAAATACGAAAACTCTAAATCAAACACAATCCCACTATTGTACGCAATAAAGTGATTTTGTTTTTAAAAGGCCATGAAAGATGCTGAAAATGAAATCTGAAATATGTAAAATTTAAAAAACTAAACCATGTGTTTAAGATACATACTATTTGAAAATTGTTTAAAATGTAATTTAACATAATTAAATAATTTGTTCATTTAATCCATCACAATATCGTTTTTGGTTTTACTGAAAAAATATTATTTTGCTAAAAATGGGTGGGGATTTTCAGTTCCCAGCATGCTTTGCGAGTAAATATCAAAATATTTTATGCATTTTTAATTTAAGATAAGAAAAGAGGGGACTTATTCATGTTTAATATGTTGTTATATTAGTATTTGAAAGAGTTTCTGTTTTTTTATTGGGTTACTATTCTGCAGACGTGTTGAGTATTGTGTTGTTTTTGATCAGAGATCATTACTCTTTAAGTGTAAATGACTTGATTTGTAAGAATTTACATTGAAGATGTAATCTTCTGTTTCAGTTTAGTG
Organism: Misgurnus anguillicaudatus; assembly: GCF_027580225.2. Taxonomy (NCBI): domain Eukaryota; kingdom Metazoa; phylum Chordata; class Actinopteri; order Cypriniformes; family Cobitidae; genus Misgurnus; species Misgurnus anguillicaudatus. Next base: position 31,428,369 of record NC_073337.2, read on the forward strand.
TTAGTTAGTTAGTTAGCTTGCAGTGTGTTGTTGCTGTATTATAATAACTTTGTATTTCTATATTTAAGTAAAACTAACATGATTAGAAAATAGTAGCATTGCTGAATTTAACTCATTTTTACTCAGATAAACTCAATTAAATTTTGCTAAGATAACTAAAAACAATTTAATTGCATGCAACCACTTACCTTAAAAAAATCAATGAATCATTTTTTTTCTGTGCACTTCACAACTTTATTTATAGTACACTACAACATGCTCCGAGTGGCTTATTTCTAGAGTAATAATAAAAAAGTTGTCTATCTAACATGTAATCAAAGATGATGTCAATAGCTGTTCTCTGTGCAGTGATGTGTGATCTAGAGAAAATGTCTGTGAACCAATGTCATACATTGAACAAATAAAACCTTTATTTTAATGGCAAATGTAGACCTCTTTTGATAAATCTGCACCTTAATGGGATTGCTGGGAATATGAATCATTTCTATAAATGTTATTCAGTCTTTCTCTTCAGTTAATTATTAAATATAATTGTTACATTTATAAAAGTCTGACAAAGCTTTGAACTAGCACCATGATGTCCATTATTACATTCAGCTTTCACCTCTTTTCACTCTTTTCTTTTGGTCACATTTGAATAATGATTTTTGAAAATCATTTTGTAGTGATTGTATTTCCAACCAACAAAATATTTCAGAATATTTCCATGACGTTTTATAGATTATGTAAAATGATTTCAATAAAAAATATTTGCTTGTATGCCAGCTCTGTGCAGGTCAGTCATGTAGGCTGTGTGGCATTATTACCATGTTTACTTTTAATATCAACATACAGTGCATTGTCCAATAGAAGACTTTAGATGTGTTCAGGTAGCCTGTTCTTGTATCTTGTTCACGTTTTTAGAGTTAAATTAAGTTTTCCATGCCTGTAAAACATTAATTCCCTGATGCCCACGGGATCGCTGAATAACTCATAACTTACTGCTCCTACTGTACGTGTCTGAACTAACAAACTAAATAGCATGCATGCTGATATTTCATCAACCTTTAGCCTTCAATTCATGTTGGTCATAAATCATGACTAGATTTGGAACAGAAAGAGTCAAAATAAAGTGTGTTGCATTGCATTGTGGGATACAGTATGTCATGTCACACATTAAACTGCGTACAGTACCCTGAACAGATGCTCAAGACTCTAGAAGTGCAAGTTTCAGATAGATTGGAGCACAGCCATCTGTTCTTCAACCTGTTCTTCAATCTAGTGCACACTACAGGGAACACAAGACTCAAAATATCTCCACCCACACTAACCTGCACATTTAAGAGGCATCTTACACAGATCAACTTACATGTTTAATGTTTACTTACTTACTGTACATGGATGTGCAGGATGTTGGCTAGAAATAGCAGACCATCCGGAAACTCATTTCAACATACATATACGGCCATTTGGGACATACTTATTCTTATTTTGAATATTATTTAAAACGGACAGGTGAATTGGGATGCATGGTGTGTACATTTAATTAAAATGTGTAGGCTACTTACCTGGAAATGTTACCATCTTTTATCATTGATAGTATATTAAAATATACTATCAATGATAAAAGCCACACTTTTTACCCTTGTCCTTTTTACATTTGGAAATTTTATTATGATTTTTTTTTGTTATGTTAACTTTGGATTGGGAAGGGATAAAGTTAAAAGAAAAAGTATCAAAGAAAATACTTGTTTGATATCTTTGGTATCGAAAATGATCTCCATTTATTTCAAACAATTGTTGTTTTTGATACACGATTTAATGCTGCAGTATGTTCTTTTGAATTTTATATTGCAAAATCTTCAGCAAAAAATAAATAAATAAATAAATAAAATAAAAAATGAAAACTATACGCTACTGAAAAAAGCTAAAACCACCATAAGCTGGTGAGCTGGTTTTAGCTGGTCTCCCAGCTTGGTAGCTGGTTTTGCAGGTGTAGCCAGCTGGTCTAGTCACCTTTTTAAGTTACTTTTTTGGTCAATTTTTAAGTTTTTACCTGAGATCAGCTGACCCAACAGCTTGACCAGCTTTGCCAAGCTGGGAGGACCCGCTTAAACCACCTACCAGCTCATGCTCCTGGTCTCCAAAAACACACATTTCCCATTTTACCTAATCTACTCTATATAGTATGATTTATATATATTTGTTTTTCTTTTGCTGTCGCATTTTAAATAAACCCAATAAGGGAAAAAACTGTTGGTTATGGAACTGAGATAGTTTAGCCTATTTCTGTATAAAAGTATTCAAATTGTATTTCTTAAATTATAAATTTCATATTTTATGACTGAAAGTCTTCTGAAACAAAGTCTTTATAAAAAAATGAAAGGTTTTAGGAAAATTAACGATTAAGGCACCTTTAAAAAAACTGCCGTTGGACTTCATGTCCCAGAGTCCGTTGCGGCTTTCCGCGCATGTGCGATGCTGCATGTGGACGCGCGAATATTCCGTTTGTAAGATGGCGGTGTGAACTCGCGGCCTGCTGCTGCTCTTCCTGTATGCGCGAGGATCCCGCGAACATCACTCGAACATTCGACACTGTTGGTTTGGCGCGAGCGGCTGGCGGGAAAAAGTGTAAGGTACGATTATAACGATATTTAACAGTGATAAATTACACATTGTCACGCGTCACGGTATATTTACCTTTATTGAAGTGCCGGCCCGCGACTCGCGCCTTTTTAAACATAACCTGCGTTTAATCATAACATGTAAACGTGTAAGAATTCCCAAGCGTTTCACATGCCCAATATCAAGATTCAAGATTAAAACAAACCGCGATAAATCGCGATCGAGTCGTTAATGTTCATCTGCCGGTAGTCATTCAATGGAAAGTGACGGAAATGATTCTTAAATGAGTCGTGATCACTCAAACATGTGTGAATTTCAACAGTTATCTTCATTATATTTATTATGTGATCTTGACAGAGGGCTTTAATGCGATGACCTTGATGATACAAGCAATCAAGAGAGAAGAACGTGTTTCTAAAACTTTAAAGGTGCCATACAGTGTAAAACTGTATGATAATGACATTTACGATTGTGTCCTCCTTATGTAAACCTCAAAAGACCACTAAAAAACAGACCAATCACAACATAACACCAACTGTGACGTTACATTCCAGATGTACACCCACAACATTAAAATATGTACAATGTTGTTAAAAATAAAGTTGTGACTGCTGAGTAAGCATTATATGGTAAGGCTATATCATAGTTAGCGCTATATGCTACCGTTTAGGCTGAAGTTCTACTATTGATGTTAAAGTTACGTTTTGCATAACTCAGAAAGTAACGTCCATTAACAATCTCCAAACAATTAATTATTCATCAAAATCTGTATCTTCATCTGATACAGACTCAAGCATAAGATCTGTTTACACACACACAGAGCTACTGAAGGAGAAACAGCCAATCAGAGCAGAGCTCAACATTATTATTCATGACTCTTTCAAATAAGATAATAATAGACCATTTCATTATAAAGACAAATCCTAAATGGACATGTAAAACTGACTCTGGATCATTTTTGCACTTAATAAACCCACAAACCTTTTATGTAGATATCAGATAATAATTTAACAGATTATTACAATGCATTCTTTGGGACCTTTAACTTTATACAACTCTTAAATAAAGTCTACGACTAGAATTAGCATAACTCTAAAATAAATGTAGGGTTAAATCGTTTGTGATTTGATTGATTGATTGATTGATTGATTGGTTGGTTCTGATGTTGATGACAACAAATGTCAATTTTCAATCGTTCTCATCCAATCCCATGTTGTTGTTGTTGTTTTGACAGTTAAGTTGTGATGGCCAAGCGGATCGCAGAGAAAGAGTTGACGGACAGGAACTGGGACCAGGAAGATGAAAATGAGGAGGTGATGATCATACTTTCAATGAAAACTTTTTTTCTGTGTTTTGATTCATTCTCATGTCATCGCAGACGTACATGACGTCTTTTACTCAGTTGAACTCAATTGGAGTGATTTTGAATAATCCGTCATCTCTGCTTGACTTTTTAATTTTTGAAATTCCAAAAAAGCCAACATGAGATTGTTTTCTGTTCTCAGGCAGGAATGTTTTCTCTAGCAAGTGAAGATGTGATAAAGAATCGTTCCATCAAGAAGGCCAAGCGTCGTAATACAGGTTCAGAGGTAACGGCCCTCAGATTTCCCAGCATGCATTCTGTGACGCCCCCTTGACGCTAGGGCTGTGCTGATTAATCATGCAAATGCGCATTTTCTCAATGAATGAATTTGAATGAATTAGGGTGAAATGCCACCACATCCAAAAGCCAGAGGGCGCTCTCGTGTAGAAACGTCATTTGTGCCACAGAAGAAGTAAATTCCAGGAAATTTCTAAAATAATATTTATATCACCGTTCTTCAAAACTTTTCAGGTCTTTTCATGATAATAAAGAATATTTATAATGATTGTGTTTGCTTTTTTAAATGCACATTATAAACGACTCAAACTCATAGTGATTTTAGATTGATTAGGACTTCTTACTGATCACAGAGCTGTAGTACAAGCTGTGCATGAAACACAGAATCGGAGCCTTGCGATTCAGAATCGATTTTAGCCGGGTCTTTTTAACGGGGAATACGATGTATCGTCACAGCCGCTTCTTGACGCTCTGTCATCATACATGACTTCTGTTGTTTTCTCATAGGGAGAGAGCGGAGGAGCTTTTAAAGCCTTCAAGGGCTTCTCGCTCACCCCGGGAGGAGGGACGCCATCATTCTCTGGCTTTGGTAACGGCGCTGGGTTCAAGCCTCTGTCCGGTCTGACCAATGGCAGCGTGGCTTCAGTCGCTCCATCTTTCACAGGGTTTAACTCATCCACGCCAGCTAAGACCAACAGCGGTAAGTCTCGTACAAATGTTTTAAAACACTTCAGGATGTTCTCAATATACATACCTAATCTTGTGTCGTCTCTTTTTGGACTTCATTTTAATTCAAGTCTGTTTTGAGCATCTGCAGTCTAAGATTTACATCTTCTGTGCAAGTTGGAGAATTTAATAAATGTACACATTTATTCATTCTTCATCCCCAGGTCTCTCAACATTCATCAGCTCTAAACCCACAGACGGTGATGTCACCTCTAATGGCTCCGCCTCCAGCAGTGGCAGTAAAGAATACAATCGCCAGCTCACCGCACTCAACTGTTCAGTGCGCGACTGGATCACCAAGCACGTCAACGACAACCCCCTGTGTGACCTTAACCCCATCTTCCGCGACTACGAGCGACACTTGGCAAGCATCGACAAGAAATACGGCAGCGGCACGTCGGACGGCGCAGGAGAGAGCACGTCTTTTGGAGGGGAACAGAAGCGGCTTCAGTCGAGCGGTGCATCAGTTTCTGTCGCGGGGGATTCCAGCAGCAGTGCAGCACCTTCGCTCTTCTCGTTTAAGGGGAAAGACGCTGCAGCTGCAGAGAAACCAGAGGCGCGTGCTGCCGTTCCTCCGGGTGTCTCCTTTAAGTTTGGACAGAAGGTGGACAGCTCTGTCCTCAGCTCGCTCGGGTCCAGCGGAGCTCCGTCTTTCTCCTTCTCGTCATCGTCGTCGTCAGGCACGTCTGCGTTCGGAGCAGCTGCTCCTGCGGTTTCAACTTCTGTCAGCGCAGCCGGAAACAGCCAAACTGCAGGTACATGAGCAACATCCACACTGACTGAATGCTCACCTTTACTTTAGAAATCTCTGCTGTTTGTCTAGAGATGTTTACTTAGATTATACTAGTTATGTATTTAAGTGTAATTTATAATTTATATGGATGTTGTAGTACGTATGCAAATGAACTTGGCAGGAATGTCTATATTAATTGTATTTTTAATAATAGCTGTTGTGTTAAACATGACTGTGAAAACATAAACACTTCAGTTTATAGAAATAGTATCATATTAGAATCTGTGCATTTCTAAAGCATGCATTTACAAACGTAGTTTTTATCCTGATTGTGCGTTCACACCAGATGTGAATAAATCGCTATTCGTGCGTCATTGGACACTTAAACATTTTGAATTAAATTGCTTTTTGTGTATGAAATTCAGGTGCGAATACGCTCAATTTGCCAGCTTTAGCTAGCTTGTAGTCTCGATATGTATAGACGGTTTCAGCAGTAACAACATAAACAAGCGGCTGTCGTGTTCCGCACGTAACTTCCGGTAAACTCTGTTAAGAATAAATAACAACAAAGTACTTTAAACGTAGTTTATTTATATAACAAGCAAAAAACAACACATAGATTACTTAGGAAACCAAAACATTTGTTATTTTCGACGAGACATTCAGGGTTTCCCGTAGAAAATGTGTTAGTTAAGGTGGTAGGGTTGTGCAGGTGGGAGTGGCCGGGGCGTGGCAATCAAAGTGGCGTACGCGGGATGATGAAAATATTTTTATTTAAAACACTCAAATAAAACTCAATTTTGAAGAAACTATGACAGAAAATGAACACATACTAGATTATTAATGAATTAAATGTTTTATCAACAGGCTAGTTATCCTTCAGACAGTGACGGATCATGTCTTTCTCTCATTTCGGCCATGTGGCGCGTGTGCCCGCTCGTGGTCTGAAGCGCGTCCACGCCATTCTCTGAGATGCACTTGACAGCATTTGTGCAGCAAATTTTTTTTGGACAACCTAGTTAAGGTGGTAGAGTATCCCAGCTTAGGTGGGCCGCCTGAACTGAAAAGTGCTGCCGGAAACCCTGGACATTTGTTCAAGAGATTAGTTTAGCAACTAGTCAGACCATTAAAAAAACGAAACCGGAAGTAAAGTTCGGATCCAGACGTGTCGCACATCAGCGCACATGGTCCGATGAAACCGTCTATACATGTAACTCAAATTAAGAGTTTTTTACAATTAACCAGATCCTTATATTCCTGTTTTTTCAAAAAGTTCAAAGATGTATTGTACAGTTCCGGGTGTCCACATTCAGTGACAATGATTTTGTCCTCCATTGTTGTTTTGTATTTCTGCCTTAGCTCCCTGCGTCGTAATCACATCACTACTAGCACAAGCTCCTGATTGGATAACGCAGTGCCAAAATTCGCCAACGTTTTTTTTTATTTTCAACTCATTACGCACATTAAACGCTAAACGTGTCATGCGTGTCACATGATGTCTATTGCGTCTATCGCATTGACTTGACATGTAAATCACTCGCGTTTAACGCTTTATCCGTGTTTGGTGTGAACGCACCATGAGGCAGTAAATTTATCAAAATATTCACAATAATCTTAAATTGTCTATTGCTAACAAAACGAGAATATATTTAGTATTTTGTAACCCATCCAGGCACTTATCCACTGAATGAGAAATGATTGTTCACATAAGTAAATGTAGTTTTCTGTTCAGGTTTAACTTTCTCATATTGAGTATATTAATGTAAATATTTGAAATTAATAGTTATACGCACACACATGACTCTTCCTGCTATATTAACGACAGTTTCTTGTAATAATTGACTGTGTTTTTCTGTTAAAGATGAAAACGGTGAGGAGTCAGACGAGCCCCCTGTTCCTGTGGTTAAAGAGATCAAGGAGAAAGACGCCTTCTACTCCAAAAAGTACACAGCCAATCACACGCTTGTATTATTACATACATCATTAATATTCACATGTATGTGCTAGACCTCTGATAAATGTTTGTTTTTGTCACAGATGCAAGTTGTTTTATAAGAAAGACAGCGAGTTTAAAGAAAAGGGTGTGGGAACGCTGCATCTGAAGATGGTTACTGATGGCAAACTTCAGCTGTTAGTTCGAGCAGATACCAACTTGGGTAAGTTAAGTGTTTCCTTTTACTGCTCTCTTCAAAATATTTAAAAGAGATTTTTGCAACACTTTCTGTGACTGGGAAACATTATTGAAGAGTTATTTCCTCTGTGTTTATACTTATGGGAAGTGAAAACCGATCTTGCTGATCCTTTCCAGGGAACATCTTGCTGAACATCATGGTGCCCTCCTCCATGCCTTGCTCACGAACTGGCAAAAACAATGTGATGGTGGTGTGTGTGCCAAACCCTCCCGTGGACGAGAAGAACCCCAGCACGCCCGTTCCCGTGCTCATACGCGTCAAAACATCAGAGGACGCAGACGAGCTTCATCAGATCCTCCAGGACAAGAAAGCCTGAAGCGTCCGTGCTCATGTTTATAAGCGTTTAGGACTAAACTTGGTTCGCACGACCACGGTTACATTATACACGCGTAACCGAGTTCACTCGATCTGTCCGAGCTCAAAGCGTTCTTTTATGTCCAGTTTAATCATCTGTAAGTGTGAAACAAATCGGCTCACGTACTGTGAAATCACTTGTGGTCCTACTGTAAACGCTGTTCATCGCATCAGTTTCTCTTTTGTTATAACAAAGACACGAGTCTGGATCTATCAACATTCCTTGGAGTTTTAATTGAGCTGCTATTTAAGGAATTATCCGAGGTTAAGACGGAGCAGACAGTTTTATGTGGGATGGTTTATTTTTAATTCATCTGTAAGTAAGGGATGTGTTGTGTACGGGTTTCCATACTTGCACATGTTGATAAAGAGCCGTCATTTAGTGCTCAGTATTAAACATTAAACATGCTGAAATCTTCAGTTGCCTTTAAGTTTTTATTTTTTCAAGAACAAAATGATGCATGGAAAGATTTACGTTGCAACCTCATGAAAGATCATTACAGGGATCAGATGTTGTTTTGTATTTGTCTGAATGTTTATTCAGGATGAAGAGTTTGTGTCATCCAAACCGTGTGATGTCCATGATGAGCCCTTGATGATCTGTGTAAATGAGTAGTTTTGCTTTTTGAACTTTTTACTGCCTTATATTCTGGGTTATGTGTTTAAGTGGCACTAGATCTACCATAGATTCAATGACTGCTAATAAATCAAATGAAAAGCCATGAATAAGTGTTGTTGGTGATGTCATGCAGCTTATGTTTTGTGATATTTGTCTTAATTGTAATAGACATCAACCATTTACTGCCTGATTGGATAGTGTTAGTAAAAAAACGTACAAATTATGGGAGGGAAGCACCAATATAAAATTGACATCTACAGATACTAGTAGATACTGATTTATTTTTACTCCATGTTTCAAAGTATTGAAGTATTTTTACTTTACAACCTTTTTGTTAGCAAGGGCTATCACAATGGATAAAACAATCTGGATGGCTACTTTTTGATATAGTCTGTACTAAACTTTTTTGTTTTTTATTTTACTTAAGTTTTATCATTGTTTTAAGGGGTCATATAATGACATTTTTTAAAAATGTAAAAAAAATCTTTGGTGTCCCCAGAGCGCATATGTGAAGGTTTAGCTCAAAATAGCTCACAGATAATTTAACATTTTAAAATTGACACTTTGTATGTGCTAAAATGTGCCATTTTTGGGTGTTTCCTTTAAAATGCAAATGAGATCATGCTAATGCAAACACTGATCGCCATAATGGTGGTTTGTTGAAATTGAAACTCAATTGTGCTGTCAATAATTTTCTCTTTGTACTAAATGCTCATATGCAGATTAAGGGGCGGTATTATAAATCCCAATGAGCTATTTTTTCACATGCTTGCAGAGAATGGTTTACCAAAACTAAGTAACTGGGTTGATCTTTTTCACATTTTCCTGGTTGATAGAAGCACTGGGGACCCACCCTTATGAAAATTAACCATGGTTTTACTACTGTTAAAACCAAAACACTATGGTTACTGTTGTAAAACCATGGTAACCACAAAATAACCATGGTTTTGAGATCTATGGTTTTCAAAAAAACATAGTTAAACCATAGTTAGTGTAGTAAAACCATAGATTTGCTGATAGTAATAAATACACCAAAAAAACATGGTTACTACACTTTTACCACAATAAAACCATGGTTAATGTTCATAAGGGACATTATAGCACATGAAGTCAGATTTCATAATATGACCCATTTAAAATGTTAACATGCATAAAAAAATTGAGACTAGTCATAGAATGTGCTTTGGCGGGCACCTCACAGACTTTTTGCGGGCAAACTATGCCAGTGGTCTACGTGGGCACCAAAGCAATACTCATTGTGAGTCACTTCATAACAATTACACATGAGTTCTGATCCATTTCTCCAGCCCATCATCTGCTGGTTTTAAACAATCGGCTGATGTCTGATAGTAGAAAAATGCTTTTATCTGCTGATTATAGACCTATATAATTTTGTAAACAGATTTTCAGCTAAATTGTGTTTAACAATTGATCAACTTCTTGTAATATTTATGTTCATCTCTGAAAAATTTCAGATTTATTTACTAATACACCTTAGTGTTAATTGCCAAAAACAATCCAAAGAAATGTATTAATATCAAGTAATTTATTAAATAATGTGAAGATCTCACTTTCAGAACAGATTTTATTCGTCATTGATTTGACTCATTTTTTTTATGCGAATCGTTGCTGCCCTCTTGTGTTTCTTCTCATGTTGGACCTGAAGTTGTTGAATCTGAACATGAAGCTTCACATCCATCACATAATCCTGACTGAAGAACTCATAAAGTGTGTTTGACCTCAATCAGTACCACAAGAACCAACATCAAACCATCAAACAAGAGCGATTCGAGAAATTACACAGAGAAATTTACTTCTAAAACGATTGTCACCTCATAAATCAAGATCTGAAAGTGAAGTGACAACCGAATTGATCTGCAGTGTGAACGGGAATCATTATCTGTAATAAATATTTTAATTGATAATCATTTCGACGGTCGGATTTGACGTCACACTGTAGGAAACTAAAAATCATTTTTACAATCTTCATGTCAATATCCCACAATACATTTTCAGTAATTGTGCACAATGTTTTACTTCAACAATAACTTTTTTGGAATGTGTATTTTCAAGAAAAGTGTAGCTATATATCATCAACATAAATATGACAACATGCACATTAACTTTGCTGAAGTACCATTAATACAAAAGCGCATGTAAAGCGATTAAACAGGCTTTCTTAAAAACAGCTCTTAACCTAAAGCAGAGTCGTAAAATCCTTTCAAAATACGGCTGGATGGCTGGCAACTTCTTTGCCTATCAAATATCAAATGGATATTAAAGCTGTCGGATCAATACATTCAGCTGACACACACACACACACAGATATAAAACATGAATACTGACAAGACAGTTTGGGTCGGCTATACATCTTCAAATCCAAAAGCCCTTTAGTGCAAAAAGTTCATAGCAACAGATGAATCTAAACTGATGTTCATCTCTACAAACACTCACAGAGAAATGAAAGATCAGACGTGTTTGTGATGGTAGTGTCACACAGCGGGCGTCCATCCTCCTCCAGTCAACACATCATCTTCACTAGTATCTGGATATGACAAAGATCCTCAAACACAATGAGTAACAGACACAGCTGGACACAGCGTTTAAAAAAGTCGTCACACGGACGATGTTTGTTATATATGAGCTGGTTAGCGACGTATTAAGGCCTATGAGCTGCAGGAACTTCCCTTTCTTCAAAATATACTATGCACAAAATCGGCAATATCGTGAAACCTACGAGTGTCTCGGGAAGGGGGCGGGATTAAGAGAGAGAGGGGGGTGGAGTCGATCCATTTCACTGAGTATATAAGCAGCGGTGTATTTACAAGAACCACATTCGTTTATTCAGTTTCTTATAAACATTTCCCTTCTTGTGTCAGCGTCAGGTTTCTTTCTGTTGGGCCGGTCACACAGATGTTGAGGTGGAAGAGGCACTTCTGATGGACTTTAATCTTATCCTCTTCTCTTACGCTGTTGTGTAGTTTGTAGTTTTTGGTTGTTTGTCCAGACATCAGATGACCGATGCTCAGGGCCTGATGTGAGGAGGCACTTGGTAGCTTAGTTTTCTCAAGTCAGGAAATGTTATGTCATCAGAATGGGCTTCTGTCTCACCTCCAGAATATCTACAAAACATGGATTATACTGTATTAATCATTACTCATACTAACAGTTAAGTGTTTGGACACAAAAACACATAATAACTTCACTATTATTAAAATAAGAATTAAAACTACGAAATTAAACAAATGTAAGCAGATTTTGAAGTTTCATCTATGGTGGACAAACCCCAATTTTAATCCAGGAGTGATGCACTCATCTTTAAAACTGATGTCAAAACATTTTGATGGCCCCCAGTGGCTGGTTGCAGTAAAGGTCATAAACTCTGACCTCTCCATGTAAACAAATTGAATGTGAGCCAAAGTAAAAAAAACAAATACACTTTAAAGTCCTTTTAAACTTATGTTTTGGAATATTGTGGTATTTTTTTTATTAATTTGCCCTCATAATCTTTAATCAAAAACTCAAATCTCCTCCCCTCCTGGAAACGATCTCTCTTTACTTCCGGTCATTTGGTACGGCAGGTGGGCGGGGTCCAGGAGAAGATGCAGCGATTAGCAAATAACAACACGACCCAACTTCAAATGATTCAATCAGTTCTCAATAAACTAATTCAAGTTCAGCTTTACCTTGTTTAATTTTAGAAGCCGTTTCACTCAGCTATACGTCATCATAGGACAAATAAGACAATCTCTACTTACATTTCAACCTAAAATAAATTTTTCCTAATGCTGCTTTTACAGGCGCGTTTGAGGCGTCAAAATCACGTCTACCACGCCTAGTTTGCCGCTTGAACAGCTTAAATGCATTCGCGCGTCTAAAGCGAAGTAGACGCGGGGAAAAAGCAAGCATTTGATGTGTGTCAGAGGCAAAATCTGCTTCTTGTGGGAGGGGCAAGTTCTATGGGGTTGTCTGTTTGCAAGATGACTGATGTTGATTGTGCTTTTATCGACAGAGTTACCGGTTTGTATTTGGTCACCTTACTATAGACCGTTTCAGCAGTAACAACATAAACAAGCGGCTGCACGTAGCTTCCGGTAAACTCCGCTAAGAATAAATAACAACAAAGTACTTTAAACGTAGTTTATTTATATAACAAGCAAAAAACAACACATAGATTACCTACGAAACCAAAACATTTGTTATTTTCGACGAGGCATTTGTTAAAGAGATTAGTTTAGCAACTAGTCAGACCATTAAAAAAATGAAACCGGAAGTAAGGTTCGGATCCATACGTGTATTACGTGCTTACAATGAAACCGTCTATAGGGGGAAAATAAACGGCGCGGGTTGATAAAAGTCACGTGACTCAAAAGTTAAATCTGTATTACAACTTACCAGGTTGCCGATGTCCTCACTGACACTCTTCCAAGTGAGGTCCTTTTTATTCCTGTCTTTATAGAAATAAGAACGTGTGTTGTATAGCTCCGGGTGACTGCTTACGGACAATATTAAGCGTTCCTTCAGGTTGAATGAGTGACTCCTGATTGGTTAATGCGGCGCAAAATTGCGCCAAAGTTAAAATTTTTCAACTCTGGCGTTACCAGGCAATCCGCGTCAAGCGCAAAATGCACCATTCGCGCGTTCCGCACCAGCTGCTCAATTCACGCCATTTGCGTGAACTAGACATGTAAATGAGGCGGAATCGCGTGTTCCGCGCCGCGCCAAACGCCTCATCCGCGAGACCTCCAGACGTGCGTCAACGCGTCTTCACATTGACTTAACATTGAAATCACTCGCACTTCACGCCTCTACCGCGGCTGGTGTAAACGCAGCATAATAATGCTTACTGTTATTTTGTTATTTCTTACATGTTTATGTACTTTTAAGTGTTCCTTTTTTATGTTTGGTTTAAATTGGTTATTAGATGTTATTAAGAAGGGGTGTGAAAACTTGATATGTGTGTTTTGTTATGGAGTCAAACAGGGAAATGTGCGGGGCTTTGATACCGAGGCTCCACCTCACAATGCAGAGTCTACCTCCAAATGATGTCAAGATGACAGCGGGCATTTTTAAGATATTGTGGCTTCATTCATTTTTTCACAATGGAAGCGGAGACTAGCGTCCATCTTTTTTACAGTCTAGGATTTTGTAATATAAAGGTGGTGTGTGTGTGTGCGTGTGTGGTGTGTAAATTTTAGCGGCATCTAGTGGACAATCAGGTGTGTGCCTACAATCATTTATCAAAATATCTTCTTTTGTGTTCATCAGAAAAAATAAATTCATATAGGTTTAGATCAACATGAGGAGGAAAAAATAAATTTTTTGTGTGAACTATCCCTTTCACGCTGGCGTACCTGTGGTGATGCGATGTAGGGGTAGAGTCACATATGTGAGGTGAGAATACAGCAGGAAATATTCCTCCTTTCTGTTCAACTTCAGCCAAGAACCAACCAGCGAGCGACCCGTGCCCGACAGAGATCGAGAGCGCAGGTTTGTGGCATTGCAAAGATCTGAAGAGAGAGAAAATCACATGTCAGACATCCATGTTGTGTAAAACAAAGCATAAAACAACGACTGTCCTGACTAAAGTCTTCACAAGGAGGAGAGTCCACCTGTCTTCAAGAAGCATCTAATACACACAACACGTCTTGACATGAGAATATTCGATCTGTCCGCTTACATTGCAGACACGAATGCATGTATCTGATTTATTTCCACATATGAATAGGGTGAAGCTTGAAACTGATTATCCTGCTTACACATTACTGGGTCATATCTGATCTGTGCCACATGCAATGTAAATGCGACTTTAGTGATCTCAGTTTAATGCTATCATCATGTAAAAATTATAAAAAGTAAATTAAAGTAGTGGAGCCAGAATTACAGTTTGAGGATTTATTTGGATATATGCTTCAGAGAAGTCAGTATCATTTTTCAATCATCTAAAACACATTAAAGAGTCAGGACTGCTCAGTCATGTCTTTACTAACCCAAACCTGCTGATGCTGATGAATAATAACAGACTGAGTAAGGTTACCTTCATCATCATCCTCCCTGAAAAACTCCTCGCTGTCATTGGCTGAATGAGATTTCTTCATCTCTGCGATTCGGTTTCTGGGAACTTTGCGCCTCAGTGATGGTGAAAAGAAGGAGGGTCTGTTTCTCTCTGGGGTGGGCGGGGTGCTGAATGATGTCACCTGACACACAAACAAGATGCATTTTAAACCAAATCTATTTTAAAGGAATCTCACCGCTTCAAAACAACAACAGCAGCAGTTGTGATGGGCAGCTAGTTGTGTCATGTTTCTTATCATTATGTGTAAATTCAAATGAGGTCACTAAGGCCACATTAACATTGCACGATTTTCCCCTTCATGTGGCACAGATTGGAAATGACGGACGTCGATCGGTTTCAGACCTCATTCATATGTGGAAATAAATTGGATATACACGCAATATAAATGAACAGATTGGATATTCCCATTCCTCATTAAAAATGTGACGCTGGTAAATGACGTCAACCCAAGTGGACAGCACCCGTGATCATCACATGACTCTTCTAGCAGCCCAATGGAGGACGACGGCTCCTCTTAGTGGAGTAATATTAAAGTTTTATGTTTTGTTACAGAAATAAAGCGATATAATCTTGTATAATCATTTTGTGTTTGTCCTCTCCTCTGTGGTTTAAGCTTTTCTGGGTCAGTATGTCTACCTTGAATTGTTTTGCAAAGTGTTTAGTGTAATGCAGATATCAGATACGAGTTGCTTTAACAAAGATGATGTAAGCGGGTTGAATTGGGCTTCAAATCTGAATTGGGCATCGAGATCTGCAGAGTAAATCCAGCCTTAGTGCTTCTATCATACTAGTCTCATGTCAGCTGGTGTAATGTTTAGGTCATGTGACTTTTAAAACTCTGTAGTTTAATGTTTACTAGTGTCAGTTATTAACCGAGTTCGCTGTCATAATCAACTTTGTGCCAGAAGTATTGTTGATCAAGTTTAACTTGTTATAAACCCACAACATTCCTTCACCAGTCAAGTGCTGGTAATCGATGTCTACACTGTGCTGTATAAAATAAACAATGAACAATAAGTTGTAAAGATTATCAAGAGGAGAAGTGTCTCTCAACAGTGCCCGTTTATTCCTCAACCACTTCACCTTTATAAAGTTTTAGTTCCCTGCCACAGGTTTGCCCACAGGGGAATTTTGACATTAACCAAAAAAAACTTTTTCTTGCAATTCAGTGCATTTATTTAATGGAGTCATGTGCTTTAATTTCGTTATTCTCTCAAACATCAGTTGTAAATCTATTTGTGTGGGAATATAAGCTGCTTGTGTGAATGCACATATAAAACATGGTTTGACTGACTCTCTCGTGGAGTGGTGAATCTTGATCTTCCTCCGTCCCGCAGGGTGACGTGTCTCCGGTGGGCACTCGACTCACTGCCATCTCAGCGTGACCTTTGCCCTGAGGACCCTTCATCCTTACAAACTCCATGTTGTTGTACTTGTAGAAACCAAATGACATCCGCTGGGCCATCTTAGCGGCTACGCTTACCTGTCGAGACAAATCTGCATTTAATGACTTGTGTGTGTGTCACTATTAAAGCCATATGAACTAATGAATGTGATTGGTCAGCCACAGAACATGTGATGTATTTGTGCTTTAATACTTCCTGATGTATTGCATCTTATCAATTCGATTTTATCCAATGGAACTTAAGATGCTAGCGTTTCTTAACCTTACAAAAGAAATCAATTGATGTTTTAAGAGTTAAAGTCTGAGTAATTGAAACAGAAACATTGTGTAACCTATGCAAAAGCATGTGTGTGGTCAGCATTACTTTAGTTGTCTGTTATCGTACCCGGTTGTCGTAAACCTTCTTGAGGGCCTCGTAACGGATGGAGCCCTGGAAGATGACGCCCTGAAAAGTGTTGCTTTTATCACTGGCCACCAACTCAACACAAACCATCTCACCTTCACCAACAGTCATATCACTGAACACCTCCTCAAAACACACAATCAACTTCAACTTCATCAGGACTTTATCAATACTGTTAAGTGTTCATTAATGAGTCAGTATATACTTTAATCATCTGAATCAACACATGAAATCATTTCACATAGACACATATCCATGCATTCAATCTATAAATGTGTGTATAAGCATATATGCACTGCAAATACTTAAAACTAAAACATATTTCCATAACATATCTTCAGATTAGGTGTAATATGGCCTGTTTGAGGTCCACTGACTGATATTATTAAGTGCACTTAGAGAAATACAGATGGTCTCTTTAGGACAAGAGTTAAATGAATAGTTTAACTGCATCTCTCATAATTCACTCTTACACAGACATTTAACAAAATTTTAAATGAATTTTATATTAAAATGTCATCATGTTATCTTCTCATATAGGATCCAAAATATTTAAGCTCCAAAAAGCACAAATATCTGAACTATTGCTTTAACCCGTGTGTAAACATTACAGAAACATATCTCTGTGAAAGATACAAAATACTGCTGAGCTAACACTTCAATACAGACTCTAATCTGATCACAGATCTGTTGTTTCAGACACACATGACGATACTTTGACCTGTGACCACGAGTCTCCCGTTACTCAATCTTTGCTTTATGTGATTTGAGGATTTAGTGAGGGGTTTAGGGGTTACCTCCTCAAAGTTGTCGATCATGAAGAAGATGTTGGGGTAGCTCATTTTGGACTCTTCACCTTTGCTGTCCATGGGGTGTTTGCTTGGAGACGCAAACACTTGCTGCAAAATAAAGATATGCTGTTTAAATTCACATTAATAACACATTAATAACGCATTAATAACGCATTAATAACGCATTAATAACGCATTAATAACGCATTAATAACGCATTAATAACGCATTAATAACGCATTAATAACGCATTAATGCAGCGTGACGTGTTGACAGCGATGTATTTCTGATAGAAAGTTTAAAATGTCTCAGATGTACTTTTTCTAATGCAGTTATGTCAGAGAATGACCAAGTTGCACAATCAGATCAATGCACACATCATATGTTGTTTACCTGAGACTTTTTCTTGTGGATGTGGATGTCTCCTGCATCTGAGCGTGTGCACACTGCACATGTCACCACATAGTCCAACTGAGGATAACAAAAAACACTATAAACTACATCAACACTTTAGACAAATTACACCAATAATGCAGCTTAGGGGAGGATGATAAATCAGATACGATTATAATGCACCAGAGATGATACTGATGAAGAGTCTTCTTACTTTCTGCAGGATGAGGTTGAGATAAACGCTCTCCTCCCAGTCGATGTCGGGATCTCCCAGACCTGGAAGTTTTTTGGAGTCTCTTCTGTAAACCTCAACCTCCACCTTAACATACAAGAAAGATGACAGAAATCAGACACAAGAACTCGTGTTTGCTGTGCTGGGATCAGTTTGTTTTTGAGGATCATCTCACCTTCACTGTGGATATTTATTGATCTGTGATTAGCGTCTGGACCGAGCTATTTGTTAGCATTCCCATTCATTTCAATGAGTTGTTCAGACGGCAGCATCTTGCTAATGAGCACTCGGTCTTTCCCAATATATATATCTGAGCCAATTACTGTCATGTGACTTATTGCTTCAGAATACAACGTCTTAGAGCAAAAAATTGAAAAATATTTGTCATGCTTTTAATTGTTTTTGACATCTACTAAAACATTAGTGATTTATATGTGGCCAACTAAAGATGTATAGATATAGATAGATAGATCGTTTTTTTCCTTGGGATCTAACAAGTGCTCAAATACTCAATATAAAAACATGTTTAATGAATATGAAAAAGCCTGAATGAAACAAAACACAGAAGATCTCAAAACAACTTCCGGTGACATCATATAATTTTTCCTCAAAATTTTAAATGTCTTTTAATTGACTTAAACTTCATCTTACCTTCTTCCCTTCAGTGTTGTCTTCACTGACGTACGCGAGCTTGCGTCTCACATAGAAGAGCATATCATCCTGACGAGGAGACCATTTCTCCATGAAGTATACGGAGAACATCCACGTCCAGAAGACTATACGGTCATCCTTAAAGCAACCTAAAACAAACCAAAACATCTCAATGAAGGACAACCGAAATAATAATCTGATGATTTAATAATAATGTTTTTAGTGTAAAATGATCTTCACTGAAGTTAATTTTGTTGATGTAATCAAAGTCATACAGACATTATTAGCCAATCATATCACAGCTCACTTTTATATTCGCTAATTCAATTTGATGGATAAACACAAGTCTGCCCTACATCTTTTTTACTATTTATTTATTGATTGTTTTTATTATGAGAGAAAAGTGTGTCTATAATGCTGATTTGTGTAAATGGTAATAATGTCATGCAATACTAAACTAAAAACACAGTTAGTGGCATGTTAACAAACATCTTACAGTTTAAATATATACGTACATTGTAAAATATACACACACATATATGTATTTTCAAAAACATTAATCATGATATAGCAAATGCATCAATTACATTTATCATCTAAAGGCACAACGGCTGTATTTGCACAATTTTTATAGTTAAAAAGTAACATAAACCAGGAAGTGAGAATCAGATATTTCTCTTGTTTTTATTTGTAAAGTTGAGTACGTATAAAGAGATGACAGACCACTCGACTCATTTCATACTGAGAAACACTTCATCCAAAAATAAACTTAACAATGTTGTTTGGAAACAGTGATGCTGTTATTTTTAGTATTCTGGACCATAAAACAAAATCATTTGTGAAGAATTTTTATATAGATTATTTCCATACAGGTCGAGTAATAATTTAATATTATGATGGTTTCTGCAGTCTCTTCATGAGAAGCCGTACAGGTGTTTGTATGAGAAACATATTAACTCACTGTGTTTATGTGAAAAGTTGATGAAGTTCCTTCAAAGATTTGACACGAGGATGAATTTACATTGTCAACAGTGTAAATAATCTCTTGACATTTGATTTCTTTGATTTTCAATAAAACACACAAGATTGATCACGACTTTCACATCCACAATGACAAAGAGGAAGATTATTCTGATGTCTCCAGACAGATTAACTAACTCACTAGACATGTGAAAGGTCAGCCTGGTTTGGAAAATTAACTACAACAACTTTCATAAGAAGAAACAATGAATGATCAGGCCAAACATGACGTTAATTTAGTTTTCCTCTAAAGAGAAACACATCGCTCACACCACAAACCTTCACTCCAAGTCCTGATGATGTTCATCAAACTTTCACTTCTTCTACAGCTGAAAACTTACACAATCATTTCCTCTTATGTAGGGATGCACATATATAGAGAAATATATAAATGTAATTTGCTGATATTGATTTTAACCAACAACTAGCCAATTTCAATATTTGTCACATGCCCACTTATTTGAACATTTGTCATTTAAATCATACATAAAATAAGAAAAAAACACTTGCATTGAGGTATGCTAGTTTATGTTAGGAATAAATGCTGAAGGTCCTTTGACTTATTTGAAAATAATGCACACTCACAGTGGTAATGCGGCACGACATGAAGCGGAGTTACAGCGCGGGTGTGCATTATTTTTAAATAATTCAAAGGACCGGAGTCAATCACTCCTCCTACACCACGGTCAACACAGACATCGATCTGGTGGTTATTTTAAGACATTTGACAGGTCAGGTCAAAACATAATCAACACCTTTCTCAGCCAATCAGAATAAAGCATTCAACAGCCCTGTGGTATAATATTGCTTTATTAAATTTATTTTACTGAACATAAATTGGATCCATTTAACAGTTCAACATCTAATGATGGAATATATTTATTACAGATTTCAAGTATTTATGTATCTTATAGAGAAACTTTATACAGCTGACATTATATCACTCAGTATCTTTCTTTTAAACTATCACTTTGTTATTTTGGCCTTTTTCTTGCTATAGCTGATATACCAACCAATAGATTGAAAGTAATTAAATCAGCTCATTAATATTTGGCAGGTTTTACTGGTGGTGTGTTGCACATTCCATTAATAGCCTGAATTTTAATATTAACATAATTAACAAGTAAAATCAAATCAACAAGTAAAGCAGTAGACTATATCAAAAAAGTAACCCTGCAGATTGTTTTATTCATTGTGGTAGCTCTTGTTTGACCTAGAGAGTCAAACTTATCAGTGCCGCACAGAGAATTAAATATTCATGAGGGGCAAAACATGAAAGAGAGGCACATAAAGACCCTCACATCACATCACATCAGGGCTGACATAAAATTCATACCTGGATCATTTGCCGGCAACTACAACAGAGACTATTTTTGAACCTATAAAAATGTGTTTGGGAAAGTCTTATATTGTTCTAGGTCCCCCCTACAACATATGAATATGATTAATAGGTTAATGTTGATGTTAAACCAAACAAAAAGGTTTTTATGATTTAAAAAGGAAGCATTCAAGTGAACAGTACTAAACAGTATCGAACTTGAAGCAAAATAAATTTCAGCAAATGCTTATTGCTTTAATGTAGGGAGTTCCTTTTCAGCCATTTCACACTGTTATATTTATAATAGTTCCTTGTTCGCAGTTCATATTTATGATCTTATAGTCCATTTGAAAATTTTAGTACAAACTGACTGTATTCTTCAGAAAAACACCAAATAACTTAACTTCCCTTACCCTTCGCTGTTCGGTGTGCGATCAATTAATTTAAAATTAATATGACATTAATTTTTAAAAGTGTGCGAGGTTCGTGCACGTCCTCCACTAGCATCACAGAAATAGCAAAAAGCGCAATCGGCTAAACGAGCATTAAATATTAATATGACATTGATTGTATTGTTTTTATTAATTTACACATTGATTAAAATTAAGAGACAAATTATATGAAACGAAATTCTTTTTATAGTAGCAAACAAAAGTTAAATTGAACTCGAAAATAATGTCTGACCCATTACAATTATCCCTTCATATTGACCTTTACAACGCCCTATATGGCGTTTAAAATATCTTTCGTAATAAGGTAACTAAATTTAAACACAACATAAACAACATTACAACAATATTCAAACCCAACAACACTCAAACATAAATATAAAACAGACATTATCTATGATACATGTTAAAACAATCAGATATAGCGTTTATAATAGCTGGTTGGTAGATGTTTACTATTTTTGGCAAAACCTCAGTTGCAAACCTCCATTTACCTGAATAAAAATAATTTTTACTTTGAAAATGATGCGCTGTCACATTAACATCCGCTGTTTGTTTACATAAGACTCCGTCTACGTTCATTTACACTCAGAGCAACGTCTGACTTCTCAAACTAAAACAGGGTCTGCAGCGTTTACGAATGAATCCGTTCATGAGGGTCGAAAACGGTGGTGTAGTGTAGATGAAAGGCGTAAACGTAGCAAAAGTAACGCGTTTTAAAGGATATATGCATTAATGTAAACGTAGCCTTCTGACATTTTCTCACTACCTCTAACTTCTGAGACATTGGCCGTATATGGCAGACAACTGGACAGTGACTACAGCAGCGGCAGAGGAGGTTGTTTGACGCAAACAGAGGGATTTGAATTTTTTTTTTTAAATATCGATATTTTTGCACAGCCCTACATCACATCACATGACTATAGACCAATGAAATAAGATAGAAAAGAGCTTGTGTGTTGTTGAATGAGATGAATATAAATGAAGAAGAGTGAGTCACTAGACATGAGTTTATGAGTTTATAAAGTGACATATGTGTGATTATAAACCTAACAAAGTCACAAGATGTCTTAACAGAGTCAGATCAATGTCAGACGTCTTATTGTCCCACAGAAATGATGAAGTCATATTTAAATGAGGTGATCTTGTACAGAGCTCGAGTGATCACAGACCTGCTGGTGGATATTACAGTAAACTGGTTATACCCGGGTATGAAAAAAATCTGAAAATGTTTTCATGTATTCCCTGTGTGTGAGCATTAACTCTCGTTTACTAGTAGGAGGTTGATTGAACTAACCCTTATCAGGTGACAGGTGCCCCTAAAACCAACATGATCAGGGTAAGCAGGTTTTGGGTTAATCAACCGAAAGTTTAGGGTTTCACTGGAATACACCCCTGGAGAAACCGATCATGGTGTATACTGCTGTCCTGTCACTACTCTTACATACATGTGACCTCTTATCACAACAGCTTAATCTAGAACAGCTATTTAACCTGTGACCTCTGAACACAACCTGACTGGAGGTCAACCTCAGACAGACAAACAAACAAACAAACAAACAAACAAACAAACAAACAAACAAACAAACAAACAAGCAAACAAACAAACAAGCAAACAGACACATACAAGAGAGATAAACAAATAGACAGAGAGACAGACAAGAGGATAAAAAACAAACAAAGACAAAAGACTGAGAGACAAACAGACAGAGACAGTCAGATAGACAGATATATAGAGAGACAGACAGACAGATAAATGAGTTCTAACGTTCAAACAAGAACAGACGGCTATGACGTCAGGGCAGAGAGAGCGCGGCGGCGCTAATCATGTACAATGACGTCATAAAAGGACCTATACTGAAAACAAAAGCGGCCGATAGCGGTTCGGTCCCGTCACATTATCGTGACGTTTCATTGATGTTTATTATTGATGATTGTGTTTTTTGACAGAAGACAGCTGATGTACTGACCCAGTCCGCTGAGATCCTGTCTGACGTTCAGGCGGTTCCGCTCGTCCGCGATGGCCTTCAGCATGGGCTGCAGAGACTCGTCGGGTTCGGCGGTGGTGTCGTCGTCGCTCCGGTCATTATGACACAAACCCGGTACGGCGGCCATAATAAACGCGCTGATCTCATGACACGAGCGGAGCGCAGGAACCTCACAGACGACACAAACGCTCCTCACTTCCGTCAGCTGGCGACGCGGCGCATCGGGAACACCCCGTGCGCTGCCGGTGACGTCACACTTAAAGGGCACGCGAGAGTCACGTGCTCACAGCGATGACAACCTGACTCAAAAAGGCAAAATACATAGACATACATATCAAATACATATCAATCATATATATTTATCAACTGTGTAGATGTATAATAAATTTGTATTCTATTTATGCTTTTTTTTACCAAACACAGAAGAAGCTCTGCAGTAGAACATCTTTCAGAAACTTGTAATAATTTTTGTCTGCAGGGATTATATAAAATAATATGTATATATACAAAAAATAGTAATTTGTATAAATGCTAATGAGTTAGTCCAACAAAACTGGAACAATAACAGAGAAGTGTTGTAGGGGAAAATTAGATTACTGTACAAATTATTTTCTCCAAAAAATATTTAGTTAATTATTGCTAATGACTTTCTAAATCCTATTTAGTAGATTATACATCGGCTTGAAACGACTCGAGTAAATTATATAAAACTACATAAATTATTCTGGTCACACTTTTTAAGATCCAATTCTCACTATTAACTCACTTTGAACTAGTTTTGCCTCAATAAAGTCCTAAATACTTAGTAAAGAAGTTGTTAAGTTTAAGTATTGGTTGGAATTGGGTAGGATTAAGAATGTAGAAGGTTTTGCAGAATCAGACATTAATACCTGGTAATAAGCAGCCAATATCGCAGTAATATTAATGCTAATAACCAAACAGTTAATAGTGAGAATTGTAAACTACACTAGTATTGTGTTACCACTATTCTTTTATCTCACCAAAGAATTTAAAAGAGAGATTTTACAAGACTTTTTTAAGATGTCAAATAAATCTTTGGTGTCCCCAGAGTCAGTATGTGAAGTTTTAGATGAAAATAGCCCATAGATCATTTTTGGGTGTGTCCTTTAAAATGCAAATGAGCTGAACTCTGCGCTAAATGTCAGTGCCATGGTTGGATGGTACAGATTAAGGGGTAGTATTATTATAATAAGATCCCCTTCTGACATCACAAGGGGAGCCACATTTTAATGATCTATTTTTTCACATGCTTGCAGAGAATGGTTTACAAAACTAAGTTACTGGGTTGATCTTTTTCACATTTTCTAGGTTGATTGAAGCACTGGGGACCCAATTATAGCACGTAAACATGGAAAAAAATTGATTTTCATGATATGACCCCTTTAAAGTGAAAAGGTTACATAAAAAGTCTAAGTCTAAAGGGGTGGTTTCCCAAACAATCTTAAGACAGGACTAGAGTTTAATTATGAAATATAACTATATAACAAACATGCCTTACTAAAAACAATACCTGTTTGCGACAAAGGGCACTGATGTATTTTAAGATATGTCAGTGCAAGCTTTTTTCAGTTTGGATAGCTCTTATATTTATTTTAGTCTAGGACTAGTCTAATCCCTGTCCGGAAAACTGCCCCTAATGTTAAATCCACTATTGTATTATATATATCATTGATCTACATCCATACACAGTATTAACTTCAATTACATCAGAAGTAACTGGAATTAAATTACAGGAAAAATAAGAGTAATAGGGAAAAAGTTATTAAATTACAGTAACTAGTTACACCCAACACTGCATACAATCTCTGAAAAACCTCAGAAATAATGAGAGCTGAATAAAGTGCTGAAGATCAGTAGTAGTTAGTCTTTCTGTTTATCTGATCATCTATCTCTTCAGTATAATAAAACAAAATCTTTCAGGCTCATGGCACAAATATCTGATAAACATTGTTTTTGTGTAACTGTACATTTTTGGATGTTGAAATACTGATCGTCTTGTATCCCAGCTGCAAAGATAATAGCAGCCATTGGCTCGGTTTGTTTTGGGACTTGTTAGAAAGAAATATGAAAACAATAATTTATGGAATTCAGTTAAGAAACCAATGTTGCAGAAATTAAACACTTTAAAAACACTCACACTCATAAACATCTCTAAAACATCTGTTAAATGTCTGTTAGGAATGCTTTAGAGACAAAAATATGATATCATTAAGGTGAAAGAGAGCAAACATCAGATGTGTGATGCGTTGTCAGTGTTGTAAATCTGCCTTTAACTTTACTTAGTGATAATAACAAATGACACCAACACATCACCATAGTCAACCCATACTGTCAAACAAACACATTCTCTCAATAACAAAAGCATCATTTACACATCATGAAGAAAAGATCAGTGTGTTAGTCTTTGATGAATGATGGTCTTATAAGCGTCTATGAAGTGTTTGCTTTGGCCTCTCATTAGTTATTATTGTCAGTCCAGATCTTTGTTTATTACACTGCTGAGAATAAACACACAATTCATCTACTGTACAACACACAACATTCATCCTAACACTGCTCTGTTTACTTCACAATCAAACCTTCAATCCAGAAACACATCAAATCAGATGTAAATTAACAGTCTGCTTTACTCTGTAAGTTTTTTTTTTTTTTGAAGAATCTGTTCATCTTCATCATAGTCAGCAGTGTAATTCCCAGTGTTGGTGTCAAACACCAGTGATAAACGTCAGATCCCTGAATGAATGTGTGACTGATCACGAGCCGTGCGTCCTCATGAATCACCCGTAACTTCACATCAGTCTCCACGGCTGCCCGGCGCTTCTGGGAATCATCGGGATGGAATTATTCCAGGATTTTCTTGGCTAGCTGTTGTTATCCGCTGTCATGTACTTGAGCGCTGCGAAACCGTAACGGCGAGACATGTTCTGCTGAAACTCCTCCTTCAGCGTCTTCAGACACATACGATACTGTTTGTTTGAGCGAAACTTGGTGATGTCGAAACTGGGAGCGTGAGGCATGTGAATCATGTATGCGTTGGGAAGAACCACAAACTCATATTCCTGAAAATACAGAAATTAACACTTTATACGTACCCAAAGACTTCTGAGATATCATACTCTTTATTTAAATCAACAAATCTGGGAATTTTAAAATCTAGATATTTGTAACTCTTTCCCTGCCAGCGTTGCCAGCTAGTGCCAGCATTTTAATGCTTTTACGAAAGTTTAATGCCACCCAGAAAATGTTCCTCTATTAAAATATATACATACAATATGTCAAATGAAAGAACAGAAAAAAACTTTAATCTTATCTTTTTTTTAAAAAATACAAAATTTTAAGTAAAAATCTGAGATAATTAAATTTTTGTAATGGATTTTTGTGAAGCGTTATTTTAGATAACTCATCAATGGCCTGGTAAGAGTTAAGTTTTTATTAGATAGTAAACTCTCACCTGTGCATCCAGCTCCATTATATGAGCCACTTTATTCCAGCCGAACCCCACGAATCGTCGGTCATACTCGGGACTTTCTCTCCTGACCATCACGTACGGCTCGAAATCAGCCTCCCACTGCACGCGATACGCCGTCGTGGCCGTCCGCCATTTAGCGAAGTCAGTCGGTGCGTGACCTTTCGTCCACACGTGATATCTGTCAAGAATATTGACAGATTTTTAAAATGTCTTTAAATAAAACAGTTAATGGACATCTCAGTCATGTGTTACAGAGTTTCTCGGCAGACACCTTGCTAGACAATCTGCAATTATAAAGACTTCATGAAATAAAACATCACCTGAATGTGAAGAGGGTGCCCATGTCGAGCTGTGACAGGAGCTCAGCTTTAGATTTGGGAAAGGACAATCTGTACCGAAGCGTTTCGAACGCGGGAACCACGAGAGCCTTTTTAGTGTTCGCCATGTCGAGCTGCACAACCGATTTCCTGAGACACAAACCAGACGATTACTCATGACTCATAACCTGTTAACTTCTGCGTGAATGATTAATACGAAGTTTTATTCGATGAAGACCCTCACCTGAGGTACTCATACAGTCCATACATGGGCAGGAAGTCGATATCTGACAGGAACATGTAAGGTGTGTTCACCTGACCCATAGCAACGTTTCTCAGCAGGTTGACGGGGTAAAACTGTCCTTCTTTATAGACGATGTGATATCCGACGTTACTTCTGCTCATCAGGACCTCTGAACCCTGAGCGTATCGCAGAAACTGCTGGGCTTCAGCGTCTGATAGGTAAAGGGCAAGACTGATGGGACCCTCCCAGTGCTTACAGATGGCCTCCAACATCTGCAGTCTGACACACAAAATATCACCACGACTTTAGCAGTAGACTTTATTTATATAAACCTCATGCAGATGTTGGTTCTGTTACCTGTCCATAGAGAGCTGTGCCACCAGCGTCACATCAGTGTTATCAGCGCTGGGTTCATAGTCATAGTGCAAGAAATAGACGTGTGTACGGTGAACGGTGAAGCGCTCCCGACGAAACTCATAACACGGATCATCTTCATCCAGCTCAGAGAGAGTCTTCTGGAGCTGAGGAGATATCAGGAACATACTGATCTTATTTATTACAGCACTGCACTGCTGATGACTCAATCATCTATAAAGCGTCTGTATGTGTGTGTGTGTGTGTGTGTGTGTGTGTGTGTGTGTGTGTGTGTGTGTGTGTGTGTGTGTGTTGTCCTCTGAAACTCACGGTCTCAGAGTTGTGGTCTGTTTCGCTGGGACACCCGAAGAGTTCCCTCCTCAGCAGATTCCCATCATACTCCAGGAAGGTCAGGTAGAGATTTCTGAAGAACTCCACGTGTTTGTTCTTGACATGAAGCTTCTTAGGAGAGTTCCAGTGGATCACCTACACATAATAAAACAATAAGCAATGTTTCAAAATTATTTTGCTTTTCAGAGGATGTCACCAATCCTTTTTTTATACCACTAGTCATACAGTGACATTAACTGGGTTTTAATCACACTGATTTTATGCACATTTTGAAGTATCGCATAAGAAACAAGTGACAACAACATGGAAACATCCTTGGACTTACCCATTCAATGTAAGTAAAGAAAAGAAATTCTAAGCTTACAAAGAAAAGTCAGTTCATTCATTTGACACCAATGAGGACATCTTTATGAATAAAGACATTGATTTTGATTAATAAAACACTTAAAACCATGCTTACTGTCCCTTTAATTTGCAAAAAAAATTACGCAAGCTTGAGGTGATTTTTATAGAGCCCCTAAGGTGACATTGGAGCAAAAAAAAATCTAAAGTTTAGTTCCATGTGCTCACGTGAAACTTTCATGATCTCACGCGAAACCTTCATGTGCAGAAGTTTCGTTTTGCGTGCACACATCACGTCACATCAAGAGTTTGACCAATAACAGAGAAGTGCCACGAAACTAAATGCGATAGTTTCACATGCGCACGCAAAACTAAACTTTATTTCATTTTTGCTCCATGTCCCCTTAGGGGCTCTGTAGATTTTTGACTTGTGCAAAAAAGCATAAATTCGAATAATGGGAGATTGAAACACATTTGCTGATTAAACCCACATGACTGATGGTCTAGCTGTATCAGCTGTCGTTGTCTTTATCATATATTCAATTCAATTCAAATATATGAGGCTTGATGTCGTCTTAATGCCCTTGCTGCTCGTGCCTGATTCAAAAACTTTGCATTCCTTCTTCTGTGCACAGCATTGAGTTTGGCAATTACAAGCTGCACTGCTAGTTAATTAATAACTTGCGTAATCATAACTAAATGCAGTCCTTCCTGGGTTGTTTTATTTATTTTTTGGTTACTAAATTACCAATACCACTGCTATTCACTCAAACAACTTGTGGCAACGCACATAGTTCATGTTTGTTTTTGTTTTTAACATTTTAATGGAAACCCAGCTACTTGATCATTTTTTCCAGCACAAATGTCACATTGAGGACAAAAAATGAGCATTAAATAAAAATGAGCATTAGCATAAACTATATTTTGTGGATGACTCTCTAAAACTGAACAAGTGTTGACATAAGAGTGTATATAGTGTAGAGATCATGTGTTCAGTATGTGTTAAATCTAATAACATGACTCACCTTGAGATCAGACACATCTTTATAACACTTCTCTGAGCGCGTGTGATCCGACAGCTGAACGTTCCAGAAACACGGCAGCTGATAGACCAGGAATGGGTTCTGTTTGATCACTGCGTTAAAGATGTCCTATACACACAATATTACTTTAGCAGCCGTACACTACACATACATGTCAACACATACACATCAATTATAGTAGTTCATTTCTACAATTTATTGTCATTAAAAGGCCTTTTCTAACACATGCCTGATTTAAACTTATGTCAAATTATAACCAATTACTATAATCACACTCAACTATTATCTTATTCATTATAAACGTGTCAAGTGTTTTCATTTCTTAAACAACAGAAAGTCAACAGAAGTGCAGATGTTAAACAAATGGGAGCTGGAGCGCTGCTGGTATCCTCTGGTGCTCTTGGAAGGGTAAATAGTTTATAAAAAAGAAATGGAAAAACAAATTCCAAATCCAGGCACTCAGTAGGATGCAAAAGTTAAAAAGCCTTTATTGATTATAGAAGGCTAAAACATTAAAACACCAACACGTATCTGCCCACTGGCCTTCATCAGGGTGTTGGTGATTATTGTTTTAGCCCTCGATAATCAATAAAGGCTTTTTAACTTTTGCATCCTACTGAGTGCCTGGAATTGGAATTTATTTTTCCATTTCTTTTTTAAGAAGTGCAGATGCATCAAAGAAATTCTGACAGGATTAGTTTTACAGGGAGACCTCTCAGAAAATGGTGCTTCTCAGAGGTCCTCTGTGTTTTTAACCCCGTCCGAATCGGCCATGTCTGTGTTTTTCTCTGACGACCTCCATAAAAATTCCAGAGCAATTTATCTACTGTTTTCACCAAACTCTGAGGTCCTTTGAGAAATTTAATACGGTCCCAATGTAAATGTCTGTGATTTTCTGCCATATCTTTTGAAAACGGGGTTCATTTCATGTTTTGGCCAACGTGATCTGCCGTAATGTCTTACTAACGCACATATATTGAACTTCTTGTGTCCCATTCATTCAGATATGGATGTTTTTCCATTCGGATGAATAAAATAATTAAATCAAGACGAGCTGAATATCAAACACTGTTAAGACTAGCCACTGTAATATAATAATACTAATCCTGTGTGAAGAGTACTTATGTCATGTTTTAACTCAGTAATAATCAGAATAAAGGAATATTGATCATTTAAATAAATGATGATGTGTTCACCTGATCAGCGAGTGATGTGGATAACATGCTCATGAGCTCTCGCTCGGCTGTCAATCTCCACATCTGCTCCCACTTCAGCTTCCTTAAACGATCCAACAGCAGCAGAATCACACCTTTAAAAAACACAAACACACACAGACACACACACCATCATCAGCTCAATTATTCACTAGTTACCGCTGTCATCATGTAAGTTAATCTTCTCTAATAAGAACCCAGTTTGACTCACCGGTGTTAAATCCTCGTCCCAGTGCAGGCCACGGCCGATGGTTCTTCCAGAGGTTCCCCAGATACCAGTCGCTCTGATTCTCCACCAAACCCAAAACCTGCTGACCTGAGACACAAACTTACAGTGAGCACCCGGTCTAAATCAATGTATATTAAATACAGTGTAAGCATATATTCTGTAACACTTTATCACTTATAGATCTGTGTGAATGTCACTATAAAGAGAATCTAAATAATTGTTATATACCTGAACAAAGCTTCAGTCCATCAATCAAATAATGCAGACTGATTTATTCCTCAAACTGTTTCAGTCAAACATCTAATAACACATCTCAGCCGCTCTTTCTAGACATTAACAGCACAATACTATAAACCTGTCCATGAATCTCAGATCTCTCACAGCTTGAAATCCTCTCACAGTCTTATAATGTCAGCAGCACAGTAAACAAACCTCATGACCTCCCGACCGTTTCACCACAGGTCCTTCACATCTTCATATATACCTAATTTGACAACCTATTATCATTGATGTGAGAGATACGACCACTGGTCTTTATTACGCTTATGCATTAAGTAGATGCTTTCATTCAAAGCATCTTTCTTTGCTCAGTCGAGAAGAAATGAAGTTTTTTTTAGGACTTTAGTGGACCTCAACAGTTTACAGTTTCAATGCAGCTTCAAAGGACTCTGTCACCAAAACAAATCCTCATATGTGTAAACCTGTCAATAAAAGCTCTTCTGATTCTGATAAATAATAATAAATATATGTTGATTTGATATAATGTTTTACAGTGTAAGGAAAATCATTCACAATATCTGACAATATTAATAAAATAAACATTTCTGTCCATCATCAACATTTTTCATTCAGTAGCACCTTTGAACTTGTGGAAGACGACCCACAGCTCGGCTATATCGGTGGCAAACGTGATGTCGGTGTCCAACACGATGACCTTCTGCAGGTCGGAGGGCAACGTCTTGGTCAGCACCAGCTTCATCAGGCCGTGGATGCCAGAATAATGCTTGTTAGGGATCCAGGACACCTCGGACTGAAAAACACACAACGCCGATCTAACAACTGCATGATTTATTATAAAACAGTAATGAATGACATCACACAAACCTTAAGCTCATCTGCGTCGTAGAAGTTGACGTGAACGGCCGGGACCATCCAGGTGTGAAAGAGATCAGACAGGATCTTACGAGCGATGGAGTCCGTGATGACGTGGAAGTGAAGGGGATTTCGTCTGATACACAGACAAACATTTACACTCGTTTAGTGTCGTCTTACATCCGTAGCTTACACCACATTCATTTTAGGGTTAGGCTTTAACTAATCACAGATTATTAGTTTACCTGTGAAACAGTACTGACTTGACCAAAGTGACCACATCTCTGCTTGCGTTGTATCCCGCACACACGATGGCAATATGAATGGTCTGTAAATAAACACTTTTGATCAAATAAATCATGCAAATAAAAGTTAAACAGCCCACAAATAAACAGCACGAGCGCTCACACTAACCTCACATTTGTTCACCACAGGCTGACGCACGCAGTCCGAGCTGTTCCCGGCTTTTTTAGCCTCACTGTCACCCGTACCCTCTTCTGTGGAGTGGGTGTGTATCTGGTTGCCATGACGACCGCTGCTGTGACGGTTGCTATGGGTTGAGGTTCTGGATGTCGGGCTGAACTCTCTCTGCAGGTCACGTTTCCGGTCCTGCGCATCTCGCAGCCTCAGCTCCAAAGACTGATGTTCACCGAGCGCTCCGATCAGTGCCGACGACTGAAGCTCCAGCGGTTTGACTGAAGAGTCCACACATAATGTCACACATCTGTAAGACTCAATGTATGTCTGTACTGCACTGAGTGTGTGTAGAGGTGTCGTACCGGTAAAGTTTGCAGATGACAGATAAAGCCAAGTGATGGCCGGAATAAAGACCAGCGCAAGAGAAGCAGCCAGGAACTTCCTGCGCCCACGACAGATTCCCAGCATCCTCTGCAGCCAGAGAGACTCTCTTCAGAGATCTCTATGTGGGCATCAGCTGTTTGCCTGGAGGATGCATGGTACAGACCTAAAAAACAAACAATAGTTATTAAATCAATGAAAGTGCAAATATTGTGTAAGCTATATATTTTTTGTTATGTATATTTTTTATTATGTTATTATTATATGATCTAAATGTATAGGGAGGAAAAGGGGGTCTTTAAGATAATTTCCAAAAGTGAGATGGCACAGATTTACCTGACGAACAAACATTCAGGTTTGAGATGTCGAATGATGTCAACACTTATTACAAGAACAATAAATAAAAAAACCGTGTTAAATAAAGAAACAATTTGAATAAACATTTACATAAGTAATGAAGTATTTGTGTAAAAGTTGAGTTAACGTTACTCTTCTCTCCACACATATAGAAGTCAGATTATCCTTCATTAATACGCACTGACATCTGTTCACGTGATTGTAACTTACAGCCTAAATGATCAATGGAGTAACTATGGTGATTCGCTGCGGTTACCATGGTGACACGTACATTTGCATGCGCGCTCACTTTCGGTGCTGAAATCACGGCGTGACCGGACTCAAACGAAACGATTTCTTCTCGATCATTCGGTTAAATCCACGATAATAAGAGAGACGCGGCGCGTCGCGTCCTGCGCGCGGGAGTCGCTCAGCTGTCGCCACAGATAAATCCGTTATGACAGGCCTCGAGTCTTCAGAAAAGCCGCAGACGGTTCCGTCTCTCAGGACGATATTGTAGGATATCGTGGTGTTGTATTCATTTTACATCCTGCGACCAGAGCGTGAACATAACGCGTGCTGCTGGATTTGACGGACATTGCGCGGTTTTGGCAACGATCAGCTGTTCATATCGTCCTCAGCGTTGCAATGCGCGTGTTATAACGCAACAATGCGCGGTCTGCACGAACGCTTTTGCGATATATACACACAGCGGCCTGCAGTCGACGCGACGCGAAGCTCCTTGTTTGTTTCCCAACACTCCTCAAATCCCTGCCGCAATCCACGATCCAGAATCCAGTCCGTGTGACAGAGTGATCGCGAAAACCCGAAATGGGTTAAACTGAGCACAGGCCCAAAGGCTCGTGAAGACCCCCCCACAATAAACACAATTCCAGAATTGAAACATTAAAGCTCAAAATAATGTTTAAATATCTACTGTAAATAATTTGGAAAAAGCTGACAATTATTTAACCACACATGGTAAATATACAGACATATCTGTTCCATTAAAAGATAATATATTAAATTAAACATCTTCCATCTACGGTCGGAAGAGGATTAGGGCCACTGGTGAAAAAATATTTGAATTCTGATTTTAATCTCAGAAAGTCAGAATTCTCAGATTAAAGTCAGAATTCTGAGATTAAAGTCAGAATTCTGAGAATAAACTCAGAATTCAAATATTTTTTTCACCAGTGGCCCTAATCCTCTTCCGTATTCATCCAAACTATAAATATTGTGTTTATTTTATGTCATTACACTCACAGGTTGGGTGTTATAAAGAATAGAGAAAGAAAAGTTAATCTTTCGTTTTCCAAACCGATCATCATAAACTGCTTAGTGTTGTCTTGATTTTCTTTACTTTGGAAATGAAAAAAAATTGTTTGTTTGCATTTAAATTTGGCAGTGATGTTTTGCTTGCATTTATGTTATTAACACAAATGGAACTGATAAATATTGATATTTGTCTGAAGTGAAACGTACAGAAAATGTTGTTATTTAAATAAATTTATTTATTTAGGCAATTCAATTTTTATTTTAAATAAACATTAATGTTGAACAAACTAGAATAAATAAATGCATAAAAATATTAAAATAAATGAACGAATACAATTTTTAAATGAATATAAAATAATCATTAAAATGTAATGTGACTTGTATTTGTTTAATTCAGACATTTAATACTTTAATTACCTTTTATTACATTTATTTATGCTTAATTTTGCAGGTTTGTTTCTCCATAATATAATAGACTACACAAAATTGTGTGAGTTAACAAATTTGCATAAAGCGAAACATCATGACTGACCCACCTGTAGTGTTGTAGTTCGAGCAGTGGCGGCTGGTGACTTCTTTTTCTGAGGGCGCACGATGCGAAGTTCGTCACAACATGTATGTTGCCCGTCATGTGTGTGGTACGTAATTTCAAAATATGTGTTCTGCGCTTTGAGAGATCGTGTGTGCATCACGTGTCATGCCAAAATAAGTGCCTGCTGCAGACGCGTCAAAGGGTTTATGATAAAAGAGACGATCATGTTTGCCAGATACTCGCATAATCTCATGCCTAATCAGAGTTTAATGTTAAGGGAGTGCCTTTTGGAACATGAGCGTCTCTTTTATCATAAACGGTTTTGACGCTAGTGCAGCAGGCACTTATTTTGACAAAACACGTGATGCACACATGATCTCTCCACACCCATGACACATATTTTGGAAAAGGGAACCACACACATGATACTCCGAACACTTATTTTGAATTCGCGCCCCTCGGATGAGAAGTCACGAGCCGCCACTGAGTTCGAGACCGGTCTCAATACCACTTTTTAAAGGTCTTGGTCTCGTCTTGGAATCGACCGCATTTTAACTCGGTCTCGTCTCGGTCTCAGACAAAGAAGACTTGGAATTTTATTTCAAGACCGGTCAAGACCACAACTGATGGCACATCACAACTTTATTTTTTATCATTAATTTTATGCAGTGTATTCAGGTTTGGCATATGATGTTGGCATTGTTTAAAGGATAATTCCGGTGTTTGGCGCTTTGGGTCTCGTTTCTGGTTTGTTTTGGATGGGCTGCGGTGATGGACACAGAGGTTTTGACGGTGGGTCGTGTCTTGAGTTTTTGGCTCGTTTGGAGGCGTCTCTTGGCTGCTTCAGAGTGGAGGTCGGTGGCCATGCACAAACACGTCATTGGGACAGCACTTGGCGTTCATTTTCGGAACTGTGCTGCTCACCGAGTGGTTCGTGGTGTTCGTTGATGATTAAAAACAAGTTGTGTAGCGAAATACAGTTTCTGTCGTGTTTTATTTGGCATTTTGTAAAATTCCATTGACTTCCCTTGGAAGACGCATTGCTCGCTGATATATCACTCCGCCGCCGGGAAACAGAAAAGGGTCTGTTTACTTTCAGAAGAAATTTTTCCCATATTTGTAGGGCTGACATTCGATTCGTGGGTTGACATTTGATTTTCAGTTTTGAGATTCGAATATATATATATATATATATATATATATATATATATATATATATATATATATATATATATATATATATATATATATATATATTACAGCGTTAATGCAGAGCTTTTGCCAAGCAGGAAGTGCGCTTCACGCTCCCGCTCTATAGGTGGCGCAGAGAGACCAACATCCATAGCCAACAGCACTAGTGGAAGAGATCACCTCAAACGGAAAGCACGCTTCCTGCTTTGGCATTCACGCTAATAGTGTTGTAAATAACGTTCAGTTTCTTGCAAAAACTGATTGATTTGCTTCATAAGACGTCAATATGTCACACGGAGTTATGGGGGATTACTGTTGTATTGGATATATATGCTTTAGCTCTTAAAGTGTGCGGATCTGTTGACTTGCATGACGGAGCACTGGGGTTTCTGAAAAATATCTTCTTTATTGTTTTGCTGATGAAAAAACATATTGGATGGTGTAAGTGTTTTAAATAAACTTGATTTTGAAAGTATGCTACCGTTTTATTACAGTTTGTTGGACTACGTTCATTCATGCTTCAGACTCAAATATAGAGCGGAAGTATATACGCGGTTGTGAGGTATCTGAAAAAATAGTTCCACTATAGCAAATAACACGGATTGAAATCATACATTGCGCCAATATATTTGTTTTTAATCGTCAACGAACACCACGGGCCACTCGGTGAGTAGTACAGTTTTGGAGATTAACGTTTGGTGTTGTTTTGATGACATGTTTGTGCATGGCCATTGACTTCCATTCTGGGGCGGTCGGGAGACGCTTCTAGATGAGTCGAGGGGTCGAGACACGACCCATTGTCAAAGTTTCTGTGTCCATCACTGTAGTTCATCCAGGACAGACCAGAGGTGGGACTCGGGGTGTTGAATACCGGAATTATCCTTTAAGCATTTTTTAAGGTTTTCCCATTGACAATTTTTCAAATTTTTTACTAAAAACACCTGCAAGTGGATGGCAAGCCATGGAAAGGCAGTTCAGATTAAATGGTTAAGTTGATTTCAGCTCTTTAGTGTTTGTTCACTTTTATTTGCTTATAGACAAAGATAAATTCCCGCAATGCCTTTGATTATTTTATCAACTTCTCTGATGGCGCGCGCGCGCACACACACACACACACACACACACACACACACACACATTCTGGTTTTCCATGATTTGTGGGGACATTCCATAGACATAATGCATTTTATACCATACAAACTGTATATTCTATTCCCCTACTTTTTTTTTTTTTTTGCTTTTTTTTATTTATTCAAAAACAATGTACAGATAACAAAAATGACAAATTATAACAATAACAACAAGAGTATGAAAAACAAACAAAACAAAACAATATAGAACAACTAGGGGGAGGTATAGGTTAAGTGTGTTATCATAAATAATAATAAATAAAATTATAAGACCTCAAAGAAAGGAAAGGAATTACATACAGATAGAGTTTTTAGAGCTTTTTGTTCTCAGACATTCTGATAGTAGTAAAGTATTTTTCAAACTCTTTCAAAAAAACAAGAAAAAGAGGTTTTGCTCTCAAGTATTTATGAATGTGGAACTTTGCAAGTAGCAATATCAGATTAATAATAAAATACTGATTTCTCTTAGATTTATCATAGTCCACAAAACCTAATGCCACATCCTTCCAAAACAACATACATTCATTGTAAATTTCTTTTCTAATAAATCGTAAAACATCTTGCCAAAATATCTTAGTGAATGAACAACACCAAAAAAGGTGAACTACAGTTTCTTCAGAATTGTCACAAAATGAGCAACTGGAGGAAATGTCCTTCTTGAAATGTTTTAAGTAGTGGTTTGCAGGGTAATGCATATGAATTATTTTAAAGGAAATTTCTTTTACTTTATTGGTTAAGAAATAGAAATGTGGAAGCATCCAGACTTTTTTCCAGCATATATTTTCTACCACATTATTCCAATAAGCAGTCACAGATGGCAAAGAAACAATGTCCTGCTGGAATAATGAACGGATTGATCTGTTATTATTTTTGTAGGGTGACGAAAAACACAATTTTCCAACAAATGTATCAACCAGATTCAAAGGTACTGGATGAAGATTATAATGAGCACCTCTCAATAAAGCAAGTACACCTGAAGGGATTGAACCCATCACTATTGAAAATTCTTTGGGAGAAACAGGAAACTGAAAATGATCTAGAAATTCCTTATATGAAAATAAAAACCCTTGAGAATTGATTAATTCGCTAACTAACAAAATATTTTTATCAACCCAATTCTGAAAAAATATAGATTTATTTTTGTACAAAATATTGCAGTTATTCCAAATAAAATACTTATGGGGTGAAAAATTTTGCTTGAATATCAGAGACCAAGCCAAAAGAGCCTGTTTATGAAAAGCTGATAGTGATGCTGGTAATTTTTCCTTTTTATAGTTACACAGAAGAAGAAAATCAAGGCCACCAAACTAAGAAAAAACATAATTGGGAATAAAGTTCCATAAAGACACTGGACTTTTCCTAAAATGTTTCAACCAAGAAATTTTAAAGGTATAGTTTAAAGTACTAAAATCCAGAAAATTAAGGCCACCCTTTTCATCAACGTTCATTACAACAGATTTTCTGATATAATGAATAAAGTTTTTCCACAAAAAAATTAAAGAGTTTCTGGTCAATAGTTTTACACAACTTTGGCTCCAAGTGAACGGATTGAGCAGCATAAATGAGCCTTGAAAGGCCTTCAGCCTTAGTAAGAAGTACCCTACCTCTCAAAGAGAGATCTCTTTGTAGCCACTGATTTAATCTCTTCTGAATTTTATCCGTAAGTGGTTGAAAATTAAATATACACCTTTCTTTTTGGTCTTTCACTATATAAACTCCTAAATAACAGACCTTTTCTTTCACAGGAATACCATGAATAAATGGGTCATTGCAGCTTTTAATGGCCAAAAGCTCACATTTATGAACATTTAAATGTAGGCCCGAGGCTTTAGAAAAAGACTCAATAATATTTATTGCCTGAGGGATCTGCATAGCATTTCTAAGAAAAAGAGTTGTATCATCAGCAAGCTGACTGATGATCACCTCTCTTCCAGCAATATCTATTCCTTTCAGATTACTGTTTTTTATGTGAAGACAGAGAAGCTGAGCTGCAAGAAGAAAAAGGTAGGGTGAGATGGGACATCCCTGCCTAATTCCCCTTGAGATTTCAAAACGATGGGTTGCACCATGTTTTAGAATAACAGAACTACTGCCATTTGTGTATAGAGTTTTTATGGCGTTACAAAAGAAATCGCCGAATCCAAACCTTTCAAGACACTGAAAAATAAATGTATGTTCCAAAGTATCAAACGCTTTATAAAAATCCAAGAAAAGAAGAAAGCTATCATCAGAAATTAAATTAGAGTAATCTAAAACATCTAAAACTAAACGTATATTATTTGAAATATGCCTATTATTAATGAATCCAGATTGAGCCTCATCTATTATAGAACTGAGCACTTTTTTTAATCTTTTAGAAAGTATGTGAGCCAAGACTTTATAATCATTATTTAATAAACTAATTGGGCGCCAGTTGTCGATAAAGAGCAAATCCCTTTTCTGTTTAGGAATAAGGGAAATAATTCCTTGAGTCATAGTGGGAGGAAGCTTGCGATTTTTAAAGCTCTCAGTAAATACTTTCAAAAGAAAAGGGGCAAGAATATCTGAAAACTGTCGATAGAATTCTGCTGAAATGCCATCGTTGCCGGGTGATCTGTTAAATTTAAGATGTTTTATAGCATCAGCAACCTCTTCTAATAGTATATCCTGATTGCAAATTTCTTTCTCTGAAGCACTAATTGAATGTACATTTACTAAAGAATCCAAAAAAGAAGTGGCAGTATCAACACAGTAGTTGGATTTATAAAGATTAGAAAAAAAATTATGACAGAAATTAGAAATGGTACAATGATCGTCAGAAATAACACCATTGATATTCAGATGGTGAATTGTGCTGTGATTACCCCTTTGTCTTTCTAGACTGAAGAAGTAGGAAGAATTTTGTTCGCCTTTTTCTAACCACTTAACTCTGGACCTGACAAAGGCTCCTTCTGCTTTACACTCATAAATCTCATCTAATTTGCAATGCAACTCATTCAATCGCAAGCTCTCTTCAGGTAAAAGCAGGTCGGGAGGCATCATAGAAAGAGAGGTAATTTCAGACACAATTTGCTCCTCTGAAGCTCTATTGAGTTTGGAAAGCAAATGTCACACAACGGGGGAGGACCCGACTATACTAAAGGTCACGCCCCTCTCAACTCTTCCACCTCGAGGAGTTTCCCAAGACCACCCCAATGACCAGACAGACGAGTAAACTACAGTTAAAATGAACTTTATTAAATATTTAAAAGGAAAGGGGGGAAGGGGAAAGGGCAATTTAAAACTAAAGGGGTCTGCTTCTCGCCTCCAGGGCCACTTGGGACAAGGACTGGGGGACAGGGGCTCCTTTAGGGCTCTGGTCCTAGAATCCGTGGCGCGCTCCGCTTCTTCCTGGAGGCAGAATCAAAAAGGCGAGTTATCACAATGTGATTCAATGTGGTCTTACTGCTACTCTAGTCCTCCATCTTCCCTCTTTCTCCTGTGCCTTAGGTTCGTCGCTCTACAGCCGCTACTGGAAGCAGAGAACGTTAGTGGGCCATGCTGGGAAACAACTCACAACACTGGAGGTCCTTTTACTCGACAGAGCCTTAGCTGGGGCGCAGGTAAGTGGTCATTGGAGGCACAGATCAATACACTACACAGAGGTAAGTTATTCGCCACACTGGGGATCTTCGTTTCCTACAGGGCCTTCGTTGAGACACAGGTAAGTGATTGTTATAAGCACAGATCAGTATTATTGCACCGGGGGTAAATTACTCACAACACTGGGGGTCTTCATTCACACAGAGCTTTCGTTCAGGCCCAGGTAAGTGATTGCTATAAGCACCGGTTGATGTCACTGCACAGGAGGTAAATTACTCGCACCACTGGGGATCTTCGTTCCACATAGAGCCTTCGTTGAGGTACAGGTAAGTGGTTGCTGTAAGCACAAGTCGATAACACTACACAGAGGTATGTTACTCACAACACTGGGGATCTTTGTTCACACAGAGCTTTCGTTTAGACACAGGTAAGTGATTGCTATAAGCACAAGTCGATAGCACTACACAGAGGTATGTTACTCACAACACTGGGAATCTTTGTACTCACTCTTAGACAGTGGACTTTCGCTACAACGTTGGTGCACCGTGTTCCTTCACCCGTCCGCTCAAGCTTCTCGGGCGTCGTGGGGACTGATGGGTCCAGTGGCACTGAGCCGAACGCTTCCCGAACTCCCCCTCCTGTTTCCACAACCGGGGTCCCGAGTTGGGGCAAACTTTCGTTGAGGCTCCGCCACCACGAGTTTCTGTTGGTTAGGTCGAACACACACACACAACTATGACCTTCAATCCGCACAGTGCACTTCAGAAAATTACTCACTCCTATCCACCACTGGGCTTCACCACTGTCCGCTCTATCGAGGAGTGAAGCTCTCTCCAACACACCCAGGGCCAAGGCTGAATTGCACTCTCTTCGTAGGACTCAGGCCACAACAGGTATAATCATCTCACGATTCGTCCGAGGCCGGCAGTTTGGTCGCTACAAGCACAGCATACACACAGCAAGTACAGCGCAACACCAAGTAATAAGTGAAACTCACCCACAGCACTCTTGTACACACTTCACGTGATATAAAATATGGACTTAGCCACCAGCTTCGATTCCCTCGGGAGGATGGTTGGGCGATGTTTTGGTCACTGTTGAGAATAGGTTTTGTATTACTCACGGCCCTGATGTGTGGTTTGTTTCTTCTCTGGCTCACCCACGCTTTCTTGTCCCGCAGGGCCACTGATCGATTCGTAGACGACGCTTCCTATCCAAATGTCTCATCCGTGTTTCAGGTCAACCCACGGCTCGCCCACGCTTCCCTCTCCGGTGGGGCCAGGGACCTCAAACACAAGAAAAACACACACCAAGCAACTCCTCTTCAACGTAGTACACGGTAGACACAATTGCTGTTTACTCACTCTTAGTTGTCATTAGCCTCCTGTGTCTGTAATCCCGTTGCTCTGAATCTTACTCACGAGTGAAACTTTCCCAATATTCCTTTGCTAGCTGTCTTTCCTTCCTTTATTTCCCCAAGGGAACGATCAGGCCAGCACAGAGCGTCTGCAAAGCAGCAACACAGCGTACACAAAGTACATAACAAGCACACCGTTTGATGTCTTCAAAGGTCTTTATATCCTCTACCTCTTCTCTTCATCAGCCTATCAGCAACCGCTGTGTAGATTACCCTCACCTGGGCGAAATCAGGCTTGATTTCGTAATCGGGGAAACCCCGGAAATTCAGGTGTTTAGAATAAAACGTCCGGGCGGAACCATCGTCGGGCGGAACCCGTCTTCCACACTTTTGGTTCCGCCCTTACAAAACGTCACCTGTGACACAAACTACCATAAGACCTTAAGTATTTACTGACTTCATATTTTAGGAGTTCCCAATATCTACCAAAGGCTCCTTCCTTTTGGGCTAAGTCCCAATAGATATATTTTCTTGAGTTCTAAATTAACTGAATCATGTCTTAAATGAGAAACGTTCATTTTCCAAAAAGAACTACGAGATGGTGCTACAGAGGTTAAGAATCTAATATTAATAGAGATTGCCTTGTGATCAGTAAGAGGAGTAACAAGAATATTTACTAAGACATTCTCTTTGGGAATGCTGTCTGTGAGAAGCCAAAAGTCTATGCGAGACTGCCTGATTCCATTTTTATTACTCCAAGTATAAGTTTTTTGATTCGGGTGCATCTCCCTCCAAATATCTACAAGATTGTATTTTTGCATAAATGTTTTTAAAGTATAACATGAAGAACCTGACTGCTTAGGGGGCCATCTGTCCATCATATCATTTAAAGTAATATTAAAATCTCCACCCACGATCAAAAAAGCTTGTGGATATTTCTGAAACCAAACAGAAATTATACTTTTTTATAGATTCAAAAAGTTTGTCATTCTCTGAATTAAGGTTGTACCCATAAACATTAACTAGTATAAAGATAAAATTATTCCAAGATATAAGTAAACATAAAAAATGACCATAAGTATCTGAGAATGTCTCCAAAACATTTCCAGAAAAAGTATTTTTTAAAGCCGTTACCCCTGCAGATCTCTCAGAACCATGACCAAACCAGAGATCGTTGTTC
Organism: Misgurnus anguillicaudatus; assembly: GCF_027580225.2. Classification (NCBI taxonomy): domain Eukaryota; kingdom Metazoa; phylum Chordata; class Actinopteri; order Cypriniformes; family Cobitidae; genus Misgurnus; species Misgurnus anguillicaudatus. Next base: position 31,471,962 of record NC_073337.2, read on the forward strand.
CACTGCGATCTCCAGAATTTTGCATCACCAGTTACAGAATGTGACTCTTGAAAGAAAACAAAATCAGTTTTAAGTTGCTTTGCAAATAAAAATAAAGCTTTCCTTTTAACAATGTCTCTCAACCCCCTAGTATTAAGAGAAACTAGTGATAAGGACATGCAAGAACAGAACAAATAGTAAGGAACAGATCAGAGTTCAGTGAATAAACGAGAAAAAAATGTTGATTGTCCGAGCAACATCACGTGCAAAACAAGGAGTAGCCTTAACACAAGATCTGTCAAAGTTAGCACTTAAAACAGCAACTTCAAGTAAACAGCAATTTAAACCATCTCTGATGGACTATTGCACACAGGGAAAAGACGTGAAAACCATCACCTGTTCTAGATAGTGGATATCAACGGCATAAATATCATATCTTGATTCCTCCTTCGCCGTGAATAAACGCGCGAGCACCTGCGAAGAATGCCGTTTTCCCCGCATCTCGTGCCTGTTTCACCAACGGCCACAATTTAGAGCGCCTTTCACGATCTCCTTTGGAGAAGTCTTCTTTGAAAAGAAGACCATTAGCTTGTAGAAAGGTAGAAGTCTTGGCCCGCTTCCAAATTTCGTTTCTCAACATTCGGGATGTAAACCAAATAATGATGGGTCGTGGACGGGTGTCAGCTGCGCTTTTCTTGCCCAGGCGATGAGCGATGTCAATCGTTTCCGAAAGCCGACCGGAGTCTTCAGGAAGTAAAGTTTGGCAGATCTTGATGGCTTGCAAACGCGCGTTTTCATCCCTGTCTTCAGAGACACCATACAACCTTAAATTCCATCGTCTGGAATAAGACTCCATCTCATCCATTCGCTGTTCGAGCATTTTGACTGGCTTTTCCAGGGCAAGCACGCGACCCTCCATCTTACACATCTTATTCTCCATTTCTTTCATTTCAACAAAAGCGGTGTCAATTTTCTTACTCAACTCATCAATTCTCTCGGTATTGCCGCTCACCAACTTTTCAATGCAATCAGACCGTTCATTAATAAGCTGAGAGAGTGTGGCGATAACTTCAGCATTGGAAGAGGCGGTTTTAATTGACTTCATTGTTTTCTTCTTAGCTGCAGGTGATTCGCTCGGGGTCACCGGTAACTTCGGGAATTCTTTTTCATCCATAATCATCTCTGCTAGGTCATTCCCTTCGGTCCCGTTTAAACTGTAATCGTGACCAATACTAAGCAGCGTGTTTTCACTGTCCCTGTCTTGCTTTGAAGATGACTGCATTTTCCTGTTTCTTTTCTTACCTCCCATCCAAGGTGATTTTAAAAACCACTACAGATGTTATGCTTAGCATACAGCACTACCAAACAGGTAAAACTGTAGTTTACATCAATTTAGGCTAACACATTTAACTTTGTGATGAAGAGCTCGACAAATCGTGTCAGTTCAGGCGGCCATCTTGGTCCGAACCCTCTTTTCTATTCCCCTTACCTACCCCATTCCCTAACCCCAACCATCACAGAAACCCTTCTAATACTTAACATTTTCAAGAAACATAATTTTGTTTGATTTATAAGCTTGTTTCCTCATGGGGACATCACAATGTCCCCACAAGGTCACAAAAACACTGGTATTCCTATCTTTCCCCACAATGTGATAATTACCAGGTACACACACACACACACACACACAGACAAGAAGTGCCTAATCATATGCATATTCCACATTTTATCATAAGTGTTTTAATGCAGTGACTTGCACTGGTCTTGGTCTTGACTTGGTCTCGACCCTTTAAAGTCTTGGTTTTGTCTCGGTCTCGGCCTGTCTTGGTCATGACTTGGTCTTGATTTAGGTGGTCTTGACTACAACACTACCCACCTGTGTTTTTTCCAGGAAATCCAAAGGTGTTTTTTTTGGGATGCAGGAATAGTGTAGACTTCCTGGAAATATATAGTATTAAAATTCATTTTGTTTGTATTAAGATAAACTTCATTTGAATGAGGGAAAGAAGTGAATGTGTGAACACTGTGTATATACATGTACTGTATGCGACTGCACAGCCTTGCAAAGTACAGTTTGACACAGAGCTTTATTCGCTCTGTAGCATGCACTCATACAGACACTGAGCAGCGTAATGCACCTGACGCTTTATCTTTACTCTGTAGTGCACTCTGAATGTGAATTAAAGACAACAAGTAAAATGCATTTGGAAACGTAACTTGTATTAACTCAACAATGAATAAAATAAACAATTAGAATAAATTATTGATTATCCATAAGTTGCAGATTGTGTTTTATACTGTCCTACAACAGCACTGGTTATCAGGAGTTGCCTGAACATAGAGATCTGCTGAAAGTTTCAACAATCAAGCTGGTTGGCTGGCCATCCTCCATCCGGAAGAGAAATCAATTCAATCAAAAAACCTGGCCTGCACAAAAACAGGAACAAACATCACTATTACATTCATCACAGTCTGTTGTGAACATTTGTACTAATGCACATCAAAGTTGTATTTCAAAATGTCAGCATTTTGGAAGTTAACAATTTCAATAACATTTTTGAACCAATCACAATTTTCCCCTTCATAACTCACTCAGCTATCGCTAAGCAGATCTACAGAGTTCAGTTTTACACCTAACTATGATTGGTGGATTGTCCTGTATGTTACAGACTAACAGAGATATAAACAAAAAATTTAACTCTTTATCGTAAGGACCATTTTCCAATGGGGTTACATAAACAAGACCCTTCTAGAAGTACAGAAGATTAACTTGATAACTAATGAGTAGAATTGTATCAGTATCTCTTGTGGTTTGAACTTCCTTAGCTGGTAAAGAACGTACAGTCTCTGCTGTTTTTTTCTGGCAATAAAGTCTATGTAAGCTTCCCACTGCAGGTGCTGTGAAATGGTGGTGCCCAGGAACCTGAAGGCCTCCGTTGCTGTAACAGTGCTATTCCTAATGGTGAGTGGGGAAAGAGTAGCGCGTCTTTTCCTGAAGTCCACAGTCATTTCCATTGTTTTGAGCATGTTAAGCTCTAAGTTGTTGTAACTGCACCGGACGTCCAGCTCTTTAACCTTTTGTCTGTAAGCAGACTCATCACCATCCTGGATTAGGCCAATGAGTGTGGTGTCATCTGCAAACTTTAGAAGCTTGACAGAGGGGTCTTTAGAGGGGCAGTCATTAGTATAGGGGGAGAAGAGCAGTGGTGACAGCACACATCCCTGCTCCAGTGAAGCTTCAGTGCTGATCGTGTGGGTGTTGGATGAAAATGTTTCCAGTCTCACTAGCTGTTGTCTGTCTGTCTGGAAGCTGATGATGATCCAATGACAGGTGGAGGTGGGCACAAAGAGCTGGTTTAATTTGGACAGAAAGATGTTTGGATGATGGTCTTAACGGCCGAACTGAAGTCCACATAAAAAAGGATCCCTGGTTTGTCCAGATGTTGCAGGATGTAGTTGTCACATACGTGTGCGTGGTAAGAAGAAGAAGACAAGTAGTTTCCAAATAACATATAAACTTTACTTTCAAAAGCAGGATGAATTCACAACACAGCATGAACACACTTTGCTAACTAACACGACTGAGACCGGACAAGGAAGACTGAAACAAGCACAACTTAAATAGGGCTCTAAACTAGATAATTAATGATAAACAGGTGTTGACAATTAGACAGATGAACAGAGGATGATGACTAACTAACAGAGGATAACTAATCTAGGAAGGTGAAACTCAAAACATGCAATGGACACAGATAGGAACGTGACAGTTCGCCCCCCTCCGGCAAAGCGCGACCTCGCGCTGTGGAAGACAGATGATGACAGAATAGATGCTGGACTGGGACACAGGAGGAATGGGCAAAAAACTGAAACACAAATAAACAGGCAGATAAACATTAAAGTCCATGGTGGTAAGGGAGATGCAATGAGCCATGGAGGAATGGACGGAGGGAGGAGCCATGGAACGGGCAGTGAAGGACGACGGCAGGATGGCCTCCATGCTACGACCAACGGAAACCAGTTGGAGGAGAACAAGTGAGCAGATGGAGAGACGATGAGGACAAGCAACATCTCTGGCTTAGGAGACCCAGGTGAAGTCGAGGTGATGAGCGTTGAAGGTGGAGCCAGAGTGCCCAAGGACTGAGGGGGAGCTGGAGAGACCAAGGACAGAGGTGATCCCGGAGGGAAGGAGGAACCCGCTGTAACCAGAGGGGTGGAGAGGCAGAGCGTAGCGGCCGACTCGCAAGTCCGAGGTGGAAGTAGAGTGACGAGTGACCAAAGGGGAGCCGGTAGGACGAGGGAACCCGGTGACGCCACAAGGCTGCGGGTCTCGGGTGAGACCGAAAGAGGGAAGAGCTGAGGCTGAGTCGATAGGTCGACAGGACAGGATGGAGTGCAGGGAACAGAGGATGACGGTGTGAATGCAGGATCCTCGCATCCAGATGCTGCTGTAGGTTGCATGGCCGGCGATACAGCGTCACTGGGCGCCGGGCTGCAGACATCTAACAAAGACGTGAACTGAGACTTGACTAAACTAGGTGATGGTAAGACAGATACAGATGGGTGGGAAGCAGGACCTCACTGCTCCAGTCGATAAGCCAGTCCTCAGTTTCAATATCCACCAAAATCCCTTCGGCCACTGAAGTCACGGCCTCACATCCCTGGTCAGATTGGTGAGTGGGCTCTTCGTCCTGTACGATAGTAGCCTCAGTCCTCTTCTCATTGGGATCTGGCTTACTCATCGTGGCAGGTAGTCCTTCTCCGTCTGCGGGGGGCTCACATGATATCTTCGCGGCCATGGGTGGTGGATCGGGTTCTGAGGTAGGCTGTCTCGCTGGTGCTGAGTTGGATTGGACGATTGGGTCATATTCTTCTACGGGGGAGACGATGAAAGATGATTGTGTAATACACAAAGCAATATTAATGTAACTTGACAATGACCATACTGGATTTGCTTGTGGTATTACAAACCGCAACTCTTCGTCCAGTCCAACCCAGAACCCCTCCATAAGGGTAAGATCACTGCAAGTGGTGTGGTGGCAGATATCTAGAAACTCCTCCACATATTCTTCTAGACTCTTGCCGTTCTGGAAGAGAAAGACGATTCTTTCTGAGGAATGTCTTGCTTTACCTCCAGGGTGAATGTTGATGGCAGCAATATCCATCTTCATTCCAGTTTTTGGTCCGGTCTTCTGTCACATACGTGTGCGTGGTAAGAAGAAGAAGACAAGTAGTTTCCAAATAACATATAAACTTTACTTTCAAAAGCAGGATGAATTCACAACACAGCATGAACACACTTTGCTAACTAACACGACTGAGACCGGACAAGGAAGACTGAGACAAGCACAACTTAAATAGGGCTCTAAACTAGATAATTAAGGATAAACAGGTGTTGACAATTAGACAGATGAACAGAGGATGATGACTAACTAACAGAGGACAACTAATCTAGGAAGGTGAAACTCAAAACATGCAATGGACACAGATAGGAACGTGACAGTAGTACAGTCCCATGTTAACTGCATCATCAATGGACCTGTTTGCACGGTAAGCAAACTGCAGGTGGTCTTTCAGATATGCCAATACAAGTATTTCAAATGACTTTATTACCACAGATGTTAAAGCAACAGGTTTGTAGTCATTTAATCCTGTGATTTTGGTTTTCTTTGGTGTATGGGGATGATGGTGGAGCGTTTAGCAGGGGGGAACTTTGCACAGTTCAGTGACCTATTGAAAATGTCTGCAAAGCTGGTATTGTACAGTAGTGTTATCAATCTAATAATTCTGTACAGCACTGTTTTGTTTTATTTTATTTCATTTGCAAGTTTGTTTTGTTGTATTTACTTGTGCTATTGCTCATAATTTGATGATAATTTGTTCTTATTTGTCACATGGGTCAAAATAAATTAAACAACAGCCCAATCAGGCCTAGTTTTGCTGAATATTCAATGAATATGAAATAAAATTCAATGGGGACCAAAGGCTGTTGAGCTTCAAAAATCACCATTAAACATTTACGATTAAAAACCATATGATATGTGTCCTATATCATTCTTCTGATGCCATGTACAGTGCACAGCATAAATGAGTACACCCTCTTTGAAAATTAAGAGGAGAGGCATGCATGGCTGTCATTTATGCTGTGCACTGTAACAGCTTAACTGATAAACTTTTTGAGATGATCTATCCTACAACAGTTACCAACATTATTTACTGTGATAGATCAATAAGTGCGATATTTTAAAAACAACAATATTGTCTCTGAAATAAAGAAATTGACTTTTATAATGTTATAGTGCTAAAGTTAAAGAAGTGAATACTAATGTTAATGTACAACTGACAGTGGCTGACACTCATGTTAATATGCAAATCGAACTGGTGCCTCACTTCTGTGACTTTAAGTTGTTTATCATTACAGTAAAAACATGCAAAAGTAAGGGTATGTGGAAAAATACATCTACAAGGAAGTAAAATATGAAAATGATTCACAGATATAATATAATGACATACTGATGAACACACAGAAAGAGAAACAGAAGATTCAGGAGAGAAACACACAAACTCAAAAGTAAGAACTTGATTTACTTTAAAATAATATTTATGATATAACAGTGTTTTATAAGGATTGTGTTTTAATGTTTAATGATTATGAAACTTTATAAAGAATTGATGAAGAGTTACTGAAGAGATCCAGTAAATTAAATGTTGACTCTTTACTCTTCAACTGTGTTCATTTGTGTTCATATAGACAGAGTGATGATGTTGTTACCTAACACACTTAACTTTATTCATATTAATACATTTTCTGCATTCAATTATTCTGACAAAAAAATTCAACACCCAACCCTACATGAGATCCAGCGGCGGGTGCACCTGGAAATCATTTAGTGCAGAACCACAGCTACACATTGTCATATTATTGTAAGTCTTTGACTTCATGTGGATCAGTGTATGACATCAAAGTACCGCAAGAGTAAAAGTGCATCAAAGTATTTGTAAACTGACTTCACTCTCACGATACTTTGATCTGATATTTGATTTAAACTGATCGACACAACACTGCAGACAAACAGACCTGAATCACATAAGAGAAAAAAAAAATATTTTGACAGCAGAGTAAACTTAGCTTCACTCCATGAGTCATGACTAGTGATACCTGCTGGTAATAAACAGAAATGACATTGATTAAATTATTAATAATTATTTAGTAAATAAAACAAACTGCACAAAATGAATATCTGAGATTTTCTTTTTTCCACAGAAATGGATCAAACTCCTTATTTCAGACTTCTTCTTATTGGTGAGTTGATGTTTCTGGATTTTTTTTTTTTTAATTAACTGAATGTAGAAACATTTAAAGAATGTAAAAAGAAAATGTGTAATGATAAACAATCTAGACAATAAATTGATTTGATTAAATATAAAATATACATCGCTGATATATTACAGTTTTTCTCAATTGCTAAAACGCCATTTCTAAAACCTTGCTCCATTTTCTTTAAACATTAAACACAAAACTTTCTCTTCAAGCACTATTTGCAAAATCTCCGACTCCTTCTGAAAATTAAACTTTCTCCCCATTTTACCTGTGGTCAATCAAACACTGCTCTCAAATCATAAACAAAGTGATCAAAATACACTATCAAACTGTCAGTAAACAATACACCAAAAAAATTGAAAAAACATTGTTCAAAACGTATAGTTCTCAGGGAGAAGTACATTTTTACAGTTTTTCTTAGTGGCTTTAGAGAGTTCCTTAGATCAGAAATACATTTTTCAACCTCCACATAATAAAGTTAGTTGTACACAAATTAAAAGCAAATTCTCATTGTTTTGGACAAATTGCATATGTCTTGTTACAATCAAACAGATGATTATGTACAATATTTATGATTATGTACAATATTTAAAAAAATCAAAAACAGATGATTATGTACAATTGTCTGCTGTTTCCACAGTTTCAACTTTAATTTTCATGAAAATACATTACAGTTTTTTCCAATTGCTAACACACTAAAATGACATGAACAGCACAACTATTTAAACTGACACACAGAGAGCAACACCTCTTCTCAAGTCTCCAAAAGTCTAAACACATTTTTTGCTTTACACACATTTTGCAATTCACAATGGCACTTTTTAAATGCACTGAACACGGTTCCCTGCACAAGACACAACAATCTGACATAAAGTCACATGTTTGCCTTTTCAAAACACTACCATTCAAAATGACAATACACGAGCTAAATGGCCAATATATGTGCCACCTGCCCAAACACCTGAATGGTTAATTTGTTAACACTTCAATCAGGATGTAAGCACTAGAAAAGACCACAGGAACGTCATTGGCCACAGAGCCATTATAGATGTTCCTGGCTAACGTGGTGGGAACATCACAATGTGTGCTGCCATCTCCAATATGGATGGTGTCCTCCACCATCATGCCAACCTTGATACAACACAGCCCATATTCTCACATTTCTAGAAAGACTCCACAACATTCTCATACCATCAGAGTGTATGAATGATGCAGACCAAAGAAACCGGTATGTTGTAGTATGGCACAACGTGAACTTTCATCATGTAGCTCCAGTCCAAAACTGGTTTGCTGACTACCAAACATTTATCATGCAATACCTCCCACCATACTTGCCATTTTTGAACCCCATAGAAGAGTTATATGGAAGGTATATGACCACCAGCCCTTTGTGCGCATGCCTCTTTTGCAGACTATGGAAGAGACATATGATGAGATTGATGTTGGTGCAATTTAGGGATGGATAAGGCGCTCAAGGCGCTTCTTCCCTCGATGTCTGGCATGGGAATATATTGCAAGTTATGTGGACGAGTCGTTGTGACTTGTTTGGTGAAAAATAAAAAAAATTCAACAGCATGTGTGTGTATCTGCAAATATTTCTGTGTATGTGAACAATCTAATACATATTTTAGTATTATGGGAAAGCATACTAAAGAAAAGTGCACTTTTCATTATGCCCAACTGTGTGTAGTTGGTTAGACAAAAATCTGGTAATATGAATACAGTGTGTTCCAATTTGTGTCAAAGTTTGATTTTGATAATGTTATATGTAGTTTAGGTTGGAGTTCTTCATTTTGGAGGATATATGTTTTATTTTGCTATTTGTGTGTTTGGTTTTGTAAATTTTGTAAAGTTTTTTGATAAAACCATACTAGTTTGAAAAATTGTGTGTTATCAATTGGAAAAAACTGTATATTGGTTTCTGTACAATTTACATAAACAATACTGACACATATTAGTGTTTACATTTGATATAATTCACAACTGATGAGTGGCAAACGTTCAACAATATGGCTGGTTTTCATTAATTAATTACATTTATATAGCGCTTTTCTGCAGCAGTACTCAAAGCGCTTTACATATGAATGGGGGAATCTCCTCAACCACCACAAATGTGCAGCATCCACCTGGATGATGCAACGGCAGCCATATTGCGCCAGAACGCCCACCACACACCAGCTTATTAGTGGAGAGGAGACAGAGTGATATAGCCAATTAATATGAGGGATGATTAGTAGGCCAATGGGCAAGTTTGGCCAGGATGCCGGGGCACACCCCTACTCTTTTTCAAAGGACATCCTGGGATTTTTAATGACCACAGAGAGTCAGGACCTCGGTTTAACGTCTCATCCGAAAGACGGTGCTTTTTGACAGTATAGTGTCCCCGTCACTATACTGGGGTGTTAGGACCCACACAGACCACAGGGTGAGCACCCCCTGATGGTCTCAGGTGGTCTCCCATCCAAGTACTGACCAGGCTCAGCCCTGCTTATCTTCAGTGGGCAAGCTACAGGGTGATATGGCTGCTGCAGGGTTATAGCGACTGCTGCGAAAATGCCAATAAAACTGACTATTATCAGCTTAAATTGAATTACATTGGACTTGATAGCAGAGGTGGACAATACTTAGTTACATTAGTTACATTAGTTAATGCATCTGTGCTTTATTAGGATGTTTGTATTGGGAAAATTTTTTATCATACTGTGTATTCTTTAATATTGCATATTAAAATTCATTCCTAATAACATTAAAATTGTGTACTTTTACTTGAGTAAATGTATGTTAATGTACTTAAATATTAAATGTATTTTAATGTCATTAAAATGTCCACAGACCACTGGTGGGTTGATAAGTTGCTAGGGTCACTATCAAGCAGAATTTCTACTTTCTACCTAAAAGTATTTTTTCAAGTATTTGTATTTCATCCATAGCAGCCGCTATGAAAACCAGACATTTTGTTGAACATTTGCCACTCAACAGGGTGAGCTCCGGCGTGGTTACGTGGAAAAGTGACATAAATGCATTCCCTCTATTGATTCAGTTTTTTGAATCGTTCGAAACACCAGATACGCTGGCAACACCTGCTGGTCAAAATAGTGTAAAAGCAGTAAGATCTGTCCAAACATTTTATACATTTTACAAAATAATAGCAAGGTTGTTCTAAAAATATGCTTTTAAGAAAAATAAATTAATTAATTTAATTAAGACATAATTACAAATGTATTCTGTGTTTTTAGTTTTATTTATGGCAAACAAATCATTAAAACAAACTCCCTTTTTAATTATGCACATTTTTGCCATTTAAATCTGTCTATAAACAAAAAGTAGACAAAACGGTAGTGTTATTAGTCAGAAGGATGCATGTTTTATGAACATAATAAAACTGACCGGAGTTTACCTACACTGGTCATTTGTAATCAACTCCCCCTAGTGGTGAATCGTCGGATTTTAGAAACGTTTGGAACAGTTTTGACTTAATGAAGCCTCGTTTGCTAAAATCATGTGACTTTGGCCAGCTTGAAACTGCCTTCTGTTCAAATTTCATGCAAATATCTGATAAAATGAGAAAGTTACAAGCAAAAACATGTAAATAAGTAGCTTTCGGTCACACACATTCCATAGACATCCATATATAACTTTTTCCTCCGATGTCAGCATTTCTACTATAAGATAATATGTGTTTTGGTTAACATTTTGTTTATAGCTTAAGCAAAGACAGTGAATGTTTTTTATGAACTCGATGACAGGGCCCCCTCACAAAGTTGCTTAGGGCCCCCGGAAGGCCAGGATCAGCTCTGACAATATGGCTAAACATTTTGAATGTCTTGCTCTCAAAACAAATTTCATATTTTTCCGTCATTGACTTTTGAAGAACAAAAACATCATAGTAGCTCAATATTTATTAGAAATTACTAAGCTTTGCTATTTTTTGCTCTACTCCTCCTTGTACTCCTATTTTTACAGTACTGTACCCTGCATCTCACAAACTTGTCCTTTGTCTTTGTAATACTTGTTCTTTTTTGATATGAATCTGCAACCAGTTAAAATCTATTGAGCAGTCAGTACTGTTAACAAATGAAAAAGCACAATGTTCAGGGTCATACACTGTACTACAGTCAGTATACAACAGTGAACTGGCTTCTATTGGTTTTGTCACATCATTTGAAACAGGTTAAATCAATTTTGAGTGGTTGTGTTCAATCAATGATATGTGTGCTCTATTTTAAATTGATTGTTGCCACTTGTGTTTACCAGTATAGGTGACATGTGCATCAGAGTACAGAATGTTTTGGCAAAAAGTATCTTTGTGTTATTTAAGGGTGTCATGATTTCGAATTTAAATCAAAATCGACCGAAATTAAGTCACAACCTCAAACTTTGAATAAAAAAATGGAATTGTCAATGCTGCCATGCCCCAATGTCACATCCGGACGGCTTGCCAAGTAGGAAAAAAAACACGTGTTGAGTGCTGGGAGTCAACCTCCTCTAACTTGGCTAGTTAGATAGCATGGCAGATGCAGGAGACACCACACAAGCTGCTCTTTACTCTTTACATGGGTAAAAAAACAGCACGCGCCTCCTGCCTTCAGCTGAACTCAAACAGAGCATGCACAGCAGAACGGCGTCTGTGCCAGGACCGGTGTTGTGTCGAACTCAGTTCCCCCTATGTTTCCCTTTAGTGTACTGCTTTTACAGCGTTTTCATCACGTTACATTTAGAAAGATTAAAGATTTGAATTGGTTATACTAAAAAGGCATAATATCATGTATTTTATAATACAATTTATTAAATATTTCATACATTTGACAGTTTTCTATTAGGGTATTTCTTTTAAAATATAGCCTGTCTTTTTCTTTTTTTTCCTTTACTGGTTGTTTTAAAAATGTAATGTTTGCATACATAATTAAATAAATATTATACATATAATATGATTTATACTGTAAAAATAATTGACTTACCATTAAGAACAATACAGATACATTACAGAAATGCACACATATACATCTCAGTAGCCATTAAAACTTTAAATATATAAATAATAAAACCTATAACGTGATAAAAACGCCATAAAAACACTACACCGACGGGAAAAATAGGGGGGACACACTTCGACACAATACCTGTCGTTTCTCTAATTAAGTTTCACAACAACTTATTTCAGTTGCTTAAAAGTTATGAAACAGTGCAAAGTACTGACAGGGATGTTCATCTGACAGGAGGTTTCGTTTTATCAGGTATGTGCGTGTACCATATTTTTCCACTGGCAGCACGACTAACATGGCAGGGCATCTCCGGGTTCAAGGTCAGATATTATATTTCATAAAAGTCTAGTCTAAAAATGGCATAGCATGTTTGGCGCTTTAAAAAATTTTTAAAAATCGAATTGTGACTTTAAAATCGAAAATGTAATGGAATCAAGCATTTGGAGAATCTTGACACACTTGGTGTTTTTTAAGCTTAATGCATAAAGATGTTAACCTAGAAGGATTTATATGTTTAATGTATGTTTATTTTGTCATCCCCTTTTCCTAATATCAGTTTTAAATGTTTTTGTGGACCCCATAAACACCAGCACTCTAAAAAAACAAACGGCGCTATATAGCACCAAAACTATTGATTTGAATCGTAATCATAGAAGAACTGTTTTTAGTGCCATATAGCACCGGTGAAGCACCTGTGAAGCACCTGTGTAGAACCATATAGGTGCCATATAGCACCACTATAGCACCACATTTGGTTCTACATAGCACTATATGGTTCTACACAGGTGCTTCACCGGTGCTTCACCGGTGCTACCCTGGTGAAAAAATAGTATGCTAAATATATTTAATTTTGATATACTTAAGTATACTTGCAGTCACACTAATGACCAGTATACTTAAAGTGTGCTATTGATTAGTTTATTTAAAGAGTGCTATTTTGGAACAATTAATTTTGTACTTAATATATTTTAGTTGTATATTAATTGTAACAAAGTACAACTTTAAGTGTATTTAGTGTACTTTTGTGTGCTAAAGTGGAACAACTTTAAGTGTATTTAGTACAATTTAAGTACATGACTGTTTTTGTGCTAAATTCATGCTTGATAAGTGGATTTAGAGTGTGTTTTATTTATGTTAGGAGTACATTACAAATGTATTATGAGTGTCTTGCAAACAGTGATGGGCAGTAACGCGTTAGAAGTAACGCGTTACTGTAATCCGATTACTTTTTTCAAGTAACGAGTAAAGTAAGGGATTACAATTGCAAAACCAGTAATTAGATTACTGTTACTTTCCCATTAGCAGGCTGCGTTACTGCGTTATTTTTTAATCTTGATTTTGTTTCGTGAGACTCTCTCGTGTCGTGACGCGAGTCGAGTGACAATGACGTATGAGTGCCGCGCCGTCAGTCAGTGTATTGTTGAACGTGAGAAGACAACATGGAGCGCGGAAGAGAACAAGACTATGCAGCGTTCAGTGCTTGGAAGTACAGACATTACTTTGAGTTTAACCCAGTTAACGGTGACAAAAACATTAGCGTCCGCTGTACACTCTGCGTGGGAATAAAACTTTTATCTACAGCGAAAGATTCCACCTCAAATCTAAGCAAACACCTAGCAAGCCGGCACAGGAAAGTGAAACTTAGTGAAAATATCCTGAACCCCCAGCTGACATGACCGCTGCGGCTCCATCTTATACACGTTTACGCGAAATCTGATGTAACTTAAAACAACAGACTATATATCTGTATTTCATGGATTATACGCATTTGTGGACAAGCTGACGTGACCGCTGCGGCTCCATCTCATACACGTTCACGCGAAATCTGATGTAAACAACAGACTACTATATTTCATGGATTATACGCATTTGTGGACAAAAATTGTCATTTGATGAATTTTATATTTCATGTGTTATTCATCTGAAACAGACCGGATTCGACTCGCGGTCGTTATAAGGTAAGAAGTCCCGTTTATATTTTGCATGTTGTCATCTGGACTTCTGTAACAAAATAACTTACTACATTTATGCTATATAGCATATAACGTTAGCCTATGATATGTATCTGAAAACAGAGACCATACTCTGATGCTAAACCCGTAGACCTTTTAAACGATGTATAGTAATGTTGATATTAATATTATTAATGTTAGCAGGCTTAAAAAACGAATTAGTGCGCGTCGAGAGGTTAAAACAGAGAATGTTTCATTTGATTCAATTTCAGATGATGGATGCAGAAAGAATAGAATTAGGCAGAAAGGTCTTGGTCCGGTTGCATAAAGCACCTTAAGTTTTTCCCTTAAGTATGACACTAACCCACAGTAAGGGCGCACTCACATTATCCAAACCAAACCAAACCCCAGCGCGATTGTCACCCCTCCCTTCTCCCCCATGGTGCACGCACTCACACTGTACTTTTTATCGATCCGAGTCCGGGCGCGCTTTCGTCATTAAGATGCGTTTGTTTTGAAAAAAGCAGGAAGTAAACCTCTCCCTTAACACTGGAACCCACCGTAATGATAAGTCTGTGTTTTTTACCCGGAGTCGTTTGGTGCGCGATTACAGACAGCCCTCTCACATGTCATCATATTGCTTAGTTGATCTGTCACGTATGCAGCTCGGACATTCACGTAACCCCGCTGCGCGCATCAAAAGGTTTTTACGGCGGCAGATGAAGGTGAGTGGTCGCGCAGCTGACGTCTTCACCTTTTGAATCGCGCTCAGGCGCGAATGTGCTCACACCACAGCCTTCCGCGCCTGAGCCCAAGTGAACCGCGCTCCGGCCCACCTCTGCAACCCGGCCGTGGCGCGATTAACCAATCCGCGCCC
This sequence comes from Misgurnus anguillicaudatus, assembly GCF_027580225.2. Lineage (NCBI taxonomy): Eukaryota > Metazoa > Chordata > Actinopteri > Cypriniformes > Cobitidae > Misgurnus > Misgurnus anguillicaudatus. The sequence goes on from NC_073337.2 coordinate 31,487,070, forward strand.
GGGCGTGGAACAGAGCGATCACACTTGTCAACAGTGGCGGCTCGTGACTTCTCATCCGAGGGGCGCGAATTCAAAATAAGTGTTCGGAGTATCATGTGTGTGGTTCCCTTTTCCAAAATATGTGTCATGGGTGTGGAGAGATCATGTGTGCATCACGTGTCCTGTCAAAACAAGTGCCTGCTGCACCAGCGCCAAAACCGTCCATGACAAAAGAGACGCTCATGCTCCAAAAGGCACTCCCTTAACATTAAACTCTGATTAGGCATGAGATTATGCGAGTATCTGGCAAACATGATCGTCTCTTTTATCATAAACCCTTTGACGCGTCTGCAGCAGGCACTTATTTTGGCATGACACGTGATGCACACACGATCTCTCAAAGCGCAGAACACATATTTTGAAATTACGTACCACACACATGACGGGCAACATACATGTTGTGACGAACTTCGCATCGTGCGCCCTCAGAAAAAGAAGTCACCAGCCGCCACTGCTTGTCAAACAAACCAGGCTTTGGGGGTCAAACGCGCCCGAGCGCGGTTTGGTTTGGATAGTGTGAGTGCGCCCTAAGAGAATAATTTAAAGGTGTTGCATACAGTATAATCCCTGAAATGGTAAGGGTAATCGTTAAATGTTTCACGACAGCGACCCAGGTTTATAAAATACTATTGTTGCCATGGAGATGCAACAGAAAAAGCTTAAGGTTTTTTGCAACACCCTTAAGTTTAAATGAAACATAATGGTGAATTTAAGGGAACATTACACTTAAGGTACTTAATGCAACCGGGCCCTGTTGCTTTATACTGTGTAGCATATTCAGGTCGTGCATCATGTTTTTGAAAAGTAATTAGTAAAGTAACTAGTAAAGTAACTAATTACTTTTGAAAATAAGTAATCAGTAAAGTAACGGGATTACTTTCATAGGGAAGTAATCAGTAATCAGTAACTAATTACTTTTTCCAAGTAACTTGACCAACACTGCTTGCAAACATACAATCAGTATACCTTAAATAGACTGTTTGCATACATTCTATATATTTTTGGCCAATCCAAAATTCTAAAAACTGCCCTGGTGAAAAATGAATATGCCAAGTACATTACATTTTGTATACTTTTACATACCTGCAGCTAGATTATTAATGAGTATACTTCAAGTGCGTTAATAATTAGTTAACTATTTTGAGTGCTATTTTGGGAATAGATTACTTGCTGGTAACATAACCAAAATATTTTTTTCCAAATAAATAAAAGCTGATTAAAACAGTCAAAAACAATTCATTTTAAATATATTTAAAATATAGTTTTATTCACAGCATTCAAAGTGTACAGTATTTGCCTAAAAATTGAACAATTACTCATTGAAGAATGTCAAGACGATTAAGTTTTCAACGTCTCTCTCTCCCAAATCAACTTTAGTCTGGCAGGTTTTGGTTCAGCCTTAGGAAATCTGAAAAAGATAGACAATAAGCTCAATTAAAAAGTGTTTAATATTAAAACATTACATTTATTTAAGACTTACTGTATTAAATCTATAGTTTACTGGCAGAGATTGTATAGCAGATATATTTTTACCTAAACTAGAGCTTGACTAAAATGTCATCATATATATTAAGGGGCGGTTTCCCAGACAGGAATTAGACTAGTCCTAGACTAAAATAAATGTAAGAGCTGTCCAAACTGAAAACAACTTGCTCTGACATATCTTAAAATACATCAGTGCCCATTGTTTTACATCGTAATGCACATAAGTAATGTTTTTAGTAAGGCATGTTTGTTAAAACTATCCTAATTAAACTAAGGTCTAGTCCCGGATAAAGATAATCCCTGTCCGGGAAACCACCCCTAAGAGTTTTCATTATAATGACTTGCCTATATGGGCTGCAAAATCCTCCTTACATAAAATACTTTAGCTCCTAAAGAAAGATTTTATTGTATTAAATTTAAATGTAAAACTTGTCAGAAAGAAAATGCAAAAAGCAGACAATTGGGTGGTTTCCTGTAAAGGGATTAGCTTAAAACAGGACTAGGCCTTAGTTTAATTAAGAAATATAACTAGTTTAAAAAAACATGCCTTAATAAAAACATTACCTGTGTGCATTTTGAGGCAAAACAAAGGACACTGGTGTATTTTAAGATATGTCAGTGCAAGTTGTTTTCAGTTTGGACAGCTCTTACATTTATTTTAGTCTAGGACCAGTCCAATCCCTGTCCGGGAAACCGCCTCAATATATAACGTTATCTAAACTGAAGCTTGATTTACTACTACGAATGAATTATTATATCTTAAGAGTTTAAAATGACTTACCATTAGCTGCAAAGTCCTTCCTACAAATGTCTTTGAAAAACTTTAGCTTCTGAGGAAAGAATGCAGCATCATTAATACTAAATACAGTTAAAGGAATAGTCTACTCATTTTCAATATTAAACTATGTTATTACCTTAACTAAGAATTGTTGATACATCCCTCTATCATCTGTGTGCATGCACGTAAGCGCTGGAGCGCGCTGTGACGCTTCGATAGCATTTAGCTTAACCCCATTCATTCAATGGTACCAATCAGAGATAAAGTTAGAAGTGACCAAACACATCAACGTTTTTCCTATTTAAGACGAGTAGTTATACGAGCAAGTTTGGTGGCACAAAACAAAACGTAACGCCTTTCTAAGCGGACCCAAAAGAGGAACTACATTCCATGGCGCAATAGCACTTTTGGGAGTACTTCGACCCGGCGCAGTAACACCCTTCCTCTCCCATTATGAGAGGGAGAAGGGGAGCGGACTTTTCAGGCGACTCAAAGTACTCCCAAAAGTGCTATTACGCCATAAAATATAGTTACTCTTTTAAATTCGCTTAGAAAACGATATGTTTTCTTTTGTACCACCAAACTTGCTCGTATAACTACTCGTCTTAAATTAGAAAAACGTTGATGTGTTTGGTCACTTCTAACTTTATCTCTAAATGGTACCATTGAATGATTGGGGCTAAGCTAAATGCTATCGAAGCGTCGCAGCGCGCCCCAGCGCCCACGCGCACGCACACAGACGACAGAGGGATGCACCAACTCCTCCCAGTCAAGGCAATAACATAGTTTAATATTGAAAATGAGTAGACTATTCCTTTAAGTTAGGTAAAAGCCTTACAACCTCTAAACAGTCAATAAATGGTTAACTTTCACGATACATTAAAAAAACAGATTTTCTGACGCTACCTTTTTTCATTAACATATACATACACACCAATACATATATTTAACAAAACAATCGGGTGTACTAATTCGATATAACAGGCTAACAGTGCTATCTTTCAAACCTTTAACATTAGCTATAAGCTAAGCTAAGCTACACAGCAGCTTATCACTAATAGCGAGTTAGACACCGCGTTATTGACAACATTTCGCATTCGAAATATGATAGTCTACTGATAAACTTCAGAATGGTCAAACGATAATCAAATATATTAATTTTAAGATATTTTAACGTACCTTAGGACTGAATCCGTCTGTGGTCCTGTCCCAAATGGCACACTCCGGACTTGTGGTCCTCCTCAGAGTCCACACTTTGATGACATCACGTAGTCCAGACTTTAGGGACCCTTAATGCGAGTCCACGTGGGTGCAACGGAGTCGTATTTTGGGACAGACTCGAGCATCACACCGGAAATAGGTAGAGAAGTTGCCCGTCAGTGTGAGCTCCTCCCTTCCGTCGTCTGATTGGTCTGATTGCTCTTTCGCAAGGACTTCTGGATTGGTAAAGTGCGCAAAGCCTGCTGCAGTGCGGGCTTCGCCGAAGACCGCATCAAGGGGGCAAAGGGGGCTCTGATGAGCACACTTCGAAGCGTAAAAATGACAAATGGGACACCCTATGGACTTGTACAATAAGCAACCATGCGCAATTTAAGGCCACAAGACTGAAAGTCCAAATGAAGTGTGCCATTTGGGACAGGGCCAGACTTGAACGACTGGTAAAAATCAAAATACGTGCGTCGTGACGTCATCCCACACGTCAGATGCATTATTCAAATCTCAGAATTCACTTTTCTCTGAAATGCATTTACGAAAACTGTTTAAGTTAATTAATGTGTACAGCTAAAAGCGGTATGCAATTGACTCAAAAACTACAAAAAAACAAACACTCATATTCCCCTTACGAAAATTAATGGGTTTTTTTTTGTGGTAAAAGTTTAGTAACCATGTTTTTTTTTTTGGTGTATGGATTATTATTAGCAAAACCATGGTTATTTTGTGGTAAAACACAGTTCATTGGTTTATCCAATGCTTGACTATAGTGAAGTTAAAGTGTACCTTATTATGTTAATAGTATATTACAAATGTATACATCTACAATAAAAAATGTAACAGAACAATTTTAAGCCCACGTTATTTCTCCATAAAATAATATACATTTGTACACCCCATATACTTTCAAAATGTGCTTAAAATATACTGTTTCTAAAGAATACTTAAAAATGTATTTTAGAAATATACTGTCAGTGCATTATTATAATGATAACTTTAAGCATACCGATAAAGTATACCTAAAATACATTTTAAAATAAGTTTAAATTTAGTATACTTTAAAAATTGCACAAAACTTTAACTTTAAGTATATTTTTCTAAAGTATACTTTTAGAAAATATACTAAAGTATAATTATTTTGAAGTATGTTAAAAGTTTAATTGTAAAAAATACGCGCAAATATGTTGTAAGCATACTTTAAATATGTTTAAAGAAAGTACATTCCTTTGTAAGTATATTTGTAATGTACTATTGCAAAGTTAAATATACTTGAAATACAATAAAGTATATTTGTTTTTCACCAGGGTATATGGCACTAAAAACGGTTCTTCTATGATTACGAGCAAAGAACCACTTTTGGTGCTATATAGCACCGTTTGTTTTTAGAGTGTACTGTAGAACACAGTTATAAAGATTTTAATAAATAAACACAATAATCTCTTCCTTTCATAGCTCTCTGTTCATTATCTGAATGCATTCAGCACCGCTATCACTATATAAACATGATGAAGACCTGGACTGAAGCTCAGAGATACTGTAGAGAAAACTACACAGATCTGGCCACAGTCAACAACATCAATGACATGAAACAACTGATGATGAGTGTGAATAACAGTCTGACTAATGGTGTCTGGATTGGACTAAATAGATCAAGTGTTTATAAATGGAAGTGGTCTCTGGGTGATCCTGTGAAATATACAAACTGGGAAATTCAAGACTTGTTAAATGGTGATGGTAATTGTGTTTATATAATAAATGGATTATGGCGTCATAAGTACTGTGGTCAGATGTCAAACTTCATCTGCTACAATGGTGAGTGAAGCTTCATAAAAAAACATCAAACCTTCACTTAACAAAACATCATCAGATGTAAACTTTATAATCATCCAAGAATTTAAAAGATCTGCACACATCCAAGACCAGTCTTTAAAGCTCCTGTAAATGTATTTTATAGAGACCTAATGTACACACAAGTGCAGCAATACAGCAGAATGTTTCAAAATACCAACAGAGCAAAATCTGTGGCAACCGTGGTGTAAGAAGAATAATTGACTCCGGTCCTTTGAATTATACGAAATTAATGCACACTCAATGTTGTAACCCATAACACCGTGGGTGTTAGGGATGACAGCGAGTCCCACGTGCAGGTTAAAGACACCAATTCATGAAAGCAGAGCAGGGCCAGACTTAGCAGGCAGCCAGGGAGCAGGATACAGACAGGGTGCCAGGTAGAGCTGCCGGAATACCAGACAACAGGCCACAGGGCTGAGGTCAGCAGTGATTGGCATCAATACACAAGGAGGTAAAGGCAGGCCGATAACCAGTCTATAATAAGTTGGATTTAGCACTCTACTGAAGGTAGACAGGCCAAGGCTGTTGAAAAGGGGAAGGAGAGCCTCCACAGTCACCATACAAAAAAGAAGCAGAGGGGTGAGCAGAAGAAAGAGCTACAGCAACCAGGAGGAGAGAAGTCTGGACTGGAGGGCAGAAGAGATGCTAAAGCAACAAACCTAGGATCTAACAGGGCAGGAAAAAAAATAAAGAATAGCAAGGCTTGACGGAGACGACTAAACTAAAAACTGAGAAATAGCAAGACTATCACAAGCTAAGCTAGCAACAAGGTCTGGCACACGACAGAAAACATAAGGGCAATGTATAGAGGAAGGAATGAGGTGATAATGAGGGAAGGCAGCTGAGGGACATGGAATAATAATAAGGAAATGAGCCGGGCAGGGTCAAGACACCACAATGACAGCAGAATCAAGGGCGTCAGACTGGGGGTAAACCATTACTGATTACCAGGGCCCCAAGGGGAGAGAGGGCCCTTGAAAAGTCTGGAATATATTTTATTTTTCCTGGATATTTCAATTTCCTAATTTAATTTCATAATGAATGTCAGATGAAATGTAAAGTTAGTGTATTGGCTGAATAACTTTGACTGAGTACATTTTGTATAAGTAAAAACTGTCTAAAGTCTCACAGTCCCACCTCTTACTAATGCACCAAATAGTTTATTTTAAAATGGGCAGTTCTGGTTCTTCATTCTGATTAGTTGAAATGCATTTTAAGCCGTCATAAAATACCCCGGTAACCCCACGGTTCAGACCGCTTTACATAAGTATCACTGCACCACTGTTGCTGCATACTAATTTCTGAAAATAAACACCACAGTCTTTAATCATATTTTTATTTGTCTACAATTGCACAATTATGGTGATATCCAGATAAATGCCAATAAATATTGTTGAGTCATCTCGTCAATAAAGAGAAAACTCTCCCTGAGAAGTTTCTATCTCAAATGTATATCTCCGCTATTATCCACTAGATGGCGATCTTACACAACTTAAACACTGACGCATTCACTTAACACTAAAAACACTGTGTAGGACTACTGTTCATGACTCATGACTGATTCTGATCTCTTACAAACGTTATTTACAAAAATGGAATTATCTCCGCTTTTAGCTGAAAATTTTAGGTAATAAGAGAACAAATGAAGGTAGGATGAAACGGGGTTTTTTGTAGGGATCGACCGATATGGATTTTTCAGTGCCGATGCCGATACCGATTTTTGTTTCATCAGCCTTAGCCGATGACCGATACAGGCTGCCGATTTTCTTGAGCCGATTTTCTTGAGCCGATACTGATTTTGCTCACTCAATTTACATCATAAAACTGACACAATGACGATGCCAAATGTTACAAGTCTCATAAAAAAGTTACATTTATTGAACTTAAAAAAAAACTATATTTAACAAATAGTAAAAACAGGTGAGGGTGCTATGGAACCATCTTTTGATGTTGTCATTGAAAGGTCGGTTGTTTTTAGTCACATGACCTGCAATCGCTTGCGGCTTCCATCACTGTCTGTAAATAATGCCGGAAAAAAATCGGCAAACACTGCAGCCACGTATCGGCCGATGCCGATACACATAAAACTCGCAAATATCGGCCCGATATATCGGCCGGCCGATATATCGGTCTATCACTAGTTTTTTGTTGTTTGAAAGCGGATGGTCTGTTCTTTCAATTGATATTTTATGTTTACTTAAAGGAGATCATTTTTATGTAAGGCATTAAACTAAAAGTGGGTGGCAACTTCTGAGGGGGAAAGAGTTAAGCATGCTTCCAAGCATATTTGATCATCACTTCAACAGTTGCATGACATAAATGTTAATGTATATGTAGGATTGATGTTAAAAGTTTGTCCTCTAGAGGGAGCTGTATCTTGTGTGTTGTATATCTGGGTTCAGAGCACTTCCTTTGTGGGGGTGGAGCTATTACCTAGTCACATTTTCTTTTTCCTGTTGGAAAGGTAAGATATGCTCTGTTTCCCTCTTTTGCAATCCTTATAAATAATTATTTTAAAATGCCCATCCATGTTATTTGGGATCATTTTCTTACTTTATTGCTGTTAGCTAAAATATACATGCAGGGGCGTCATGCACCAATTTTTTTTAAGGGGGCACAGTGTCAACAGCTCACAGAAATTTGTGCATAGGCTACACAGACATCAAACGAAATATTATAGAGCTTTCAGTCTTTTCCATGGCACTTACATTTCTAACAATCTGAAAACCCCTGCTTTCATGCAAAAACCTCCAAAATAAAAGTGATGACTAATTTTAATATCAAATACTATTCAATCGGAATAATGACACATTTGCATCATAGGGGCTGTTTACACTTGGTATTAAGATGTGTTTTCATCGATCGGATCACAAGTGGACGAGAGAGACACATGACGTTTACACCTGGTATTTAAATCCGTCTCTTTTGTCCACTTTCGACCGCTTCTGTGCTGAATACTATGAGGGGGTGGTCTGTGAGACGGTGGGCGAGTCTCTCTGCTGTCATTCAAACCCGAGCGGGAGTAATTATGAGTTTATATGGACGCAAACTAATATAATGTCGGAGTGCACTGCTTGTTTAGCAAGTAAACATGCTGCACAGTGTTTTGTACATGAGTATGTAAGAGCTTTCTTTGAATTTTCAGCGCAATTGATGAAATAGGATCGCGCAACATTCAGACGCTACGGAGATCAGCCGCTTAGTTTTATCAATGAAAGGCTAAAAATAGCGCTGTTCACCGAATGTTCACGCCAGAAGTCAAAAAAGACGTGAAACTTGTGTTTAATACCTCAGATTAGATAAATGGGCGGAGAGAAGGCGGTCGCGTGTGGCTGTTCGAACGCATTCAACCACATGTGCGTTCCGCAGCTCCAAAGCGATCCGATCGAAAGTGGTTTCGACCACCTCTGGATGTGGTTGAAAGTGGTCGAAAGTGGACGAGCTCAAAACGTTTTGAACACCGTTTACACCTGGCATTAACGTCGTCCACTTGTGATCCGATCGACGAAAACACATGTTAATGCCAAGTGTAAACAGCCTCATATTTACATCTGAAACGGCATGTTTTATTTATTTAAGTCTTAATGGCTTGTTTAATTTTGTCATTAATGCATTTTGCACAACAACTGCATTATCATATAAAATGAATGTAATTTTAAATCCATAAAGTATATAAACAACGAAAATGACATAAGCTATAGCCACGTGATTGATTTTAACGTTCAATAGTGATTTTAAAAAGTATGTTTAGACAGTGGCGGCTGGTGACTTCCTTCTCCGAGGGCGCACGATGCGAAGTTCGTCACAACATGTAGCCCGTAATGTGTGTGGTACGTAATTTCAAAATATGTGTCCTGCGCCCCGAGAGACCGTGTGTGCATCACGTGTCCTGCCAAAATAAGTGCCTGCTGCAGACGCGTCAAAGGGTTTATGATAAAAGAGACGATCATGTTTGCCAGATACTCGCATAATCTCATGCCTAATCAGAGTTTAATGTTAAGGGAGTGCCTTTTGGAACATGAGCGTCTCTCTTATCACAATACGTTTTGACGCTAGTGCAGCAGGCACTTATTTTGACAAAACACGTGATGCACACATGATCTCTCCACACCCATGACACATATTTTGGAAAAGGGAACCACACACATGATACTCCGAACACTTATTTTGAATTCGCGCCCCTCGGATGAGAAGTCACGAGCCGCCACTGTGTTTAGATAAAATTATTAGAGGAACGGATTTTTGCATTAAATTTTACCTCATATGTGAGATTCCGCGCCCGCGTGAACTCTGGCGAACTTTGGCGTTGTGCCAAGAAGATGAATCTCTATGAATCTCTACTAATATAACGTTGAGACGGTCACATTTAAAACCATACATTTTCTACACAGAGGAGGTTAACTGCACATTACCGTACTGGGGTTTGGAAATGTTGTGAGCGTTTCTAACACGTTTTAATTCCTCAGATAGCAAAATCCAGCAGCTAGCCAGCAACAAGAGAGAGCTCGTGAGCGCGCCCAGACGCTGATGACGTCTGCAACTGCGCTGACTGCAGCCTGCTGCCGCCAGAATAAAAGTAATGTTGCATGATCAAAACACTATCAAACGGCGAAAATCTCCGAAAAGTGACAAGGATGCAGCACAGAATGTATAATAGTGTGCACATAACAGATTAATGGATGCTTATTTGATTTTGAGGTTGGATGCAAAATCCATTGGCTCAAAAAAACCAAGGGGGCACGTGCCCCCTTAGTTTGAATGGGCATGACGCCTCTGTATACATGGAGTTATTGAAGGCAGATGAACATTTAAAGGCAGTATTTTGTAGTGATGGCCAAACGAGGCTTCCTGAACCAATGAGGCTTTCCAGCCCATTGGTTCGCCAAAAGGTTCATTTACCCGAAGCCTCATGAAACACTGTGCTCTCCAGTGACACCTGCTGTGCAAAGCAATCTATCGCACACGCACACAAATCTATTCATTTTGAGCAACCAAATTGTCATGGTGTGGGCTTTTGAATAAAGTATATTAAAGAAAGTATTTTACTCTGCTTGTGTTAACCTATGTACACACAACTCACACATACACAACTTTGTGTTCAACTATACAATAGTTATTGAGTTAGTGATAACAGTGAATGAACAAAATAAAGAAATGAAGAGTTTCGTTGCAAAACGAGATAAATTCATTTTTAACATTTTTGTCAAAACATGTTTATTATTACGTTATCATGTTATTATTTTGTTTTATGGTGCTACTTAGCTGTATTTTTTAAGTTATGAAGGTTTAAATCAAAACAAACCAACTGCAGTTGCATTGAAATTAATTGGAATGCACAACCAAAAAACAAGATTTCTGAACAATTAAAAAACGGTGGTTATCTCGTTTTGCAACGAAACTCTTCAAATTATCATGAGTGCAGTGCTTATTGAAATGGGGCTGCAATAGTGCAATGCTTATGGGACTGGAAGTGTGGAACAGCAAACTGCAACATGGAAAAGGGTTTACTGGTTTTTATTTAGAAACAAACGTTTTTTAACAGTATTTGGATTGAGGCGGTTTCTGTTTTTAGAAAACAACCTATCACAGGGCACTGATGATGCTGGACAACATAAGAAGATCAGTGCCAGCTTATATAAATTGGGATATTGGACCTTCTGTTTGTTCCAATATCCCAATGGATCCTCAGTCCTTCTAGGTTATCTCTAATACAGTCTAGTCTTATAATAATAATAATAACAGCAGCAGCAATAATATATATATAATAATAACACTACTACTAATATAGGCTATATAATATAATTACGTATTATTAGAACATATGCTAATTTACTCTAATGATCTACTGAACTAGGCTATGTATAATTTACTCTAATAATCTACTAAACTAAGTGTAATATAATATATAATCCAGGCTATGACATATAATGATAACTATACTAGAAACTCACTACAACCTCGCCACTACTCGCTACAACCAACACTTTAACATCAATGCAAACGTACTGCAAAACCCACAAGAGGCGCGAGTTTCGAACCGTAAGCGAAACTCAGAATGAAGCAATGACGTATTCAACAGAAAACGAGGCCTCGTTTGTCATCGTCACGTGATTTTCACAGAAACGATACAAGCCTCGAATCGGGGCTTCATCTGGAACGCCCCTTTTTGCTCGACACAAGCTCCGGAGCCTCGCTTCAGATGTCCCATCACTAGTATTTTGTGCACTTATATTTTGTGCACCATGATGTCTGGCCTATCCCATGTTATTGTTTCATTATTAAATTTAACCTGATTTAAAGACATTTCATTTTATATATATTTTAATATGTTTTGCATTTTTTGTATTTAATTGGATTTGACTTTAGTTTTGATCTTTTATTCGAATTTACTTGCTCTTATATTAAGGTGACAGACGTCCCCGTTTTCCGGGGACAGTCCCGTTTTTTGGTGTTCTGTCCCCGACTGAAGCTGTCCCCGGAAATGTCCCCGTTTTACAGCATGTCCAAAACAACCAGCAAATGCACTGAAAAACCCGATCAACATGTAGTACCAGACCGGAGCAATCATGTAATGATTATTTTCACCAGTAGAGGGGGCCGCGCCCGCGAGCTACTTATTAGTTGCGCACGCCACTGATTTTGCGATGAAGAATTTACTACGAGACACATGAGAAAGCATCATTATCATCAATCAAGTTATCATAAGATATGAAAACAGTTAAATTATGGGGGCTTAAGGTACTAACTACTCATGTTAAATTAAAATAATAAACCAATGAAGTGAACTGATCACAGTATGTTACGGAGCATTTGTTTTGTGTAGGCTAAATATGTTTACATTTTGCATTATTCCTTCTGTTCTTCACGTTTACAATGTAATGAAATCAGCTGAAGTAGTACCTTAGAAGTCATTTTTGATGATGGGGTATGTCTCTTGTAAAAAACGGGGAAAATAGGATACAGAAAATATTCAATTAGAAACACTGCAAAAATTACTTTCTTATTAGTATTTTTCTCTTGTTTTCAGTACAAATATAAATAAAATCTTTTGCATTTTCTTGATGGGCAAAATGACCTAAGAATATAAGTCTAATTTTTAGACCAAAATATCAAATTTGTGCTTAAAAAAAATCTGCCACAACTTAATTCAAGAAATTATTTTTTTGCATGTTTTAAGCACAAATTCACTTATCTATATTTTTCATAGGGGATTTTGCTTATCAAGAAAATGCATCTTGATTTAAGATTTTTTTGATATTTGAGCTGAAAATACGACAAAAATACTATTAAGTAAGAAGTAAGTCATTTTTGCAGTGAACCCACAACAATAAAAAAAAGAAAACTTTCAAAAAACATTTTGTCCCCATTTTGTAATTCATAGATAACAACAAATGAGATTTTAATGATATTTTGATAATTTAACTAGGAAATGTCCCCGGTTTTAATTTTAAAAATCTGGTCACCTTATCTTATATGCAGTTTTCTTCATAATTTGTGATTGTAACTCATTTTCTCTTTCCTGTTGGAAAGTTGGAAAGCTGGGTGGTGATAAAGAGTCTGCATCAGAGAAAATAAAGAGAGCTGCCCTGTTCAACCATCAGTCAAGCCTTGTGTCCTCTCCTTTCCTATAAAATTTAAACACAAAACAGTGGGGCTTATTGCTTTTTATTGCTTTGCGTCGTGCCTAACAACCCCCCTTAGCTGTTATAAAATGCACTGGTAACCCACTGCTTTGCAGGGCTTATTGCTTTAATCTGCATGTGCATTGTGTTTATGTTGATCGTCTGGTGGAGCGTCATTTGGAGCGCAAACCTTCGTGATGGGGTTGAAATGTATTTCTCAGGCTATATCCACACGAAGCCGCTGCATTCCCTATCCGATCATTTTTTTTCCTTGCTCTAAAAAAATAATCTGTAAAGACGAAACCACTGAAACCGACTGAAAGCGGTGTAGTATATATGCCGGACCAGTATGGGGCGCTGTAATTCTGCCACAGATATACACTATACACGGAGAAGAAGACTTTAAGCATGCGCATAACCAACGTATGGTGTTGTCCATTATCGCCTGTTGCTCACCACAATTGCATAGAAGCAATAGATTTTGCTGTTATAAAGCTAGTAGGCTTTAGTAGCTTCTGTAGCACGAACACAATCACGTTGTCCACCGTTATTGTGGTTGCTGTTACGTGTGACGCTTCCGACACGTGATGTGATGACGTTTTCGCTTCACAAAATATACGGATTAGCTGTACAGACGAAACCGCAAGGGTGTCGGTTTCAGATTTATCCACTTTAGGACCCGGTTTCAAAAAAATAGCGGATTCAGTCTCCCAAAACGCCGGATCCGTTTGGATGAAACGCCAATACGATAACAAATTTATACGTATGCAGTGATACACGTCTCCGTGTGGACAGCCCCTCAAAGGAAGCTAAATCAGGCCACCAAAAAAGAAAGGAAAAACAGGAGAAGGGAAAAAAACTAAATAAGGGGAAACGATTTGTAACTGACTTATTTTCAAAGAAAGGTGATCACAAATTAGTGTAAGGTTTTGTTCTGTGTTTTCTTGTATTCTGTGTATTTTTGTATTTTGGACTTTTATTTTGACATCCTGTTCTGTTCTGGCTTTTATTTTGAAACTCATCATGCCATGTCACAGTTCACACTTCCTGTCTGTTTTGTATTTAAGTCACTTCCTGTACACCAGTTCCGGGCTGATTATTACATCGCCATCCTGTTTGTATCTGCCTGTTTTCTGTACCTGTATTCTGTTTTGATATCTGTTCCTGTGTTTGACTTCTGCCTGTTTTTGGATTCATTGCCTGTTTTGCTGCCTGCCCTGATATATTTTGCCTGTCTTTGGATTTACGATTTGGATTTGCCCTACTGGATTTGTTTGCTGGCCCTTTTTGGGATTTTACATAATAAACACCTTCTGCACATGGATTCACCTATTCTATGCTTTCTTTAAAGCACCACGTTACAATTAGCACATGAAATCTATAGTGATAAACTGTTTGAAAATCCCTGTGATTGTTAGTGCTAAAAAAGAACTGAGACAACCCATTGAAAAAGCAGAACATACATGTTTGCATAAAAACAGCATTATAATAGCCTAATTTGAAACATGTTTAATTTTAAACAAAAAGGCTATAATATCTCAAATTAGCAATAATAGGCTAATAGGCTAATCAATAGGGCACACAAACAACAAATCACAGGACAACATGGTGAAATCAAACTAAAGACCTGACAGCACATTATTTTCAAATCATTAAACAGCCTGTGTTGTCAATTATTCCTTACATAAAACATGCTTTACAAGACAACAATAAGAAAGATTACAGTTAAGAAACATAGTTCTAAGAACACTTTGCTAATATTCATGTTATGTTATGTAATTGTGTAATCTGTTTTAAATCACAATAACATAACACAAAGAAGAATAGATGGATTTTATATAATGTATAATAATTGAATGTTTCTGCGCACACACTGGCAACGCATTTTCTGCTAGAAACATATTTAAAAGTGCATTTTCTAGGCTGGGGGGAGTTTTAAAAGCAGTTTTGAAACTATCATTCTGTTTCCTCAAACAGAGAGCAGTAAAGGATTCATCATTGAAACTTCTAATAAAACATGGAGAGACGCTCAGATCTTCTGCAGACAGCATCATACTGATCTGATCAGTGTGAGGAATCAGACTGAGAATCAACAGATTCAGAAGATCATGAATGACAAAAACATATCTGAAGTCTGGATTGGTCTGTTCAGTGACTCATGGGAGTGGTCAGATAAAAGTGAATCTGGATTCAGATACTGGAAGTCTGATGAACCTAATGGTTATGCTGGTTCTGAAGGTTGTACAGCAGTCAGTGTGATAGATCAGGATAAATGGATTGATGTTGTTTGCAGTAAGTCTCTGACCTTTGTGTGTCATGAAGGTGAGTAATAAAAGTCAACGTGTGTTTGATGACAGAAGTTTCATCATTATTAAAATGATCTCAGATTTAAATCTTCAGAAGATGACTGTAACTTTACTCAGTATCATTTCTTACTAGTTTTTATTAAGTTACAGTTTATTTCTTTGAGTGATGCTAAGAGAAGTCGTCACGTGATGGTTTATAAAAACAAACATTATTTTGTGATGTGTTAACATGCTTTAAGATTCAGAAACACAAGATTTTTCACATACTGTACATCAGTTGTTCTCAAACTTTTACAGCATGCGGCCCCCATACGGTCCATCACTTCTTGCCCCCCTCAAAAATTTTTTATGACAAAACATCCTTAAACTTATTTAACAAATAATGCAACAAATTAAATTAAACAAAACATATTAAATGATACAATATAGTGCTGTTGGTTAGTAACCTTATTTTTCTGAGGTTTAATAGACCCCTTCACGGTTCACGTCACAGGCGGTTCCCACTGCGCATGTCAGGGTCAGAAAAGTCATTACAGCAGATTGAGTTGCGTATTATTCGGTATCGTCAAAAATGCCTACTTACGTTGTGGGCTGTGAAAATCGCACCAGGTCTGACGTTATGTTTTCGCGATTCATGCAGAATCTCAAAAACAAAAAAATACAACATTTGCGGCTGCAAGCAATTAACGTGCAGACTGGAACAATGCAAATATCAAAGAGGCTTGTGTTTGTAGTGCTCACTTCATTTGAGGTAAGTCATCATTTTTCAGCCCTGTTAGATTAAATTATAAAGCCTGGATGGTATGAACAGTTTGACCCCATGCTGCGCGCGCACCCGATAGTCATCAGTGATGGTACTAACGACGTTATAAATAAACGGCGTTACTAACGGCGTTATTTTTTTCAGTAACGAGTAATCAAATAAATTACTGTTTCTCCCGTTATAACGCCGTTACCGTTATTGACAATAAATGCTGCGCGTTACTATAATTAATCTCACTAAAGCGATTTTCACCAGAGTAGGTTCTCTCATGCAGACAGGCAATTGCTGCGTCCGAAACCGCCTACTACATGCTATATAGTACGCGAAAAGCAGTAGGCGAGGCGAGTAGTATGTCCGAATACATAGTATTCGAAAAACAGTATGCGAAAGTACCCGGATGATCTACTACTTCCGGTTAGATTTTGCAGTGTGCATACGATGGACACTTCACTATCCCATGATGCCCCGGACGAGGAGTTATCCAACAAAGAAGAAGAGGCACGCGGCTGTTTTAGCGCTGAAATGACATGACGTGATGACGACGTATGTCACGTTATGTAGCAACATGGCGGATGTAGTACGTCCGAATCTCATTTATACTACCAGGATTCATACTATACAGTACCTACTGTTTTAATGCCAAGTAAGTAGGTACTTCATCTAATTCAGTACCTACTATACAGTATGTAGTTTTAGACGCAGCCAATGTTTGTCTCTAGTGTGTGTGTGTGTGTTGGGGGCTGAGAGACACATAACTGATGCTGATTGGTGTGTGTGTGTTAGAGGGGGTGGGACAACCACATAAGCGGTGATGATTGGCTTAATTTCCATCGCTAGCCAACCAGAAGCAGGCAGAGATCATACGCAAACACATGCACAGTCCGAGAAGTTCAGTGCAGTGTTGCCAACTTGGTGACTTTGTTACTAGGTTTAGCAACTTTCTAAACCTCTTTAGCGACTTTATTTACTAAAAGCGACTAGGACAAATCGAGCGAACTTTTCTGGCGTGGTTGGAGACTGACGCGAGAGCATGTATCTCTCTCTCTTCTCAACGAGCAGCGGGTGATGCTGCTAGCCACTCACAGGCAGCCTGGTCCTCGCACTGCATTCCGTCCGAGTTCCACACACCCGCAACGACAGCGCGATGACAAGTACAACAAACTCAAAGGTAGTAGTCGCAAACACAACGTATAATAAGCACTACTTTTCCATCGTTGAGGTGAAACGCAAGAATGTTTATGTAATGTGCAACTTATGCAGAGTTAGAAAGAGCCTCTTCACGTCTGTAATTCTGATCTAATAAAGCACCCCACATCGTCACATGCTGCCACCTCTTGCGAAAATTAACCAGGGGTTTTTGTGGTAAAAGTGCAGTAACCATGGTTTTTTGGCGTATTGCCAACACTGATAGTCATTCAATGTTTACAAACCTTGAAGGGGTCTATTACACAGAATTTAAATTAATGTATTTTATAAAATGTCATGAAACTGCGGCCCACAGTTTGAGAAGTACTGCTATACATTATTGTAGCTTATCTCTGCCCTCTGTCTTTATCATTTTTAAAAAGCTCATCATATAAGCACAGTGTGCTCTGATTGGCCAGCTGACACACTGGGTTGTGATTGGCTGAATACCTGAATATCAGAAGTGTGTGTTTAGACGTGTAATGTAAATGCAGGCGTTCAGTTAATAAAGGTTAACAGTAAACATCACTACATCTAACTAAGTCATTACTCATTTCTGACTCTAGGTGTGAAGACACTTAGTCTAGTAGCCAACTAGGTGAACCCGGAAATGTTGAGTACACCAAAGTTTTATTGCAGAAAGGTGAAGTATGGGTCCCCAGCATACAGAAACTACTGGATGCTAATTTGCATATGTTGAGCAATTTGCATAATTTGCATAATTAGCAATATTAGCTTAATCGTCCATTTTGACCACATATTTTGCACTAAATGGCCAATTTCTACAATATGTGAGTGGTTTTAGAGGTTTTAGATGATGCTGATTTCATTTCTGGCATTTTAAACAGCTAATTTTATTACAAATTTTGATTTATTTATTCACATTTTTATTACTTTCAGTCATAATTTTAGGATATTTTATGGTAAATTACAATAATCTAACATTTCAGAATCATGAGTGCACTTATAAATGTTGATTCCTTGTTTACAGGGTATAGTGAGAGTGAGGCTGAATCCCCTCCTGACACTTTTGAAGATTCAAAATAGCTTTTTGGATAAACAATGAATCTTTGTAAGGCTGAATGTTATGCATTTCTGGGTGAAAAACCAATGCAGGTATTTGACATAACTTGGATCCTGGAACTGTATGATACATAGTAATCGGGTAAACTAAAACTTCGCCAGACGCAAGAGTTAAAACTGAGTCTGGGCAACATGGGTCAGCTCACCAAACGCAAGGCTAGCCAGAGGGCTTCACCTCTGCACCAAGGCAAACATGTAAATATACAACATATACATGCCATACAAGACAGGCCCCGCAAGTCACTAGGGCCATGCCAGAATGGCAGATGTGCTCTCCAGGTTGGTCCGCAAGTCGCAAAATCAAATGAGGACCCAGTTAAAACTCCGCCAAACGGAAGAGTTAAAACTGAGTCTGGGCAACCCGGGTCAGCCCGCCAGACGGAAGGCTAACCAAGAGGGCCTTACCTCCGCACCACAGCACCAAAGCACACACTGGCTACCACCTTCAGGCAAACTGCTATGCCTCACAATTAATAATAAGGCAGCCTCATCATCTTCACTATTCTCTTCTGTTCTGTCATCATCTTCTCCAGACCCTTCATCTCTTTCTTTGTGTTCTTGGTGTTGTGTAAGTATGTTGCAGTATATACCATCATTGCCTTTGCAGGAACAATAACTGGTACAGCCCAGACCTGCAGCTACACAGCTGCACTTTGCTGATGTACAAGGTTTCAACACAGCTTTGAAACCACAGTTGACAACATCTAACAAAGCAGGAGGAGCAACTGGACTTGAATCCTGTGTGGGCATAAGCAGTTCCTCTCCTTCCTTTAGACCCATCTTCTTGTCCCATCCAAACAAGGTGATATCCACAACCGGTGGATCAGGCTGGTCAGCTGATTTTCATAGTAGCACCTGTAGGTGGGCACGTCTTCCATGAAGGCGCATATTACGTTCTGTAGGAGGTAGTGCTTTCAGTGCTGGGGGCCTTTTGCGCTTTCTGTAAATTTCATACGGGCTCCATCCAAGGTTACAGAGTTCCTCTGATTGTAAAGATATTTTAAAGTCGCTATTTTTGCCACTGCATGGTGCAAACAGACACTTCTTTCCTGACATTTCGACTTGATCAAAACGTTTCTCTTTGTTTTGAAAGTACTTAAAGGACAAGTTCGGTATTTTACACTTAAAGCCCTGTTTTCAGATTGTTTATGATGAAATAGTGAAATAGCATCTTTTGCAGCGATTTTTGTGTGAGCATATCAGTGAACACCCCTGACCACTCGCTGAGTTTCACGTCTTTGTAAACGAAAGTTTAATGCATTTTAGAAAGGATTGTTCCAGTGCACCATTAAACCCATTGTAGAGGTGTAAGGTGAAACACAAACACCCAAAAATTCTCAGGGCAGCCACATATGTCGAAATTTCAGCCAAAACTGTTCTATTTCATCATAAACAATCTGAAAACAGGGCTTTAAGTGTAAAATACCGAACTTGTCCTTTAAACCTAGATCCGAATGGTTAAATTAATACTACACGACAACTTTAGAAAGCAGCAAGAACACTGAATATCAAATGTTTTTAATCCATTCCTGATCAAATCACAAGAAGTCTGAATTTAAAAAAAGAAGAATACAAATTTTTTTAACTAATTTTTGAACACCAGATTCACTCACAAAATGGATCTGAATAGAAATTCACAATATACTGAACAAAACTGTCATTATAACTCATTATAACCTTTTATCTTAATGTGAAAACATAAATATGATATAAGAATATAAAAATATTGGCAAGGATAATTTCGACTTTAAAAATAGACTATGCTGGCTTCCGGTTCCGGCGACTGAGGGAATGGCAGCGTAGTTCATCGTCTCCGACGACGACCTAATTAAAAGCTCCACTAAATCTTGAGAAAAATAAAAACTTTCTTTTAAACAGTCTGTAATAGTGGGACAACAATGGAAACGAGAGTGAAGAGCAGGAAAACTAACACGGAGGTCCCAGAAACCGAATGTAGACAGCAAGAAGCAGCCGTCGGCGCAACACATGCGTTAGCTCAGAAGCAAGATGCTAATCGTCAACAAACTTCTCGGATAAAACCCCGCAAATTAATCTGGAACGGATCTTGGAGGAGATTCAAAACTTTCGCAAAGAGAATAATCGTCAGCTGGATGATATTAAGACAGAATTAAACAAGA
The DNA here is from genome assembly GCF_027580225.2 of Misgurnus anguillicaudatus. Classification (NCBI taxonomy): domain Eukaryota; kingdom Metazoa; phylum Chordata; class Actinopteri; order Cypriniformes; family Cobitidae; genus Misgurnus; species Misgurnus anguillicaudatus. The sequence goes on from NC_073337.2 coordinate 31,507,532, forward strand.
CAAATCAAAGAATCGGGCACGCAGAAGATCGCATTGAAGAAATTGAAACGCGAATGCAAAGCGTGGAAGAAATAATGCAAAAAATGATAAAAGTACAGTCGCAGCTGGAAAGCAAACAGATTGATCAAGAAGGAAGATCGAGAAGAGATAATATAAGGATATACAACGTGCCAGAAGGCGCCGAGAAAAACCCCATGACTTACTACATCGAACAACTTCTGCGAGAGACTTTGGATTTTCCCCCGGAGACAGAACTACTCGTGGAAAGAGCACACCGCGCACTTGCACCCAAGCCTGGAGCAAACGCGAGACCCAGGTCGATTGTAGTGAAATTCCTCAGATACAAAACAAAAGAAGAAGTAATCCGAAAGGCGTGGATGAAAAAGGATATATTTGTGGGTCAACAAAAAATCTACTTTGATCATGATTATCCCCCTACGGTTCTTCAAAAAAGAAAGGAATACACGGAGGTGAAAAAGGTGCTGAAAGAAAAGAAGATCCGATTCCAGACCCCCTATCCGGCAAGACTACGTGTGTTCTATGAAGATGGAACCCGCATCTACAACACAGTTGAGGAAGCGTATCTGGATATGGAGAAAAGAGGGTTCAACGTGGAGAAAACATCGTTGACTGAATCACTCGCTGAGCAACTAGAGCGCACGTCTTGGGAGACTGTTTCACACCGGAAAACAATAGGTAAAAAGGCTCCGAGATCGACAGACATCAGGGAACGTCTACATGTATATAGAAGATAATGTGAGGCTGCATATAAATGTTATAAAAAGAGGAAAACTTTGGACCTTAAATCGTTAATTTAATTTCACTCCTCGTATTACTGAATGACAACACACTACGTCGTAACGTCGGACACGTGAGTTATGTTCCCTTGTATCTCATGTAAAGACGGTACACTGGAGGGCCCTGATCATCACTATGGAAGAGAAGGCTTCCCCTCCATGACAGACGCCACTACCAACTTGTTACAGGGTCGTTTGTTTCGGACCCCTATCTTGGAAGCTCGTTATGTTTGTCAGAGTTCTAATATTCTTTTCTTTACTTGTTCGATTATTGTTTCTCCAGGGTTTGTGCCTCGCCATCAACCATCCTTTAGATATCAATGTTATATTGAACAGACATGACAAACAATGAAGTAAAAGTAATCTCTTTCAATGTGAATGGTTTGCTTAACCCAATTAAAAGAAAAAAAATCTTAAGCAAAATGAAAAAAGAAAAGGCCCATATTGTATATTTACAAGAGACACATTTGAGTAACACTGAGCATGACAAATTGAAAAGATTGGGATTCACCCAGATCTATTATTCTTCATATCATACAGGACATAGGAGAGGAGTTATTATTTTGATATCTCACCAGGTTATTTTTGAAAAGGAATATGAGTATGCTGATAAAGAGGGTCGATTTATTTTTGTTCGTGGAGTGATGAATGGAACATATGTTACTTTATTTAACATTTATGCCCCACCAGGTAGTAATGTCTCCTTTTTTCAAAAGATTTTTCAGATTATGTCCTCTGAAACAAACGGTATACTGATCTGTGGAGGTGATTTAAATGTACATTTACAGCCTGAGCTTGACTCTTCAAACAAAAAAGCTACCTTTTCTAAACCCATCCATCGGAAAATTAATACACTGATGAATGATATTGGCATAATTGATGTATGGAGAGATTTACACCCAAATACTAAGGATTATACACATTTTTCTCCCCCACATAATGTCTACACTAGGATAGATTATTACCTTATGTTTAATAGAGATAGGACCAGAGTGACAAGCTGTGATATTGGAACGATAGATATTAGTGATCATGCCCCAATCTACTTAACAGTAAAACTAGATAACAAATCTAAGGACACTTTGTGGAAATTAAACTTGAATCTTCTTAATGATCCCTCTTTTAAAATAAGTATTAAAGATGAGATTCACTCTTATTTAGAAACTAATGATAATGAAGAGGTCACACCCCCCATATTGTGGGATGCTGCAAAAGCAGTACTAAGAGGTAAAATTATAGCACTAGCCTCACTTAAAAAGAAAATTCGACAACAGGGACTAAAAAAATTACAGCATCAATTAAATTTATTAGAAAAAGAACATAAGGACAAACAAAATCCAAACATACTAGAACAAATAAAAAAAACAAGAAACGAAATTAATATGCTATATACTCAGGAAATAGAGAAAAAAATTATTTTTTCTAGGCAAAAATATTACGAAAATGGATCTAAATTTATGAAAATATTAGCATGGAAATTAAAAAAACAACAGGCAGATCAAACTATATACAAAATCAGGGATCCTATTACCAATAAAATACAAACCAAACAAGAAAACATTCAAGATGGTTTTGAAAGGTTCTATAAGAAATTATATTCTAAAATGCCTGAAGATAGAAACCAGGAGATTGATTGTTTTTTAGAAACATTGGAGTTACCTACCCTTACTGATGAGCAAAATAAAACGATGATAGCAGAAATAACGGCAGATGAAGTAAAAAGGGCTATAAATAAATTAAAGTCTAATAAATCCCCAGGACCGGATGGATTTACTGGGGAATGGTATAAAGCATTCCAGAAGGAACTAATACCCATTTTGGTCCGTACTTTTAATTGGGTTTTAAAGAATGCGATAGCTCCTCCATCTTGGAAGGATGCAGTTATATCTATTATTCCAAAAGAAGGCAAAGATAAGTTAGAATGTGGATCATATAGACCTTTATCAATATTAAATGTAGATTATAGACTCTTCACATCAATTATGTCCAGAAGAATGGAAGAATTCCTGCCCAACCTAATAAATCAAGATCAATCAGGCTTCATCCGTCAGAGGCAGACACAGGATAATATTAGGCGTACATTGCAAGTCATGAATCATATCAAGAAAAATAAATTAAAATCAATGATTCTAAGTCTAGATGCTGAAAAAGCCTTCGATTCAGTCAGCTGGGCTTATCTTTATAAGGTTCTACGTAAATTTGGCTTCCACGAAGATATAATTAGAAGTATACAGGCACTCTATGATACACCAACTGCAAAAATAAAGATTAACGGCTGCTTGTCAAAGTCATTTACATTAGAAAGAGGCACTAGACAAGGATGCCCATGGTCCCCACAATTATTTGCACTCTATTTAGAACCCTTAGTACAAAGCATCAGACAGGATAAAACAATCCAAGGTATCACTATAAAAGGAGTGGAACACAAAATAGCCTGCTATGCAGATGACATACTGATTTATCTTGGAGACCCAACCAAATCTCTGCCTCAACTTATGAAACAATTTCAGAATTCTGGCCCTCTTTCTGGGTATAAATTAAATATTGATAAAACAGAAATAATTTCATATAATTATAATCCCCCTGTAAATATAAAAAATACATATCTGTTAAAATGGCATACAAAATCATTTAAATATTTAGGCATCCATTTGACAAAAAATATAGAAAAATTACAAAGAAAGAATTTTGATCCACTAACTGTAAAAATCAGAGAAGATTTAGCCAGATGGAATCTAATTCCCTTTTTTAGTTTTAGTTCACAGATTGAAGCAATTAAAATGAATGTATTACCAAAATTCCTCTATCTATTCCAATGTCTACCTGTAGAAATAACTGGAAAACAATTCATAGAGTGGGATAAAATGCTTTCACGTTTTATTTGGCAAGGGAAAAAACCCAGAATACGCTTTAAAACATTACAGCTTCCAAAGGATAAAGGAGGGTGGGCTCTTCCCTCACTAAAAGATTATTATACAGCAGCGCAAATTAAGATAGTAGTGAATTGGTGTGACCCACATTATAATGCCCCTTGGAAAGATATGGAAAGCTATACTACAAAGAATACTCCTGTACAAACAATATTAGCAGATAATAATTTAAGACAATATATAGATAAGCTAGAAGAACCTTGGACAAAGCTTACTTTAAATGTCTGGGCATCTGTAATAAAAGAATTTAAACTAATGGAACATACTTCTATTTTGAAATGGATTGCTTATGATTCAGACTTCACTCCAAATCAGTCTGATAACAGATTCAAATTGTGGACAAATAAGGGAATAACCTCTTTTTGCACAATCATTGAAAAAGGTGAACTTTTAAGCTTCCAAGTATTAAAGGAAAAACTCTCACTAGAAAATCAAGATTTTTACAGATACCTTCAGGTTCGAAGTTATTATGATAAAAAAATAAAAGGGAAATTCAAAGATAATTTGAATCCACTAATAGACTTGCTTAAAAAAGCATATACATCGGGTGTTAGATATAAGATAGTTTCTCAGATATATAAGAGCTTAATAAATATGAAGGAACATTCTACAAGTTATATAAAAGAGAAATGGATGACAGAAAGTGGAATAATTTTCACTGATGAAGAGTGGTCAAATATATGGAAATTTCAGTGGAAATCAACTAGGTCACTTAATTGGAAGGAGTTCTGCTGGAAAAATATTGTTAGATATTTTATAACACCAATACAAACAGCCAAATACAGCAATAACACTCCAAAATGTTGGCGAAACTGTGGATGTAATGAAGCAAACCATTATCATATATTCTGGGAATGTCAACACATGCAAGAATATTGGAAAGAATTACAGGATGCTCTTGAGCATATTTTTAGAAGAGACATACCTCTAGAATGCAAACTACTCTATTTTGGCTGTGTAGGCCCAGAAATTATGGCTGTAGATAATAAATATCTGATGGGTGTCCTTTTAGCAGCCAGTAAGAAGGCGATCACACGCAAATGGTTAAAACAAGAGAGACCAACATTAAACGACTGGATAGATGTGACTATAGAGATATACATGATGGAAAAGATTACTTTTTTTGTCAATTTAAAGAAAGATGTTTTTCTGGAAAAATGGAGGAATTGGGTTGCATACGTATCAGAAAGAAGATCAGATTTTGCTTCTATAGTTTAATAGATAAGAGTAATATATAATGTATATATTACTAATATATGTTTGTATGTGTATGTAATAACTTGAGAATATTCTAAACCACCTTGAGGATGTTAAGGATTGAATTTAAATAAGACACATGTTCTTACCCTGGATGTATATAGTTACCAGAAATTGTGGGTTTTTCTTTTTTTTTTTTCTGTTTTTATTTTTTTTGTTTTTTTTTGTGTAAAAGAGGACACTTTGAAACAACTGAACACATCTAGAGTACAATTTACATTTAAAAAAACAGCATGTAATTGCTCATACTTGTATTTGTTAAAACACTTTGAGATTGTAATGAGCATTATGTAAACTGAAATATAATGTATGATTGTACTGAAATGAAAGATCAAAATAAACATAAAAAAAAAAAAAAATAGACTATGCTCCTTTGCTTTACAACATACTTGTATGTTGTATATACAACAGCTCACTGCAACAGCTTATTTGCATAAAAACATGACCAGACCTCAAGAAATGTAAACATATTGAGGTTATCAACATTCACATCAAAGAGCATGAGTTCTTGTGAATCTGAAATGTGAGAATATAGTGTTTACCATAAAAATAACCTAAAATTTAGTTCGGAAATAATAAAAAAGTGTCTAAATTATCCAAATCTGTTATAGAATTAACATTTTTAAGTCTGAAAGTGGCAGAAATGAAATCAGAATCCTCTAAAACCTCTAAAACCACTTACATATTGTAGAAATTGGCCATACAGTGCAAAACACGTGACCAAAATGGATAATCAAGCCAATATTGCTAATTATGCCAACCATGCAAATTGCTCAACATATGCAAATCAGCATCCGGCAGTCCCTGCACGCTGGGGACCCACACTTCCCATTCATGCAACAAAACCTTGGTGTACTCAACATTTCCGGGTTCACAATGGGGCTCTATGGGCTGGCTACTAGACTAACTAGTTACCTGTCAATCAAACACTGCTCATCTCAGCTGTGGTAAGTTCACTGTATAAGACCTTTCAAATTATAATGATAAATAAATATTCACTGATGTAATTTAAATAAATATGAATAATACATCTCTAGTTAATGTTATTTTATCAACAGATGAGGGAAACATCAAAGTGATTTCAGCCAATTATGGGCGTACAGACAACACAACCTGCTCCACTGGAAAACCTGATCAGATTTCAAATGTTGACTGCAGTCTGAGTAAAACTCTAAGTGTGCTGACCAATCAGTAAGAAGAGTTAATATCATTACACTTATAGAGATATTCAAATCATCTTTATTTTATATTCATCTGATCTTCATCTTTCTATTCATTGTTTGTTTTTTCTCACAGATGTGATGGACAGCTGAGCTGTTCTATTAATGTGAATAATACAGCTTTCACTGTTGACCCCTGTTCTGGAACTTACAAATACCTCAATGTGTCTTATGAATGTATCATACCATCATCATCATCATCACCACCACCATCAACACCGTCATCATCACCACCACCACCTCCAAGTCAGTAATACATCAAATTTATTCTCTATTATAGATAGATGTAGTTGTAATGATTGCTCTGAGACACAACAGGTTGAGGATCACAGTTTAATGATATTGATCAGAAAACAAATCAGAGTAAACAGGAAATAAAGCTCACAATTATAACAACAAGACTTCACAATTATTGTGTCTGTGAACATGAGCTGCGTATGAAATCAAAGGTAGTTGACTTGTTGTCTCGCTGTCTCATGAGGCAATGACTTCAGAGGCATGAATGCAGCTCTGGGAAACACATTCAGACAAACTTCATAGTCAGCGTAATGAAATTCTGTTTGAAATATAAACAGAGATCATCTTTGTGATAACATCAAATATTTCATTACTACAATACTAATTTCTCAATAGAAATGCAGTTAAATGATGTAAAAAGTCAAAGTACAAATTTCAATCACATTCCCCGCACACACACATGCATAGAAATGTAGCACAATATGATGAAGGTATATCAGGAGACAGGAAGTAACACAAACATTGGATTCTACCATGCCTTCATGCCTTGGAATACTGCCTTTAAAGCCTGTAAAAATGATCTCAGTTCAGTGTTTGTGGTGTATGTTTGTTTTGATCTGATGTGTAGTTTGTGTTTGTTGTGTGTTCAGATAATCTGATATTGATCCAGATGAATCTGAGCTGGTCTGAAGCTCTGAGATACTGCAGAGAGAATCATGTTGATCTGGTTTCAGTTGATTCAGAGGAGATTCAGTTCATGGTGACAGACGTGATTCATCAGTCCTCTACTGACGCTGTGTGGATGGGGTTACACTATTACTGTCAAATGAATCTCTGGATCTGGATACGAGGAGAGGTCGTGTGCTATCAGAATTGGGCTCCAGGAAACGAAGCAAAACTGATGGACTGCAACACTGAACACAGAGCTGGAGCAGTTCAGTCTGGAGGAGATCATCTCTGGATCAGCCGTCCTCAATCTCACAAACTCAACTTCATCTGCAGCAGAAAATAATCAAATAATTTATGTCTATCACTTCTTCTTGATTGTTTAGTAAAGGTGAATGTGTCTGATGAATAACTTGTGTGCTCGTAACGTAACACGCTATGTGAAAGTCTTTTATTAAATGTTTGATACTTTAGGAGCTTTGGTCTGCTGACTTTACATCTTTATTTTTTCTTTATGGATTTCTTAATGGACAGAGTTAATATATTAAATAATACTTTAATTTTTTTATAAAAACTGTCATTAACCACAAACAATCATTTAAATCTCTTCTTTAGTTTATAGAAAAGACTGCAAAATGATTTTGAAAATGTATGACATTTTATGAAATGATTGTTTATATGATAAAAACATCAAAGAGTCAACAGCGATCATCATGATAAACTCTCAGCTCATCATCATGATGTTATTAAAATATCAGCTCTTAATATTCATCATCAAAGTTAAAGTTTGTGTGTTTGTTAACTGGTTTTAGGTTTTGCACTTCTCATATTTAGAAATGTCTGCTGCTTTAAACTCTGAATATTCTGTATGTGTAATGAAATCTGTTGAGTTATGTTAACTAATGTAAAGTTATGACATCACTTCAAATAAACTCATCTACTACTCATTCTCCTGACATCTGTAATCATATCAATCATATCATTTTTAGATTTACTCTTTATTATTATATAACACTGCTTCAGTGCTGATTTATAACAATGATGTTGTGGAGACATATAGACACACACAAGTCATCATTTAATATAATTTATATGTATTTATATAAAAACACAAAGGTAACAATCAAAACAATTTTGAATAGACGGACAAAAACAAGAAATTTCTCATAATGATGTTGAAAAACTGACAAATAATAAAAACTTCATTATTCCTGTTTTACAACTAGTAAACTTTTCATAATTTACAAATGTAGGACTGCATATCAGATATTTATTAGAAACAGCAAAATCACAATGAAACAATATTACATTGAAAACATCTGAAAATACTCTTGTCCTAAAATCATATTTCATGCTTTTGGTTAATATTTGTATTTTTTAAAGGTGTTTATTCGTCTTCTTGAACTCCAGGTTTGTTTTCTGTGTTGAAATTTGAGATCATCGTTCATTAAATGTTTTCCAAGTAAGAGGATCTTGACTCTGGTGTTTAAAACCATCTTACAAAACCCACTGCCTAAAACACAACACACATTTATATATTAGACTTTTGTTCAAACATTATCCTCTACCTGAACAGCTCAATGTAACTACAGTTGATGTATAGAATGATATAAAGATGATCTCCAGTTGTGTTAAATATGTCAGTGAGGGCAGATATGAGACAGCAATATGTCAACCTCATTAACAATCACAACAGGACCTGGATGAATGTCTTCAGGTAGATCTTCAGATGTCATCTGCCAGACATCAAGGTAGATCACTCCATCAATATGACTGAACATCTCTCTCATCACTGTGTTCAACTGCTTTACAAACCATAGTGTTCTTAGTTTATTATTGTAATAAAAGCCTAGTAAAGTCTAAGAGTTCATATTTCTATAAACAACTTTACCTTTAAGCCTCCCATTTTCCCAGACTTAATAATGACGGTCGTCTCAGGTGAACGCCTCAGAAGTGCAACAACAGATTGGCACTGTGTGGCCTCTAGTAAACAATGTCAAAAAATTCCAGAATTAGCACATAAATCTCACAATGATGACAATCAACAAATAAAGCTTCATGCCTCTCTACATGCTGGGTATCAAAAAACTCATTTATGATTCCCAGCATGCATTGCTTTTGATCTGTTTCTATAGAAGTATATTAAGCCTGACTGAGATGTTTTTCACCTGTGATGTCTCATTGCCGCTATCACATACCCCGGGTCTCTCACCAATGTTTTATGCAAACCAGTAGAGGAAAATGAAAGCTATCCTGGAAAGAGTTTGTTCAAGTCCCTTTTGTTAGGCAAGAGCTTCAGACAAACTTCATTTGAATGATGAACAGAGCTGAATGTGAGGACATTCATGTGATACATCAATGTAAATATATATGTAATATGTGATGTTATCTCTTCTCATTTGTTTGTTTTCTTAGGAACAGTGACTATAAGAGAAACACAAAGGTCCTCAGATAGTTCTCACTGGTGCTGTGTGTTTGACATCTACACACCTTCATCCATCCTGGATCTGTGAGGACATCATTAAGTATTTATAGAGAAGATGATCATAAACATCAACACTTTTATTCCTTCATATCAGTCCCCACAGATCACCACAATATCTGTCATCATATCTGACATATTACTGTCCATACAACAGCGTCATGTGAAGAACGAGCTGATATTTAAAGCATTGAAACTGAAAATCTTCTCTTGCTGATCATCCTGAAGGATTATTTTTGTGTTAACAGCTTGCTGGCTGGATATTTTTCCAGCTCATTACACGTCTATCTGACACGTCAGTTAATATAACCACACAAAATATTTATTGTTAATATTTTTTTTGTATCAAATCTTCAATCAAGATCTGTTTCTTAGAGGCTTAAAGACAAAATTAAAGTCATGACAAGGTTTGGTTTAAAACTGTATGCATAATAATAATAATAAAAGGCATTTTGATATATTTAATTTGTTTGTAAGTATTTGGGGTCTCATTTATAAAGCGTACGCCAGTTCCCACAAAAAGGTTGTGATCTATAAAAAAACAAACTTGACAGGAGAATGGGCTTGAAGGGTGGGATCTGAAGATGATTCATGTACGCACACTTGCAGATGATCTGTAATAAATAAAGGGAACATTGCTTTGTTTTATAAGTCGTAATATTTTTTGCCGTATGCCAATTTTGGCTTTTGTGCGTAGGCATACTTTTAGTAAGGATCTTACACACAGTTTTAAAAATGAGACCCCTGCTCTCCTGTTATCACGCTTCAGTAATCCTGTGTACAGTTTTAATCTCCTCTTCATATAGTCTGTGTAACTTTAGCTTTATGTTTTAACATATAAACATGATCACAACAATAATGAGACTGCATACAGTACTTGGATGAGGTAGATAAACTAACATCATGATGTCAGAACAATTTTCTCTCTCTGAATGTGAGTAAAACTAAAGAGTTAATTGATTGACTTTAAAAAGAGACATCAGCAGCCCTTTATCCTCCTCTTATGATCAGCAGGACCTCTGTGGAGACGGTGAGCAGCTTCAAGTACATTGGCGTAAACATCTCTGAGGACCTGATTGGACTGCACACTTTTAAACACAGGATAATAAAGCCAGGCAAAGATTGTACCATCTGTGACAGCTAAGGAAATTCAGGGTCTCACCAGCTATCCTGAAAACTTTATATTCTGGGGCCATAGAAAGTGTATTGACTCAGTGTATCTCAGTGTGGTATGGGAACAGCACCAGCCAAGACTGCAAAGCCCTACAGAGAGTTGGTCACTTAGCTGAGCGCATCTCAGGGTCTGCTCTCCCCTCTCTACAGGACATCTACCTCAAACACTACACCGCCGCGCTGAGAGAGAGACGCTGAAAGAGAGAGAGACGAGGACTCGCAAGCCCGGAGCTCCGTTGAGCTTATCAGCTAAATCCTATTTTTTTCACAATCTTATTCCTATCTATATAATATAACTTATTAGTTTATCTTAGGAATATTTACCTTGACGATTACTGAATTGTATTACTAAAATCGATACGATTTTATCACTAGTAACACCCAGTGTTAGCATATAGCCCGGTAGCATCACCAGTCGGTGCCGGCTAAAGCTAGCATTTCTTACCATCTGTTTACTTAAACCACCCTTTGTTGGCGATCTAATGTCGGATTCATCCGATGTATGCTTTTCTGATCTGTCCACACCAGATCGGGAAGCTGTAAAGGAGCTGGTGCCCGGCCTTCGCAGAGTCAGCGTGCCTCACATCACCCTGACCACAGACGCTCGTAGGCGGCCAAGGCGCGCTGCGAGCGAGCACCCGTCTCGATGCAGCTTCACTGACCGCGTTCGGGTGAACGGAGACGCCATCGCCAAGCATGAAAACGGTAAGACTCCGCTTGTCATTGTAACCTGCACTACTTGCCACAAGTACAGTTTAGCTTCTTCTGTCAGCATAGAGGGGTTTACATGTGTTAAGTGTATTGAAGTAGTAAGGCTGACGGAGAAGGTTGCAGAACTAGAAGTGCGCATCCGAATGCTAGTTGAGGACAGTTAGACCGCTAATGTTAACTCATTCACCGCCAGCCTTTTTGAGAAAAGTTGCCCACCTGCATTTTTGTGATTTTCACAAAATTCCTTGCAGGAAAAATCATTTTCTATAAATATATAAACATACAAATTATATCAAATTAAAGAACACACCATCTGCTTTCAAACAAACAATAAACAAACAAACAAACAAACAAAATGGGGAAAAAACGTTTCATTATATATTTACTTTTTCTACTTAATTTAACTACTGAAATATGGATATTTCTCTTCAAAAATACAACATTTTGAGCAAAAAGCTTTAAAATTGCGTTTTTGTAAAGGAATTTATGTTAGAGATCAGACTCAGAATGACTATCAAACTTAAAGGCAGTTAAAATAAAACATAAACTCTTTTTAACTTCCGTTTTTGATAAATTCGATTTGGCGCCATCTGGTGGATAAAAGCGGTATTACACTTTCACTTTGAAATTCGTCCAAAAAGGCATATTTATTAGTTAAATATGAACTCATAAATGACGAGATAACTCGTCAATGGCGGGGAATGAGTTAATGTTACAAACATTGTTTAGGGGGCGCCTATTGTTAAGGGTAATACACATGGCTCGGTTCCGACTTCAGAGTCATGGCGGCTGACTAACTGGGTGACTGTCAGGCGGCATAGTCACATTCGGCTAAACCAGGGGTCGCAATAGGCGGCCCGTGGGCCAAAAGTGGCCTGCCAGTAATATTTTCTGGCCCGCCGGATTAATTTGAAATCCGTTTTTTTATTTTTTTTAATCAGACTTTTTTATTTTAAAATAACAGTTTACAAAAATGGCCCCGTGTATCATTCCTTCATTCGTTTTTTCAAATCAAAAGCAAAAAAATAAATAAAATAAAGAAAAACGACTTGTTTTTCTATTATTTATTTCCTGAACTAAAATCAAAGACTCGTTTTCTGAATGTGCGCTCAGATCAAAAATAACAAAAATGAATGAAAACGGGTTCGGACAAATTTTAATTGAACACCTTAGCAGACATATACCAATGAAATAAATTTAAACAGATCAGGTACTAACAGATTACATTTTAATAAGGGTTTTATAAGGGTTTGAATAGAAACCTTTCCGGTAAGTCTCATTCGCTTACAGCCTGACTTTTGAACTTTTTTCATTATTATTTATTCGCGTATAACACACTGACAAATAATATGTATTAGCCTACCTGATAAAAAATATTTGCGTCGTGGACAAGTTGCCACCGGCTCGCAAGAATGTCCTGAAAAAAATGCGTATAATAGCTAGTTTAATCTTAACCGGCCCCTCTTTCTCGTTCTCTTTCTCTACCAGCGCATCCGCGATCATAACTGTCATTAGATTTTGAACATACTTCTAAAACACAATCAATCAAATAATTGCAGAGGTTTGACTTCATGAATCATTTGCGAATTTACCTCGTAAATCATGTCAATGCGTCACGCGTGAAGACGTTAAACTCGCAACATCGCAAATTACTGAAAAGTAATTGCAGGCTTTTAGAAACCACTAGAAAATATGATAAAATAAACTCTTTTACTGCAGTAATATTTTAACTATTACACTTTTAACATAGATTTTAAAGGAATCTACTGTTCTGTTCTGTTCTGTTACTTGAACTTGGGGCTCGAGCCCGACCTTAGGTTCGACCTGCCTTCGAGAACAGCAAGTCAAGTTTGTTTACCGTTAATTATTAAGACTAAATGGGCAGGTAAATTCGTTAAAAAATGAAAGTAATCCGCCAAAATATGGTTTTACATGTCTATTAAAATAAAGCCATTATTAATTTTCCTAACGCATAGTTCTTTGATCTTTACCTCCTTTTAAAAATAAATTTGGCAAAGGAGGATTTTCAGCAATTTGTTTGAACAGCAACTCTGCAACCAATAGTTTCGGTTTATATTGGTTAGAAATTTGAGTGAGAGGCTTTGTCCTATTTAATTTATTATTTATATTTCATTATTTTTTCTGTGACATTTTTTCTCTGCTAACAATACAATGTTAAAATAATATTTATATTGGCACAAATTTTTGTATAACATTTTATAATTGTTATAGGCTACTTCATCTCTCTTTTTTCGTTAGAGAAATTGAATTTGAGATTCTGGGAATGAGATCTAACGTTAAGTTTTGCGGACCCGTCAGGTCAGGAAATAAAGCGGGTGAACACAGAGTGTATTTTAAGCGGTTTACTGAATAGAACCTTGTCGGAGCTGGACAAAAAGCGGAGACCTCCTTAAACCTTAGGTGTGTACGTGTGTGTCCCGGATAAATATTAATAAAAAAAGGAATACAGTTCAAAAGTCGGAGTGTAAGAGTCTTTCATGAGAGCATAAATGCCTGTAATATGTTACCACTAATAGTACTTGATCTGTTTAAAATGATTTCATTTATATATTATGCCTATAAAGGTGTTAAATAAAAAAAAGTCTAATCCAGTAATTAATTTTTTATCTGAGCACACAATCAGAAAACCCGTGGTGTCACGAACGGGGAACGGGAGTAAGGACGCAAGTGCAGAGTTCACATGAAATAAATAACATTTAATAAAGATCAGGAAACAAAACACGAGTAACATAGAACATCGGGTAAAACAGGAACATCCAACTCAGGAACAGACAGGGAAGAAATGACAATGATCCAGCAGTGAGCAAACAGAAGACAGAGGTATATATACACAGACTAAATGACAAACAGGTGTGAGGAGGCAGGTAATTAATCAATGAATGTCCAGGTGATAACAATCGGAACAGAAACAAGACATGACACGGATTAACCGTGACATTACCCTCCCCTCTACGAGTGGCTACCAGACACTCACATAAAACACAACAAAAACAAAGTCTGGTAGCGAAAGTCTAAGGGAGGGGTGGAGGGCTTGGGGACCCTGGCGAAGCCGGCAGCCGCCGGGATGAGACCAACAGGACGGTTGGCCGGACTGCGCCAGGAGAACCGGAGCGATCGCTCCGAGAACCGAGGCAGACGAATTACCCCCCTCCTGGGAATCGTCGACGATCAGATGCCCCCGGAAATCATCTCCCATCCCCTCGCGGAAACGGAGACCCTCGGTAGCCACCCCGGGGAAATGATCGGGCGTGGTCCGTTCCGGATCCCCCTGCGAGCAGGATGGTGGTCCTCCGAGGGACCGTCGACGACGACTCAACCGTTGGGGGACCGCCTGGGCCGATCCTCCTCCCGCAGGCCCGCAGGAGCGAGCGATCGCTCACGGTGGTCCCCAAGAGACATCGGGGCTGATGGGGAATGAACCCCGATGTCACTACTCCCCCTCGACGAAACTCCTGGGGGAGCCGCCCTCCGTGAACCTGCTGCGTCCAGTTTGGCTGGATCATTCTGTCACGAACGGGGAACGGGAGTAAGGACGCAAGTGCAGAGTTCACATGAAATAAATAACATTTAATAAAAATCAGGAAACAAAACACGAGTAACATAGAACATCGGGTAAAACAGGAACATCCAACTCAGGAACAGACAGGGAAGAAATGACAATGATCCAGCAGTGAGCAAACAGAAGACAGAGGTATATATACACAGACTAAATGACAAACAGGTGTGAGGAGGCAGGTAATTAATCAATGAATGTCCAGGTGATAACAATCGGAACAGAAACAAGACATGACACGGATTAACCGTGACACGTGGTGGTTAATTTTTTCATTTTTGTTTTTAATTTAAAAAACGATTGAACAAATGATACACAGTCACAGACCCATAACCATGTTTTTAGCCATTTTTAATGCCGTCTTTCGTATTTTAAATAGGAAATAAAGACAATGTTTCTTGACAAAAGATCAGATAGCCTATACTAGGCTAATTCAAAATAAGACGTAAGTGTGCCAACAGCAGTTGGCCCGCCATCTACTGGCTAAAAAAAATATTGGCCCGCGGCCAAAGTTACTTGCCGACCCCTGGGCTAAACGTACGTTTTCTAAGATTGTTATTCACGCCGGCAAGAATGACACCAGACTCCGCCAGTCGGAGATCTCCAAAGATACTATTAAAGAGGTGTGTGAAATTGCAAAAACAATGTCAGACAATGTAATTTGCTCTGGTCCCCCCCTGCCTACCGGGGGGATGAAACTTACAGTAGATTAGCGTCTCTTCATGGCTGGATGTCAAAGTGGTGCCCTCAGCATAACGTAGGGTTTATAGACAATTGGAAGCATTTCCGGGGAAGACCTGACCTGCTAAAGAGAGATGGCCTCCATCCATCTCCGGAAGGAAATGCTATACTCTCTAGAAATCTGACCTAAAATTTAATTCATTTGAAATAATCCTGTTAAATATGGAAATAACTGATTGTAACAACAACCAGCTTTCGTTCATTTTAGCTACCATATATAGGCCTCCGAGCCACCACACAGATTTTCTTAAAGAAAAAGCAGACTTCCTATCTGAGCTTACAGTCACTGTAGATAAAGCTCTTATTGTTGGTGATTTTAATATCCATGTGGATAACCCAAAAGATACATTAGGACGTGCGTTTATGGATGTTCTAAATTCTCTCGGTATTAAACAACGTGTCAGGGCCCACGCATACTCGTAAGCACACATTAGACTTAATTCTGTTACTCAGACTCAATATTAATGACATCGAAATATCACCCCAGAGCGATGCCGTTTCAGACCATTGCCTTGTGTCATACACAATACTTCTAGATAGGACCACTCAGTCTACAACATGCTACAGATTAGCCAGAACAATTATTTCCACCACTAAAGATAGCTTTATTAGCACTCTTCCAGACCTGTCTCAAATGAAACATGTAGCAGATAACCGTGAAGATCTGGATATTATAATAGATAACCTGAACAACGTCTGCTCTAGCACATTGGATGCCGTTGCTCCCATTCGAAAAAAGAGAATCAAATAAAAACCGCCAGCTCCATGGTATTACCATCATAATGAAGCCCATAAAAAATTAGCTAGAAAAATGGAAAGAAACTACCGAAGCACAAAGTTAGAGGTATGGCGTTCAGCATGGAAAGAGAGTGTTCAACACTACAGACAGGCAATTAAAACCCCCAGATCTACCTATCTTAGTATGCTTATTAAAGAAAATCATAACAACCCTCGGTTCCTATTTAGCACAGTTGCGAAACTGACTAGAAACAAAGAACAAACAGAAACCAATAGTAAACTTCAACACAATAGTAATGACTTCATGAACTTTACTAACAAAAATAATGTTTTTTTAGGGAAAACATAGAAACTACGCAAGCGGCCACCACTATACCCAATAGTACATTTACCACTAGATTACCATATGAACATATTGAGTAATTTAAACGTACTACAATAGAAGAGCTCTCTAAACTAGTAATGTCATCCAAATCATCGTCCTGTATACTAGACCCCGTTCCCACAAAATTACTAAAAGAGGTATTTCATGTAGTGTCAGACGTGGTACTTGTTACAACCCTTGGCTCAAGGCAAGCACAAACACAAGGGACATACGAAAACCAAATTATAAATTCAAAGTAATATTTATTTAAATACAAAGAAATAGGAGAATAAGTAACAAAATTGAAATTATAAAATTTAAATAAGGGAATCCAAAAGAAACCAACAAAAACCAAAGGTCTCTCCAATCCAAAGTCCAGCTGTGAGGGTTAGCAGGACAGATGAACCCAAATGCAGACGATGTCGGGGAAAACAGAAAACACTTTATTTCTTTTACAAAAACAAAAACCCACGAGGGGGTACACAACATGAAAACATGAAACTAACAGATAACACTAAGACTTGACTAGATACTTGACTAGATGCACACGCAACACGAGAACACAACACAATGATCCTGCACAGAACTAAAGATACACTGACATTAAATAGAAGAAAGCAAACAAGATAACAAGCGGGAACAGGTGATGGGAATAAGTGATAATTAACAATAAGCAGGAGGACGAGGGAGCGGGGACAAATGACAAGACACCGGAGGTACATGCCAAACACAAAAACAAGGCATGAACCTCCACACAAGGCCAGGGACTGCCAGAACTCTGCCACCATGACAAAATACAAATATAACAAGACTTCAAGGCAGAGTCCTGACACCAGCCCCTCTCTGGTTCGGTGGATGATCTTTTAACTCTTTCACCGCCAGCATTTTTCATGATTTTCACAAAAGTTTAATGCCTTCCAGAAAATGTTCCTTTTTAAATATATAAACATATAATATACAAGAAAAAAGAAGGGACCATCTGCTTTCAAACAAAAAAATCTGTTTCATCCTACCTTCATGTGTTCTGTTTTTATCACCTCTCAAATATGTGTAGGTTTCATCAAAAACAAAAATTTTGAGCAAACAGCTGAGATACATCCATTTTTGTGAAGGACTTTTGATAGAGATCAGATGCAGAGCGATCTTTAAAACATACACGGACTTACAGCTGTTTGCCATGATGCAACTTTTATAAGTTGCGGAAGAGCGCCACCTGGTGGATAGTAGCGGTATCGCAGATTGACGAGATATCTCGTCAATGGCGGGGAAAGAGTTAAAGGAGCATAAGCACAAGCACAGGTGTTTCCAATTGACTGCCAATTGAAGTAATCAGTGGCAAGAAGGATTCCAAACAGCAAAGAGGCCCAGCAGCAATTCCCAAACCCAACAGCAGAGGTCGTCACAGGTACTAAATATCTTTAACTCATCTCTAGAATTAGGATACGTTCCAACAGCTTTCAAACTAGCAGTTATTAGACCGCTCATTAAAAAAAACAAACCTTGACCAGGGAGATCTTAATAACTTTAGACCAATCCCAAATCTA
Source organism: Misgurnus anguillicaudatus (assembly GCF_027580225.2). NCBI lineage: Eukaryota > Metazoa > Chordata > Actinopteri > Cypriniformes > Cobitidae > Misgurnus > Misgurnus anguillicaudatus. The sequence goes on from NC_073337.2 coordinate 31,525,966, forward strand.
CCTTTCTTTCTAAAATATTAGAAAAAGTAGTGGCAAGCCAGCTACACACATTCATAGCGAATAATAGTACATATGAAAAGTTCCAATCAGGATTCAGGCCCCACCATAGCACAGAGACAGCGCTGCTTAGAGTTACAAATGACCTCCTATTAACATCCGATCGTGGTGAGATCTCAATCCTTATATTACTAGACCTTAGTGCAGCCTTTGACACAATAGATCACAGAATCTTACTCAATAGACTACAAAACTATGTTTGCATCAGTGGTTAGGCGTTAGCCTGGTTTAGATCATATCTAACCAATCGATATCACTTTGTTTTTGTAAATGAGGAAGAGTCATATCACTCCCCCGTTAAATACGGCGTACCTCAGGGATCAGTTTTAGGTCCTATTCTGTTCTCGCTATATATGTTACCTCTAGGAGACATTATCAGGAAACATAACATAAGTTTTCACTGCTATGCAGATGATACCCGGCTTTACATCTCGTCACATCCTAGTGAAACCCACCAGTTTGCTAAGCTAACAGACTGCATTAGTGATATTAGGGACTGGATGGCACATAACTTTCTTATGCTAAACTCCAATAAGACTGAGATACTTCTTATTGAACCAAACCACTCCAAACTTAATGGGGCGGTTTCCCGGACCAGGATTATCTTAATCCAGGACTAGGCCTTCGTTTAATTAGGAAATATAACTAGTTTTAAACAACATGCCTTACTAAAAACATAACCTGTGTGCATCTTGAAGTAAAACAAAGGGCCCTGATGTATTTTAAGATCTGTAAGTGAAAGTTGTTTTCAGTTTGGAGAGCTCTTAAAAGTGTTTAAGTCTAGGACTAGTCTAATACCTGTCCGGGAAACCGCCCCAATATGTCAGATTACATGTTGCCCATAGATGGCTGAACGGTGGTGCCATCTTCCACGGTTAAGAATTTAGGCGTAATGTTCGACAGCAATCTATCTTTTGATAGTCACATCTCCAACGTCTGCCGCACAGCATTCTTCCATCTTAGAAATATATCAAAAACACATCAGATGCAGAAAAGTTTATACATGCTTTTATGACCTCTAGAATAGACTATTGTAACTCGTTTCTCGGGGGATGCCATTCAAATCAGGTAAACAAGCTACAGCTGGTTCAAAACGCTAACTCAATCTAAAAAGTATGACCACATTAGTCCAATTCTGGCATCTTTACATTGGCTACCAGTTAAATATCGCATACAATTTAAAATATTACTAATCACCTACAAAGCCTTAAATGGCCTAGCACCCTCGTATATTAACTATTTCACCGCCATTGACGAGATATCTCGTCAATTAAGAGAAAACGCTTCCCCGCCAATGACGAGATTTTTCGTCGTTCCGCAATACCGCTATTATTCCACAACTTTTTAAACACAGAAGTATTGCCATATGGCAAGCGGCTGCATGTCCGTGTCTGTTTTAAAGATCGCTCTGAATGGGATCTCTATGAAAAGTCCATCACAAAAATGGAATTATCTCTGCTTTTTGCTCAAAATGTGGTAATTTGGCAGAAACCTACCCATATTCAAAAGCTGATTACAAAAGAACCACTTAAGGTAGGATGAAACGTTTTTTTTTTGTTTGAAAGCAGAGGGTCTGTTCTTTCATTTGGTATATTGTATGTTTATATATTTAAAGAAGAACATTTTCTGGAAGGCATTAAACTTTGGTGAAAATCATGAAAAACGCTGGCGCTGCCTGGCAACTTTTTAAAAAAACGCTGGCGGTGAAAGAGTTAAAGAACTACTATCAGAATACAATCCACCACGTAAACTGCGCTCACAAAATTCTGGTCACTTAATTATCCCTAGAATATCAAAAGTGTCTAAAGGTGGTAGATCCTTTTCTTACTTGGCCCCTAAGCTCTGGAATGACTAACCAAATAATGTTCGAGTATCAGACACAGTCGATCAATTTAAATCTAAACTTAAGATATTCTTCTTTAACAAAGCATTCACATAAAATGTCCAGTAAATGTACTTTTCCCGCAGTAGTTATTTTGTCTAGAACAAAGCACTCACATACCTCATATGGGTAATATACTATTGCCGCAATAGTTAGCCTGTCTGGAACCGAGCTGACTTAAACCACTATAATGTATGACACTTGCATTACATGCGAACGGCCCGTACGCTAATAGAACTCTGTTTTTGTGTCCCTGTCTCGTCCTCGACCCCGAGGACAATGAGACAAACAGACCCAGGTCCTGTTGCTGTGAAGGTCATCGCACCACTGATCTACTGGCTGTCCTTCAACGTGATGCCTATTTGATGCGCGGGTTTACAGGACTAGTGCAAGATAAGTATTTGAATCCGTCACTGACTCTTTACTCTAGGCTTACAGGACTTACAGGGTAAGTTGGCTTTAGCTCGTTCTGCGGGTAAGTATTTAGTAGCATCACTGAATCTTCAGTCTGGGCTTAACAGGGCTTACAAGGTGAGTATAGCTTTAGCTCGTTCTGCAGGTAAGTATTTAGCAGCGTCACTAAATCTTCGCTCTGGGCTTTACAGGGCTTACAAGTTGAGTATAGCTTTAGCTCATTCTGCAGGTAAGTATTTAGCAGCGTCACTAAATCTTCGCTCTGGGCTTTACAGGGCATACAAGGTGAGTATAGCTTAAGCTCGTTCTGCAGGTAAGTATTTAGCAGCGTCACTGAATCTTCGCTCTGGGCTTTACAGGGCTAACAGGGTGAGTATAGCTTTAGCTCATTCTGCGAGTAAGTATTTGGTAACGTCGCTAAATCAGCACTCTGGGCTCACAAGGCTGGTACAGGGTAAGTATAGCTTTAGCTCATTCTGCGAGTAAGTATTTAGTAATGTCGCTAAATCGGCACTCTGGGCACACAAGGCTGGTACAGGGTAAGTATAGCTTTAGCTCATTCTGCGAATAAGTATTTAGTAACGTCGCTAAATCGGCACTCTGAGCTCACAAGGCTGGTACTTAGGTACAAGGTTGGTATTTAGGTGAGGAAAACCATACGTCACCGCTTGGCTTCGTTCAAGGGCGAGGGGAGGGGTTTTACCAACTCCGGGCTGCTGCTTGTCGGGCCAGGCACGGCCGATGTCGCCTCAGGGACGAGTTTGAGTCCCCAGCCACGCCGGGTCTGGCCGGTTACGCTGACTCGCCTGCTTCCCTTCCTCCTACAGGCAGGACAGAGATCTAGATGGTGGGGCGGACAGCTTAGCTTGCTCCACAACACAAGAGATGCAGAGAGCAGAAATCCAAACTCACCCACTGCACTACACACACTTTTGTGACTTTATAAGGTCGGCACTCCACGGCTGGTCGAGATCCGCCCAGGAGGGGATTTGGGTTCGCTGGCACAGGCAGGGATCAACTGATGTTGTAACATCCACAAGATAACATCCGTTTGCCTACGACGCTTCGGCTCGCCCACCCGTCTCGTCCTCCACGGTGGGGCCGCTAAACAACTATTCAACACTCCAACACAGACAAACGTATTCGTCCTCAGATATCAGCAACAAAGGTAAGCAATCCAATGTACTCACTATTTCCGTAGCAGTTATCTCCTCTCTGCTTCATCTCTCTCTCCTCAGATAACTCACCAGACGCCCGGCAATGTTGTTATAAATCCACCCTGGTATCGTCTTTCCACACAACCTTCAATGCAGCACACACAACTGGTAAGTATATTTCTCTTCAAACTTCACTTCCCTCCAACCTGCTTTGATGATCGTCTCCCAATCGTTCCATTCGCCTAGCGAATCCACAAGATGCCTCTGCCTGTTTCGCCCTGCTTCCATGTCCCACACACCATCTCGCTCGTGGTGTCTCTTCCCAAACAACAACCACTTCCTACATCTCCAATGCTCTTTTTATACTTCCTCTATCATACAAACCGCCCAGTCCGTGATCGCTACGTCATTTTGCACACCTGCCGCGGAGTTCGCCTGATTTGGGTTGCCCGGCAGAGCCGATCGGCCCTATACGCGTACTACGCAGACTGCGTAGGGCCCCGCATATGACGTAAGGCCCTGCCTCCCCCTGCCTCATTTTACAGCGCGTGTTACTGTTTACTGAGATGATAATATGAAGCGGAGGAGCTATCCATCTTGCCACGATAAAAGAAAAAGGAACCAAAATGAGAGTTAAAAGTGAGAACAGCAATCAGGTAAACTTGTGTTCTCTTCAAGTTTGATGTCATGTCAGCAGGAGCAAACGGTAAAGTTAAGTTGATGTGATTCGGTCTCTCACTATCTGACTTGCTAAATTAGATGTGTAGTGTTGCCAGTGGATCTCTTAGCCTGTCTGTCACACAACAATTTATTGCGTGAATATTCGCGTGAATAAACGCCAAATGATGCGCATATGAACGCATATTCACGCGCAGCGCGGTTATCCGTGTGCCATTTATAAACATAAACACTCGATAATGCGCCGCGCGTGAATATGCGTTCATATGCGCGTGCAATTGTGCAAGAAATAACACACACGTTTTTTCAGCAGCAACATCTGTGGGGAACATAACAAAAATAGCGCGATAGCACTCCTAAATGACAACGTTAATGCAAGATGGAAACCAATGGATTTAGGTCAAAATGAATGCACATCCCTCAGTAAGTAGCCTAACCATCGGGGATCAAGTATTGGTCTTATGCATACTATAAACAGTTAGGTATGGCAAGCCATTTTAGCTTTTATACATTCACATGATATGGATTTTTGATATCAAGAATTCAGTTTTCACTACTTAAAATATAAATATTAAGAGTGTGATTTATAGTAGTAACCATCAGTGTTGGGCAAGTTACTTCCAAAGTGTTATACATTATATATCACAAATTATTGTCATTTGAAAGTAATTAGTTACATTACAATATAACTGTCTCTGAACTGTAATGAGTTACACTACTTTTGCGTTACTTTTGAGTTACTTTCATCAAAATAACAGAAGTATGACTAGGCATTACAAAATGTTAAAATGTAGTTTATTGCTGCTTATAAATCTAGAAGTTATGTTATGTTGGCCCTCGAGCTTTAATAGGCAGAGTGAAGACTTATGGCAAAATACAGTAAAAATCACTGTCAGAATCATAAACATAGACAAATGATCTGGTAAAAGTCTGGTAAATTATGGTACACATACCAAACACAATAGAGCTAGAGCCCACTATAATGCAACCTATAGCCTAATAACATGGCAAGCCACGCAACCTCTTTTCATTTCTATTCTTAAGTGATCACTTTTAATTCAGATTCACAGCACAAACCTGTCATGGACTGGGTTGACACAACTTATGAAAAAGTGCTATTGGAGGATTAGGCCTCAAGGAATACAGCTCATTTCAGTACAATATAAGGATTACATGTAGACTAACATATAAAACACAGACAAACAGAGGAACACTGCTTTTTGCCAAACAATGCATATAGGCTCCCATACAAAGGCTGGTAAAAACTTTAAACAGTGATGTTTAAATGTACTAAATTATATTTAGATAACTATGTTTAAGTCTACATTAATGTTACGTTGTAGTTTAGGTTACTGTTTGTAATAAAACTGTAGATAGCATAGGAATAGCCATCTATTATGTATATGGACTGTAACCATAGCAATGTTAGCTTACCTTGTCATTGCTGGTGTTGATATGGATTTTACTGACAAGCTTTCTAAAAGTCTTTTTACTTCTGGGGTTCAAGCAGCATGTGAGACTTTCTGTTGCTTTTACTTAGCGCTCTCATTCGCAGAATTATTTTTTACCCTGCATGCGTGTGCGGCAGTACTGGACCTGATTGCGGCCTTTTTAGTCAATGCTTATACAGCCGCGGACTTCCCAGAAGCGGCTCTTTAAGATACACGTGTATATTTGACGCACAGTGCGTCCAAAACGCAGTTTAAATACAAAATTAAAGAAAAATGAACATGCTGCATACAGCACCGGAAACAGACATACCATTTTACCCACAGCTTTTTCCTGTGTGGATGCTGGTCGCGCGGCATTGGTCAAAAATAAAAAATAAAAAAATAACACAGTCTAATTTTGAAATGCATTGTTGTAACGTGCGTTACTAAGACTGTAACAAGTACAATATTACCAAAATTTTATTAGTAATGCGTTACAGCAAAAACTAATATATTACTGTAATATATTAGATTTTGTAATGCGTTACTCCCAACACTGGTAACCATATTTTGTATGTAGTGAGAGCAGTAGGGTCTCAAGTGTGAATGTGTGTCAAAGCTCACAGGTCATGGCTCACGGCCCGGGTCAGGTACCATGGCTCATGGGTCAGGTAGGAGGGCCCCTTAGCAGAATTTTGCTTAGGGCCCCAGGGAGGTCAGGATCGGCTCTGTTGCCCGGGATAACCCGGAAGTGGCGGGTGTTTGTGGAATACGGTCCGGGCGGAACTTCTCTCACTTTTGGTCCCGCCCTAAAAGTCACTCCGTGACACATACTTAAGTTCGCTGATGATTCTGTGATTGTCAGCCTACTAACAGTGGATGAGCAGGACCATGGGCCAGTCCTCAATGACTTTGTTGAGTGGTGTAATAGCTCCTTTTTACAGCTGAATGTATCCAAAACTAAGGACATGATCATCGGAGGTCACTTCTTTCACCTACAGTTTCGGTTATTAAAGGCATGGACATTGAGCTCATGGAGACATACAAATATCTTTAAGTTATTTTGAACCCTTGGTTGATGCTGTCTCAAAGAAAATCCAACAAAGAAAATGAACTCTTTTAATGTCTCTTTTATCATGCTTTTATTGAATCGGTTTTATCTTTTTGTGTTGCTGCTTGGTTTGGAAGCCTCTCACTGACAAACAAAAATAGACTTAGTAGTTTGGTTAAAGTGTCACAAGCCAGGGGCTGGCCACTAATGGTTAAGCCACGCCCCTTCTAAACTTCCACCTCGAGGAGGTCCCCAAGACCAACCCAATGACCAGACAACAACGAGTACAGGTAAGTATAAAAATAGTCTTTATTTATTTAAATATTTAAAATATATGGGGACTTGGGGAAAGGGGAATTAAAACTAAGGTCAGGATCTGTCCTCCAGAGGGGGGGGGGGGGGGGGTTACGTCGGTGAACGGGCCCCCGCCTCTGGTTCCCTCTGCCCGTGGCGCGCTCCTCTTCCTTCCTGGAGGCGGAATAAAATCACAATGAATATGGGCATGTACTGTTTCCTGTCCGTGTACCTGCGTGTAGTTCGCGGCACTCCGCCGTCTTCCCACGTAGCTCCTTGGTTGTCGACTCACTCTCCCTTCCTGTTTCTCCTTCTCTCCACAGGCTACCGCTGGGACACGAAGACACAGTGGATCGTTCTCACGCGAGTCTCCTCGCCTCTCCACCGACTACAGCTGCTGGGTAAGTATGAATTTTCCTCCTCGACTCGTTACTTTAGTGCTCACACTTGTACTCTCTCTTCTCCCACAGGTGACAGCTGGGACACAAAAGCACAGTGAATCAACTCCAATTTATTCTCTCACCTCGTCGCTGACTACAACTCCTAGTACGTATGGTTCTCTGTCACAACTGGTCTCCTTAGAACTCACGCTTGTTCTCTCTCTTTTCCTCCACAGACGACAGCTGGGACACAAAGGCACAGTGGATCGTTCTCAGTTAGTTCTCTCACCTCTTCGCTGATTACAGCTTCTGGTACGTATGGTTCTCCTTCACAACGGGTCTCCTTAGAGCTCACGCTGGTTCTCTCTCTCTTCCTCCACAGACAACAGCTGGGACACAAGGGCACAGTGAATCGTTCTCAGTTAGTTCTCTCACATCTACGATGATTACAGCTTCTGGTACGTATGGTTCTCCTTCACAACGGGTCTCCTTAGAGCTCACACTGGTTCTCTCTCTCTTCCTCCACAGACGACAGCTGGGACACAAGGGCACAGTGAATCGTTCTCAGTTAGTTCTCTCACCTCTTCGCTGATTACAGCTTCTGGTACGTATGGTTCTCCTTCACAACGGGTCTCCTTAGAGCTCACACTGGTTCTCTCTCTCTTCCTCCACAGACGACAGCTGGGACACAAGGGCACAGTGAATCGTTCTCAGTTAGTTCTCTCACCTCTTCGCTGATTACAGCTTCTGGTACGTATGGTTCTCCTTCACAACGGGTCTCCTTGGAGCTCACGCTGGTTCTCTCTCTCTTCCTCCACAGACAACAGCTGGGACACAAGGGCACAGTGAATCATTCTCAGTTAGTTCTCTCACCTCTTCGCTGATTACAGCTTCTGGTACGTATGGTTCTCCTTCACAACGGGTCTCCTTGGAGCTCACGCTGGTTCTCTCTCTCCCCCTCCACAGACGACAGCTGGGACACAAGGGCACAGTGAATCGTTCTCAGTTAGTTCTCTCACCTCTTCGCTGATTACAGCTTCTGGTACGTATGGTTCTCCTTCACAACGGGTCTCCTTAGAGCTCACACTGGTTCTCTCTCTCTTCCTCCACAGACGACAGCTGGGACACAAGGGCACAGTGAATCGTTCTCAGTTAGTTCTCTCACCCCTTCGCTGATTACAGCTTCTGGTACGTATGGTTCTCCTTCGCAACGGGTCTCCTTGGAGCTCACACTGTTTCTCTCTCTCTTCCTCCACAGACGACAGCTGGGACACAAGGGCACAGTGAATCGTTCTCAGTTAGTTCTCTCACCTCTTAGCTGATTACAGCTTCTGGTACGTATGGCTCTCCTTCACAACGGGTCTCCTTAGAGCTCACACTGGTTCTCTCTCTCTTCCTCCACAGACGACAGCTGGGACACAAAGGCACAGTGAATCGTTCTCAGTTAGTTCTCTCACCTCTTCGCTGATTACAGCTTTTGGTACGTATGGTTCTTCTTCACAACGGGTCTCCTTAGAGCTCACACTGGTTCTCTCTCTCCCCCTCCACAGACGACAGCTGGGACACAAAGGCACAGTGAATCGTTCTCAGTGAGTTCTCTGACCTCTTCGCTGATTACAGCTTCTGGTACGTATGGTTCTCCTTCACGACGGGTCTCCTTAGAGCTCACACTGGTTCTCTCTCTTTTCCTCCACAGACGACAGCTTTCTTCCCTGTTGATGGACAGACTGAACAGGTTATGCTATACTTCTCGGGGTGGCGGACTTACGATAACGGCTAGGCGTACTGCATCGACCGGCAGTGGTTTCCAAGATAGCGCCGGGGACCAAACCCTCTCGGCTGACTCGTTGGTTCAACAGAGGGGTGGGAGTGTCACGCCGTCACACCGGGTCGAGCGCTGCCCTTTCCTCGACGCCCGTTGGCAATCGAAAACCGGACCGGGGCGCCCCTTGGTAGAGACCTCGGGGCAGCGGATCTCCTTCGCCTCTGACTCTGTGATGATAAACAGCACACGGGTAAAGTAGCAATGCAACTGGTAATACTCACACCGCCAGTCGTACAGAATCTTCACCGCCACTCCTAACACAAGTCCGCCAAGCGTCTGGCTACGAACATACTTCAGGAACTACTCCGTAATTTCTAAGGCGGAAACACACTCACAGCATAATCGTACACAGGGTTATTCTAGAATCCGTTTTCCTCTTCAGCGCCCCTAGCGAGTGACTGGAGGCGGGGTACGTCTGACACGACACAGCAATCTCACTGCAATATACACAGCACCACTTCAAAGTGAAATTTCTACATCCAAGACTCACCCACCACGCTCAGTGCACACAATAGACGCCCGTCTTCCTTCGCCTCGCTCTGGGCAAGAATGTGGAGATGGTAACACGGCCTAGCAGTTGTTTTCCGTCACTGTGGCTGTCTCACACAAAGATCCTGTAGCTCACCCACCACGCTGACTCAGGGGCAGGGCCACCCACTCTCGCTGGAAAGCGCTTAAAAGATATCCAGGTCAAGTACATACAAGGTACATTCAATGAATGGATTCGTTTACTCACAACTGCGGTGCTTCGGTTATCTCACGCTTCCTTAGGTTAACTTCTCCTTACGATGATTCCAGCTACACAGATAACGGTTTCTTCAGTCGTCAATACCACCACTACACAGATGGGTACTCACGATAGCACGTTCCTTCTTCTTTCACTTCATTCATACAAGGTCAGTCTCCGTTTACTTTCCAACCCGTAAGGTCTTCAATATCTGCATCAGCCGAAACCCCACGATGCACAAAGAGAGAGAGAGCAAGTCCCACAATCTGACTAGCGTACCCGGTGAGTTTAACTCAGCGCTACAGCACACACCAACACTGGTCATAACAACCAAACTGTGGTTTAAACTGCTCTTAAGTATTTGCCTGGGTGTTGCCTTCGTCCAATCACCCAGCGCTCTTGTTAATAACTCACAGCTGTCCGTAGTTTGGCTGATTACAGCCCTCGCGGTGCTACCGGATGTCCGGTGTTTTCTCTTCCTGGTCCAGGCGGAAACATCCGGGCGGAACCAAACTTTCCCAACTTTTGGTTCCGCCCAAAAGATCGTCACCCCTGTGACATCCTCCCCCGCCAATGCATTCTAGTCCCTGGAATGCCTCGGTGTCGTCCACTCACCGTACCGGGCCGGGGGGCGTCCTCGGTTCTCCCGTTGGGAGCGTCTCACGGGTGAATCGGGTTCAACGGGCTCGGGTGCTAACTCTGGTTGCCTCTGGGCAGCTGGAGGTTCAGCCGGTTCAGGTGCCAGCTCTGGCTGCATCTGGGCAGCTGGAGGTTCAGCCGGTTCGGGTGCCAGCGCTGGTTGCATCTGGGCAGCTGGAGGTTCAGCCGGTTCGGGCGCCAGCGCTGGTTGCATCTGGGCCGCCGGGGGCAGCGCCACCACAGGTCGACCCGGTACCACAGCCCATCCCTCCGTCCAGGGGGCCGCCGGTACTGGTTCCATGGGCCCTTCCTTCGCAGCCTCGGGGTAGTTCGGACAGGGGCGAAGCATGTTTCGATGTACCACCCGTTCGGGGCCAGGTTTTCCCTCGGGCCGGATGGTATACACCGGTTGTCCCGGCCTCTGCTGCTTACAGACCACATACGGGATAGCCTCCCAGCGGTCGCTCAGCTTTCCTTTTCCCTGTCGCCGGTTATCCCTCGCCAGGACCCTCTCACCTGGTAACAGGGGGGCATCTCGAGCAGTCCGATCGTACAACCGTTTGTTCCTTTCTCCCGCTGTCTGTATCTTCTTTGACACTTGCTCATATGCAAAATGTAAACGCTGGTGGTGGCGCCCCACCCACTCCGTCACACTCACTTCTTCCCGGTCCGCGGCCACTCCCAGGACCAGGTCAGTGGGCATCCGTACGTGCCTGCCGAACATCAGGTAAGTAGGGGCATACCCCGTCGTGCTATGAACACTGTTATTGTATGCTTGCAGAAGATTTGGTAAAGCACTCACCCAGTCGCTCTGCTGTCGTTGATCCAACGTCCCCAGTAGTCCCAATAGGGTCTGATTAAACCTCTCACAGCTTCCATTTCCCTGGGGATGATATGATGTCGTATGGGTTTTAGTGCATCCATACAACTGGCATAACTCACGGATTACTTTAGATTCGAAATTGGCCCCTTGGTCGGAGTGCAGAAACTCGGGACATCCAAACGTCTGGAACACATTTCGCCATAGAGCTGTGGCGGTGGTGTTGGCTGTCTGATCAAGCGTCGGGACCGCCCAGGCGTACTTAGTAAACAGGTCTGTGATCACCAGGATGTTCTGATAACGGTCCTGGGGGCGGCCCAGCGTCAGGAAATCCATTGCCATTATGTGGAGGGGGGCCTTTGCATGGATGGGTACCATCGGCGCTCGGGCCTCTCGTCTAGATTTAAACAGTGTGCACCGGGGGCAGGCTTGAATTGAGTCATGCACAGACGCCTCCAGCCCAGGCCAGTAAAAGAATCTCCGTAGTAGGGATACGGTCCTCTCCTGTCCCTGGTGTCCCAACTGGTCATGATAGGCTGTGACTAATGCGTTTACCTGGTCGGCGGGTACCACGATCTGGCTCACTTCCTCACCCGACTTCGGGTCGCGGGTCTTCCTACAAAGCACCCCTTCCTGTAGCTCCAACTTCTCCCACTGCCCCAGTAATCTTCTCCCAGTCTCCGTCTGGGCCAATCTTTCCGCCGACGTTGGCCGTTTGCTCTGCTCTACCCACATTTTCACCTGGCACACGTCCCGGTCCTGGGCCTGCCTCTCTATCCAGCGGCGGGGGTCCCACCCCCAGTTTCCTGGCACGGCCTCCCGCTGGCCTCCTGGCGCCTCCACGGCCCTGATCATGTAGCCTTCCTCCTGGCTATCTTCCTTCCAATACCCCCGGCGTCTGGGGCTCTTTCCCTCCGGTAGTCTCGAGAGAACATCTGCGTTCGTATGCTCTCGCCCGGGCCGATACTGCAGTTGATAATCGAAGTTAGCCAGCTGAGCCACCCACCGCTGTTCCACGGCCCCCAGCTTCGCCGTCTGTAAATGCACCAGAGGGTTGTTATCTGTAATGACCGTTACCTTGGCTCCCCAAAGATAGTCCTTGAACTTCTCGCTCAAGGCACACTTCAGGGCCAGCAGTTCCAGTTTAAAGGAGCTGTAGTTGGCATCATTCCTCTCTGCCGGGTGGAGGCTTCGGCTCGCATAAGCGATTACCCGCTCTGTTCCTTCTTGCCGTTGGGCCAGTACTGCTCCCAGTCCCAGGTTGCTCGCGTCTGTATATAAGACAAAAGGTTTAGAAAAGTCGGCGTACGCCAAGATGGGGGCCTGTAGCAATTCCTGCTTCAACCTCTGAAAAGCCAACTCGCAATCATTATCCCAGTTAATAGAGGGTGACCCACGGCCCCGGCTTCGCCCCGTGCCAACCAGCAATTGGTTAAGGGGCTTGGCGATCTTCGAGAAGTCTTTAATGAATCGCCGATAATACCCCACGAACCCCAGAAAGGATCGTACTTGCCTTACAGTCTTCGGTGCGGTCCAATCCTTTACCGCAGAGACCTTCTCGGGGTCCACGGCCACCCCTGCTGCGCTGACCACATGTCCTAGGAACCTCACTTCTCGCCGCAGCAGATGGCATTTGTCCGGCTGTAGCTTCAGCCCATATCTCTCCATAGCTCGAAAGACTTCCTCTAGGTGTCGGAGGTGTGAGTCGAAATCTGGGGAATACACAATCACATCATCCAAATATACCAATACTGACTCCATCAACTGACCTCCAAGGCAGCGTTGCATCAAGTGTTGGAACGTGGCCGGAGCGTTGCAGAGCCCGAAAGGCATCCGGTCCCATTCAAATAATCCGAACGGGGTCGTGAAGGCGGTCTTCTCCCTGTCTGCCTCAGCCACTTGCACCTGCCAATATCCGCTGGCCAGATCTAAGGTCGAGTACCAGGCTGACTGCGTGAGACTAGCAAGGGAGTCTTCAATTCGTGGTAAGGGGAATGCGTCCTTCTTTGTTACCAGGTTCAGCTTGCGATAGTCCACACAGAACCTCCAGGCTCCCGTCTTCTTCTGTACGAGCACGATGGGGGCCGCCCAGGGGCTACTACTCTCCCTGACGATGCCCCTGCCCAACAGGCCCTGCAGAAGCGTGCGTACCTCCGCATACAAGGTGGGTGGGATGGGTCGGTACCTCTCCCTACTTGGCCCTGCGTCCCCAGTGGGGATGTGGTGCTCCACCACCCCGGTGCATCCGTAGTCTTCATCGTGCCTTGCAAACACATGTTGCCACTTCCGAAGGAGTGCCTGCAGTTTCTGTGCCTGTACCTGTCCCAGGTCGTCCCCTTGCAATGACTCGCCCGCTAGGTGGTTTGGCACACCTCTCCCTAGGTTATTCGACGGGGCATCCATTTGAGTCAGGGCCACCTCGATCACAGTGGGGCACACCTGACGAAAGCTGACGTCCCTTTCCTCCCTCACCTGGTGGGGCGTGACCATCGTCAGCCGGGCCAGTCGTTGATGTCGGTATAGTTGTACTGCGTAGGGGTGCTCATTTCGTACCCTCACAGGAATCCTCCCCCGGCGGATCGCCGCTAGTCCCCGTGCTACCTCCACCTGTGGGCAGTCCGTGTGTGGCTCGACCAATACCCACTCCTCTGGGTTCGCCTCCCGAAGGGGCACTCTCGCCCACACGATAGCCTCACTCCTAGGGGGAATAGACAAAGCAAAACGGCACGTTACTCTCCCCACTTCCTCCCGATCTCTACGCACCTGGTTCATTTGGACCCGGCGGCAGTCAGCCACTACGCGCTCCCACTTGGGCCTCTCAGCAGGTGAGATCCTTGGACCAGGCCTAGCCTGGAATATCTCTTCCCAGCACTCGGAGAGGACATTCATGCCCAATAGGGCTCGGTGGGTGCCCAAACACTTATCTTCAACAATGATCACCCCTTTTTGGGGGACAACGACTCCATGTACTTCCAGATCCGTCAGGCGATAGCCAATGTAGGGGATTTCCAGGCCATTAGCGCCCTTCAACGTCAGCCAGGGGGCCTCCGCTCCTTGTGTTCCCCCTCGTCCGAATATCTCCTTGGAGAGGCTTTCTGCAAACATCGTTACCTGTGAGCCCGTATCTACCAGGCACTGAATCCACTTGCCACACACTTTCACTTCTGCCACCGGGCTATGCCCGATCATCTGTTGCCTTGAGCTGTCCCTTCTTCCCGGGTCTTCTCGAGGGGCCCAGGCCACACGACCCACTGTGGCCGGTCGTCCTAAAAACCCCCTTCAGATGCCCTACGGGGCCCACACTCCTCTCCGAGTACACTCGCTCTCGGGGTGCCGGCCTTGGTTCCTCCCGGGCCCTACCTTGGCGCAGCTCTCCCAGGAGGGTCTTAGATATTTCTGACATCTGTTCCCGGACGTCTTTCAAGAGTTCTGCCTTCAGAGCCTGTTTCCAATCCGTGCGCTCAGGTGGTGGTGGCACGCTTTCGTTCACAGCCGCACACACTGGGGACTCGCTCACCTCAACCTCGTCGCCCTCCAACGCTAGCGCCTCCTTCCTTAGATCTTCAAATGTGAGGTCGGGGTCTCTCCGAAACTGGACCCTCAGACTCTGTCTCACGGGGCCCTCTTTCATCCCCAAAAGGAATTGGTCGCGCAGCAAAGTCTCTCCATCTCCCAATCCATGATCGCGGCGGGTCTGTAACCGGGTGAACTGCTCTCGCAGTCTCAGGGCAAAAGCTCTAATGGGTTGTCGGGGGCCTTGCTTACTATTAAAAAATTGGGAACGGAGGACGGCTACGGGGGTGTGATCACCATATTGCTCGGTGAGAAACTGGAATATAGTTTGGGCACTGGTTCGAACAGCTTCAGGGGCGGCCTGTACTTCTCGCCGCGCTTCTCCCTCTAGGGAGTTCAGCACGAACTGGAGCCGCCGGGCTACACTAAGGCCTTGCAGGTCGGCTAGATACTCCAACTGGGCCTTCCATTCCGTAAGTCGTACTCCCGACTCCGTCCCTCCATAATTTTGGACCCAAGGGCTGCCCATAAAGACAGGCACCGCACGGGGTTGGGCTGCGGGCCCCGCGTTGTCGGTCATTGGGCTAGTCTGGTTACTCAACTCGAGGTGGAATCCTGCCGACTACGCCAAAATCTGTCACAAGCCAGGGGCTGGCCACTAATGGTTAAGCCACGCCCCTTCTAAACTTCCACCTCGAGGAGGTCCCCAAAACCAACCCAATGACCAGACAACAACGAGTACAGGTAAGTATAAAAATAGTCTTTATTTATTTAAATATTTAAAATATATGGGGACTTGGGGAAAGGGGAATTAAAACTAAGGTCAGGGTCTGTCCTCCAGAAGGGGGGGGGGGTTTACGTCGGGGAACGGGCTCCCGCCTCTGGTTCCCTCTGCCCGTGGCGCGCTCCTCTTCCTTCCTGGAGGCAGAATAAAATCACAATGAATATGGGCATGTACTGTTTCCTGTCCGTGTACCTGCGTGTAGTTCGCGGCACTCCGCCGTCTTCCCACGCAGCTCCTTGGTTGTCGACTCACTCTCCTTTCCTGTTTCTCTTTCTCTCCACAGGCTACCGCTGGGACCCGAAGACACAGTGGATCGTTCTCACGAGAGTCTCCTCACCTCTCCACCGACTACAGCTGCTGGGTAAGTATGAATTTTCCTCCTCGACTCGTTACTTTGGTGCTCACACTTGTACTCTCTCTTCTCCCACAGATGACAGCTGGGACACAAAGCACAGTGAATCAACTTCAATTTATTCTCTCACCTCGTCGCTGATTACAGCTTCAGGTACGTATGGTTCTCCTTCACAACGGGTCTCCTTAGAACTCACGCTTGTTCTCTCTCTTTTCCTCCACAGACGACAGCTGGGACACAATGGCACAGTGAATCGTTCTCAGTTAGTTCTCTCACCTCGTCGCTGATTACAGCTTCTGGTACGTATGGTTCTCCTTCACAACGGGTCTCCTTAGAGCTCACGCTGGTTCTCTCTCTCTTCCTCCACAGACAACAGCTGGGACACAAGGGCACAGTGAATCGTTCTCAGTTAGTTCTCTCACCTCTTCGCTGATTACAGCTTCTGGTACGTATGGTTCTCCTTCACAACGGGTCTCCTTAGAGCTCACGCTTGTTCTCTCTTTCCTCCTCCACAGACGACAGCTGGGACACAAGGGCACAGTGAATCGTTCTCAGTTAGTTCTCTCACCTCTTTGCTGATTACAGCTTCTGGTACGTATGGTTCTCCTTCACAACGGATCTCCTTGGAGCTCACACTTGTTCTCTCTTTCCTCCTCCACAGGCGACAGCTGGGACACAAAGGCACAGTGAATCGTTCTCAGTTAGTTCTCTCACCTCTTCGCTGATTACAGCTTCTGGTACGTATGGTTCTCCTTCACAACGGGTCTCCTTAGAGCTCACACTTGTTCTCTCTTTCTTCCCTGTTGATTGACAGACTGAACAGGTTATGCTATACTTCTCGGGGTGGCGGACTTACGATAACGGCTAGCGTACTGCATCGACCGGCAGTGGTTTCCAAGATAGCGCCGGGGACCAAACCCTCTCGGCTGACTCGTTGGTTCCCCAGAGGGGCGGGAGTGTCACGCCGTCGCACCGGGTCGAGCGCTGCCCTTTCCTCGACGCCCGTTGGCAATCGAAAACCGGACCGGGGCGCCCCTTTGTAGAGACCTCGGGGCAGCGGATCTCCTTCGCCTCTGACTCTGTGATGATAAACAGCACACGGGTAAAGTAGCAATGAAACTGATAATACTCACACCGCCAGTCGTACAGATCTTCACCGCCACTCCTAACACAAGTCCGCCAAGCGTCTGGCTACGAAAATACTTCAGGAACTACTCCGTAATTTCTAAGGCTGAAACACACTCACAGCATAATCGTACACAGGGTTATTCTAGAATCCGTTTTCCTCTTCAGCGCCCCTAGCGAGTGACTGGAGGCGGGGTACGTCTGACACGACACAGCAATCTCACTGCAATATACACAGCACCACTTCAAAGTGAAATTTCTACACCCAAGACTCACCCACCACGCTCAGTGCACACAATAGACGCCCGTCTTCCTTCGCCTCGCTCTGGGCGAGAATGTGGAGATGGTAACACGGCCTAGCAGTTGTTTTCCGTCACTGTGGCTGTCTCACACAAAGATCCTGTGGCTCACCCACCACGCTGACTCAGGGGCAGGGCCACCCACTCTCGCTGGAAAGCGCTTAAAAGATATCCAGGTCAAGTACATACAAGGTACATTCAATGAATGAATTCGTTTACTCACAACTGCGGTGCTTCGGTTATCTCACGCTTCCTTAGGTTAACTTCTCCTTACGATGATTCCAGCTACACAGATAACGGTTTCTCCAGTCGTCAATACCACCATTACACAGATGGGTACTCACGATAGCACGTTCCTTCTTCTTTCACTTCATTCATACAAGGTCAGTCTCCGTTTACTTTCCAACCCGTAAGGTCTTCAATATCTGCATCAGCCGAAATCCCACGATGCACAAAGAGAGAGAGAGCAAGTCCAACAATCCGACTGGCGTACCCGGTGAGTTTAACTCAGCGCTACAGCACACACCAACACTGGTCATAACAACAACCAAACTGTGGTTTAAACTGCTCTTAAGTATTTGCCTGGGTGTTGCCTTCGTCCAATCACCCAGCGCTCTTGTTAATAACTCACAGCTGTCCGTAGTTTGGCTGATTACAGCCCTCGCGGTGCTACCGGATGTCCGGTGTTTTCTCTTCCCGGTCCGGGCGGAAACATCCGGGCGGAACCAAACTTTCCCAACTTTTGGTTCCGCCCAAAAGATCGTCACCCCTGTGACATCCTCCCCCGCCAATGCATTCTAGTCCCTGGAATGCCTCGGTGTCGTCCACTCACCGTACCGGGCCGGGGGGCGTCCTCGGTTCTCCCGTTGGGAGCGTCTCACGGGTGAATCGGGTTCAACGGGCTCGGGTGCTAACTCTGGTTGCCTCTGGGCAGCCGGGGGTTCAGCCGGCTCGGGTGCCAGCTCTGGCTGCATCTGGGCAGCCGGAGGTTCAGCCGGTTCGGGTGCCAGCTCTGGATGCATCTGGGCCGCCGGGGGTAGCGCCACCACAGGTCGACCCGGTACCACAGCCCATCCCTCCGTCCAGGGGGCCGCCGGTACTGGTTCCATGGGCCCTTCCTTCGCAGCCTCGGGGTAGTTCGGACAGGGGCGAAGCATGTTCCGATGTACCACCCGTTCGGGGCCAGGTTTTCCCTCGGGCCGGATGGTATACACCGGTTGTCCCGGCCTCTGCTGCTTGCAGACCACGTACGGGATAGCCTCCCAGCGGTCGCTCAGCTTTCCTTTTCCCTGTCGCCGGTTATCCCTCGCCAGGACCCTCTCACCTGGTAACAGGGGGGCATCTCGAGCAGTCCGATCGTACAACCGTTTGTTCCTTTCTCCCGCTGTCTGTATCTTCTTTGACACTTGCTCATATGCAAAATGTAAACGCTGGTGGTGGCGCCCCACCCACTCCGTCACACTCACTTCTTCCCGGTCCGCGGCCACTCCCAGGACCAGGTCAGTGGGCATCCGTACGTGCCTGCCGAACATCAGGTAAGTAGGGGCATACCCCGTCGTGCTATGAACACTGTTATTGTATGCTTGCAGAAGATTTGGTAAAGCACTCACCCAGTCGCTCTGCTGTCGTTGATCCAACGTCCCCAGTAGTCCCAATAGGGTCTGATTAAACCTCTCACAGCTTCCATTTCCCTGGGGATGATATGATGTCGTATGGGTTTTAGTGCATCCATACAACTGGCATAACTCACGGATTACTTTAGATTCGAAATTGGCCCCTTGGTCGGAGTGCAGAAACTCGGGACATCCAAATGTCTGGAACACATTTCGCCATAGAGCTGTGGCGGTGGTGTTGGCTGTCTGATCAAGCGTCGGGACCGCCCAGGCGTACTTAGTAAACAGGTCTGTGATCACCAGGATGTTCTGATAACGGTCCTGGGGGCGGCCTAGCGTCAGGAAATCCATTGCCATTATGTGGAGGGGGGCCTTTGCATGGATGGGTACCATCGGCGCTCGGGCCTCTCGTCTAGATTTAAACAGTGTGCACCGGGGGCAGGCTTGAATTGAGTCATGCACAGACGCCTCCAGCCCAGGCCAGTAAAAGAATCTCCGTAGTAGGGATACGGTCCTCTCCTGTCCCTGGTGTCCCAACTGGTCATGATAGGCTGTGACTAATGCGTTTACCTGGTCGGCGGGTACCACGATCTGGCTCACTTCCTCACCCGACTTCGGGGTCGCGGGTCTTCCTACAAAGCACCCCTTCCTGTAGCTCCAACTTCTCCCACTGCCCCAGTAATCTTCTCCCAGTCTCCGTCTGGGCCAATCTTTCCACCGACGTTGGCCGTTTGCTCTGCTCTACCCACATCTTCACCTGGCACACGTCCCGGTCCTGGGCCTGCCTCTCCATCCAGCGGCGGGGGTCCCACCCCCAGTTTCCTGGCACGGCCTCCCGCTGGCCTCCTGGCGCCTCCACGGCCCCGATCATGTAGCCTTCCTCCTGGCTATCTTCCTTCCAATACCCCCGGCGTCTGGGGCTCTTTCCCTCCGGTAGTCTCGAGAGAACATCTGCGTTCGTATGCTCTCGCCCGGGCCGATACTGCAGTTGATAATCGAAGTTAGCCAGCTGAGCCACCCACCGCTGTTCCACGGCCCCCAGCTTCGCCGTCTGTAAATGCACCAGAGGGTTGTTATCTGTAATGACCGTTACCTTGGCTCCCCAAAGATAGTCCTTGAACTTCTCGCTCAAGGCCCACTTCAGGGCCAGCAGTTCCAGTTTAAAGGAGCTGTAGTTGGCATCATTCCTCTCTGCCGGGTGGAGGCTTCGGCTCGCATAAGCGATTACCCGCTCTGTTCCTTCTTGCCGTTGGGCCAGTACTGCTCCCAGTCCCAGGTTGCTCGCGTCTGTATATAAGACAAAAGGTTTAGAAAAGTCGGCGTACGCCAAGATGGGGGCCTGTAGCAATTCCTGCTTCAACCTCTGAAAAGCCAACTCGCAATCATTATCCCAGTTAATAGAGGGTGACCCACGGCCCCGGCTTCGCCCCGTGCCAACCAGCAATTGGTTAAGGGGCTTGGCGATCTTCGAGAAGTCTTTAATGAATCGCCGATAATACCCCACGAACCCCAGAAAGGATCGTACTTGCCTTACAGTCTTCGGTGCGGTCCAATCCTTTACCGCAGAGACCTTCTCGGGGTCCACGGCCACCCCTGCTGCGCTGACCACATGTCCTAGGAACCTCACTTCTCGCCGCAGCAGATGGCATTTGTCCGGCTGTAGCTTCAGCCCATATCTCTCCATAGCTCGAAAGACTTCCTCTAGGTGTCGGAGGTGTGAGTCGAAATCTGGGGAATACACAATCACATCATCCAAATATACCAATACTGACTCCATCAACTGACCTCCAAGGCAGCGTTGCATCAAGCGTTGGAACGTGGCCGGAGCGTTGCAGAGCCCGAAAGGCATCCGGTCCCATTCAAATAATCCGAACGGGGTCGTGAAGGCGGTCTTCTCCCTGTCTGCCTCGGCCACTTGCACCTGCCAATATCCGCTGGCCAGATCTAAGGTCGAGTACCAGGCTGACTGCGTGAGACTAGCAAGGGAGTCTTCAATTCGTGGTAAGGGGAATGCGTCCTTCTTTGTTACCAGGTTCAGCTTGCGATAGTCCACACAGAACCTCCAGGCTCCCGTCTTCTTCTGTACGAGCACGATGGGGGCCGCCCAGGGGCTACTACTCTCCCTGACGATGCCCCTGCCCAACAGGCCCTGCAGAAGCGTGCGTACCTCCGCATACAAGGTGGGTGGGATGGGTCGGTACCTCTCCCTACTTGGCCCTGCGTCCCCAGTGGGGATGTGGTGCTCCACCACCCCGGTGCATCCGTAGTCTTCATCGTGCCTTGCAAACACATGTTGCCACTTCCGAAGGAGTGCCTGCAGTTTCTGTGCCTGTACCTGTCCCAGGTCGTCCCCTTGCAATGACTCGCCCGCTAGGTGGTTTGGCACACCTCTCCCTAGGTTATTCGACGGGGCATCCATTTGAGTCAGGGCCACCTCGATCACAGTGGGGCACACCTGACGAAAGCTGACGTCCCTTTCCTCCCTCACCTGGTGGGGCGTGACCATCGTCAGCCGGGCCAGTCGTTGATGTCGGTATAGTTGTACTGCGTAGGGGTGCTCATTTCGTACCCTCACAGGAATCCTCCCCCGGCGGATCGCCGCTAGTCCCCGTGCTACCTCCACCTGTGGGCAGTCCGTGTGTGGCTCGACCAATACCCACTCCTCTGGGTTCGCCTCCCGAAGGGGCACTCTCGCCCACACGATAGCCTCACTCCTAGGGGGAATAGACAAAGCAAAACGGCACGTTACTCTCCCCACTTCCTCCCGATCTCTACGCACCTGGTTCATTTGGACCCGGCGGCAGTCAGCCACTACGCGCTCCCACTTGGGCCTCTCAGCAGGTGAGATCCTTGGACCAGGCCTAGCCTGGAATATCTCTTCCCAGCACTCGGAGAGGACATTCATGCCCAATAGGGCTCGGTGGGTGCCCAAACACTTATCTTCAACAATGATCACCCCTTTTTGGGGGACAACGACTCCATGTACTTCCAGATCCGTCAGGCGATAGCCAATGTAGGGGATTTCCAGGCCATTAGCGCCCTTCAACGTCAGCCAGGGGGCCTCCGCTCCTTGTGTTCCCCCTCGTCCGAATATCTCCTTGGAGAGGCTTTCTGCAAACATCGTTACCTGTGAGCCCGTATCTACCAGGCACTGAATCCACTTGCCACACACTTTCACTTCTGCCACCGGGCTATGCCCGATCATCTGTTGCCTTGAGCTGTCCCTTCTTCCCGGGTCTTCTCGAGGGGCCCCGGCCACACGACCCACTGTGGCCGGTCGTCCTAAAAACCCCCTTCAGATGCCCTACGGGGCCCACACTGACGGCTAATATGTCCTGGCTCACCACAACGGTTGCAAATCGGTCGCCCCTGGTCATCCCATTCAAACCGGGGCCGATTATAGCGGTTTGGTCGTCCCGGCGGCTCTCGGCTCCTCTCCGAGTACACTCGCTCTCGGGGTGCCGGCCTTGGTTCCTCCCGCGCCCTACCTTGGCGCAGCTCTCCCAGGAGGGTCTTAGATATTTCTGACATCTGTTCCCGGACGTCTTTCAAGAGTTCTGCCTTCAGAGCCTGTTTCCAATCCGTGCGCTCAGGTGGTGGTGGCACGCTTTCGTTCACAGCCGCACACACTGGGGTCTCACTCACCTCAACCTCGTCGCCCTCCAACGCTAGCGCCTCCTTCCTTAGATCTTCAAATGTGAGGTCGGGGTCTCTCCGAAACTGGACCCTCAGACTCTGTCTCACGGGGCCCTCTTTCATCCCCAAAAGGAATTGGTCGCGCAGCAAAGTCTCTCCATCTCCCAATCCATGATCGCGGCGGGTCTGTAACCGGGTGAACTGCTCTCGCAGTCTCAGGGCAAAAGCTCTAATGGGTTGTCGGGGGCCTTGCTTACTATTAAAAAATTGGGAACGGAGGACGGCTACGGGGGTGTGATCACCATATTGCTCGGTGAGAAACTGGAATATAGTTTGGGCACTGGTTCGGACAGCTTCAGGGGCGGCCTGTACTTCTCGCCGCGCTTCTCCCTCTAGGGAGTTCAGCACGAACTGGAGCCGCTGGGCTACACTAAGGCCTTGCAGGTCGGCTAGATACTCCAACTGGGCCTTCCATTCCGTAAGTCGTACTCCCGACTCTGTCCCTCCATACTTTTGGACCCAAGGGCTGCCCATAAAGACAGGCACCGCACGGGGTTGGGCTGCGGGCCCCGCGTTGTCGGTCATTGGGCTAGTCTGGTTACTCAACTCGAGGTGGAATCCTGCCGACTACGCCAAAATCTGTCACAAGCCAGGGGCTGGCCACTAATGGTTACGCCACGCCCCTTCTAAACTTCCACCTCAAGGAGGTCCCCAAAACCAACCCAATGACCAGACAACAACGAGTACAGGTAAGTATAAAATATTCTTTATTTATTTAAATATTAAAAATATATGGGGACTTGGGGAAAGGGGAATTAAAACTAAGGTCAGGGTCTGTCCTCCAGAAGGGGGGGGGGATTTTACGTCGGGGAACGGGCTCCCGCCTCTGGTTCCCTCTGCCCGTGGCGCGCTCCTCTTCCTTCCTGGAGGCAGAATAAAATCACAATGAATATGGGCATGTACTGTTTCCTGTCCGTGTACCTGCGTGTAGTTCGCGGCACTCCGCCATCTTCCCACGCAGCTCCTTGGTTGTCGACTCACTCTCCCTTCCTGTTTCTCTTTCTCTCTACAGGCTACCGCTGGGGCACGAAGACACAGCGGATCGTTCTCACGAGAGTCTCCTCGCCTCTCCACCGACTACAGCTACTGGGTAAGTATGAATTTTCCTCCTCGACTCGTTACTTTAGTGCTCACACTTGTACTCCCTCTTCTCCCACAGGTGACAGCTGGGACACAAAAGCACAGCGAATCAACTCCAATTTATTCTCTCACCTCGTCGCTGACTACAACTCCTGGTACGTATGGTTCTCTTTCACAACTGGTCTCCTTATAGCTCACGCTTGTTCTCTCTCTTCTCCTCCACAGACGACAGCTGGGACACAAAGGCACAGTGAATCGTTCTCAGTTAGTTCTCTCACCTCTTCGCTGATTACAGCTTTTGGTACGTATGGTTCTCTTTCACAACGGGTCTCCTTAGAGCTCACGCTGGTTCTCTCTCTCTTCCTCCACAGACAACAGCTGGGACACAAGGGCACAGTGAATCGTTCTCAGTTAGTTCTCTCACCTCTTCGCTGATTACAGCTTCTGGTGCGTATGGTTCTCCTTCACAACGGGTCTCCTTAGAGCTCACGCTTGTTCTCTCTCTCTTCCTCCACAGACGACAGCTGGGACACAAAGGCACAGTGAATCGTTCTCAGTTAGTTCTCTCACCTCTTCGCTGATTACAGCTTTTGGTACGTATGGTTCTCCTTCACAACGGGTCTCCTTAGAGCTAAGCTTGTTCTCTCTCTCTTCCTCCACAGACGACAGCTGGGACACAAGGGCACAGTGAATCGTTCTCCGTTAGTTCTCTCACCTCTTCGCTGATTACAGCTTCTGGTACGTATGGTTCTCCTTCACAACGGGACTCCTTGGAGCTCACACTGGTTCTCTCTCTCTTCCTCCACAGACGACAGCTTTCTTCCCTATTGATGGACAGACTGAACAGGTTATGCTATACTTCTCGGGGTGGCGGACTTACGATAACGGCTAGGCGTACTGCATCGACCGGCAGTGGTTTCCAAGATAGCGCCGGGGACCAAACCCTCTCGGCTGACTCGTTGGTTCAACAGAGGGGCGGGAGTGTCACGCCGTCACACCGGGTCGAGCGCTGCCCTTTCCTCGACGCCCGTTGGCAATCGAAAACCGGACCGGGGCGCCCCTTTGTAGAGACCTCGGGGCAGCGGATCTATTTCGCCTCTGACTCTGTGATGATAAACAGCACACGGGTAAAGTAGCAATGAAAACTGGTAATACTCACACCGCCAGTCGTACAGATCTTCACCGCCACTCCTAACACACGTCCGCCAAGCGTCTGGCTACGAAAGTACTTCAGGAACTACTCCGTAATTTCTAAGGCTGAAACACACTCACAGCATAATCGTACACAGGGTTATTCTAGAATCCGTTTTCCTCTTCAGCGCCCCTAGCGAGTGACTGGAGGCGGGGTACGTCTGACACGACACAGCAATCTCACTGCAATATACACAGCACCACTTCAAAGTGAAATTTCTACATCCAAGACTCACCCACCACGCTCAGTGCACACAATAGACGCCCGTCTTCCTTCGCCTCGCTCTGGGCGAGAATGTGGAGATGGTAACACGGCCTAGCAGTTGTTTTCCGTCACTGTGGCTGTCTCACACAAAGATCCTGTGGCTCACCCACCACGCTGACTCAGGGGCAGGGCCACCCACTCTCGCTGGAAAGCGCTTAAAAGATATCCAGGTCAAGTACATACAAGGTACATTCAATGAATGAATTCGTTTACTCACAACTGCGGTGCTTCGGTTATCTCACGTTTCCTTAGGTTAACTTCTCCTTACGATGATTCCAGCTACACAGATAACGGTTTCTCCAGTCGTCAATACCACCACTACACAGATGGGTACTCACGATAACACGTTCCTTCTTCTTTCACTTCATTCATACAAGGTCAGTCTCCGTTTACTTTCCAACCCGTAAGGTCTTCAATATCTGCATCAGCCGAAATCCCACGATGCACAAAGAGAGAGAGAGCAAGTCCAACGATCCGACTGGCGTACCCGGTGAGTTTAACTCAGCGCTACAACACACACCAACACTGGTCATAACAACAACACAAACTGTGGTTTAAACTGCTCTTAAGTATTTGCCTGGGTGTTGCCTTCGTCCAATCACCCGGCGCTCTTGTTAATAACTCACAGCTGTCCGTAGTTTGGCTGATTACAGCCCTCGCGGTGCTACCGGATGTCCGGTGTTTTCTCTTCCCGGTCCGGGCGGAAACATCCGGGCGGAACCAAACTTTCCCAACTTTTGGTTCCGCCCAAAAGATCGTCACCCCTGTGACATCCTCCCCCGCCAATGCATTCTAGTCCCTGGAATGCCTCGGTGTCGTCCACTCACCGTACCGGGCCGAGGGGCGTCCTCGGTTCTCCCGTTGGGAGCGTCTCACGGGTGAATCGGGTTCAACGGGCTCGGGTGCTAACTCTGGTTGCCTCTGGGCAGCTGGAGGTTCAGCCGGTTCAGGTGCCAGCTCTGGCTGCATCTGGGCAGCTGGAGGTTCAGCCGGTTCGGGTGCCAGCGCTGGTTGCATCTGGGCAGCTGGAGGTTCAGCCGGTTCGGGCGCCAGCGCTGGTTGCATCTGGGCCGCCGGGGGCAGCGCCACCACAGGTTGACCCGGTACCACAGCCCATCCCTCCGTCCAGGGGGCCGCCGGTACTGGTTCCATGGGCCCTTCCTTCGCAGCCTCGGGGTAGTTCGGACAGGGGCGAAGCATGTTTCGATGTACCACCCGTTCGGGGCCAGGTTTTCCCTCGGGCCGGATGGTATACACCGGTTGTCCCGGCCTCTGCTGCTTACAGACCACATACGGGATAGCCTCCCAGCGGTCGCTCAGCTTTCCTTTTCCCTGTCGCCGGTTATCCCTCGCCAGGACCCTCTCACCTGGTAACAGGGGGGCATCTCGAGCAGTCCGATCGTACAACCGTTTGTTCCTTTCTCCCGCTGTCTGTATCTTCTTTGACACTTGCTCATATGCAAAATGTAAACGCTGGTGGTGGCGCCCCACCCACTCTGTCACACTCACTTCTTCCCGGTCTGCGGCCACTCCCAGGACCAGGTCAGTGGGCATCCGTACGTGCCTGCCGAACATCAGGTAAGTAGGGGCATACCCCGTCGTGCTATGAACACTGTTATTGTATGCTTGCAGAAGATTTGGTAAAGCACTCACCCAGTCGCTCTGCTGTCGTTGATCCAACGTCCCCAGTAGTCCCAATAGGGTCTGATTAAACCTCTCACAGCTTCCATTTCCCTGGGGATGATATGATGTCGTATGGGTTTTAGTGCATCCATACAACTGGCATAACTCACGGATTACTTTAGATTCGAAATTGGCCCCTTGGTCGGAGTGCAGAAACTCGGGACATCCAAACGTCTGGAACACATTTCGCCATAGAGCTGTGGCGGTGGTGTTGGCTGTCTGATCAAGCGTCGGGACCGCCCAGGCGTACTTAGTAAACAGGTCTGTGATCACCAGGATGTTCTGATAACGGTCCTGGGGGCGGCCCAGCGTCAGGAAATCCATTGCCATTATGTGGAGGGGGGCCTTTGCATGGATGGGTACCATCGGCGCTCGGGCCTCTCGTCTAGATTTAAACAGTGTGCACCGGGGGCAGGCTTGAATTGAGTCATGCACAGACGCCTCCAGCCCAGGCCAGTAAAAGAATCTCCGTAGTAGGGATACGGTCCTCTCCTGTCCCTGGTGTCCCAACTGGTCATGATAGGCTGTGACTAATGCGTTTACCTGGTCGGCGGGTACCACGATCTGGCTCACTTCCTCACCCGACTTCGGGTCGCGGGTCTTCCTACAAAGCACCCCTTCCTGTAGCTCCAACTTCTCCCACTGCCCCAGTAATCTTCTCCCAGTCTCCGTCTGGGCCAATCTTTCCGCCGACGTTGGCCGTTTGCTCTGCTCTACCCACATTTTCACCTGGCACACGTCCCGGTCCTGGGCCTGCCTCTCTATCCAGCGGCGGGGGTCCCACCCCCAGTTTCCTGGCACGGCCTCCCGCTGGCCTCCTGGCGCCTCCACGGCCCCGATCATGTAGCCTTCCTCCTGGCTATCTTCCTTCCAATACCCCCGGCGTCTGGGGCTCTTTCCCTCCGGTAGTCTCGAGAGAACATCTGCGTTCGTATGCTCTCGCCTGGGCCGATACTGCAGTTGATAATCGAAGTTAGCCAGCTGAGCCACCCACCGCTGTTCCACGGCCCCCAGCTTCGCCGTCTGTAAATGCACCAGAGGGTTGTTATCTGTAATGACCGTTACCTTGGCTCCCCAAAGATAGTCCTTGAACTTCTCGCTCAAGGCACACTTCAGGGCCAGCAGTTCCAGTTTAAAGGAGCTGTAGTTGGCATCATTCCTCTCTGCCGGGTGGAGGCTTCGGCTCGCATAAGCGATTACCCGCTCTGTTCCTTCTTGCCGTTGGGCCAGTACTGCTCCCAGTCCCAGGTTGCTCGCGTCTGTATATAAGACAAAAGGTTTAGAAAAGTCGGCGTACGCCAAGATGGGGGCCTGTTGCAATTCCTGCTTCAACCTCTGAAAAGCCAACTCGCAATCATTATCCCAGTTAATAGAGGGTGACCCACGGCCCCGGCTTCGCCCCGTGCCAACCAGCAATTGGTTAAGGGGCTTGGCGATCTTCGAGAAGTCTTTAATGAATCGCCGATAATACCCCACGAACCCCAGAAAGGATCGTACTTGCCTTACAGTCTTCGGTGCGGTCCAATCCTTTACCGCAGAGACCTTCTCGGGGTCCACGGCCACCCCTGCTGCGCTGACCACATGTCCTAGGGACCTCACTTCTCGCCGCAGCAGATGGCATTTGTCCGGCTGTAGCTTCAGCCCATATCTCTCCATAGCTCGAAAGACTTCCTCTAGGTGTCGGAGGTGTGAGTCGAAATCTGGGGAATACACAATCACATCATCCAAATATACCAATACTGACTCCATCAACTGACCTCCAAGGCAGCGTTGCATCAAGCGTTGGAACGTGGCCGGAGCGTTGCAGAGCCCGAAAGGCATCCGGTCCCATTCAAATAATCCGAACGGGGTCGTGAAGGCGGTCTTCTCCCTGTCTGCCTCGGCCACTTGCACCTGCCAATATCCGCTGGCCAGATCTAAAGTCGAGTACCAGGCTGACTGCGTGAGACTAGCAAGGGAGTCTTCAATTCGTGGTAAGGGGAATGCGTCCTTCTTTGTTACCAGGTTCAGCTTGTGATAGTCCACACAGAACCTCCAGGCTCCCGTCTTCTTCTGTACGAGCACGATGGGGGCGGCCCAGGGGCTACTACTCTCCCTGACGATGCCCCTGCCCAACAGGCCCTGCAGAAGCGTGCGTACCTCCGCATACAAGGTGGGTGGGATGGGTCGGTACCTCTCCCTACTTGGCCCTGCGTCCCCAGTGGGGATGTGGTGCTCCACCACCCCGGTGCATCCGTAGTCTTCATCGTGCCTTGCAAACACATGTTGCCACTTCCGAAGGAGTGCCTGCAGTTTCTGTGCCTGTACCTGTCCCAGGTCGTCCCCTTGCAATGACTCGCCCGCTAGGTGGTTTGGCACACCTCTCCCTAGGTTATTCGACGGGGCATCCATTTGAGTCAGGGCCACCTCGATCACAGTGGGGCACACCTGACGAAAGCTGACGTCCCTTTCCTCCCTCACCTGGTGGGGCGTGACCATCGTCAGCCGGGCCAGTCGTTGATGTCGGTATAGTTGTACTGCGTAGGGGTGCTCATTTCGTACCCTCACAGGAATCCTCCCCCGGCGGATCGCCGCTAGTCCCCGTGCTACCTCCACCTGTGGGCAGTCCGTGTGTGGCTCGACCAATACCCACTCCTCTGGGTTCGCCTCCCGAAGGGGCACTCTCGCCCACACGATAGCCTCACTCCTAGGGGGAATAGACAAAGCAAAACGGCACGTTACTCTCCCCACTTCCTCCCGATCTCTACGCACCTGGTTCATTTGGACCCGGCGGCAGTCAGCCACTATGCGCTCCCACTTGAGCCTCTCAGCAGGTGAGATCCTTGGACCAGGCCTAGCCTGGAATATCTCTTCCCAGCACTCGGAGAGGACATTCATGCCCAATAGGGCTCGGTGGGTGCCCAAACACTTATCTTCAACAATGATCACCCCTTTTTGGGGGACAACGACTCCATGTACTTCCAGATCCGTCAGGCGATAGCCAATGTAGGGGATTTCCAGGCCATTAGCGCCCTTCAACGTCAGCCAGGGGGCCTCCGCTCCTTGTGTTCCCCCTCGTCCGAATATCTCCTTGGAGAGGCTTTCTGCAAACATCGTTACCTGTGAGCCCGTATCTACCAGGCACTGAATCCACTTGCCACACACTTTCACTTCTGCCACCGGGCTATGCCCGATCATCTGTTGCCTTGAGCTGTCCCTTCTTCCCGGGTCTTCTCGAGGGGCCCCGGCCACACGACCCACTGTGGCCGGTCGTCCTAAAAACCCCCTTCAGATGCCCTACGGGGCCCACACTGACGGCTAATATGTCCTGGCTCACCACAACGATTGCAAATCGGTCGCCCCTGGTCATCCCATTCAAACCGGGGCCGATTATAGCGGTTTGGTCGTCCCGGCGGCTCTCGGCTCCTCTCCGAGTACACTCGCTCTCGGGGTGCCGGCCTTGGTTCCTCCCGCGCCCTACCTTGGCGCAGCTCTCCCAGGAGGGTCTTAGATATTTCTGACATCTGTTCCCGGACGTCTTTTTAAGAGTTCTGCCTTCAGAGCCTGTTTCCAATCCGTGCGCTCAGGTGGTGGTGGCACGCTTTCGTTCACAGCCGCACACACTGGGGACTCGCTCACCTCAACCTCGTCGCCCTCCAACGCTAGCGCCTCCTTCCTTAGATCTTCAAATGTGAGGTCGGGGTCTCTCCGAAACTGGACCCTCAGACAAAAGGAATTGGTCGCGCAGCAAAGTCTCTCCATCTCCCAATCCATGATCGCGGCGGGTCTGTAACCGGGTGAACTGCTCTCGCAGTCTCAGGGCAAAAGCTCTAATGGGTTGTCGGGGGCCTTGCTTACTATTAAAAAATTGGGAACGGAGGACGGCTACGGGGGTGTGATCACCATATTGCTCGGTGAGAAACTGGAATATAGTTTGGGCACTGGTTCGAACAGCTTCAGGGGCGGCCTGTACTTCTCGCCGCGCTTCTCCCTCTAGGGAGTTCAGCACGAACTGGAGCCGCCGGGCTACACTAAGGCCTTGCAGGTCGGCTAGATACTCCAACTGGGCCTTCCATTCCGTAAGTCGTACTCCCGACTCCGTCCCTCCATACTTTTGGACCCAAGGGCTGCCCATAAAGACAGGCACCGCACGGGGTTGGGCTGCGGGCCCCGCGTTGTCGGTCATTGGGCTAGTCTGGTTACTCAACTCGAGGTGGAATCCTGCCGACTACGCCAAAATCTGTCACAAGCCAGGGGCTGGCCACTAATGGTTAAGCCACGCCCCTTCTAAACTTCCACCTCGAGGAGGTCCCCAAGACCAACCCAATGACCAGACAACAACGAGTACAGGTAAGTATAAAAAAAGTCTTTATTTATTTAAATATTTAAAATATATGGGGACTTGGGGAAAGGGGAATTAAAACTAAGGTCAGGATCTGTCCTCCAGAAGGGGGGGGGGTTTACGTCGGGGAACAGGCCCCCGCCTCTGGTTCCCTCTGCCCGTGGCGCGCTCCTCTTCCTTCCTGGAGGCAGAATAAAATCACAATGAATATGGGCATGTACTGTTTCCTGTCCGTGTACCTGCGTGTAGTTCGCGGCACTCCGCCGTCTTCCCACGTAGCTCCTTGGTTGTCGACTCACTCTCCCTTCCTGTTTCTCCTTCTCTCCACAGGCTACCGCTGGGACACGAAGACACAGTGGATCGTTCTCACGCGAGTCTCCTCGCCTCTCCACCGACTACAGCTGCTGGGTAAGTATGAATTTTCCTCCTCGACTCGTTACTTTAGTGCTCACACTTGTACTCTCTCTTCTCCCACAGGTGACAGCTGGGACACAAAAGCACAGCGAATCAACTCCAATTTATTCTCTCACCTCGTCGC
The DNA here is from genome assembly GCF_027580225.2 of Misgurnus anguillicaudatus. Classification (NCBI taxonomy): domain Eukaryota; kingdom Metazoa; phylum Chordata; class Actinopteri; order Cypriniformes; family Cobitidae; genus Misgurnus; species Misgurnus anguillicaudatus. Next base: position 31,557,780 of record NC_073337.2, read on the forward strand.
TGACTACAACTCCTAGTACGTATGGTTCTCTTTCACAACTGGTCTCCTTAGAGCTTACGCTTGTTCTCTCTCTTTTCCTCCACAGACGACAGCTGGGACACAAAGGCACAGTGGATCGTTCTCAGTTAGTTCTCTCACCTCTTCGCTGATTACAGCTTCTGGTACGTATGGTTCTCCTTCACAACGGGTCTCCTTAGAGCTCACGCTGGTTCTCTATCTCTTCCTCCACAGACGACAGCTGGGACACAAGGGCACAGTGAATCGTTCTCAGTTAGTTCTCACACCTCTTCGCTGATTACAGCTTCTGGTACGTATGGTTCTCCTTCACAACGGGTCTCCTTAGAGCTCACACTGGTTCTCCCTCTCTTCCTCCACAGACAACAGCTGGGACACAAGGGCACAGTGAATCGTTCTCAGTTAGTTCTCTCACCTCTTCGCTGATTACAGCTTTTGGTACGTATGGTTCTCTTTCACAACGGGTCTCCTTAGAGCTCACGCTGGTTCTCTCTCTCTTCCTCCACAGACGACAGCTGGGACACAAGGGCACAGTGAATCATTCTCAGTTAGTTCTCTCACCTCTTCGCTGATTACAGCTTCTGGTACGTATGGTTCTCCTTCACAACAGGACTCCTTGGAGCTCACACTGGTTCTCTCTCTCTTCCTCCACAGACAACAGCTGGGACACAAGGGCACAGTGAATCGTTCTCAGTTAGTTCTCTCACCTCTTCGCTGATTACAGCTTCTGGTACGTATGGTTCTCCTTCACAACGGGTCTCCTTAGAGCTCACACTGGTTCTCTCTCTCCCCCTCCACAGACGACAGCTGGGACACAAGGGCACAGTGAATCGTTCTCAGTTAGTTCTCTCACCTCGTCGCTGATTACAGCTTCTGGTACGTATGGTTCTCCTTCACAACGGGTCTCCTTAGAGCTCACGCTGGTTCTCTCTCTCTCCCTCCACAGACGACAGCTTGCTTCCCTGTGGATGGACAGACTGAACAGGTTATGCTATACTTCTCGGGGTGGCGGACTTACGATAAAGGCTAGGCGTACTGCATCGGCCGGCAGTGGTTTCCAAGATAGCGCCGGGGACCAAACCCTCTCGGCTGACTCGTTGGTTCAACAGAGGGGCGGGAGTGTCACGCCGTCACACCGGGTCGAGCGCTGCCCTTTCCTCGACGCCCGTTGGCAATCGAAAACCGGACCGGGGCGCCCCTTTGTAGAGACCTCGGGGCAGCGGATCTCCTTCGCCTCTGACTCTGTGATGATAAACAGCACACAGGTAAAGTAGCAATGCAACTGGTAATACTCACACCGCCAGTCGTACAGAATCTTCACCGCCACTCCTAACACAAGTCCGCCAAGCGTCTGGCTACGAACATACTTCAGGAACTACTCCGTAATTTCTAAGGCGGAAACACACTCACAGCATAATCGTACACAGGGTTATTCTAGAATCCGTTTTCCTCTTCAGCGCCCCTAGCGAGTGACTGGAGGCGGGGTACGTCTGACACGACACAGCAATCTCACTGCAATATACACAGCACCACTTCAAAGTGAAATTTCTACATCCAAGACTCACCCACCACACTCAGTGCACACAATAGACGCCCTTTTTCCTTCGCCTCGCTCTGGGCAAGAATGTGGAGATGGTAACACGGCCTAGCAGTTGTTTTCCGTCACTGTGGCTGTCTCACACAAAGATCCTGTGGCTCACCCACCACGCTGACTCAGGGGCAGGGCCACCCAAGATATCCAGGTCAAGTACATACAAGGTACATTCAATGAATGAATTCGTTTACTCACAACTGCGGTGCTTCAGTTATCTCACGCTTCCTTAGGTTAACTTCTCCTTACGATGATTCCAGCTACACAGATAACGGTTTCTCCAGTCGTCAATACCACCACTACACAGATGGGTACTCACGATAGCACGTTCCTTCTTCTTTCACTTCATTCATACAAGGTCAGTCTCCGTTTACTTTCCAACCCGTAAGGTCTTCAATATCTGCATCAGCCGAAATCCCACGATGCACAAAGAGAGAGAGAGCAAGTCCCACAATCTGACTAGCGTACCCGGTGAGTTTAACTCAGCGCTACAGCACACACCAACACTGGTCATAACAACAACACAAACTGTGGTTTAAACTGCTCTTAAGTATTTGCCTGGGTGTTGCCTTCGTCCAATCACCCGGCGCTCTTGTTAATAACTCACAGCTGTCCGTAGTTTGGCTGATTACAGCCCTCGCGGTGCTACCGGATGTCCGGTGTTTTCTCTTCCCGGTCCGGGCGGAAACATCCGGGCGGAACCAAACTTTCCCAACTTTTGGTTCCGCCCAAAAGATCGTCACCCCTGTGACATCAGTAGCAAGCAAGATTTCCCGGAGAGGTCAGGCTCAACCTGGGGAGTTTTACATAAAACAGGTCCAAAGGAAAGCTATGCAGAAGAAAGAGGATGCAAATATCTTTTATTCCATCAGCTGTGAGGATCCTTATTGGCACTAAGCACTTTGTAATATTTTGCACAAATTGCATTTTTGCACTTGATTGTGTTTTGTATTTTATCTGTTATTTGCACATAATGTAATTTGGGGTGTTAATGTGAATTTCGTCGCTGCTGGTTGGTTTGTGTTGTTGTATGTTTGTATATTTTATGTGGAGCTTTGCTGCAAATCAAATTTCCCCTTGTGGGACAATTAAGGTACTTTGACTTAAGAGACTTAAGAGGAGTTTCTTCTCCCAGGCCTTCAGGCTCCTTAACTCAAAACCAACCTCTTAAAATTCACTTGTCTACACTTATATTCACTTAATCAGTAAGATATTCATCTTTCTTTACCTCATATAGACAGTGACTCCCTGTCTGCACATTTGACTCTTGTACAATCTTGTGTATCTTAATATTTAAGATTAGAGTTTACTTTCAAGCACATTATGTCCTATTCTATATTTAATTCTACAATATACATATTTTTTATATTTTATTTTTAAAGAATTTTATTGTTGACTTCATTCTTTTATACCTATTTTTATGAATATTTTTATCTGTGTTGTACTCTTTAATAATTGCAATTTCAATGGAGCAAACCTGACTCATATTTCACTGCTAGTTATATACAGTATGCTTTATATAATATTGTATGTGACAAAAATCTTGAATTTTAATATCTTTTATTCATTTTGTTGTTTTTCACTGTTTGATAATATGCTAATAAAGAGAATGAACTTTTCCACTGTGAATTCTGTTTGTCATCACATGGAAAATAAACAAACAAAGAAGGAAATAAAATATGAAAATGAGTCTTTCAAGAGAAATAAACAAATGATGGGAGGAGTTAAAGATGAGATATAATATAATAACAACTAAACACACAGACAGAGAAACAGAAGATTCAGGAGAGAAACACACAAACTTAAAAGTAAGAACTTTATTTACTTTCTCATTACTATTAAAATAATACTTTGAAAATTATTTTTTATTGATAAAACCAGACTTTATTATGCACACAAGCTCTTACTGAGAATGAGCATTTAGCTGATCAGTGTTTGTAGTGTCAGTTTGTTTATAAGATCAAAGATATTGAAAAGAAAATGTTATGAAATGATTGTGAGGTGATCGTTTGATTTAGAGGTTCTGTAAAGGTTGTTGGAAAAAAAAATGTGTTTAAGGTTTTGAGACAATGGACAAGAGTTTCAAGAAATGTGTTTTAGCAATTGTGAAAAAAACTGTAAATAGGCTGCATCCAAAACTGCCTACTTCCATACTATATACTAGGTAAAAAGCAATAGAGGAGGCAAGTAGTCTGAATTCACAGCATTCCAAAAACAGTAGGTGAAAAGTACACAGATGATCTGCTACATCTGGCAAGATCCTGAAGTGTTCATTTAATGGAAACTCTGCTGTGATCCCCAGGAGAGGAGTTATCCAATGAAGAAGACAGAGGGGTGTTGTTTTATTCAGAAATGCCCAAAAGCAGTAATGCAGCTCTATTTAAATGCTAATGCATATAAACAGCTGTGTTACACTATGGAATGCAGATGCAATTGCAAGTAAAAATGTTTATTTAAACAACACAAAACATAAATCCAACTGGCAGGTATTTAGCAAAACACAGGAACATGAACTATGACACTAAGAACAAACAATGACATTAACCGGTAACAAAGACATGAACTAAAGACAATAATCCGATAGTTTACCAAACAAGAGACAATGCTTGAATAGACAGAACTAAATAAAAGGCAGGTGTGCCGGTGGCGATGAAGTGTAATCAGGGATCAGTCTAGGTGATGACAATCAGTACAAATACAAACACATACACAGACCACAGGTGTGTTCGACATCGGCTGCGGCTGGATGTAACCAATCGGCGAGATTAGCAGCGTGCAGGCGGGGAGGAGCTAAAAACAGAGATGTGAAGTCTGACACGGTGTGGTTCCCGTAGTTTGCTGCATTTACGTCAGGCATGGCTGATCATGTGGCGTTTGCTTGCTTTATTGCAGTAAACATGATTTGTAAGATGTACATAAAAAGTGAATTATACTGTTTTGAATATCCGTGTATGAGTATGAGTGGAACTGAAGAGGCTGCATCTGTTTTTACAAGAATAAAGTTTAACATAAGCATATTATTTAAATACCAATGTAGTGGGGTCTAAGTTTTTTTATCCATTTTATTTTGATGAACATGACACAATATAACATCGTACATGATTTAACTGTTATAAAAATACAGATTTGTAAGCATTTGTGGACCTACGGACGTGAAAATAAACACAATTGCTGTCATGTAGTGAATCCGACCAATCGTGAAACAGCTGTGTCGTCATTTCAGCCCATGCAGCTCCTCTTCGGGAACTGTGCTGGCTGACTCAGGCGACTGATCTCGAATCACTCTCGCGGTTCTTTAAAACCATGTGACACGTCACGTGCCTGCAGCGCCATCTCAAGTTGGACAAAATTACTAACCGACATGCACTGCTTTAAGTCAGCCGCCGATCGGTTTGTACAGCACACACACCTCACGGTTTGACAACTGTGACAGTACATCCCCTCTTATGAGTGGCTTCCAGACACTCCCTACTAAAACAAGAGTCCAGGTGGGTGGAGGAACTGAGGTGGATCTGGGGGAGGGATGGAGTGCTAGGAAGTCAAGGCAGAGCCAACAAAGTAGGTAGCCAGGGCGAAGCCGACAGAGCAGGAAGCCAGGGTGGATCCGGCAGAATAGGAAGCCAGCCTTCTTAAGAACTGACTCAAGTGCGGCAGCCATCTTGTGAAGTGGCTCGGGTGTGGTAGCTATCTTGAGAACAGGTGCAGGCATGGCGATGGCCCTCTTGAAAACAGGTGCAGGCATGATGACAGCTCCCTTGAGAACAGGTGCAGGTATGGCGACGGCCACCTTAAAAACAGGTGCAGGCATGGCGGTAGCCATCTTGGGAACAGATACAGGCATGTAAGACGCCACCCATCGGCCCAACGAAGGTATCCAATGGCGTGGTGAAGGGATCACGTGTTCTTTCCTTCCGTAGCGCTTGTAGAAGAATAATTCCATTTATTTAATTTATTCCTTTGACCTCTGTGGTTAAATTATAATCTGACTCCAATTTATAAGTTACCAATACTATTCTGATGCTGATCACAATTTATATTCACGATTATTATATTTTAATTCTCTTAATTATTTAGAATGAATTGCATTCACATAGAGAATGTAATGTATCTCTGGAGGTGCTTAAGGCAGTTCTGTACAGCTGGGTGTAGAGGCATTTCTCCTTCTAACTTAAAGTCAGAGGTTTATCCAAACACACTATAAAATATGAGGATCCATCTATGTTGCGATTGAGTCATTATTACCTCCAATCTACAACGGTGGGTATTAACTCCAATCATATTTTCAGTCGAGGTAATTCCTAATCTACCCCCCTCCGGTATACTTATAAAATATAATAAAAACTTGACAAGGTTTAAAATGAATAGATGTTAACAATTTATTTTGCCAGGAAGGTTACACTTAAATCAATAATTTGGTTATTCAAATCCATCAAAAATATATCAAAACATTCACTAAAAAATCAGCATAGAAAAATGAACAATTTAAGCATACCTGGCAATTAAAGACACACAAAGTGGTCTAGGAAGATTCTTTGTTAAAGATTTCTTTCATGATGTTTTAATACACACACAAAGTGTGAGAGCTCCTGGTTACAGGATGCCTCCATAAGGTTTGAATACACACAGTGTGTGGGAGCTTCTGGGTACAGAATGTCTCCCAGAATATTTTGCCAGGCCACCTTTTATACACAGCTTGAGAAAACTACCAAAATCTAGTTTGACCTGTACCAAGTGATACTAAAGAACACCTGGTCAAAATCTAGTTTGACCTGTGCCAAGTGACACTAAAGAGCACCTGGTAAAACTAGCCAGGAGTATCTTGGCAACTGGTCAAACTAGCCAGAAATATCAAGGCAAAACCCCACTTCTACAAGAAATGCATCTTCTATCCAAAGTTCTAAAACCTTAATCCATCTGATCTTAGACTTATAGAAATTATTAGACCTTTTCACTCATCGCACCATGACCTTTAAAATAATACTAAACATTAATATAAAATTACAATCTTAGAACCACAAAATATGTATACATTACATCATATATTTCAGCAGAAACTCAGTGATATGAGCCTAAAGGCTAACAGTGCAAAAGCCTTTGTGATGAAGAGATTAGGAGCACCAAGAGTTTCATGTCTGTAACCAGTTCTACCTAAGAGTCAAATTTGGGTTAGCAACACCACCTGAGGTTTAATTGTTTTATAGTGTCTCTTCATAAATAAAATGAAAGTTGATTATTTAACATCCAGTATTACAGGCATGGCGGCGGCCATCTTGGGAAAAGACACAGGCATGGCGGTGGCCATCTTAGGAACAGGCTCGGGTGTGGCAGCCATCTTGTGAAGTAGCTCAGGCAAAGGTTTATGCAGGCTTGGCTCCACAGCCTGCAGAGTCTGGTGCTCACTACTCCCCCCACTATCTCTTTTGTTCACTTTCGACCGCTTCTGTCCTGAATAATGTAAGGGAGTTATGATGAGTTTATATGGACGCAAACTAATATTATGTTGGTGTCCACTGCTTGTGTTGTAAGTAAACATGCTGCACAGTGTTTTGTACATGTATGTTAGAGCTTTCTCTGAATTTTCAGCGCAATTGATAAAATAAGATTGCATAACTTCACACGCTTGCAAAATGAAACTGCAGCGATTAGTCTCTTTAGTTTTATCAATGAAAGGCTTAAAATAGGCCTGTTCACCGTGTGTTCACGCCAGAAGTCAGAAAAGACCTAAAACATTGTGTTCAGTATCTCAGATTAGATAAATGGGCGGAGAGAAGGCGGTCGCGTGTGGCTGTTCGAAAACATTCAACACATGTGCGTTCACATTACAAAAGCAATGCGATTGAAAGGTTTTTCGCCTACCTCTGAATGTGGTTGAAAGTGGACGAGCCCAAAACTTTTTGAACACCGTTTACACCTGGCATTAACGTCATCCACTTTTGATCTGATCGATATAAACGCATGTTAATGCCAAGTGTAAACAGCCTCTCTGTTAACTCCTGTTAGCAACCGAATCTTTCAAACATGGTAAGGAGCGTCATTTTCCAGCTGATGTCAGAGGTATTCAGACCAATCACAACGTACATATTAGCTGGCCAGGAAAAGAGAGTGAAATCTGGTGCTACAAAAATATACTGTATGTGGAAACTAATGTGTTTTTTAACCATAAACCACACAAACACATTCTATTATTATACAGAACACACAAAATATTTTTAGCAATGAAATAGGTGCCCTTTAAATACTTTAACAAATAAGTTAATTAAAAGGCTGTGAATAACGCATGAGAATGTCCAAGCAAATGCTTTTGCAGCATTTCAGATAAAGGTGAAACAGCTAAACAACTCAATATGTAAAAATTCATATAAAAATATGAATATCACCACCTTTAATTAATATTTTTATTAATTTTTTATGAATTGTAAAATAATTGTAAGTTATTCAGTGCACATAAATGAATAATCCAGGGTCTGTTCTGTTCACACTACAGCTAACAGTCACAGCTTTAATACAGTAATGTTATGTATGAATATGAACCCTGAACGAGCAACTCGAGTCAAACTAGTGTAGCCTACAATTCGCACAGGATGCCTGTGAAACTTGTATATTATATTCATTCATTACTCACAGACTGACATATTTCAAATGTCCACCTCTTTCAATTTTGATGATTTAAGGAAATTCCCAAATTCAGTATATCAGAAAATTTGAATATTACTTAAGACCAATACAAAGAAAGAATTTTTAGAAATCTTGGCCACCTGAAAAGTAGGAAAAAGTATGAGCAATGAATACTTAGTTGGGGCTCCTTTTGCCTGAATTACTGCAGTAATGCAGCGTGGCATGGAGTCGATCAGTCTGTGGCACTGCTCAGGTGAGAGCTCAGGTTCCTATGATAGTGTCCTTCAGCTCTTCTGCATTGTTGGGTCTGGCATATCACATCTTCCTCTTCACAATACCCAATATATTATATATGAGGTTAAGGTCAGGCAAAGTTGCTGGCCAGTTAAGAACAGGAATACCATGGTCCTTAAACCAGGTACTGGTAGCTTTGGCACTGTGTGCAGGTGTCAAGTTCTGTTGGAAAATGAAATCTGCATCTTCATGAAGTTGGTCAGCAGCAGGAAGTATGAAGTGATCTAAAACTTTTTGAATCTCCCCCATATTTTTGAATGGGTTTTGTTTCACAATCCTCTCCAGAGTGCAGTTATCCCTATTGCTTGTACACTTTTTTTTCTACCATCTTTTGCTTCCCTTCGCCTCTCTATTAATGTGCTTGAACACCGAGCTCTGTGAACAGCCAGCCTCTTTTGCAATGACCTTTTGTGTCTTGCCCTATTTCTGCAAGGTGTCAGTGGTCGTTTTTTGGACAACTATCATATCAGCAGTCTTCCCCATGATTGTGTAGCCTACAGACCTAGACCCTTGCAGGTGTTTTGAGTTAATAAGCTGATTAGAGTGTGGCACCAGGTAAAAATTGAACCTTTTTACAATATTCAAATTTTCTGAGATATTGAATTTGATATTTTCTTTAGTTGACAGTTATAATCATCAAAATTCAAAGAAATAAACATTTGAAACATATCAGTCTGTGTGTAATGAATTAATATAATATACAATACAACTTTAACTTTTTTAATGAACTTTTTGATGACATTCTAATTAAATGACCATCACCTGTATATATCTTAGTAAAGGTATAAAAGTGATTTAGTCAAGAGCAGTGAGAGATTTTCTCTCCGGATCCAAAGTAACGCTACTGTTACACATGAGCTTTCTTTGTCTAGTGTTTACTTTCTCCTAAGCCCTAAATGGTCATGTTTATGAGGATACTTGCAAAGACGTGAATTTTGATAAATATTCAATTCAATTCAATTATTTATATAGCGCTTTTCACAATACTCAATTGTTTCAAAGCAGCTTTGCATTAATAGAAGCAGTAAAAGCACAGAAAAACGACAGATAGCACAACATAATACACAATAGCATAAGCAGTCAAATTTGCTGCGGCTATGACGCGACATTATGAGCGAGCGTATTACTAATGTAACGTCTAGGAGAAGAAGCTAAGTTAAGCCCAAGCAGGCAACCTCCCCGGGGTAAAAAAACCCCTAGGAGAAAAAAAACAAAAACCCCGGGTTGTTTAGCCAAGGAAATAAAAATAAAAAGTCCTAGGAGGGAAAAACCCTTGGGAGATATACATGTATACACACACATATAAACGGATAAGGAGCTTAAGCGGAGATTAAGCGGAGATTAAGCAGAGATTAAGCGGATATTAAGCGGGTCCTGCCGGTGGTCGTTGGTCAGGCATCAGCTGGGCATCACATTGAAGGACGACCAGTAGATCAGAGGTGTGCCGACTTTCACATCTACCGGAACTGGGTCTGTTTGTCCCATTGTCCTCAGGGTCAATGGGACCCAGGGACGAGACCAGGAGAGAAAAACAAAATCATATTAGCGTAGGGGCCGTTCACATGTAATGCAAGTGTCACACAGTGATGTGGTTTAATCAGCTTAGTTTCAGACAGACTAACTATTGCGGCATAATTATATTATCCACAGTTGAGGATTTTGCAAATTGGGGGCCCACTGCGACGGTATATATGGTAACTAAGGGTCACCTTCCGAATTTTAAGAGAAAATGAAACCTGTCGACCCGTTTGACTAAGGCCTGTAACCCCACTGTCGTCGTTAATGCAGGTTCAGTGGCAAACGGGTCTATATTTCATACTATTTACAAGATCACGAGAAAACGCCAACATCGCAACCTGACCATATGTGTCAACCCGTTTGACTAAGGCTGGAGGCCCCACTGTCGTCGTTAATGCAGGTTCAGTGGCAAACGGGTCTGTATGGCATACTATTCACAAGACACAAGAAAGCGCCAAAATCGCAACCTGACCATACGTGCCAACCCGTTTGACTAAGGCCGGAAGCCCCACTGTCGTCGTTAATGCAGGTTCAGTGGCAAACGGGTCTGTATGGCATACTATTCGCAATATAAAGAAAGCGCCAAAATCACAACCCAACCATACGTGCCAACCCGTTTGACTAAGGCCAGAAGCCCCACTGTCGTCGTTAATGCAGGTTCAGTGGCAAACGGGTCTGTATGGCATACTATTCGCAATATAAAGAAAGCGCCAAAATCACAACCCAACCATACGTGCCAAACCGTTTGACTAAGGCTGGAGGCCCCACTGTTGTCGTTAATGCAGGTTCAGTGGCAAACGGGTTTGTATGGCATACTATTCACAAGACACAGAAAGCGCCAAAATCACAACCCAACCATACGTGCCAACCCGTTTGACTAAGGCTGGAGGCCCCACTGTCGTCGTTAATGCAGGTTCAGTGGCAAACGGGTTTGTATGGCATACTATTCACGAGAACACGAAAGTTCCAAAATCCCAATCCGACTATAGGTTAAGATAAGGTTTTTATTTATTTATTTGGTTGGTCTGTGTTATGACTGCGAGTGCTTTGTTCCGTACAGATAACTATTTCGAGTTAAGTACTTTTACTAGACAAATTATGCGAATGCTTTGTTGAAGAGAAAAGTTTCAAGTCTAGATTTAAAATTATCGACTGTGTCTGATTCTCGGACATCGGTTGGTAAATCATTCCAGAGCTTAGGGGCTAAGTAGGAAAATGACCTTCCACTTTGAGACACTTTTGATAGTCTAGGGATAATCAAGAGACCAGAATTTTGCGACCGTAGTGTGCGTGATGGATTGTATTCTGATAGTAATTCTCTAAGATATGAGGGTGCTAGGCCATTTAAAGCTTTGTAGGTGATTAGTAATATTTTAAATTGTATGCGATATTTAACTGGTAGCCAGTGTAAAGATGCCAGAATTGGGCTTATGTGGTCATACTTTTTAGATCGAGTAAGTACCCTTGCGGAAGCGTTTTGAACTAGCTGAAGCTTGTTTACTTGATTTGCATGGCATCCCCCGAGTAGCGAGTTACAATAGTCTATTCTAGAGGTCATAAAAGCATGGATAAGCTTCTCTGCGTCAGATGTAGACAGTATATGGCGTATTTTCGAGATATTTCTAAGATGGAAGAATGCTGTGCGGCAGACGTTGGCGATATGACTATCGAAGGATAAGTTGCTGTTGAACATCACACCTAAGTTCCTAACCGTGGAAGATGGCACCACAGTGCAGCCATCTATGTGCAACTTGTAATCTGACATATTATGTTTGTAGCGATTCGGTTCAATAATAAGTATCTCTGTCTTATTGGAGTTCAGCTTAAGAAAGTTATGTGCCATCCAGTCACAAACATCACTAATGCAGTCTGTTAGCTTAGAAAACGTGTGTGTTTCGCTGGGATGTGAGGAGATGTAAAGCTGAGTATCATCCGCATAGCAGTGAAAACTTATGTTTCCTGATAATGTCTCCTAGAGGTAACATGTATAACGAGAACAGGATAGGACCTAAAACCGATCCCTGCGGTACACCGTATTTAACCAGGGAGTGATATGACTCTTCCTCGTTTACATAAACAAAGTGATAGCGATTGGTTAGATCCGACCTAAACCAGGCTATCGCCTGACCACTGATACCAACATAGTTTTCTAGTCTATTGAGTACGATTGTGTGATCTATTGTGTCAAAGGCTGCACTAAGGTCTAATAATATAAGAATTGAGACTTCACCACGATCGGATGTTAATAGGAGGTCATTTGTAACTCTAAGCAACGCTGTCTCTGTGCTATGGTGGGGCCTGAATCCTGATTGGAACTTTTCATATGTACTATTATTTGTCAAGAATGTGCGTAACTGGCTTGCCACTACCTTTTCTAATATTTTCGAAAGAAAAGGGAGATTTGAGATTGGTCTAAAGTTATTAAGCTCTCCCTGATCAAGCTGTGGTTTTTTAATCAGCGGTTTGATAACTGCTAGTTTGAAAGCTGTTGGAACGTATCCTATTTCTAGCAATGAGTTAAAGATATTTAGAACCGGGGTTGACACTACAGGGAATACCTCTTTAAGTAGTTTTGTGGGAACGGGGTCTAATATACAGGACGATGATTTGGATGATGTAACTAGTCTAGAGAGCTCGTCTATTGTAGTAGGTTTAAATGAATCAAGATGTTCATATGGTAGTCTAGTGTTAAGTGAACTAACGGGTAGAGTGGTGGCTGCCTGGGTAGCTACGATGTTTTCCCTTATAGCCGTAATTTTGTTAGAAAAGAAGTTCATGAAGTCGTTACTATTGTGTTGAAGTTTACTATTGGTTTCTGTTTGTTCTTTATTTCTAGTCAGTTTTGCAACGGTGCTGAAGAGGAAACGAGGGTTATTATGATTCTCATTTATAAGCTTGCTAAGATAGGTAGATCTGGCGGTTTTAATAGCCTGTCTGTATTGTTTAACACTCTCTTTCCATGCTGCATGCCATACCTCTAACTTTGTGCTTCTATAATTTCTTTCCATTTTCCTAGTTGCCTTTTTGAGTGCTGCGGTGTGATGATCATACCATGGAGCTGGCGGTTTTTCTTTGATTCTCTTTTTTCGAATGGGAGCAATGGCATCCAGTGTGTTAGAACAGACACTGTTTAGGTTTTCTATTACAATATCTAGATCGTCACAGTTATCTGCTACATGTTTAATTTGAGACAGGTCTGGAAGAGTGCTAATAAAGCTATCTTTAGTGGTGGAAATTATTGTTCTGGCTAATCTGTAGCATGTTGTGGATTGAGTGATCCTATCTAGAAGTACAGTGTATGACACAAGGTAATGGTCAGAAACTGCATCACTCTGAGGTGATATTTTGATGTCATTAATATTGAGCCCGAGTGACAGAATTAAGTCTAATGTGTGCTTACGAGTATGCGTTGGCCCTGTCACGTTTTGTCTAATATTGAGAGAATCTAGAACATCCATAAACGCACGTCCTAGTGCATCTTTTGGGTTATCCACATGAATATTATCCTCAGACAGGAAATCTGCTATTTCTTTAAGGAAATCTGCATGGTGGCCCGGAGGTCTATAGATTGTAGCTAAGGCAAAAGAGAGCTGTTTGTGGTTACGATCAGTTATTTCCATATTTAACAACATTAGTTCAAATGATTTAAATTTTAGTTCAGATTTTTGGTTTACTTTAAAAATTTTGTTGTATATTGTAGCTACACCACCCCCTCTCCCCTTTAATCGAGGTTCGTGTTTATAATAATAGTCTTGTGGGGTGGATTCGTTTAAACTAATGTAGTCGTCTGCTTTAAGCCAGGTTTCTGTTAAACAGAGTGCATCTAAGTTTTGGTCTGTAACTATTTCATTGACAATAGGTTCTTTATTGGTAAGCGATCTAATGTTAAGAAGGCCGAATTTTAACATTCGAGGTTCATCTGTTAATGTATTGTTTTCTAATTTTATATTAATCAGATTTGTACCAGATGTGGCAAGCGGTGCTCTGTATTTATTTGTTCGGGGAACAGATACAGTTGAAATGTGTTGATCTTCTGGTAAGATTGACTCGAAGTGCTGGGACATATCACGGCAGCTAACAGACGGACGGTTAAGCCGATCCGGCTGTTTCCTGACCTGTACCCTGGATAGTCAGACTGTATTAGAAGTAAGACTATTGGTCAGATTTATAGAGAGAATCGCCCTTCCTGAGACGGATGGAGGCCATCTCTCTTTAGCAGGTCAGGTCTCCCCCGAAAATGCTTCCAATTGTCTATAAACCCGACGGCTGAGGGCACCATTTTGACATCCAGTCGTGAAGAGACAATAATCATCCCCCCGGTAGGCGGGGAGGGGACCAGAGCATATTACATTTTCTGACATTGTTTTAGCAATTTCACATATCTCTTTAATATTATCTTTGGTGATCTCCGACTGGCGGAGTCTGGTGTCATTCGTGCCGGCGTGAATAACAATTTTAGAAAACTTATGCTTTGCATTAGCCAGCACTTTAAGTTTTGATCTAATGTCTGAAGACCTGGCTCCCGGTATACAATCGACTATGGTGGCTGGTGCCTCAATGTTTGCGTTCCTAAGTATCGAATCTCCAATGACCAAGGCACTTTTAACAGACGTCTCAGTCGGTGTATTGCTTAGAATATCGAACCTATTTGAAATTACCAGGGGGGTCTTGGGTGGGCACCGGAAACGACTTTGCCGCCTGACAGTCACCCAGTTAGTCGGCCCCCTTGACTCAGATGATGGAACCGAGCTATGTGTATTACGTTTAACACTAGGCACACCCGAAACAGTGTTTGTAGCATTAGCGGTATTAGCGTTTGTAGCATTAGCGGTATTAGCGTTTGTAGCATTAGCGGTATTAGCGTTTGTAGCATTAGCGGTATTGCTGTCATCAACTAGCGTTTGGATGCGCGCTTCTAGTTCTGCAATCTTCTCCGTCAGCCTTACTACTTCAATACACTTAGCACAAGTAAACCCCTCTGTGCTGATGGAAGAAGCTAAACTGTACATGTGGCAAGTAATGCAGGTTACGATAACAAGCGGAGTCTTACCGCTTTCATGTTGGTTGATGGCGTCTTCGGTCACCTGGACGCGGTCCGTGAAGCTACATCGCGAGGGAAGCTCGCTCGCAGCACGCCCCGATCGCCTGCGGACGTCTGTAGCCAGTGTGATGTGAGGCACGCTGAATCTGCGACGGCCGGGCAGCAGCTCCTCCACGGCTTCCCGATCGCTTTCATTCTGGGCGATGGCGTCTCCGTTCCCTCGAGCACGGTCCGTGAAGCTGCACCACATAGGGTGTTCGCTTTTTGCACTTCTCGGTCGCTTGTGGATGTCTGGAGCCTGGGTGAACTGGGCGCTGTACGTCGCGCAGGATCTGCGATAACCGGGTATCAACTGCTCCACAGCTTCCCGCTCAGGTGAGGACAGGTCTGAATAGCATACATTGGATGAGTCCGCCATTAGATCGGCACCTGTTTGTTGATGCTAGCGGGCTATATGCTAACACTGGGTGTTTAGCAGTGATAAATCGTTTCACGTGGTAGTACTGCTCAATAGTCGTCACGGTAAAGTATTCTTGAGATAAACGAATATGTTATATTAAATAAATAGGAACAAGGTAGTCAGAAAATAGGATTTGGATGATAAACTCGACGGAGCTCTGATGCACGATGCTCACTCTGACCAATCACGTAACTTTAAGATATAATCTTTAAGAAATATGTGTATTTAAGGCTAATACAGCATCAAAAATACTTACAAGCTCAATGACAAGCGAATGCGCAGCTTGCGTGTTCCTCTTCACAGAAACAGCGTGCACATTTAGCACTGTTGTTTGTGGTTCAATGGCTTAAAATCACTTGTTTTTAACCCTTGTGCATCCTTGAGGACATTTTTGGCTTTTTCAGTTTTTTTTTTTTTGATAACTTTGCCTGCGTTAATACTAACTTGATAAAATTTGCCACAGGTGTGTATTTTTATTGGAATTTTAATATTTCACCTTCATTTCCTTTAAAAAAATCAATTTTCTACTAGGTAGGCTACACAAAATACTTCCTCTGAGGCAGGGTTTAAATTGGGCCGGGGCCGTCCGGGGCTAAGCTCCGGCACATAGGCTGAAGGTCTCGCTCTGCTCGTGCCAGTGTACCCGCTGCGCTTGTGCGTGTGCACTGACGCGAAGGGAATAATGTGTTTCCATTCATTATGGGGCATACTCACCAACGCAAGTTCAACGATTTGCGCGAGTAGATTACATACAAAGTCAATGCAAAGACGCAATCAGACGCGTCCTCGCACGGGGCGATGCAAATGACGCGAATTGGGCGGCGCAATTGCCGCGGAAACACGCGCTTTTCCTTTTAAACGCGTCTTCGCGCAAGTTATGCAACTCGAGCGAAAAAACTCAGGAACTTCAAGAACGCGCTTTCACACAGGATCATTTGACATTGTAGAGACAAGAGAGAGAGCGTGAGAGAGAGAGAGAGAGAGAGAGAGAGAGAGAGAGAGAGAGAGCGAGAGAGAGAGCGCGCGAGTGTGAGAGAGAGAGAGAGAGAGATAGAGAGAGAGAGAGAGCAAGAGGTAATAATGGTGCCCACGTCGAGGAAACTTAATAGAAGACTAGAAACGTGTTAAGGACTAAAGTATGTATGTCACTCATCTAATAACAGTATGTTAACTGGACAACACTTCATATAACTCACTATATAGTTTAATACATTTATGTATTTTGATTACACAAATCAAACCTTACGATTGTTTTAGCTGCTGACCAGCATAGGGAATCTCTATTGCTAATTTATTAGACATGTTGATGATACAGTACTGTGTGTTGTACCTTTTCTTGTTAATTTAATCTTTTTGGGTAGCCTATCTTATGCATATAGAATTATTCAAGGAGGTTGATTCCTTTTACTTCATTTAAAGTTTGATCAATTGTGCAACAAATGGATATAGGGTGTCAAACTCATAGATTTGCATAATTTAAAATTCAGACGCTCTTTATGAAATATTTGTGGTCAATCTCTGGCACAGATTTAAAGTTGAAACTTATCAAATCCTATCAGAGGTCCAGAATGTCATTAAAACACACCAGTGGCTTTGCTGTCATCATTATTAAACATGTTACCCCTTAAAGTACCCTCCCTGCAGAGCCCCCCACACATAACAAATCACAATTTAACCCCTGCTCTGAGGACCTTTTGGACAAAAATGTCCCCATTGAAACCCCTTTAAAACTGCAATTTTTTAATCCCGGTGCCATTCAACTATAAAATGATGCAATCTTTGTTAACAGGCTTTCATTCTGTTGGCAAGGCTTCAAAATTTAAATTTTTACTATTTTTTATCAGATGGTGCCATTTTTTAGGTTTGACATATAAAGCAACTTATCGCTTTATTGTTGTTTTCTGCTGTTTTCGGCTTATGCATATTATAGAGCCAATTAGATATATTATGAAGCTATAATTGTGTGGGTGTGTTGGTATGGATGTCAGAGTGTGGTTTGTATGTGTGTACTGAAAATTTTATGTGTGTGTATGTGTGTACCTGATATTATAACATTGTGGTGACCAATTGTCCCCACAAAGATAGGAATACCAGTATTTTTGTGACCTTGTGGGGACATTTTGAGGTCCCCATGAGAAAACAAGCTTATAAATCAAACAGAATGATGTTTCTTGAAAATGTGAAGTAGTAGAAGTGTTTCTGTGATGGTTGGGGTTAGGGAATGGGGTAGGTAAGGGGAATAGAATATACAGTTTGTATGGTATAAAATGCATTACGTCTATGCATGGAAACATGAAAACCAGAATGTGTGTGTGTGTGTGTGTGTGTGTGTGTGTGTGTGTGTGTGTGTGTGTACGTGCGCGCGTGTGTGTGTGTGTGTGTGTGTGTGTGTTTGTGTGTGTGTGTGTGTGTGTGTGTGAACAGTTTGAATGAAAAAAATATATATTGTACTGGAAATCACAAGATTTCAACTGCTGCAAAGGAGGTGTCGGTTTTTTTCATAAAAAACAACAGTGGCATTGTGTAAACAAACCAGCATTTGAAGGGTTAAAATTCTGAAAATTAATGTTGTTGTTAATCATTGACAAAGGTATCCAAGGCTGTAATAATCAAAGAAAAATAATCTGCTTAGCATTTAGTAAATTGAAAATAATTAAATTTTTTCTTTTTTTTCATAAAAAAACAGCAGTGGCATATGTAAACAAACTAGCATTTTAAAGGGTTAAAATTCTGAAAATTAATTAATGTTTGGTCATTGTGATTAGAGCTGATGCTGGTTAAAAAAATGGCATCAGTGAAAGTGGAAAAAAATATAAATCTATAATATTTTATGACACTTTTTGGACATGGACATTTTTGTCCCCATGAACCTACACTGTAAAAAGAATCCTGTGAAAAATACAGTAACTTGCTGGCAGCAATTAGCTAGTAAGTTGCTGTATTTCATTTCACAGTATTCTTACTGTAAATGTAATTGCAGTAAAATTAAAATTACTTTAAACTCTTTTAAAGTAATAATCACAGTACTGTATTTCATAACTACTACTGTAATAGGGATTACTGCATTTATTTTGTGTACTGTAAAATGAAGACACTGTTTGTCACAAAAATGCCATTTATTTTATCACTTTAAATTACAAAAATTCATAAATTAAAAATAGCATAGCATACATTTTTTGTGTTACATTTTTTCTGTGAACATCTCAAAACTTTTCTGAACATATACATTTTTTTAAATATGTTAACATTTTTCTGTGAATGTTTCATTTAATTTCAACACTTTTCTGAACACACAAAACAATCAATATTTATTAAAAAGTTTCTGGTAAATTACAAATGCATAAAAGTTAAATGATTTACATTTACAGCAGGATTTCAAACCTGAATATTGTTTTTCTCCAAGACCTTTTTTTCAGAAATATTATTCTTTTAAATCTGGACATGAACTAGTTGACTTCCTGGGCTGGACTCTACCCTGTAATGAAAGAAATTGACTATTAATGTAAAAGCAAGACAGATGGGTTGATGACATATACATAAAAGTTTACTTCCCAGTGATTTACTTTTAAATAAACAATTTAAATTTTTTTATATGCTCTGTTGGTGGTTTGTGGAGTTTACAGTTTACAGTTAGTGATACAACAGTGAAATTTATGGTAAATATTTGTTAATTTGTGAATGGAAAAGTATTGTTTCACTCGACGCGCCAAACACATATTTTGAAATGACGAACCACACACATGATGGGCTACATACATGTTGTGACAAACGCCCTCAAAAAAAGAAGTCACCGGCTGCCACTGTATTAGACTAGCTGTGCTGCTTTTCTACCTTTTGCATGGCGAGTTAAATTAAACGTTTGATATTTAACAATAGCACAACAGTTCATTTAAAAAAAAACACTTTAAGAAGTATTTTACTAATCGGGTAGTTGGTTAAAGAATGAGTACTCAAATATTTGTTGCCATTCTTAGTCAAAACTATATAAAAAAACAAATAAGTGCTTACCTCTGGATAAATCCCAATGTAGTGGCTGCCTCATACATAGTATGACGCAAAAAGGCTAGAGCAGAAGTGAAATCACAACCGTCACTCAATTGGAGGAGAACTCAGCACTCGATGGAAAGCATCCATTTTTTGCCCTCAGATTGGACTCTCCTAAAAAATATTAAATAAAAGTTGACATTGCACAGTATTCAATCTGATATGGTTTACTATTTTACATAAGCAAAATTAATTGAAAACACTAGCCCTACATAACTACCTCTTTCTTTCCTATTAGATCAATAACCACTAGAGAATTTTGGAATATACGTGCAAGATGACATAAAACTTTGTTCACACAGTGACTTGATACAAATACGCTTTATAGATGAAGTAACCCCTAAAATTGGCATCTATTATGTTGAGTGCTGGGATCATACCGAGCATGATGAGCCTTGGAGTGCTTAGCATGGAAATCTGGGCCTCAGCATCTGCTTACTGTAGGTGGAAGTTTCCTGTAACACAAAATAAACAAACAAAAAAATAACTTTTAGAAATCACAAGTACAATATTCATAAGAGTAAAAGTGTGTCAATACTGTACAAAAATAACTTGCATCAACCAAGAGAAAAACAGCTTCTTCCTGTTGCATGGTTTCTGTGCACTTTAACATGTTTGATATATTAATTTATACAACAGTTCTTTCTGGTTCTCGAATCTGATTGGCTAAGAGCTATGCGATATTCTACTGATAAAGGCACAGTAACCGCTTCACCTTTCGTATCATTCCGCCACCTAGTGAATGGAGGTCCTTTAAACAGCCTCATCTCTGAATGGAAAAACTGCACGCAAACACGGAATAACACAGACGCGCCGTCTCATTAGTTCACTAGCTCCTTAGGGTTGCTGCGGTGACAGAATTTTCCCACCGGTTAATCAGCACGTGACAAATCCGATGATACCGATATCACCGTGTGGGAGGGGCTTATAAATGCTCATGCAGACGTGCGCATTTTACTTTCACTTTTGAATCACGCAACTGTTCAAATGCAGCGCTTGCATACGCCCGGCCCAATAAATATTATGACAAAAACGAGTAAGACCATTCAGTTGTAAGTGTTTGCTCTCTCTAACGAAACTAAATGATTTAATTACAAGAAAAATATCAAAACGTTGGTGAAAGACGGTGTCGCGGTGGGCAAGTGATCTAAACAGTGAGAGGCTGAAGCACCAGTAATCACCGTTTCACAGACTATCGCGACAAGCCTATAGCTCGTAAATCAGTCTGTGAATCCCAATCGGAAGCGACTATTCCGTCAAAGATCAGCGACTTCCATGTAACGGGACCCTCAGTGTATGTAGATAAAAAGTCTTGTTCTAAGTTAATAAACACATAACGGTTCATTATGAAAGGTCTTTATACACCCCTGATCATATAGTTTTGTATATTATTTTGCATTTCTGTCAAGAGATCCTTCTAAAAATTACACACTGCACCTTTAATGGGAGTTATGTCTTGTCACATCGTGTGGACGATTAACACTTGGAAAGAGGAATGTAAACTATTTTTTTCTGAAGCAATATCTCTTATCAGAACGCCAAAACACCGTGGAACTGCAGGTAAGCACCGCAGCTTTTAAATGTGGACATTGATCATTTATTTTATCGTGACGTGACTATTAAAACATGTTATGAGATATTGCCACTGATATATTTAAAAGCAGCATGCAAAAACATCTCTCTGACACTGATAAATAACCGTTTTATATAGTACTGACAAGAACAAGGTGTAATAATAATCGAGTGCTCGTATCGCGTTAAGAATAAATGGGAAAGCATAGTAACATTGTAAAATTATAGTTTTATTAACTTTCACCTCGCGCCAAAACAATAACAAACACAAAAGACACTAAATATGAATAAGAAAAACGATTAATAGTTTCATTATGACACCAAATACTGCTGATTTGATCTCATTTTGACCATCAAAAACAAACAAGGCCAACATGAGAGCCAGGGAATCTGTCAGAAATGTAGCCCAGAGAGGGCGGTGGTCAGCGGGGCGAGTGAACACTGATGTCCGCTCATGCTTTGGTTCTCATTCGTACCGAATCTCACTAAGCAAACGTTCAAACAGGCGCTATCTTTACTAATCGACTGCAGATTTAAATATAATACATATACATTCTCGACTGAACTAGTCCTAAAACTACACTTTGTGACCAAGAAACGGTAAAAAAATCGTGAAATTATGAAAAATGTGTGTTATGCTTTCTTTCGAATCGGCCCGCTCCGTTTCCTCAGGCAGCAACGTAAGCGAGCAAAACGTGAGATTTAAACGAATATCGCGCCAATAAATACAAAAATACACACTTTTAAATTAATTTTGGTTCACAATGCTAACGCTATAATTAAATTAAAGACTGGATAAGTCTTACCTCATATCTCCTCAGCTGCGTTTTCTTTCAGCTCGAGAGACTGGTTTCAGCCTGCGGAGGTCGCACTCGCATACGTCTTCAACCCTGGTTTATTTAAGTTAACTGACCATTAGATTCGCAAGTCATAAGCATATTAAACAATTTACTATTAACTAAGAATAACAGTCAACTTTATAATTGTTAATATTCTGAAACAAGCATTGAGACACGGCCAATTACTATTATTATTAAATTATTATCCTTCTCTAAACTAATGACGTTATAAAATGTTGCCAAACTAGAAAATATATCGAAATCATGCAGAATTATATATTTGTGGTAATAAAATTACAAAATGCACACACAAGACGGTGAAGTGTGCTGCTCATTCTCTCTCAGTGCACTCTTAAAGTTGAACAAACAGACTTTACAAGAGTAAACTTTGGAATTAAATTAGCAAATTTACCTTTCTGAAGTAAAAATTCAGATGAAAGTGTGGAATCTCGTAGCTTTCCTTGGCTGAAGAAAAAAATCCTTTAGAAATTGCTGTATTGTGATTCACAGGAAAAATATTTTTACTGTAGAATTTACCCGCCGTTGAAAAAAGACCATGATGCTTTGCAGATCTACAGCAACATGCTGTATACAAGTTCTACAGTAAGCATTTGCTCATTTTACAGTAATAATGCTGTGAAAACTACAGAAATTTGTTACAGTGTATGTGTAACTTTTTTTAATTGATGCACAAGGGTTAAACTGCGGTGCTCAAACATGTACAAACATTACGTTTTTTTGCCGTACATGCAACTGGTAGATGACAGGTAGATGACATCAAAATACCATGAGAACATTTCAATAGCAGTCTCCTCTGTATGATTTCTTGAATCCCTCTCACAGGATTTTGTTGTCATGTGCCTCTCGGTTATTGTGACACCACATGAAGTTTACACATGAGTTTAACAAACCCATTGTATCAGCCACTGGTTAGATCAGCGTAGTTTTTGACTGCTATCATGTACGGGACAAATCAATTACCCCCAAAATATAGGACCCCTATGCATACTGTGCAAAGACAGTAAGTTAACGTACCTGGCTGTTTGATTTTTTTAGCCCACAAACTAAAATGCTTGCCAATCTTCTTCATTTCGCTCAGTCAATCACCATTGGTCTTTTACACCTTTATCAATTTTCAAAACATAGGAGCCTCCCTGCATTATAAGTATGTCCATGCATGCTAGCTAAAATAAAGTTTTATCTCAGTTTAACGTGCTACAGCCAGAGCCGGATTAAATAAATGGACTACACTAGGCAGGCTGCATTTTTTGGGCCCCCCCATCGAGGTTATTTATGAATTGAAATCTGAAACTTACCAAAGTTACTAATAAAAGTTAATTCACATTTTACTTAGCCTAGTCTTTGGTTACAAATTGGTTGTTTGTATGCCACATTAAGTTATGTGTTGTATATTTAGTTTAGTTTAGTTTTAGTTTAGTTTAATTGTTCTGCACAAATATCCCATAGGACACAGTACATGGAGGGGAACGAAACCCAATTGGGTTTATACAGAGTTCCACTCCACTTACATGCAATGATAAAAAAAAAAATAATTAAAGAACAAGGTGGCACACAGACAAATTAGATAAATAATAATGAGGGGAAAGAACATGAATTCAGAAGCATAATTCACCTGTTATAATTAACTTAAACTTAGAGATGTAAAAGGATAAAGTTGAAAGTAAATGTAAAAGTAAAAGAATAAAAAAAGAAAATAAAGAACAGCATATAAGGATAAGTAGACTTTAGTGTACTTTGGGATAATGAAAGAAAAACTGTCATTGTAACATCAAAAGGTCTTTCAAGAGTTTTTTAAAGAGAAACAGTGAAGACATGGATCTTAAGGACAAACTTCATTCACTCCATAGTTGTGGACCTCTAAAACAAAGGTCCGTTTTATGACCTGAAGTTCTAGAGAACGGTAAGACAAAATTAATTTCACTATGCCTTGTATGATGGATATGAGTATCAGAAATGAAAGTAAAAAAGTGTTGTAATGTTTGTGGGAAATCTTCTCTCTTATAAATAAACTTATGCATAAATATACATGATAGATAGACATTAACTTTTTCAACTGATAAAATGTTATATCTGAGAAATAAAGGTGCGGAAGGAGCATATTTAGAAGAGTGGGAGATCATACGCAAGAACTTCTTCTGAATTTTAGAAATTTTAGCAAGATAAGTGGGAAAGGTAGCACCCCAGACAATATTACAATAGTTCATAAAGGGAAATAAAAAGCTATAATAAAGCGTTAAATGCGCAGATGAATGGATTGAAGGAAAAACAATTCTTAGTATATTTAACATTTTAGAGGATCTTGTACAGACTAGATCAACATGTTTGAACCAATTTAAACCTTCATCAATCATAACACCTAGAAATTTTGTTGAAGCCACTTGAGTAACTGGTACTCCGTCGATTTCTACGCCAGCATGTTCTTTAGGATATTATTTATTAATGTTGTGAAATATCATAAATTTACATTTTTTAACATTGAGCGTTAGCTTATTTGTATTAAACCAATTAGATAATATTTTTAACTCGTCATTAACATGTTGAATCAAGGTGACAAAATCCTCATATACTGCAATAAGATTAGTGTCATCTGCAAATAATATTGGTAGGACATGATCACAACAAAGAAATAAATTATTAATGTAAACTAAAAACAATAAAGGACCAAGGATAGAGCCCTGAGGAACCCCAAATGAAATTTTAGAAGTTTTAGATAAGAAACCATTAACAGAAACAAATTGTTCTCTGTTCATAAGGTAATTACGGAACCAAACTAAGGCAGTACCCTCCACTCCATATCTATTAAGCTTAGAAATCAAAATATCATGGAAAACCATGTCAAAAGCCTTGCTCAAATCAAGGAAAACACCAAGAGCAAATTTTTTATTATTAAGGGCATTAGATATATAATTTACAAGATGAATTAATGCATGTTCTGTTGAATATTTTTTCCGAAACCCATATTGATGTTCATATATAATGTTATTAATAATTAAATGTTTATTCAGTCGTTCATAAACAAGTTTCTCAAATATTTTGGAAATACAGGGAAGAATGGATATGGGACGATAATTACTAAACACCTTTGTATCACCTGATTTAAAAATAGGAATAACTTTCGCAATTTTAAGAGCTTGGGGAATAATACCGGTTTGAAATGACAAAGATATTACATAAGTAAGAGGTTGAATAATATAATCAATAGTCTCCTTAAGGAGAATACTCTTAATACCATCGTGGCCAGGGGCTGAGTTCTTTAAAAAAAAATATAATATCACGAACCTCTTGCATAGTTGGGTGATCAAAATTTGGAAGGGGAGAGAGTACCGTCCATTTATTAAACTACATGGATCAATATCAGTTTTCTGGATATTTTTTGCCAAATCAGAACCAATTTTGGTAAAGAACATATTAAATCCATCAGCTATGTCAATAGGGTCTGATAGACACCTATCATAATCCCTCATTTCTGTGGGTGCAGAAACAGCTTTCCTATTACGTCTCAAAATCTGATTTATAATATTCCAAGTTGATTTAATGTCATTAGAGACTCGATTAAACTGGTCAGCATAAAACTTTTTTTTAGTCGCCTTAATTAAGCTTGTGAATTGATTTCTATATCTTTTGTATGTTTCTAGGTTATGAGGAGTAGGCTTGATAACAGACTTACGATACAACCGATTTTTCTTTCTAGATATTTTCCTCAATTCGCCGGTAAACCAGGGTTTGTCTCTAGCTACATTGGATTTCACAGCTATCAAAGGAAAACTTGATTCCAGAGCAGTATTAAAAAGAGTCAAAAATAAATCATAAGCTTTGATAACATCCTGCGACAACATAACCTCATCCCATATGATAGAGCTAATCGCTGTTTTGAATATTCCAATATTTTTAAGGGTGAATTTTCGATATTTAACATGCACAGTATTAGTAATACCAGCTCCTGAAGCAGAATGTATCATTTGAAAAACTGGAAAATGGTCCGACACGTCACACCATAACAACCCTGATGACACTTTATAATCACACGAGTTAAACAAAATATTATCTATAAGAGAGGCTGAATGTGTAGTAGCTCTGGTAGGTTTAGTAATTAAAGGATAGAAATTTACAGAATACAGGCTATTAAGAAAATCATGTGTAGCAGTATGATCAGTATGTAAGATATTCAAATTAAAATCACCGTGTAACAAACAGAGCTTATTTTCCTTAGAAATAATATCTAAGGTAGAATCAAGTGCATCAATGAAAGTATTTATATCTGACGCAGGTGGTCTGTAAATGCATCCAATCACAATGCTTTTCCCTTTAACTAAATGACATGAGGGAATTTCAATAAATAAAGATTCTACTAATGTTAGGTTGAAGTCATTACTTAAATCCTTTCGGAGAATATAATTAAATGAATCAGACACGTACAGAGAAACACCTCCTCCTCTTTTCGTTTCTATACAGGAGTGAATAGCATTATAGTGTGGTAAATTATAGAGGTGTAATGTGTCATTATGTAGCCAGGTTTCCGTAAATGCTAGAGCTGAGAAAGAGTGTGATAAGAAAATTTTAAAGTGATCAAAGTTTTCTCGGAAGCTATGCGCATTCACTTGTAGAGAACAAAGTTTGATCAGAATGTGTAGGGGACAAGCAAGACAAAAAATTAAACTGCTGTTCAGTATAATATTCGGTAACACTTTATTTTACGACCCGCAAAGTACAGCGTAATTAAACCGAATTTACAGCGTACCTATTTGTAACAACAGAGTACTTCTACAGTACGTACTTGTAGGTATAAGGGAACAATATTTTAAGTTTGGGGTAATAAGGGGAAGAATATATGGGAAATTATTCTCTAAGTGTTTCATAACTACAGGGTACCTATTGTAATATTACGTGGTATGTATGACTTACGTCTATGGGTAATATGGTCTATGTGTAATATGTTTTTTTTTCTTCATATTTGCTACTTACCTGATGAAGTGTTTTGTATAGCCTACAGTTGATGTCTAAGCCACGTCGGCAAATAAAATATAACACACAATAAAAATAATAGCAACTTGTACCTCTTTGATCTGTATATGTATACAGGAGTTACCAGGTAACTCTTATAGTTGCGGGCTGTAAATTAAAGTGGGTCTTATTCCCCACTTGTTCTGTGTATTTACCGGGTAACTCTCATATTTGCGGGCTGTAAACTAAAGTGGTGCTTTGTTCACCTCTTGTTATAAATGTTATAGGGTAAATACCATAAACATACAGAATAATGTTATTTTTATTTTAAAACAACTTATTTCAAAACATCTTTAAAACACTATAATTAAGCCAACACTTAATGTTTATTATCACATAACTTTTATTTAAAATAAAAAGTCATGACAATATTTCATTGTTTTTGCGGCTTGACTTCCTCTATTGGTGTTCTTGTCCACTCGGATGTTGAGTTGATGTCGTCTCACAAATGCTGTTCTGCATTACATATAAAAAACATAAATTAAAGCCTTCAGTAAATGTTTCTTCACTGTGACTTGACAAAAAAACTGAGTTTTCTGAGCCAGTTATAAACTTTAGGCTAATTTCAACCAATTTATGTGCTAGCTAGCTGCTACTGTTAAACTGTCTTGAAAAACATTGTTTGAAATGCGTGAGTCATGCATTAACAAAACAAGGCCCAATCCCAATTCTACCCCTTACCCCTTCCCCTTTCCCCTTCCCCTTTGTTTCGCGCGTTCACGTGAAGGGGTAGGGGTGTCTCAATTCTCTTTTGGCTGGAGGGGAAGGGGTAGGGGGAAGGGCCAGGTAGCCCTTCAAACGAAGATTTTTCAGGACCACACTTCAGACGAAGGGGTATGATAAATTTCCAATATGGCCCATAAATTTAAGTATTTTTGGACATTAAAAAGTATTTTAATAACAAATAATCACTTGTTTTATGTTGCCTTTAATCTTGTGTTCATGTATACGGTATGTTCTTAGAAAAAAAGATTTGTAAAAATCGCCATGAAAAAAGTTTGCTAATGTTATTGACTTTGTGATAGTTCCACAACATATATTTTTTTAATAATTTCTTGTAATATTAAATTTTATTGTATTATTACATCGGAGCATCTATGACGTAGGAGCTAGCAACGACTTATGATGACGTGTAACGGTCTAGTAGTGGTGTCCCATTTCTTAGGGGAATATTTTCAGCCCTACCCCTTGACACTCTGTTTCAAGGGGCAAGGGGAAGGGGTAGGCGTAGGGGTAAGGGCAAGGGGGAGGGGTATAAAATAGAATTGGGATTGGGCCCAAGTCACCTTATCCAGCATGCGGATCCTGCTCACATCACTCGCAGCCGTACTCCACAGTGTAGAAAGTTTTTAAACTCTCAGGATCGCGTTCCAGCAAACCTCCTGCAGACGGCCGCGCGCTCTACACCTGCGCAGTAGCCTACGCATGTAGTCGTCTTTTTCTTTAGCGGGAGCTGATATCTGCTGTTGTTTCATTCTGGTTTGCCATTGCATAAATTATATTTGGCTAAAATACTTGTGTTTACACATGTTGCAAAGTTTTATTCTACCAATGATAACACCTATTAAAAATAAACAAATAGCGTGCTGCTTTGTGGTCTTGTCATTTGAAATAAAAGTAAATAAATTGCAAAGCACCACTTCAAATATGTCCGCAAATGTAAGAGTTTCCTGGTAAATAGGTAATAAGTTGCTATTTTTATTGTACTTACCTTAAAAAAAAAGATAACCACATTAAATCAGTTTGACTTTTGTTATTAAAAGCAAGTAATATAGGCTACTATATTTATATTTATGTTATATTTATTTGCCGATGTGGCTCGTAGACATCGACTATATCAACATTCAGTAGTCAATATGAAAAATTCACAATAAATTAAATAAAGAAATAAAACATAATTTCCCCATAGACTTGACTAGTCATACATACCACGTAATATTACAATAGGTACCCTGTAGTTATAAAATACTTAGAGTATAAATCATTTATAATTCTTCATATTCTTTCCCCCTTATTACCCCAAACTTAAAATAATATTCCCTTATACCTACAAGTACGTACTGTAGAGGTACCCTGTTGTTACAAATAGGTACGCTGTAAATTCGGTTTAATTACCCGGTACTTTGCGGGTCGTAAAATAAAGTGTTTTGACTGGTTACTGTAATTGTCATCATAAGCCTCATAACTCTGGTCATCATATTCCCCATCATAACCATCATCATACCCCTGAAAAACACACAATAGCATAATCACAGATTCAGACATCGGGGGACTAAATCAGGCTCAATGCAGCATTCTAATTGTTTAGGGTTGAAAAATCAATGTTTAATTACATTGCAAAAGGATTTCTCTAATAAATATACTCCCAGAGTGGAGGTCTGGCACAGATGAATCATGTCCAACACAAAATATTGATCAATGAGTAAAACGACAATTGTCTCATTTGCCATGTCTGTAGACAAGTGGATAATGTTTGGGTCGATACAGTATGACTGACAAATGAAACAATAAACAGATTAAAACTTCATAATGGGGTCTTAGGAAATTCTTGCATTTTTTTAGCTGTCACTGATATACTGACCAATTATCACACTATACAGCACACTAAATTTGTAGTGAACCTGTTCAAAAGATCAAAAGAATATAGACCGAGAAGTATCAAATAATCAAAACTGACCATTTTGGCCTAATGGAAATCCTGCAGCACTTTTGAATTTCTTCACTTTGGTATTAAAGCATCTGCATAATGTCTTTATAATGAGCTGGACGGCAGGAGTACACTATCTTATACCTAATGCCTAAGGCTTAAGCTTAATGCTTAAAATCAAATGGCTTTAAGTGTGCAGTTTTTAAATATTGATGCCCATCCATTTTTGGCCAATAGGCTATTGTTCAAGTCACATCAGCATTTAACTTGATTTAGGTTGCGTAGGAGATGGACATTCTCTTTCTACAGTCCATTTAATTACAATACATAAAACGGGTGAGCGAATCAATATTTTTGAGAGTGTTTATTTCTTTTTGATGTATTTAAAGCAAAAAGTCATGGACTAAAGCCATGAAATTCTACATTTTGTTGATTTTGCGCTCTTTCACAATCGCGAACAACTGGAGGGACTCACTGGCAGCTGACATCTAACTCCAGATTGTACAATCAGCATTTTTGTCTCTTGTAAACCCTCAATTAAACTAATAAATGTGACCATTTAGTGCTGTGTTCACTGCCAATACGGACACAAATATGGTGGCGGGCATGGCGGAAGTGACGTCTTTGGTACCCATGAATACTGTAAAAAGCGTTTCTGTGCCTTAGTAGATTTAACAAAAATAAAATGAGTAAACTCTTGAATTCTAAATTTTTGAATTCTTGTCTTTTTTAATCAAAATATGAGTTAAAATTAAAAAAATTCTAAATGAACACATTATTAAGTAAATTCAACTTAATTTTATATGTATAATCCACTTAAATTTGTAAGAAGGAAATAACTTAATAATTTTGGGTTGAATCTATGATTTTATTAAACATAACTAAAGGGCGATTTATAGTCGTTCGTAGGTTCTACGGCGTAGGCTATCCGTAGGCTATCTGTAGCCTGTGCGTAGCTCTGCGTAACCTGACGCGCACCTCGCAAAAATTTTAACAGCGCGTCAGATCTACGCGGACCGCAAGCGCTGTGATTGGTCCAGCAGAACCCCTCCCGTCAGGTAAAAAAAACTGCGTCATAGGTATTTCCGTTTGCGACGGTGAAAACAAAGAATGGCTAAGTTGAGGAGTGATTTAACTCAAACTGCAACAAAAGTCGCTGTTTATTTACATCCATCATTGCTGGTCTTCTCAAATTATACACAACAAGTTGGTGTTTCTTCTTCGTTTGTGGCTTAACTTGCAAAGGTGCTTCTTCTTTGGCGTTCGCGCTGCTACTGTGGTTACACGCGTGGTTACTGCCTACCAGCGGCCTGCGCGCGTGTTTGCACATCGACGCGGACGACGACGCAAAAGTATAAATGAAAACCGACGCAGAACCTACGCCGTAGGACCTACGCACGACTATAACGAGCCCTTAACTAGGCAGTGGACTCGTAGTTCCCAGCATGCATTGCATGGGACTGCATTTGGAGAGTAAAATTTGAATTTAAACGCTATTTTATGTGTTTTAACTAAAAATAAAGACTCTTTAGTGTTTAATGTTTATTAATCTTCATGATTTAGAAGAGTTTGTGTTTCTACTTTTAATTTTATATTTACCATTGTTAAAATGTACAAAAAAATTTAAGGTAAGTGGTTGCAATCAATTTATTTAAGCTACATTTAAACAAATTAAAAAAAAAACTTTTGTTTAAATTTGGCTTAAATAAAATAATTGCAACCACTTACCTTAAAAAATTTTGTACCCAAACGAAATTGAGTGGGCACGTTGATTGAATAAAGCTTCGTGCCCTCATCTCACGGAATAAAAAAACAACAAACCATAAATAAGTTAGCTGTTTCAAGAAAAATAAGTTAATCTGAGTAATACCATTAGTTAACTCAACTTGATTTTAATCAAATTAATTGATAAATCAGAAGACTGTCAGGATTTGGGGCGCGGAAGAACCCAAGTGCGGACGTGGATAGACAACACAGGATATTATTAACAAAACAGGGTAAAAACAGGAAAAGAAAACCCACGAGGGGGCAAACACAAATCTAACAAGACTACACTAAACACTATCACTTAAACAAAACACTAAACTGGACCACACGCTATACACTGCAAACTCACTGGTAGACTCTTTGATGAACAGAGTAACACTGACAAACCTGCACTGGACTAGGGATGGGTCGTTCGCGAACGAGCGGATCTAAGAGCTGATTCTTTGTAGCGAACGAGCAGAGCCGAATCTTCAGACGCATGCAGGGGAGCCGGCTCTTCTAAGGGAGCCGAGCCAGAAGAGCCGAATCTATGAAAAGAGCCGGACTGCCATCACTAAAATGTAGAGCCAGCGCTTGAGCCGAAAGAGCCGAATCAATGGAAAGAGCCGGACTGCCCATCACTAGTGCACTGGACAACAAACACAAGGACTAGGGAGAAAGTAAATTACATACACCTGAAAATAATTACAAGTAAGGGATCGGGGAAAAAGTGACGAGACCTGGGAAATGCGTGGTCAGAATAAACCAATACTAAAACCACGCATCTCCCACATAAAACTTTGTACTGTCAGAACCCTGTCATGATGACTAGATCTAAATACAAACAAGGATCTGGCAGGATCCTGACAAAGACATTAAATAGTATTTTTCATTTAAATGTTACCTATTTTAATTAAGTCTATGTATAATGTGCCTTGTATGTATTTTTACACTTAATTTATTGACCTTTTCTTAAAATGCTACTTAATATTTTCACATTCATTAAAATCCATATTATTAATTTGTCCTTACTCAAAATATCAGTAAGTTCAATAAACTTGCAGAAAGTAGTTGGAAAATGTTGTCTTCATTTTATTGAGTTAGATCCAAGTACCAGTTTTAACAGTGTATGCTGATGCATACAAACTCCACTTAAATACTAAATGAATCATTAGTGCAAAGTTCAGATAACACAAAACACTTGCTATATTTAATTAGGCCCAATCTGTCAGAAAAACCTGGGCAAGCAATAAAAAGCACTTAGATTCTGTTGTTTCTACTGACATTAAAATTCTGCACAGCATTCCGGTTTCATGCGTATGAAAAAGGATTAGACTAAATTAAAGTTAAGGATTATGCCAGGGATTAAGTTGTTCAAGTGATCAAACACAGAAGTTTCCTTCCATTTCTTTCGTCTCCTAGTAATGAGGTCAGAGATCTGTCCTCCTCTCACTAATTGACCGGTTTGTTAACATTGCCTGTTGATAAAGAGCTATATTAAGCAGCAGAGTATGAAGACGCAGCGTATTTTACAGCATATTTCAGAACATGTCAATCACACTTGCACACTAGCAACAGCTTTCATAGGAAATGTGTTAGCATTGAGAGGTAGTTCATGACATCATCGTTAAGTAGGGTCATTCCATTATGAGCAAAATTAATGCTTTGTTTTACCACTTACGGAAATGAGGAAACATGCTTTTTGTCTACTGAAAATAGTGAATAGTGAACTAAAAATATACATCCAAAAGGAATTGATTTTCTACTGTTAATTTATATAGTAAATTTGACAAGCCAAACACATTACATAAACAAGACACAAAGGACTTGGCATTAAAAGCATGCAACAATGTGTTACATACTGTACAGCAAAGCAAAAAACCCTCGGCGTCCATGCAACACTATGTGGCCAAGATATCACACACTATAATGATAACAATAATAATGTGTTGTTCAAAAGGTCCTTGCGTCTGACCTCTTTGACTTTAACATGCACTTACAAACCACTGTGCATAACTGGAGGAGGCTCTAGTTAATGGTGCTTGATGGTTACATTTCAACACTCATTTGAAAGCACAATTAACTCTGCTCATATTAGCTAACAGGAAATAAATCAAGTGTTAGAGAGCCCAGCAAAGAGTAATTAATATAGCAGACAGCCAAAGGTCTTTAATACTCGGCTTCATTATCAATTGACAACCACCAACACCTCACGACAGTGACTGATCTGCGCTTAAGCCAGCAGCCGAATATGTTTTCACACTTTAAGAATGGAACAGAAAATGGATGGTTGAAAATCTTTTTGTCTGTGGTTTCGTCTGGAAGCCTCTTTGTCTGGCACACGCTTAGTCTATACCGATTTTTCAGAGCTAATCATTTCTGCTTGAAATATGAGCAAACATGGGCTTAAGGCCAGAGAGAGCGAGCGTCTGATATATACTGACGTATAGCATCCAATAAGCTGTATTTCTGTTTAACGGCCCATTGTGGTTCTTGCAAAAACTGAGTGATTTATAATTCTCTCAAACGTAATCAAAATAAGATTCGGTACTTAAATAGACATCAGTTTGATTTTAAAGGGAAAACGTATAGGTGTCTAGTGACATACAGGTTTAGATTGTCAGATAAATACAGTATTTTGTCGATTAAACACAGTGTGTACGACAGAGGGGATGAAACAAGGTGATGAATATATTAATAACACTACTGTGCATCTAAGATGATGGAAATTTTATTAGTGGATTTTATGGACAGACCTACATTTGGATCATTATTAGATCATTCAAATTTGAGCTACTGACAATGGTTTGCAAATTAACCATTACTGTACCCATACAACTATTAATAGTTACCCCATAATAGCAATTGCATTATTTGTTGCAACTGACTAAATAGATTACATTCTGAATCAAATCTCATTGAATCTTTCTATGTTTGTTATTGTGTGCTGTTTCATATCTATTGCCCAATGCTGAAGTGAAAAGATTTACGAAGCCTTTGCCTCAGGCAAATATTATCACAAATAATTTAATCAAACAAATTACGGTCTGCGCGTCGGATTCGATTTTATTTTTCTTCTCAGCAAAGGATGTCGCCCCTTCACAACAGAAAATGCAAATAATTGGTATGTGTATTCATATAGCATGACAGCTCGTTGAACATTTTTACAACAGAAACCCAAGAACAATCACATGAATATTTATGAGCTAAAGGAAAATTGGAGGGAATTCTGAATCCGCAGGCTTGAGTGACGAATCAAGCCAATGCATAGTGAATGCAACAGAAATGTGTACTCCCGAAATTTACAGTAACTTACTGGCAACAATTAGCCAGTACAGTAAGTTACTGTGACTACTTTTTACAGTAAGGATACTGTACTTCCATTTACAGTATTTTATGTATACACTGTGAAATCCAAAACATTTAAATACTGTGATTTTAGTTGTATTTACAGTATTTTATGTATACACTGTGAAATTAAAAACATTTAAATACTGTGATTTTAGTTGTATTTACAGTATTTTATGTATACACTGTAAAATCAAAAACATTTAAATACTGCAATTTTAGTTGTATTTACAGTATTTTATGTATACACTGTGAAATCACAAACATTTTAATACTGCGATTTTAGTTGTATTTACAGTATTTCATGTATACACTGTGAAATCAAAAACATTTAAATACTGTGATTTTAGTTGTATTTACAGTGACTTACTGGCTAATTGTTGCCAGTAAGTTACTGTGAATATGTTTTACAGTAAGGTTACTGTATTTACATTTACAGTATTTTGTGTATACACTGTGAAAACAAAAACAATTAAATAGTGTGATTTAAGTTCTATTTACAGTATTGATTGTTTTACTGTAAAATAAAAAATACTGTGATTTCAACTGTTTATAGTACTGTATTGCATACAATACATAAAAAACAGTTAAGCATTGATGATATAGGGCTGTATGCCAATAATCGTACAACATCAATACATTTAAAAGCACAAGATAAACTTTTACAATCACCCAAATAAAAGATTGAATTCAGTGACCTGATGACAAGCATGTAGATATTACTGCTACAGTAACCTTCAGAAACAGAGCTTGCTGTTACCGAGCAATCTACTGCGCATTTGCAAATCATGTCGAAATAAATTTTAATAGGGGTTATTTCATGCACAACAAGTGTGGCTCTAATAGCCATAGCAACTGTTTTCCTGATTCAGTAATGACTAACCAGGGAATATATAGCAGACTGTACAATGCACAAGACCTAATATTTGCATTTAATCTGTAAGCCAAACACCCTTTTATTATTTTCATACCGTAAATGCAACTTTTCATATTTTTAACTGTCCGTGCAAAGACAGGAATCCTAAATCGCAGACCTGGAATAATATGCAGGGCCTTCAGGCATTTCACCTGGCTCTCGGTGAGGAGCAAATTATTAAACTCCTTTTTGAGATGCGTGTCGTACATCTGTTTTATTAAACGAGGAAGTTCTGCATGAAGAATTCCATTTTAATAATTAGTTCACCTGAGAAATGTCAAGTCAGCGCTGTAGAGAAGCCCATTGTTAAAAAACAATTACAGCCCTGGTGCGAACCTTCCTTTGATATAGTGCCAGTGAGCTTTTCCTAACATTTCTATTCTCCACCATCAATCGGCTCTTAGCATGCGAAGTGGTGTGCGATACTGTGTATTTAGGGAAGTGTTTAAAAGGTCAACACTCAAGAGCTTCTTTCATTGACCCAGTTCATTTATTCATTCACCCTGAGCTAGCCATGACCTTAAGATGTGTGTGTGTTATGCTTATTAATTCGTAATGTTTCAAATCAGAATCTGATTGTTCCTTATTCATTGTTAAACATAAACCATTCATACTTTTCTGTGGCTGAACTGAATATTTACACTAGAAGAAGTAAACACAATATTCTGGTTTATCCTCCATTATGTTTCATGCTAGTATTTAATTTTGCATAATTAGGTTTTCATCCATCGCATTTGCAAAACCTTTAATTACGTTCTTATTTGGCTATTTGTGAGGTCATTGACACTGATTGGACTAATAGGGTTTTAATTTGCATGTAAATAAGGCCAAAAATTTGACAAATACAGCTCATATTAGGCATTTAACTACTCAGAAAACATAACCATGTCTCCAACCTTTTTAAAAGATTTAGAGAGATGATCCAAATATACACAGAGTATTTACTGCTTTTGGATTCATAATAGGGATGTGCATGTATGTCATTTTTTCATTTCGTTTAATCCATAGGTCTGAAAAATGAGTACTGGATTAATTGAGGTCGGGGCAATGAAAAGGGCATCATTGTGAAAATGAACATATTTTTATTAAAAACACTGAAATAAAACTTAATTTTGAAGAAACTATGACATACTAGATTATTAATGAAATAGATGTTTTTTAACAGAAACCTCTAAAAGAAAAAGTTGCGTGATGAAGTGAAACTAAAGGGTTAATAAACACAAACTGATGCGCTTTATATATGACGCACATAATATTAAGCCTTAATACAACATAAATGTATTATACAACGTGCATCTGCACAAAATGCAAGACTTAAACTAAGTTATGTACTGGACAGAAAGTTTAACTTCATAATATTAAGCAGCCTCAAATTTTGCTATCATTTTAGCGATTAACGTTAGCTTTGTCCTGTCCTCTCACCTTTTCTCAGTCCAGATGTAATGCTCGTACGGCTCTGGTATCTCTTGACATTTGATGTTTAAATATGAGATGATAACCCATTGAACTTGTGACGACGACTGTATTTTCGTTTTACCAAAAGTGAATCCGAAAATCACGGCATCCTTTTAAAACATAGTGCCTCGACTCGAGGTGTGTTCGACTTTACAGCATTGCACGGATCAGCCGGTTGCTGCGGCACGGGTGCTTGGACTTATCTGTTTGTTTTTGAATCATACATGTTAAATTACTGATGTCATATGATACGCCGGTCTACACAGCTCAACGCGACGTCAAATACGCCCCCAGTCTTTACTACCACAGGCGCTTGTAACACTAACCTAACCAGACATCCAAATGCTCCATAACTACAGAAAATAAATAAATAAACCCATGAGCGAGCTACCTGCAATTAAAGCAACACTAAAGAGTTTTTGCTTTTTGCTCCCCCTACAGGTTAGAAGCTGAATTGTCCATTACCACTGTCGTAAATAATTTAGCCTACTGCAGCATAGCTGGCTCTGATTGGATTGTAGGTCTGCCGTAAAGCAAGTTTTTGTATTTCTCACTCGAACTACATAACCGCGACCCGACGGTTGGAAACTTCTTTAGTGCGGTTTTGGCCGATAGAGGGCTGCAAAGCGAACGTGAAAGTGCCGTTCACCCTGTTTCAAGTGGATGAACGACTGAAACTTTTTTGGAAACGTTATTTTAAGGTTAAAAAACTCTTTGGTGTTGCTTTAAGAGCGACGTGTTGGAGACCCCTTATAGACGGTTTCATCTGTGAACTTCGGTCTGTATTTATTTATCGGTCTGGATAGTGGCTAAACTGATCTTTGAAACAAATACCTTGTTGAAAATAAAATGTTTTGGTTCGTGAGGCATAGATCACCTCTGTGAAGAGAGGTTTGGCAAACAGGCAAGAATTCAAGAAACTATAGCAATATTAAACAGTAATGTTATCAGTGAAGTAGTTGATACACGTTAGATACTAAACGAATTTACTTGTCATTTATTTCCTTTGTTTTTAAAAAAAAATAAAATACTGTAAAAGCACCCTACTGAAAAATCCAGCTAAGACCAGCATAAGCTGGTGAGCTGGTTTTAGCTGGTCCCCAGCTTGGTTTTAGCTGGTTTTGCTGGTGTAGGAAGCTGGTAGGAAGGTGTGTTTTGGTCGCATTTTAAGCTGGTCTAGCTGGACTTAGCTGGTCATGCTGGAATACCAGCTGGCCCACCAGCATGACCAGCTTTGTCAGGCTGGGAGGACTAGCGTAAACCACCTTAAACCAGCTAAAACCAGCTAAAACCAGCTACCAGCTTATGCTGGTTTTAGCTGGATTTTTCAGTAGGGCACTCTGCTGTTGTTGTAGTTCTAAAAGTAGGTTTGAGAGGAGCCTAAACATTCAGGTCTCTCAATCATCATTATGGGCGTATATAAGGCAGCCTTCCAGCCTCAGGGTCCAGCTGCAGTTTTTCCAGCATCCCTCCTCCTCCCTATCTCCTCCTTCACTGCTCTCTTTCTTCCTCTATCTAGGTTCCCTCTCTCTGAAGGTTCAGAGCTCAGCTGCAGAGCTCCCTTTAAGGACAGCATGCCAAGTTTGTTTACCATTAATCATTAAGATCTAAATGCGCAGGCGAACTATTGAATTGATTTTATGTGGAAGTCTACCGGAAGTTGCGTTTAGTTCACAAAAAGTTATCTGTTTATGATGAGCTGCTGAAACCGTCTATAAATCTTCTCCTGCTGTTTTGAGTCATCTAAAATGTACAAAAGCAAAAACAAATAACACAGTCTCCGCATAACTCGAGTTATATCCCAGATGCTGAACACAGCGTGTGAAAGTTTATGTGATTGTACAAAACGTATAAATATTTCAGAAGGTAAGCATTGTTTAGTTTATGATTTTATGGTTCTATGATCTCAAACAAAAATGGCATTTTAGCACTGAATTGTTTTACACTGTATACTATTAACACAGCAATGTTCCACTAAAGCTAACGCTTATGTTAACAGTGGTGCTAACACTGTACATGTGAAACATTAAGAAAAAAAGAGATACAGTATGCCGCGTGAACGGCACAAAACATTCATAGAAACTGAAGACTGTTACTATGAATGACGTAATTCTCGCATTTCAGTAAAAGAGCCAATCCTAAAGTAGGTTTGTACAGAGTGTTGTGAAGCACTTGTGTTGTAGATGATGCAATATTGATAAAGTGTTTATTTAGCGCATTTTGACATTAAGAAACAATACAGTTGATGTCAGGTTTAGTTTTCTTCATGGCCACATTCAGATGTCTGTTTATGTTGTGGGTAGAAAAAGGGGCAGCAGCTCAAGCACAGAGGAGTGGCAGAACGCTTTGTAGAAAAGTGAAGAGGCTTTTGAGAGAGCACTTGTGATGTCTGAGTAGAGCTGTTATGCTGAGAGGAAGAAGAAGAGGCAGTCTGGCACGACTCGGCTGATGTACACAAGAGCTGTGATTAACTGCATTCAAATCCCCACCAACAAAAAGAGCAGAACATCGCCACACAATGAAGAGAGCATTCCTGTGTCTTTCTTCTTGATAAACTGAAACCTGAATAACAGCTTAAGTTTCTATCAAAGCGGATGGTGAAATGTAATCTGTCAGGTGGAAACCTTGTATCTCCATATTTTTCATTCAAACATCAATACTACTGGTCCCCACTTATAACTGGTATATATGAAGAGTTTGGTTCCAAAACGCATAAATCCATTTTTTCTATACCAAGAAAGTGACAAGATGAAAACCACTATTTTCTGTTACAAACTTTCACATGAAATCTTTAGGTTATAATAACATTAAAAATTCAAATCCATAACTTGATTCTCAATAATTTATTGTAAAAACTATATTTTTCAAAATTTTATAAATCTATTGGATCAGTATAAATGTGCATTAATATTTGCCTTTTAATATTCATTTAGTTGAACAGTTGTACACACTGATAAAAAAATAAACATTAATGGCATTAATCAAAACACTTACTTTGTCATATAAGAACACTGTCATTGCTGCTGTTATACTTGAGGTTGTCGCTTAACATTTTTCACAGCGATCAGCTGTAAAATGTTTTGGTCCTGCTCGATTCTCGTTGACTTTGAGTAAAATAATGTAAAGTTTTTCATAAGATCCCTTGGGGTCAATGTGTTAGCCCGAGAGAAGCTTGATGCTGTCGGGAGAACAAGCAACTGGCTCAGAGTGCCTCTCACGTAAATTATTAGATGTTGATTGCTTACGTTTCTTTCCCGTCACAGAAAACCACAGGTTGTTTTTGTTTGTTTGTTTATCACGAAGTACAAAGTAGATGAGAAAAACTAGGACTCTGTGTACTCAACGCGCCGCCATTGTTTGTTTACATTGCTTGAATGGTGGGCTGTAATTTGTGGATTTATTGCATTCTGTAAAAAAGGAGGAGTGGCATTTATTGCGTTTTGGAAAAAAGGGGAGAAAAGAGGACAGAATAACATGGCGGATATTGGATTTCGCGTAAAATTAAGAATTTACTTTTAAATACTGACCTGATATAATACTGATTTTGGCAGTAACTCATTTTTTTCAAAAATGGCATTAATTGCGTTTTGGCAAACTCTTCATATATATATTAGTAATATTTGGCTCAGAACTTGTTACATATTTCTGAAGGAGTGACTTTATAACAAGGAAGACATCAGCCTGTTTTGATGACGGTGAAAACAATGGTATACAGATAAGTAAATTGTGTGAAAAAGAATGCATTTTTCAAATGAGGTGGAATCGCGTCTACCACGCCGCGCTAAACGTCTCATTCGCGCAGCGAGACCTCCAGATGCGCGTCAAAGCGTCTTTACATTGACTTTTAACTGTGCCTTCACACGGGGCGAAAGCCTTCACGCTTGATGGAAGGCTTGTCTGAAGCGTGGCCAACAACCAATAACCGTGGCCGCAACACATGCTCCGGTCTTCCATAAACGTAATTGGCTGGCACTGCCTAGGTTATTTGCATAAAGGCCGGGGTATACCGGGCAGCTTTCCAAGTATACTCCCCGCGGCAACACGCGGATGGCCGCGTTCAACACTATACGCAATACAAATTATTTCTTATTCAAATGATTACTCTACCAGGCCGTCAGTGCAGCACTGATGTGGTGACATTTACAGTACATTAAAACATTAGGATAGGTGAAGAAAAATAACTGATCCACCATTGCAAACACAGTTTAGAACAAACAACAAGACAACAAAGAACAGGAATAAAACAATATGGTAACAAACATGCTCCACAGCTTTCTGTTCTTGGAAGAGGTAAAAGTTAAAGAAGAAAACGATAGTGTGTGTGCAAATGCTGTCTATTTCCTTTGTATAATTGTTTGTAGTGGAGTATCCTGTCTAAATATTTTCACGCGCATGCGCTGTTGTACGCGGACTGTACCCGGACCCTCCAGATGACGAAAATGACGTCATGCGGACAGCGCGCATACGCGGACGTCCCTAGTATACTTTGAGCTTAAGGCAATCTGATTGGCTGACGCACGCTTTGCTGCTTAAAAAGTTGAGAAATTTCTACCGCAAGCAACATCAGTGACGTGGCACCGACGGATCCACAATTCATTTCACAATGCATGACATCACCCATTAAAAGTGAATGGGAAGCGTTAACGCTTAGGCCCCGTGTGAATGTACCGTAAAAGGCTTGACGCCTCTACCGGGGCTGGTGTGAACGCAGCATTACAGTTCACTTTGCAAATAACAGACTAACAAAAACAACATAACAGACGATTTTCTGAGGCAATAACTGCGCTGTTTAGAGACACACAGAGGTAGCCTCGTTCACACAATCTCTCGCTCGCTTGCTCGCCCTCTCTCTCTCTCTTTCTTTCTTTCTTTCTCTCTCTGTGTCTCTGTTGCTCTCTTTCTAATAACTTCATTAATAACTGCACTAGAATGCTATCAACGGCTCAAGCCTCCATTGCCAGCTTTAAAATGACGTACAAGCAAAAGACAATGACGAGCAAAAGAGCCGTTGCATGAGATGCGGATGAAATAGTCCTACTCACAATAGCGATTTAAGTACAAAAACTGGACAAATCCCTTTAAATATATAATCTGATCGATGTCTTGAGGTGTGGTAACCGTAGTATAAGCGGAATAATTGACAATTATTCCTGACTTATCCATCTCTTTTTAAACAACGCTGTGACCAGAATTTTTTAGGTTTTAAATATTCTCATTGTAGTTGACATAGTTTTTACTCTATGCAGGACTCTGCCGTTTCTGCAAATATACACCAAATTAGATGCAATTTTTAAAAAACAAAATGACTAAAATATTCATGAATTGTAAGACAAAAATCCCAAAGGATGGGCAAGGCTACATTTCGAAACTGCTTATTTCTCAGTCCACCTTCCTCCACCTGCGAACTTCAGACCCAATTACTCACAGAAAAATGTCCACGTTTTGGAAGTGTCGAGTAATATAGAGGCTCCCCAGCAGAACTCAATTCACACTGGTAATGAGCCTGTACTCCACCATTTCTGCATGCAGACAGAGCAATTTGACACAGCGCTACACGTATAGGACTTCTGCATAAGGCAAAAGCTCAGTAGGAACCGAATCCATGAGATATTGCCTTTTTCATTTGGTTTGAGTTTGACGTTCACTTGGATGCAAATTGTCAAAAATAACCTTGAGCGCCAAAAACTTTTTTACAAATGATAAAAGCTTCCGCATTAATTCTTGATTATCCTTAGTCATATTACCAATACTTTTTGATAACGTGTTGATCTCTATACTTTACACTATTTTTCATCTTTTACACCACAAAGTGTTTTTTATGGCAACATGTGAACTCGCAATAAATAGTTTTCAATCTGTAAGAGTGTGTTCTGCCTGCTCTGATTCATTAAGCCTTAAATAGAAGGCAGCTTCTGTAAGATTTTTCAATTAGTTTGATTTAAGGTATCATAAAAGGTATCTTACTCGTGTGTATGTATATGTGTAAGCAAGACTTTCTGTATATGCTTTATACCCAAACTTTAATCATTAAATTAACAAAACTGATGACCATGTACTCCACATAGTCCTTGGTACCCTATTTTCAAACTGAAACACAAACTTCCTAATAAAAATACGATCATTAAATACACTGGATATGAGTTCACTTACATAGTCTTCGTATGATTTGTGTGTGACCTGCAGTATCGATGGTCTGTATCCAGGGGTCCCTGGAGATCCTCTGGCCCGGGGTGCAGATACTCCTCGAGCAAGTGTGGGTGTGGGGAGGGAGGTGCGTGTACCCACAGTTCCTCTGGGTGCTGCTGCTCCTCGTCCAAGTGAAGGGGGTGGAGCTGCACCTCCTCGACCTCTAAAGATTTACAAGCAGACAGAGATAAGTTACAATAGTCTGCTTATCTTTGTATTTATTCCAAAACATACAAACAAGCTATCAAAATACACAATTAAATATTCACATCTGCTTAATCTTCATAAATTCTAAGAATCTTACAAGCTTCACTTCTTCG
The DNA here is from genome assembly GCF_027580225.2 of Misgurnus anguillicaudatus. NCBI lineage: Eukaryota > Metazoa > Chordata > Actinopteri > Cypriniformes > Cobitidae > Misgurnus > Misgurnus anguillicaudatus. The sequence continues at coordinate 31,601,409 of NC_073337.2, forward strand.
AATTATTTTGTTATATTTATATTAAAATAGTTTTGCAATTTAAAAAATAATAAAGATCTCCTTTCTCTTACCCTAAACAATATGGGTCTGTTTCCCGGACAAGGCTTATCCAAGTTCAATACTAAAATGTAGGTTTGAGATGTCTTAATTTAAAAACATTTTGCAAGATGTACACCAGTATTGTTTTTTTGCAAGGTATGTTTATAAAAACGACTTAAAGGAACACTCCATTTAAAAAAATATATGCTCATTTTTCAGCTCCCCTAGAGTTAAACATTTGATTTTACTGTTTTGGAATCCATTTTGCTGATCTCCAGGTCTGGTGGTACCACTTTTAGCATAGCTTAGCATAATCCATTGAATCTGATTAGACAATTAGCATTGCGCTCAAAAATAACCAAAGAGTTTTGATATTTTTCCTATTTAAAGCTTGACTCTTCTGTAGTTACCTCGTGTACTAAGACCGACAGAAAATAAAAATTTGTGATTTTCTAGGCCGATATGGCCAGGAACTACACTCTCATTCTGGCGTAATAATCAAGGACTTTGCTGATGTAACATGGCTGCAGCAGGCCTAGTGATATTATGCTGCGCCTGAAAATAGTCCCCTGCCATTGAAAGTTACTAAGGTGACTATTTTCGGGCTCTGCGGAATATCATTGCGCCTGCTGCAGCCATGTTACATCAGCAAAGTCACTGATTATAACGCCAGTTTGAGAGTAAAGTTACTAGCCATATCGGCCTAGAAAATCACAAATTTTGATTTTCTGTCGGCCTTAGTACACAATGTAACTACAGAAGAGTCAAGTTTTAAACAGGAAAACTATAGAAACTCTGGTTATTTTTAACATGATGCTAATGGTGTAATCAGATTCAATAGATTATGCTAAGCTATGCTAAAAGTGGTACCGCCAGACCTGGAGATCAGCTGAATGGATTCCAAAAAGGTAAAAATCAAATGTTTAACTTTAGGGGAGCTGGAAAATGAGCATATTTTCAAAAAAAGTGGAGTGATCCTTGAAATGTCCTAATATAACTAAAGCCTAGTCCTGGATTAATCTAAACCCTGTCTGGGAAACCGCCCCTCAATGTTTTAACACAGACACGTCAATAAAACTTGAATCCACTCCATAACATCCTTCATAAAGCAGAATATAGATTGGACAGAGTTCTGTGTAGCCACATAAAAAATCTGGTTTTTATAGTTTATCAGCACAGAGCCATGCAGTCCAGGATGGTTTGATATTACTGCAATATTCTGTGGAATCGCACCAGTATAACCTATCCTACTAAACTCATTTTGCAGTGACAACAGTACAGTAATTTGGTGCAGCACGATTGTTTACATTTGAAAAATTTACATTTGGTGTTGTGAAGTCTTTTGCTGCAGTGAGCTGCTGTTAGCTGTGTTTTTATCTTCAGCAGCCCATTAAAGTGCTGTGAACCATTCTACCAGTGACACAATAATGTTAGACAGCTTAGTTTTCAAAGATATTGCAATCTTCATCTGCCTCAGCTCAATTCACAATTCTGCTCTGGTTACACATTGTACCAGTCTAGCGAAACGCATCGTTATAGTCTTCAATAACCAGCTTTAGAACATACAGTACTGTTATATATGGGCATTCAGTCAAATAAGGGACAGCTCTCTGCTGAACGCTACTGGATTTAATGCTTAAGAATTTTGAAAGTCGGGTATTTTGGAGTACTACTCCTTTTTTCCCTGCCATGTGCAGGTGTCCTTTTTAGGACAATAGACAAATGCATTGCTACACCTTTCTGGTGGAATGAAGAGGTGAGTTTGTTCGTTTCTGGTCTAATTTTTCTGACCCGATTGCTGGTGCAAAACAGCAGATGGAGTTGGCAGTGCCGATGAATGGCAGATGTTTCGGTCAGCAGACATCTACATTCCACCCATCCATATCCGAAGATACTACAGAGTAATGTCCTCATCAGTGTTGTTTTTCTGTACTGATTTGCGGTAATGACTTCTCAGGGCACCGTAAGGAGCACATCAGAGAGAGGTGGGGCTTTATGGCTTTATCCATAAGAAATGGCAAACGAAGAGACCGGATTTGGAATCTATTACCTGGGGTAGTGCAAGCTGTCGCTGTTGTGTGGGGAAGTATACAGGGATCTAAAGATTTAAACAAGCCTGAGCAAGTATGGAATTTATGAAATAAACATTAAAGAGGGAGAACTTGGTGTGAATAATGTATGATGATGCATGTAAGTTATGCTTTTGATGTGAACAATTAAAGCCTCACCTGCTAACCTGATTAATAACTCTGAGCCTCTGGGTGTTTTCATTTTTAAATAGTGCACAGATGTGTGGCTGTGAGAATTAGGCTTCTGTTAGAGTTAAAGGAGTGTTTCACCCAAAATTCTCTTATAATTTATTTACCCTCATGCCATCCCAGATATGTATGACATATTTTCTGGTAACGCTTTAGATTACAGCCCGGAAAGTACTGCGTAAGTACAGCGAATTTACAGCGTATGTTTCTGTAATTATAGTATACTTATGAAGTAGGTATGTGTAATTATAAGGGAACAATTTATAATATTTGGGGAATAAAGGGGTAACAACCAGGATATATGCAGTGAAGTACTGCGTAAGTACAGCAAATTTACAGCGTATGTTTCTGTAATTATAGTGTACTTATGAAGTAGGTATGTGTAATTATAAGGGAATAATTTATAATATTTATGGAATAAAGGAGTAACAACCAGGATATATGTAGTAAAGTACTGCGTAAGTACAGCGAATTTACAGCGTATGTTTCTGTAATTATAGTATACTTATGAAGTAGGTATGTGTAATTATAAGGGAATAATTTATAATATTTATGGAATAAAGGAGTAACAACCAGGATATATGCAGTAAAGTACTGCGTAAGTACAGCAAATTTACAGCGTATGTTTCTGTAATTATAGTGTACTTATGAAGTAGGTATGTGTAATTATAAGGGAATAATTTATAATATTTATGGAATAAAGGAGTAACAACCAGGATATATGCAGTAAAGTACTGCGTAAGTACAGCGAATTTACAGCTTACATTTCTGTAATTATAGTATACTTATAAAGTACATATGTGTAATTTTAAGGGAACAAGTTATAATATTTGGGGAACAAAGGGGTACCAACCAGTAAAAATACAAATAATATATGCAGTAAGTATGTTATAAGTAAGGGCTAATTATTTTAATATTACATGGCATTATGTAATATTACATATTATGTTAAAGACGTGGGAAATTGCAAATTATTTATACAGTAAGTAACCTCTGGCTAACGATTCAAATATTAGGCCTACGTGATATGGCGTAAGCTACTTGCAAAACAATTTTATGTTTGAGAGTAATTTAGCGAGAAAACACATTCACTGAATTGGCTCGATCACACTCCTCTCCACATATAGCTGGTGCGTGGTGATCACACTGGCGTCATCTGCTTTCACATGGATTCCACAAACTGCGCTGATTCAGAAGAGACCTCTGAGATGGTTGTAACGTACGCTGGGTCTTCATTCAATCATAGTCATACACCACATATTTTAACCACGGGGTACCATATTTTATCATTTCATGATGCATGATGATGGAGATTAGTGAACAAGAAAACTTGAAATTCAGTTAAAGTGTTTATGCTATTTATTAGTACGATACAATTTATTTAGAATTTTCAATAAAGGTTACTTACCTTAAGAAAAAGAGTACAGGATTTTTTTTTGGTCATCAAGCAAAATTTAAAATAGGCAAGGCAACTATGGTGAAAACAAAGCAAGCAAAACTAGAACTTTTTTCTGTAGTTACTCTGTAAATATACCATTGCTTTCTGTTGTTACAGTCTAAGTCAAACTTGTTACCCCCTTTGTTTCACGTAGTTACTGAGTAAATACAACATAGGTAGGCTGTAAATTAAAGTGGCACTTGTTACGCCTTTGTTTCCTGTAGTTACAGAGTAAGTAAGACGTCTGCGGGCTGTAAATTAAAGTGGCACTTGTTACCCCTTTGTTTCCTGTAGTTACAGAGTAAGTAAGACATCTGCGGGCTGTAAATTAAAGTGGCACTTGTTACGCGTTTGTTTCACGTAGTTACAGAGTAAGTACAGCATCTGCGGGCTGTAAATTAAAGTGGCACTTGTTACACCTTTGTTTCCTGTAGTTACAGAGTAAGTAAGACATATGCGGGCTGTAAATTAAAGTGGCACTTGTTACGCCTTTGTTTCCTGTAGTTACAGAGTAAGTAAGACATCTGCGGGCTGTAAATTAAAGTGGCACTTGTTACACCTTTGTTTCAGGTAGTTACAGAGTAAGTAAGACATCTGCGGGCTGTAAATTAAAGTGGCACTTGTTACCCCTTTGTTTCACGTAGTTACAGAGTAAATACAACATCTGCGGGCTGTAAATTAAAGTGGCACTTGTTACGCCTTTGTTTCAGGTAGTTACAGAGTAAGTAAGACATCTGCGGGCTGTAAATTAAAGTGGCACTTGTTACGCCTTTGTTTCACGTAGTTACAGAGTAAATACAACATCTGCGGGGCTGTAAATTAAAGTGGCACTTGTTACGCCTTTGTTTCAGGTAGTTACAGAGTAAGTAAGACATCTGCGGGCTGTAAATTAAAGTGGCACTTGTTACGCCTTTGTTTCAGGTAGTTACAGAGTAAGTAAGACATCTGCGGGCTGTAAATTAAAGTGACACTTGTTACACCTTTGTTTCCTGTAGTTACAGAGTATGTAAGACATCTGCGTTCTGTAAATTAAAGTGGCACTTGTTACACCTTTGTTTCCTGTAGTTACAGAGTAAGTAAGACATCTGCGGGCTGTAAATTAAAGTGGCACTTGTTACCCCTTTGTTTCACGTAGTTACAGAGTAAGTACGACATCTGCACACAAAATATAATATCCTTATGTCATAAACTTTTATTTGACAAACAAATTCAAAACAGATTGTGAACTTTTCATTTTAAACGATATAGACATGATAATAAACTATAACATCATTTTTTCCCCCCCTTTTTTTTGCTCTTCCTTTTCATTTTGTTTCTCTTCTTTTTCTTCCCTTTCACCGAGGAATCTGATGAAGAGGAGCTGGTGGAATCCCAGGAGTCTTCCTGTTCTGCATTTTAGAGAGAGAGAGAGAGAGAGAGAGAGAGAGAGAGAGAAACTCTTTAGCAAATTATTACTTTAAGTGCATTAGTAGAAAATAGGGGTGTCACGATTCTCCAAATCCTCGATTCGATTACATTTTCGATTCTGATGTCACGATTCAATTCGATTCTCGATTTTTTAATGATTTTTTTAAGACAAAACATTATATGCCTTTATTCTTATTCTTATTATTATTATTATAGTTTCACATTAACATGCACATTGCATGCTTTTCCTCGGGGGTTTGTGGGCTTTACTTTCCATGGGGGTTTGTGGGCTTTACTTTACGCGAGAGAGCGTGTAGAGAGAGAATTCCTTCTTGCACGCAGATAGACTTAATGCGCACGTCTTGGACTCTTATTATCTGAACTAAAACCGGTGCGTCATAAGCAGCTGCGTTTCTCTCTGTCTCACGTGCATGCGCATCTCGCATCTGTCCAAAGTCTAAACATACACTAAAGTAATAATCCTTACGTATTTGTTCAGTTTTATGCGTTTCATGCGAGCTGAGGCAAACTATACCTTTTGTTTAAAATATAACCCGCTGCATCTTGGCGGCTGTCTCGTCCACGTCGTGCAGAGAGCTGCGCTCTGTCCGAAGGCAGATCACTAGGTAGTAATCCTGTTTATGATATGCATTTCAAGGAGTTGTAGCAATACATCCCTCTGTTTAAAATATAAATCGCATTCCGCTGGATGGATGTTTTTAAAGGCACTTCTGAGAGTTTATTTTCCCCCACTTGGCAAGCCGACCGGACGTGACATGGGGGCGTGGCAGCATCGACGATCCATTTTTTTAATTCGAAGTTCGAGGTTGTGACTTAATTTTGTGACACCCTTAGTAGAAAATACATTTCTTTAGCGTGATTTGACAGAACCAGAGTGAAGCTGACTCTCAGTCCATGTTAAAGTGCATATGCAATCACATTTAACTACTGGAGAAAAAGATACAAATTGTGGTTTGATAATTTCAAATTACTTTGTTACCCAAGGGCAATGGTGATGTTGTCAATCAGTCCATCTGCACCAGCGGTAACGAGTTATCCAAAAATATTTTTTATGATATTAGGATCGCGGTTGGTCAGGTTGTTTGAAATAAAGATGCCAATTAACTATTTTAAACAATTACTACTTTTAAAAAATGCGGGCAAGGGAGCAGGTCGGGTACAATATTAATTTTTTATTGTTTTGCGGTTTGAGTAGCGAGCGGGTTAGTTGAAAACGTTGGTCGGGTTGTTTATACATTGACACTGATCTGCACTGAAATGTTTAGGCCATGTAATCACTGTAAATTGATTTTTTTTTTGTTTTGGTGAAGCTTGAGACACTAGCATCTTTCACACAGTAATTCTGGTAAATTACCATGAATTTATCAGAATGAATTTAACAGTAAATACAAAAATGTGCTGTTCAGTGTTCACACATGCAGTGACGTTCCGTCTTTTTACCAGCAAGACATCATTCACTCATCAGTATCAAAATACCAGTAAATTCATTGAGAAAGCGTAAGTTAACTGTGGCGTGGGGCCGGCGAGCTCAGTGTTGTAATTGTAAACAATGGCGGGTTATGACTTAATATCCATGGTCCGTATTTTGTTGTTTTCACATCTGTGGCAAACGCTGACGGTCGCAAAGTTGCTTGTAACCAAACAACAATGCGTTAGGCGGCGTCAAACGGAACCTGCGTTTCCACATTAGGCTTCACAGAGAATGTGCTAAGGACATCGGTAATTTGGCAAATAGATGATAATCTGTTTTAATAAACAACTTTGGTAAAGAAATGCGGATGTTAGCTTCGGGTGTGCTCAACTTTTAAGCAGCATGTGTGTGGAAACGTCAGTGGACAGTGCGGGAGTAAACGTGTCATCATCTTTATAAAAACTTTCTCACTGGCCTGAAGCTGTCAGCGTGGTCTGACATCGTCCGTTCTAAATGCCGGTAATTCTACATTTTTCGTTTCACACATAGCACTTACCGGTAAATTACTGGTCATCCTTTAACCTGTCTTACTGGTAAATTGGGAGCACTGATTTACCGGAAAGGTTCTGTTCACACATGACCTGTTAACTGCAATTTACCAGTAAATTACCAGTATAGACTGTATGTGTGAAAGGGACTATTGATCTATAAATTAATAATCATGTTGTTATAAGTAATTATGATGGAACAATCCTATCACATCATGTCAAATTGGAGATTGTGATATAGCCACAATCTTTGTAGTGCAGCTGAAATTTTTTTAAAGTGCCCCTATTCTGGTTTATTATGTTGTGGTAAATCTACTGCTTACAGAAAAATCTATATTTGAGTTTCAGCTAAGCAATGGCATTGGTTTTAACATTGTTTAAGGGCCGGTCAAAGTACAAATTGTACATTGCATTACATTTATAAACAGCTATAATACACACTACATTAAAGGTTATAAATGAAAAAGGATATTATAAAACAGGCAGTTCTAGTTCTTTATTCTGATTGGTTGGAACACGTTCTGAGCTGTGATAAAATACCCCGGTAACCCCAAGGTTCAGACCACATTACATAGTATCACTTCGCCACTGTTGCTATGTTGATTACTAGGGCTGGGCAAAGAAATCGATTATTCGATTAATCGGGGTTTTTTTACATGGTCGATTCAGAATCGATTCTCAAAGAGCAGAATCGATTTTTTTATGCAAACATTGAATGTAAGATTAACGTTAATCAAATTACTAGTCTTCTTCACTAGATGTCACCCTCTTTTTTGCCTTGCGCAATTTTACCAAGGAGCCTGTCATTCTTTCATTCAGTGCTTAAAATGGTGGTTTTATGTGCTTCATTGTCGTTGATGCCACCTTCAGATAAAAAGTCAGATGTATGGAAGCATTTTAGATTTTGCAAGCCAGAGGACCAGGTTAGTGTTGTGGCTTTTAATTTATTTTTATTAATTACCCACTTGTAAACTTATGTTCACTGTTATTTTAAATTAATATAGTATTTGTATTAAATCTATATTCATTGAGTTGAACCGAGAATCGAGTGTAAAAACTGTCCCGAGAACCGGAATCGAAAATTGAACAGAGAATCGAAATCAAATCGATTTGATAGCTTGTGAATCGAAATAGAATCGATCTGGAACATCTTAATCGATACCCAGCCCTATTGCTTACACCACAGTCTTTAATCATATTTTAACTTTTCAACAATTCCTCAATTAATGGTGATATCCATAGAAATAATACATCAATAAACATTGTTTAGTTATTTCGTCAATTAAAGGAACAGTATGTAAGAAATTTATATCAATTAATCATAACATGGCCCTGATAGGTCACTAAACATTAAGAAATCATTTTCATTTCAAATACTTACATCACTGACAACAGTGGTCTGGCCAGGATATTGTTATTTAAAAAGTGGAGTTGCAGCCCTCAACTGATGTTCATGTTGTCATGTTGTGTATTGGCCACCAGTTGTGAGATTGCAGTACCAGTTTTAGCCACAAGTTTTGTGATTGCAGTACCAGTTTTGACCACAATCCTACATACTGTTTCTTTAAAGAGTAACTAAACCCTAAACCAACTTTTTTTAGTTGATGATCTGTAAGAATGATGGTTTATTAGTCCTGTTCATTGATTTTAGTAAGTTTTTTGACATTTGGGTATAAAGTGTTTCAATACTACAATATATGGTGTAAAAATGTCTGAGTGCTGCCCTCTTCAGGTTGAACGGTGGCTAATGCAGTTGAATTTTCCTATTGGATGTTGGGTCCAAAAAATAACTCGTGACGTAAGCAGGTTCAAGCTCACAACGCCCTTGTTACGATCTCACCACACACTGGATCTGCCCACTTTTCTTGCATTTTTCAAATATTGCCAGTGGGTGGAGTCAGGCTCTGACCAGGGGTTTAGTTACGCTTTAAGAAAAAAATGCTACCCTGAGGAGTATTAACCCAATCCCCTATTATCCACTAGGTGGTGCTTTTTTCACAAGTTAAACACTGAAGCATTCACTCAGTTCAAACTTGTCTCTGTGTAACGTTATGTTTTGAGTATTGCTTTGACCATGGGTTCACACCAGGCACGTTTGAAGCGTCAAAGCGTCTGTCCTGTCTAGTTTGCTACATGAATATTATGCGTTTCCTCGCTTCATTCACTGGTGAAAGCCACGCGTGAAATTCTGGTCATCGAGACCGGTGTTGTGGAAATTCACTTGGAACTTCGCGCCTTCCCTTCCTGCTCACTACTGCGCATGACTGGTCCCGAAATCGCTATTGCGCAGACTCAAGACCCAAGATGTCAGCGCCATATCGGGCAACTGGCGGCTTCACTTTTCACCATTGGAAGAGAGCGAACAGGCGTCGTCCATCTTTTTTACAGTCTATGCTCCACTCACTTCCTATAATCATGTCACTACTAGAGCAAGCTCCTGATTGATTAACACGGCGCGTTTTTCTGCCAAAGTTCAAATTTTTCAATCCACACTTCAACAGTTCCACAATATAGACACAAATGATAATGTATAAATTAGATGATAATTTAATCATATTTTCATTGTGGCTTTGCTCCGTCTGTGTTGATTGTAGGGATGGGCATGAGTACTCGATTGCTCGAGTACTCGAACGTAGCATCGATGATCGATCATGAAAACGATGATCATGTGGGTTTATTTATTTATGTATTATGGATATGGCGGCATTTGGCTAGCTGGTTAGCATTACAAGCGCATCTGATAGTGAAACTGGGTCTGGAGATGCGTGTTTGACGTCGTGTCGAGCTACGCAGACCGGCGTATGACATCAGTTACATTACCATGCGTGATTCAAAAACAAACGGCGCGGCGGCAACCCGCCGATCCCGTGAAGCAACCCGCCGATGCGCGCAATGCACGGCAGCCCGCCGATCCCGTGAAGCCGGCCACACCTCACCTCACATCACTGAGGCACTATGGTTTAAAAGGATGCCGTGATTTTCGGAAATACAGTCAGTCAGATGCAAAATGTACAGCGCCGTTGAAAGTTCAATGGGTTATCATCAAATATCAAGAGATACCAGAGAGCCATACGAGCATCTTGAACAGGTAAGGGATGACACAGCTAATCGCTAAAATGATAGCAAAGACTTAAAGCTGCTTAATGTTATGAAGCTTGTGTTTTGACTGGACATGTTTAAAAGCACGCTGTTTATGACGCACAGCAACAACGGGAGTTAAACTTTCTGTACATAACTTAGTTGAAAACTTAGATGAAGTCTTGAATTTTATGCGGACAGATGCACGTTGTACATTTATGTTGTATAAAGGCTTAATATTATGTAGAGTGCGTCATGTAGAAAGCGCTTCGGTTTGTGTTTATTAACCCTTTCGTTTCACTTCATCACGCAGCTATTCCTGTAAAACCCCATTCACACAGACCTCTGGTCCCAGAAAATACCCGTAAAATTGCCAGACAAGCGTCTGTGTGAACAAAAACTCGTTCCGTTTATCTTCTGGGATCGTTGCCGGAAAGAGGACCTAGTAAGATACGCGGGTAACCCTCTGTGTGAACAAGAATGCTGTAAAGGGCGTGTCGAAGCGAGGACGCGCGCGTCATCATCACAACACAAGTTATGGTTCAGCTCCTTACAACGACAGATAACATGCATATAAACATTCACCACGAGAAATGTTGCAAACTAGATTGAAGCAGTTATCAGGAAATGATAAATGAGACGCATAAACAATGACGCACGTGCTGTAGTGAGGACGCGCGTGTCATGGCAACATGAAGTTGGTTCAACTCTTTAAAATGAGGGATTTACAACATTCACTACGAGAAATGTCAGCAAACTGGACTGAAGCAGATATCAGGTAAGTTAGCTCGTTACTTACTGCGTTGAAACGGAGATCATTCAGCAGCATAAAAGAATATCGCGTCACGTGCTCATTTGAGCTATAATAAACGAAAATACCCGCATGTCATTCCAACGAAATATATTGTCCAGCTCCTCAAAATGCGGGTTTTAAATGCATATAAACAATCACGATGAGAAATGTCTGAAAACTGTATCAAAGCAGAAATCAGGGAGCTTGTCAAATATCCACTCTGAAGCTGAGATCATTCACCAGAATAGAACTGTGCGTTCACGCGCTCCTTTGTAGTCTTATTATAAACAAAAATGCACTCGAGTTGTTTCTGGAGAGAGAAATAATATATAAAATGCAAACTTCAGACGCTGCGTAGAAGAGAGGGCGGGACTTTCAACATGTCACGTGTCTTTCCGGGATCATCAGATGCCGTGTAATCTTGGCAGTGTGAACGAACAAAAACTCTAACTATTCCGCAAAAATCCAGGATGCATTTTACGTGTATTTTACGGAATTTCTGTGTGAAAAGGGCTTAAGTAAGAGGTTTCTGTTAAAAACATTTAATTCATTAATAATCTAGTATGTGTTCATTGTTCTCTCATAGTTTATTCAAAATTAAGTTTTATTTGAGTGTTTTTAATAAAAATATTTTAATTTTCACCATGACGTGTACGCCCCACCCCTTTGATTGCCCCGCCCCCATTTAATCGAGTACTCGTTCTTCAGACCTATGGATTAATCGAAATGAAAAAATGACATAAATGCACATCCCTAGTTGATTGGGAACCGCTTTGTTGCAGACACACTTGATTTTGAGGCACTAATTTGTTTGGTGGAAGGGTAATATGTGTACTAATATAATTACTACTTATTTGCTGCGTTTTATTTTATGAAATCCTGCTATGCATATGATGTAACCATTTTATAAAAGCAAAAGGCCCCGCGAAGACGTGGTGTTACAGTGCATTTTAAAACAGCGAAGGGGGTTTTAGGCACAAAGCAAAGATCGCCTCTTAAGCCTTGTTTATGGTCGCCGCGTCCGCAAGAGCGCGTTGGTGCGCGCGGCAAAAATGACGCGTTGGGTGCGCGAGACCCCATTTCGCGTGGCGCTGCGCACGGCATTTTTTGTAACTTTCCGCGCGGCTCCGCATCCGAAAATGACCGAACTCAAGGCGATTGTGGCGATTAAAATACAGGTACAGTCATTAAAAGCTGTTGGAAAAGAATTAAAACTATACATAACTTTTTCACCTGCAAATCACAATACAATAAGAGGTCTGCAAAATAACATTATTCATTTGATTTTGTCTTTTGATGTACTGTAAATTTTGACATGTTCTTTAGTTATATGTATATAGTTAGTCAAATTAAAGGCACACCGTGGAACTTTTTGGCCACTAGGGTGTGCTAGACATGTATTTTTCACGCCTAGCGCCCCTTGAGGCCACAAGCGCCGCAGCACTGTCGCAAAGAAAAGGAACTGGCCGACCTTAAAACTAAACTAAAAACTAAACATTTAAAACGCTAAACGATCAACATTTTGAGACAACAGGGAGAAACGTCATGTTACAACTTTCTGATGAGCAACTCGTCGTGGCAGAAGCCATTTCTCAATCTGAAGGTTGCAGCCTCCGGATGTTGTATTTTTAATCTGCATACATCATCAAGACTGTCTTATTTCATAATTTTAACAATTATAAAGTTGACTATTATACTTAGTTAATCATAAATTGTTGCAGTATGCTTATGACTTGCGAATGTAATGCTCAGTTTATCTTGAAGGTATGGCGGAGGATTTTCTGTTTCCGGGTGGATCATCAAGACTATTGGTCCTACTAGCTGTCAATCAGGAGTGTTGTGCAATTGCATTTTTTAAAAAGTGGAGAAAGGCGGTTCTTTTCTAAATTTTAAGAAAATCCTCTGCTATACCTTTAATAAACGAGGCTTGATGACGTATGCAGCCTGCATATTTGACCTCCGGAGGCTGCAGCCTTCCAATTGAGAAACGACCAGAACTATTTCCTTGCTTTTTCGAAACAAATATTATTGCATCATCTCTCTCTCCCTCACCACCAGGATTTTCCGCAATGGCGCTCGTTTTTCCTCTCTTTTGAGTGAAAATTGTCGCTCCAAATCCAATAAACCGATGTGTTTAGGCAAAGACTTTAGGTCTGCCGCTTTGTAATACGTCACGCGAGTGACAGCGGAACGCAGCAAATGAGGAAGAGAGAAGAGAGAAACGCTCAGATCTGATTGGTGAATGAATAGGGTTTGGTTTTACACTGTGAGCAAGTTTGACTGCTGTAGCATCCTGGATTGTAATGTAAATATCATAGACACAGTCAAAGAAAGGTAAATACGTGAACACAGCATCTGAATACAGGGAACTATATGCAAGATAATCGCCGTCATTTATAAAGAACATCGCATTTATGTAAGAATCAAGATCGTGAGTTTATATAAAAATTGCCTTAAAGGGGAATCGAACCCGGGTCACCCGTGTCATAGGTCCGTGACATTAATACGGTGCCACAGAGTCATTTAATAGAAGTTGCACTCTACACTCCTTAAGTAGCCTCCAGCCAAATTCACGTTAAAAATAAATTGTGTGGAGAAGGTGACGTATGCCGTAAAGCAGTCGAATTTTGTAGTTTTTTTGTGCTCTGGTTACTACCAGAAACCCTAAGTTTTGAAATACGAGTAAAAGTGATACAGACCCCGTCAGGCTATTGTAGACATGTCATTCAACCTATTTAAAGTCGATGTACTATGACAAGGGTCTTGAAAATTTATTATGAAGGTTGAAAACTTACATGGTGTCACTTTAAGAAACTTTTGTTAGTTTAAAAAATATATTAGAGTGTTTCTCTTTTTTAATGGTTTCATATTCCAATAATTTTGATGAACAACTTTCACCATCTTTATTAAGTGCAGGTACCATGTTTACTAATTTATTAATCACTTTCAATGTTTGTGGAAGAGGATTGATTCATTCACAAATCCTGTTCACTGGGATCAGCTAGAGTGTAGAGACTAAATAATTAGATAACATGTCTATTTCTCAAGGAAGACGTAGATAACACAGGGCTCCAGACTGCCACCAAATGGTGGCATTTTGTCACCAAAATTTGAGAGTGTGCCACTGAATTTTACATTCAGCCACACATGTGCAACCAGTAAAGGTGACCTTTTTTTGTGATGTGATACTGAATTTGAAAACAGCATATTGTACTTTCTGCATCTATCATTAAAGTATTTATTAGTAATACAGTGGAAATTGGTAGAAATGTGAATGTTTGGTCAGCATGTTGATTTATGGTGTGTGATCCTAAATTGTCTGGTTGTGCCCCTAAAATTTTCAGTTGGGGGCCACTGTTCTCCTAGTAAAAAAAGTTAGTCTGGAGCCCTGTAACAGCTTTTCAACTTCAGTCCTGTTGTAAAATTATGACAATAATTACGTACTCCTCATTAATATGTTTACTCCAAAGCAAACATAGTTTTTCTGACAGAAACCAATAACAATAAAGCATGAAACACAAACCTGAAGAATCTGGCACTGTCGGATCAGTATGGACTTGAGACCTGGCAGTTGGAACAACAGACTTCATCTTTTCAATCCCCTGATTTAAAAAATTGCACTCATCTTTAAGCAAGGAGATCTCGGCTTTTAAAGTAGAAATCTTACCTATTAGAGAAAAATTAGAGAAAATTTAGAGGTTTTATTACTCTTTCAATGTCTTTTCGAAAACCCATAATTTGACTTCTTTCTCATTCTTCATAACATCAAATCATCTCTGGTAATGTAAATTTTCATTCATACACTTAAATTGTTAATATGTCCAAACATAATTGAGCCACTTACATTGCAGCAATGTTCTTGTACGTAGTTTGTCAAAAATACATTTGCCTTACAAATGAATGGCACAATAATAATTGTATATAAATTAAGCTTGCATTGTATCGAATTTCCACTTGTGAAAATAAAAACAGTCCACGTTTAGGTGACACTAAAAAACAGGAGTCGTAATGGTGTAATAACACCAGGTAACAGGTTATATGTGTTAGCTGTTCACAAAGCTCAGGTGTTAAAAGTAGCTAATTACTATCAAAACTTATATAGAGGGAAAGGTTCTTCTCTTACATTGAAGTCCAGTCGAATTTTTCTTCGATAAGGTGGCGGTGCTTGTCTCGCTGCTCCCACATGCGACCTCGGCCTTTTCCTCCACCGCCCTGTATTTGGCTGGTTTTAATATATTTCTTTTGGTGCGTTTCATCTTTGACAAAAACAATCAAATATTGATAAAAGCCAAAAACAAATTAAACAGTTAACGTTAGGTGATCATAAATGTAATCGAAATACCTACTGTCTTAACGTATCCTGTCCTCCTGCTGCGCGCACATGTGTGAAGTTTGCTGGGAATCGATTAAAAAAAGATTCACTGTTTCAGAGTCGCTATGAATCGCGAAGACTCACTAAGCTGGGAATCGCGGTTACGCCCACTGAGTGGTAAAAGACAAAGCGGCAGCATTTGTGTACAATGTGAAATCAGCAAAAAAACACGGGGAAAACGCGTCTAAATTGGAAAAGGCTGTTGTTAGATTGTTGCTAGGTTCACTATCAAGTCCAACAAAATTTAATTTTTGCTGCTAATTTTCAGTTATACTGACATTTTCGCGACCACCGCTAGAACAGACAGCCATTTGTTGAATTTGCCACTCATAGGAGAAGTGAATCAGTAGCAGTAACTTGGCATATGTCAGGGATGTAAAATTTTGGGATAAAAAAATCATATAAAAAGTACATGAAATACATTTAAATGAGTACCCTGATGTGTAATTGCAAAGTTTTGTCAGTGAGTCTTCATTAAATGCAGGGTATTTGATCCAGAAACATTTTATTTATGCTGGTTAAAAGTCTCCTCACACACCCTATTAGCAATCACTATATTAAAGCGTAACTAAACCCTAACCAATTTATTTTAGTTAATGTTCTGTAAGAATGATGCTTTATTAGTGCTGTTCAATGATTTTATTACGTTTTTACATTTGGAAAGTGTTTCAATACTACATATGGGGTAACGTTTGAGTGCTGCCCTCTTCAGGTTGAACGGTGGCTACTGCAGTTGAATTTTTCTATTGGATTGTGGGTCCAAAAAAAATGACTCGTGACGTAAGCAGGTTCAAGATCACCACGCCCTTGTTACGATCTCACCACTCACAGTTCGTCCCCTGTATCCTTGGGATCTGCCCACTTTTCTTGCTTTTTTCAAATTAGTGATGGGCAGTCCGGCTCTTTCCATAGTTTCGGCTCTTTCGGCTCAAGCTCCGGCTCTACATTTTAGTGATGGCATTCCGGCTCTTTTCATAGATTCGGCTCTTCTGGCTCGGCTCCCTTAGAAGAGCCGGCTCTTAAGGTCCCACCCCTGCCCGCGTCTGAGGATTCGGCTCTGCTCGTTCATTACAAAGAATCAGCTCTTAGAACGGCTCGTTCGCGAACGACCCATCACTATTTCAAATATTGCCAGCCCAGTTTGTGGAGTCAGGCGGTTTTTTGCATTGTTTGTTTTGGTAAGGTAGGTAACTTAACGCGATAAGTTTGTATTAAGATGGATTCAGATTCTTCTTTGATAAAACATTGTTTTGTTTATGAAATTTGTGTTCGTTTACGGATTAGTGTAACGATATAACTTAGTTACTACGTCTACACAACCGAAAGTGTGCTTTAACTAATTCTGATGTAAACCAGTTGTTTCTGTTGGTTATTTTGGGAATGTTATTTACTTTGTACTGTAAGTTTTTGTTACTGGTGAATGAGACATGACATGTGGACATCTGATCTGTGCGTGTTAATGTGTTTTGAACAACATAAAAGACTTTGGATGGCGATTTGAGCGGAGGGTGGGGTCGTTATTTCATTGCTAGTCGGCTACCGTTAGCTTTTTCAAAATTAACGTTACATACCCTAAACATCCATTATGATGAGTCTTGTGTTCTACAAAGGTGGGATGATTTAATAGTGTTAGGCAAGACAAACATATGTCAGGAAAAGCAATGTCTGGCCATATGCAGAGGTGTAAAAAGTACTTCAATATGTTACTTAAGTGAAAATACAACTACTAAGTAAGTGTAAATTTTACTTAATTAAAAGTAAAAGTATCTGGCCAGAATCATACTTAAGTAAAAGTAAAAAAGAACCACATTAATTGAGAAGTAATTGTACTTGAGAATTAAAAAGTGAAAGGAAGAATGAAAACAAGAGATTCTTGGTTAAACTTCTAATCTCCTAAAACATGAAGTGAATGAACCACATACAAGGTTTTATCTTGCTTTACAACTGTTTGTATTTAATTGTATTTAATTATCAAACTATACGAGTTGTGAAACCTTGAATTTAACTTAAGCAGAAGCTGATTTAAAAAATTGTGAGTACCTGAATGGTTTTTATATGCAATAGTTCTAGTGTATGTTTTATGTTTGTTCTAAGAATAGACAGATATGACCTCACTGAAATTCCTAAATTACAACAATCCAAAACAACGTTTTGACGCAATGAATACACAAATGCACAGGTACAATGGCGTTCTATGCTTTTGGCATGTGTAATGTAAACCATTAGAATATCACCCTCAGGCTTAACAACGCAAGGACATTAGAATTCTGCCAAAAGTGTGTATGATGTATTAGCAATTAGAATATAAAGCCTTACATTGACATCATAATTCGCGTTAAGATCCAGTGTCTTCCCCACCTTAATTTTTGGCTAGGAGCCGCTACTATTACGCATCGATCTACAGTGAAAGACTCGTTGTCAGTTTGATGATCATAAAGGTCACTGTCAACTTTAGCATTGCCACTAATCTATCTAATCTTGTTGATTTTTGTTACAGGCTTGTGTTTCTTCTGTTTTCGGGTTTTTAGTATCAGGACTGCATTTACTTTTTGTTGTTAACACATTTCCAGGTAAGCCAGTTTCCTTAAAGTTGATTCTAATGTAACATTATCTGATATTGTTTGACGATAATATTATACATATATAACTATTATCTACAACCTAAATTTGTTGTTTCAACATGCAAAAATTATGATTATCAATTTAAGTAAACAAACATGCACAATTTTATTTTGTTGGTCACACTCCCCATCTAAAATGTGATTCATAATGAGATGGCCTAGTGCAATTTTGAAAATGGCCAATTTTAAAGTTATGCAATGATCTACATGAGATTTGATGATTACAATAATAAATGTAGGCATTATTTTTGTCTTCTATAGCCATGGGCAGGTTAATGGCAGAATTGGTCCACAAAATGGAGAAAGGAGGAAGAAAGCTGATTAAGTGGTTGCAGAAAAAAAGGCTACTTGCACCAAAGATGAAGTGCCCTGCTTGTAAGCACCACATGAAAATGGCAAAATCAGGCTCTACAAGACTTGGTTATAGGTGGTAAGTATATAAGTAAATGTGTACATGATTTGCTTAGTTGTGGAATATTGATTTCCCTTTTCATGTATTAGTGCCCACAGTTTAGATAAACAGTGTGCATGCTACATCAGTTTTTCTAATTCTGACACAATGTCATTGTATGGTGACGTATCATGATCTGTCCTTCATAAGGTTACAGATATAGCCAAAATTATTAATTAGATGAGTGTTTAGAAGCAAGGTGTCTATAGTAAAAATATTATGCTGTGGAAGATTTTGATTGGATTGCACAAAACCAAGAAATCAACCCCCAGGATTAAGATCTGTCCATACTGGAATAACCAAACCTGTTCATTCCAAGTAGAGAGAGAAACATACACACACACACACACAAATAATAAATATGTATTTACAACATTGTAGTAACGGTTATGTTTGTATGCAGTATATCAGTGAGTATATTTTTCCTCTAACCCTGGCAATATATAAGCAGCTAGGCTATAAGTAAGCAATAAGGTACGAGAGGCTGTGCTGTATCGTGAATAAGTAACGGCTGAAGGGCGTTGTTAGGCA
Organism: Misgurnus anguillicaudatus; assembly: GCF_027580225.2. Lineage (NCBI taxonomy): Eukaryota > Metazoa > Chordata > Actinopteri > Cypriniformes > Cobitidae > Misgurnus > Misgurnus anguillicaudatus. The sequence goes on from NC_073337.2 coordinate 31,620,377, forward strand.
CGACGCGAAGCACACCTGTTGAATAAAGCACACCTGTTGACCAATCAGAATCAAGGATTGGAACAAGCCGTTTTATAAAAATAATAATAAAACGGTTAGTTCCAATCCTTGATTCTGATTGGTCAATAGGTGTGCTTTATTCGCGATAAAACACGCTTCACCCAACAGTTCTGTTTATCACTGCGCCCTTAGCAACACCCTTAGCAACCACACGTATCGGTTTGTTGTTTTTATTTGAGCTTTCATGCATATTACACATTGGAACTTTGTTGTTAACAGTCAGGGACTATTTTTTCTAGTGGAAGGAATGCTTTTTATTGATTTAACTTCATGAAAGTTGCACTAATATTTTTTTAACTTTAACATTGTGTGGTAACCGTTTAATAAAAGCAATAAGGTACTTGAGCCAAGTGCTGTATCGTGAATACGTAACGGCTGAAGGGTGTTTCGCGTTGTGCCTGCAACCCCTTCGGCCGTTACTTATTTCACGATACAGCACAGCCTCTTGTACCTTATTGCTTACAGACATATTATTTATGCATGCGTGTCAGACAGAACAGTGTTAGGAACAGAGAGTTGGAAATTTTGTATCTGTCAGTGGAAACTTAGTTCCTTAGTGCACAGGCAAATATTGCTCAGATTTGTCATATGTGTCTAAACATTGTGTGGCACTGTCTGTATAGATCATGATTTTGGACTTATTTAAATATTATTTTTAATTTAAATTGTGGATTTTCACCACCATAGAGTTGATTTTTCATGAATACATACCTTATTGTCGAAAGAGATGCAGCTCATACAAGGATAGCTTATTTGTGTAATATGATATAAACATAAAACAATATAAACTCTTTGAATCCTTGTTAAGGTTTATCTAAGTTTTATGCAATATCAAATGGTATGTTTTTATTATTAATATTATTTTCACATTTTTGTTTAATGATTTCCACAGGAGGTGTCGAAGAAGCTGCCACGGGGACATTTCAAGAACCATAAAGAAGGGTTCAGTTTTTGAAGGTTCACACATGGATCTGTCAACCTGGCTCAAGATTATGCACAAGTAAGCTTTTTATTTTTATGAATGGACTTCAATGCATTTTTAGCATTTTTATGTGAAACAATAGTTATATTTTTACCTTTAGAGAATTGTATACTTTAGCTCAATTTGTCTCACAACCCTCTGACACAGCACATTCATTAAATATTATTTTTAATTCAACAATCACTAGATACATTATATGTGTATGGATTAACAGTATTCATTTTGAATTGTCAGTTTTGCTCAAGGTCTCAGAAAAAGACATGTGGACATGATTGAGGAAGGGGTTATTGGAAGCAGTGCATCAATCACTAAAGTGTATGATACACTTCGCCACTGCTGCGTTACTGCCATTCAACGACTTAAGAAGAGAAAAAAGATGAGAATTGGTGGTAGACACTCTTTTGTTGTCATTGATGAAAGTAAATTCTGCCACAAAAGAAAGGTACAACACTGAATGTCAGATGATGTTGACAAGCGGGATAAAAATATTTAAAAATAATTTTCTTCCATTAATTAATAATAACATGGCTGTTTCATTTTTATTTGACTATTTGTAGTACAACCGTGGACGATTTGGGAGAGCCTGGAGACGACAACGTACATGGGTCTTTGGATTGCTGGAGGTGAGGGCTGCACGTCGAAGACCAGTTTTGAAGTTGGTCAAAAGCCGTTCCAGAAGGCATCTGCTACCCATTATACAAAAGTATGTAAGAACTGGGAGTCAAATTCTCAGTGATAGCTGGAGAGCATACAATACCTTGCAACAGCAGGGTTACATTCACTATCAGGTGAATCACAGACGCTTCTTCGTCCATCCACAATCGGGCGCACACACACAGCACATGGAGCGTGCATGGCGCTCATATAAAGAAAATATATATCGCTACAGGGGAAACCTCACTGAACATTCATTACAAAAAAATCTTTGTCTCATTGAGTGGAACTATTGGCTTGGGAAGAATCACAGACATGGACCCATTGGCCGCATACTTCATGACATTAAAAAGGTTTATAAATTTAAATGAGACAAAACAAGACCGGTCATGACCAGAAGACAGTTGTTCGTCCTTGTGTGATGTTTTTGTAGGGTGGCCTTTCGTTTGGACTTTAAGCCACTTCATTTAATCTTGAATTCTGCATGGACAAAAGAGCAGGATTTTATATAAAGTGCTGTTGTCGCTTGAGCTGCTGCAGAAGGTGAACTTCTGCGTTAAGAATTAAAAATTTGATTTTATTTACTTTTCGCATTCATTATTTGTTTATTTATGTATTTCTTTTATTATAGAAGTCCAGAAATGTTATGCAAGGTTCATCTCAGTTGTCAGTTTTTTAAACATACATCACAATGTCTTGAATAAATACAAATATTGTGAGCAAACACATTTTTGCAAAATTTGAATATTGTTCATTTATTTCAGTAATTCAATTTAAAAGGTGAAACTTATATATAGACTCATTACCTGCAAAGTGAGATATTTCTAGGAATGGAAAAATTGTATTGTAGTTGCGAGTACACCTGAGTATTATGCAATTATTCTTGCCTCAGTAAGTACCGCAAAGTGTCCTCCTTTTTGGTGTTATGGTAATGGCCACCCTGTGTTCTCGGTTGTAATCATTATACATGTACTGTACAAAACTTTACTCACCCCAGTTAAAATGTTTGGTTAGTGTTATTTCTTGTACTAATTTTTTATAACGTTGTTTTTTACTTAAAATGCCAAATTACAGTAAAGTTGTGTAAAAACCAGAAATTATGAGTGTAATTTCATACACCATACAAACCTTTAACATGACATTTGAATCCTGGCATTTGAATTGTGATGTCTACACTTGTTGTTTATAAGTATGTGAATATTGCATTCATATACAAAATGAGTAAAGTACAGTGTTACACTAGTAAATTTATAGAAATAATAAACAGGCACAAGGCATGTTAATATAAGTTGCTTTGGTCTGTTTTATAGATTTTAGTCAAAGTGCAGTTACTTTTGAATACTTAAGGTCAAATAATAAACTCAGATTTAACTGGATGTTAACACTTTCTGCTTTAACCTAGAGACAGTTTCTTCAATTGAAACTGTATTATTCCAATACATTACAATTATTTAATTTTTTGGTTTAAAACCTTTTAAACATAGTTTAAAGGTATTTAAACATTTAGGTAAAATCGTTGCCCCCTGCTGGACATTATTTGATTACATGATTAGTAGTTGGAACGAGATCATGGAAACGCCAAAAAATATAATTGCGTTGCTGCGTGAGTCACAGATTCGAGGGGTAGGTCTGCATATTTTGCGCGAAACAGTCTGGGAAAACAATGATGAGGGAAGCGATATTACGCATTTTCTCAAAGTGAGGATTCCAGGAGACCGTGGTGAGTCCGTGATCCCCGTACTCCGGCCCACAGACATCGAAGCTTTGAAAGCAGGTAAGACGTTTTCTACACAGAGTAACACGTGCGTTGCTTGCGCTTTTCATTTTTTGTGTGCTCTAATTTAACTGGATGCAAAAAAAAATGTTTTTATAAAATGTACTTTGAAATAATACATTTTTAAAAGTGAGATAGACAAGTTGTGGCATGTCATTGCAGCAGAAACAGTTCGTGAGGCCATTCCGGTTGACGACAATCGGTGAGTAAAATTTTGTTAGCCTTAGCATTTCTATATCGAATGTTGTTAAGAGGTTACATTAGCAACAGCAGATAATACAGTAGTGTTTATGATATTATATTTTTTGTTGTACCACATTATTTTAATTACTAATTAGCCGTTGTATGTTGTCTACGTTACATGCAATTAACGTTACCTAAATTAGGTTGAGTTATCATGATTCATGACAGCAACTGTAAAGTTGCTTACTCCAGTAAGATAAGGCCAACTGGTTAGTGATTAACTTAACAGTTTCAGTCTTTTCAGTAGATTTACGATGGGGGACAGTGCACAAGACAATCCAGAATACTCCACAGAAGGTAAACAAGATGCTAATTTACATGTATTTCCAAGAACAGTACGCAATGCCACTACTTATTGTTATTATTATTATTATTATTGTTGTTAGCTGTGTCTGAAACGGCTCCCTATCCACTATATAATGCACTATATCGGGTGTCGGCCATTTTGTAGTGGTGTCCGAAACCCCAGTGAACAACTTTATTCCCCACATTCATTCACTACTTTTTACCCACAATGTACTCTCATTCGATGTACTTTCGTTCACTCATATTTCCCATGATGCAACGGGAGACGAACGCCTAACTTGAATCAGCTGAAGGATACTGACAGTAAACACCAAACATTTAGGTTTATGGACCATTTCAAAAGATGTAAACAAGCACTTCCTGTTTCAGTTTTTTAACACTAGATAAACATTGGATAAAATAAACCAACGGAACATATAAACCTGAATTAACTGAAGTTAAACAAACATCTTAAAGGTAATGATATGTGAAATAAAAAATAACTGTCACAAACTGTAACAGGAAGTGTTTCTGGACCAGTGTTGTTTACATCATTTGAAATGGTCTATACACTTGTTACTTCTTTTTGTCAGTTATTTTCTAAATTGAAAATAAACAGATGTAAAATAATTGCGTTATCTTTTATTTAAAATCTGATACACATTTTTATTAAACAAATATTTTAAATAAACAGCAGTAAATAAATATTATAAGCAGTTGTTTTGCTCTCTTTATTATAAACTAATAGAATAAACATGACAAATGTGAATAACAGTAAGAAAGTAAACTTTACCATTTCACGGCGCAATCAATAAAGCCACATGAATCTCTGTGACAGTTCTCTGACACATGATATTTACGTCAGTGTCCGAAATTGCTCACTCATTTTCATTTGCTTCTTCCCCATATAGTGGACTCAATTGTTATTCCCCATATAGGGAATAGTGAATGATTGAACAAGGGAACGGTTTCAGACACAGCTGTTGTTTTTCGTGTGTGTGTGTGTGTGTGTGTGTGTGTGTGTGTGTGTGTGTGTGTGTGTGTGTGTGTGAGCGCGTGCGTGCGTGCGTGTACACTATGTAAGTCAGCTTTGGTAAACATTTGCTGCCAATATCTAATTGTGGTCAAAAGTTTTAAAAAAACATTTTCCAAGTGACAAAAAACAGATTAAGATGGAGGCTAGTCAAAGCTGGTCATTAACAGGAGCTGTTATAACCAGTTGATTCCTCCTCCCCCCAGCAGTTGCATCTGATGAGGGAAGTACTCTTGCTCCTACTGGCTCTGTTCTCTTAAAAAAACTGATGGAAGAGAAGAGTGTGTTGATGGACCAGAGAGATCAGTTGAGAACAGAGCTGAATCAGTTGATGGATTCTGCTGCTGCTGCATCTGCCCCTGCTCCATCAACTGCACATGCCCCTACTCACAGCTACAGTAAGTTAGATTGTTGTTTTTAAACATGATGTGCTTTAAAAATATTTATATTTCAAGTTTCCCCATACATGCTTTTGTATTGGTAGTTGATTTTTTTAAAAAATACATGTAAAGAATTAGTTTAAAAGAGGTTAAAGCAGAGTACATTTATTTTCTTTTAGAGAAACCAACAAAGAAAAGGATTAGCTCCTCATCATCTTCGTTGTCCACTTCCTCCTCTTCCACATCTTCTTCAACATCTTCTTCTGAGGCAGAAAAGAAGAAGAAGAAGAAGAAGAAGAAGAAGAAGACAAAAAAACCCAACGAAAGAACATTTGGGAGAAGGAGTAAGTTGAAATTATAAAATGCTACTTAGCTAACACCCTGTCAACTTCTTCACCTGCATTCTGCAAATTTTGGACATGATTTCAATGTTTCATTTTTTGTCACTGAAAAATTGTCAAACATTAATAATTTCTCACTGTGTATTTTTCAGCAACCCCCTAATAAGCGGTTTGGAAAATAGATGTATTGTGTTAGGGTTTCCACATTTATGCTATACTCGGGGTACCACAATTTTTTAAAGGGTTAGTTCACTTTGCTGATAATTTACTCATCCCGATGTCATCCAAGATGTACATGTCTTTCTTTCTCAGTAAGAAATTAAGGACATTTTTGAGGAACACAATCCAGGATTTTTATTCCTTTAATGAACTTCAATGGCAACCAAATATTCCAATGTTCAAAGAAGGTTCAAATGCCTGTCTCAATGCAGCTTCAAAGTCTCTACATGATCCCAGTCGAGAAATAAGGGTCTTATCCAGTGAAACAATAGGTTATTTTCACCCAAAAATTCAATTATATACTTTTTAACCACAAATGCCCATGGTGTACCATCTCTGAGATGCGCCATGCACGCGTCATCATGTTGGAAAGGTCACGCGTCACGTCATCTGTCTTAAGTTATTTGTCTATCTAAGTTATTGTGTACTGTGGTGTTGTGAAGTATTGAGCCCCCCCCCCCCCCCAGTTATTGCGTCCCACATAAGGACCCTAGTAGTATGTCTGATCTAAATCTGTTATCATGATAACGTGTAGCTAACGTGAGCTGTTTTAGGGTTACATGGTAGCTTTATGTATATTATAATGCTATATCCCGCTGCTATGAAGGCCTACAGTTAAATCCTGATGCTGTGTGCAAGATTATGTAAAACTAAAAGAAAAATCAGTTTGTTGCCATCAAGTAATACATTATTTTATAGTGCTTTTCATAGTAGGTTTGCCTGCATCAATAGCAGATGAGAAAGTCCGCAAAATTTAAAAATACTACTGATATTGTGTCATGAAATGTAGTTTAAGGAGTTTTTCAGTCGAGAATGTAGTTGTCTGAAGCGCAAATCTGTGGTTTATTTATAAAAATACCACCTTACCTAGGGTAGTCCTCCTGATGTTTGCCGCTGGTACTGAATCATTTACCTTTTAAGCTACTTATACTGTTATACTTTTAAATTCACAATATATAACTTCAGTTATATACTATTATATGAAACATATAAGTTAAAATACATTAATGACTCGTTATAAAGTAGGTCAAATGACATATTTGATTATGTGATTTGTCTGATTTGTAAACGGGCACTAAAGCGATTACCCTTTAAACGTGCTTTGAACCAGTTGGATTGCTTGGGTCCTTTGTTTTTTTTTTTTTTTGAAAATGACACATCGCTTCGCTGGATATGACCCTTATTTCTCGACTGTGATCGTGTAGAGAGTTAGGGGCCAGTCACACCAAAAGCGCTTTAAACGCTTGCAAACGCAAGGCGCAACGCACTGCCTTTTTTTAAAAAGAGCAGTGCGACGCGGCTTTTCATATTGCTAAGCAACCATCGAGTCAGCTGTCTTGTCAATCAAATATTGAAGCGTGAACGCTCTTTAGCTGTTATCTGTCATATTAGCAGAAACTTTAAAAAGAGGACGCTTGCTCTGACCTTGTTTGAGGGTGAGAGGTGCACAAACACGCAGGAGAGAGTGAGCGAGTGGAGTCCGGTTCTTCAAAGCAACTGTAAACTTCCCTCACCACAACGTAAGGCCCGCCTCTCCCCTGATTCGATTGGACAATGGAAGACGCGAATGACGTCAGGCGCTTCTCCGCTCTCAGCGCTCCTTCAAAAACGCGTGTGTGGCAGGCGGCAAAAAACCGCAAGGCGCTCGGCGCGCATAAACAGCGCGCAAACGTGCCCTGCCCATAGAATATCATTCAAAAAAGGCGCCTGCAACTGCCATAAACGCTTTTGGTGTGACTGCAGCCTTAGAGTGTTTTCCTCAAAAACCTTAATTTCTTTTTGAATTAAGAAAGTAATACATGGATATCTTTGGACATCGGGATGAGTAAATAATCAGCAATTTATTTTTTTTAAGCGAACTAATTCTTTAAAAGCATAAAATCTGTATATATATTTCACTTGCATACACTGCACAAACATCCTCTTACCTTTACTACTTTTTCTCAATTTGAAATATCAACTTCAAATTAATATAACTTCAGGCTCTAAATAGGTGAAAGTGAAAACAAATTCTTTGTGCCGTACTGCTTAAATTTATCCAGCAGTAGGTCTCTGAATTAGAGTGTGAAGCTTGCACTGATGGTACAAAGTAGTCTTTAAACTATTTTATTTATCTTTAAACATGTTTAGCAACACCGTGACATCTCAGACGGGCCATTTCTGCTTCCTGCTTGTCATGACTCTTAATGACTGCGTCATTAATGAACATGCACAGAACATCCTCGTTTTTGGAAGCAATACGATCAAGTGTATACATGGCTAATGTTTTCTTAAAGGCGGAGTCCACGATATTTGAAAGCCAATGTTGATATTTGAAATCACCTAAACAAACACGTCCCTACCCCAATAGAATCTGGACCTTCTGTTGATAGACCCGACCCACACATACGCAACCCGGCAAGGATGTCAGTTAGTAGACACGCTCCTTACTGCTGTTTGGCTATAAGTGTGTTTTGGTAGTCGGCCAGTCTTCTTTTTCCAAAGCGTTTTTCAAACATCGTGGACTCCACCTTTAACAAATGGATAGCAAAAGGTGGTCCCACTTTATATTAAAAGTGGCTTTAAGTACTATGTACTACATCGAAAAATAAGTACAATGTACTTATTGTGTTGTTGATGTATTGTAAAACACTTTTGCTGCTAGTGAGATGTGATACGGGTAAGGTTAGGGACAGGTGTGGTGGAAAGTTATAAGGGTAGGTCCTAGAGACTTGGGGGTGGGGGCGTTTTAAACGGGCCAGAGAGAGCTTTCGAAAGACACCAGCCCCGAGTCTCTACTCAAGTGTACTTTTTTCTCTGGACTCTCTGTGATTTCAGATGCTTTGCCGCGTCGGGGTCATTGCCTCGATCGCAACGAGGTAACTTTCGAGATTGTGCGACAAAGTTTGAAAATAACGGGCAAATGTAGGAAAAACGGGGTTGTGTACGTTTGGGGGGGGGGGGGGTCGGTAAGGCCCCCCATGCAAATAATGGGCAAATGTACGAATAACGGCTCCGTGTCATTTGGGGGTTGTTAAGGCCCCCCATGCAAATAATGGGCAAATGTACGAATAACGGCTCCGTGTCATTTGGGGGTTGTTAAGGCCCCCCATGCAATAATGGGCAAATGTACAAATAACGGCTTTGTGTCGTTGGGGGGGGCATGGGGACGCCTCAATACGGCACCACCTGACCCGAAGGTCTGCCCAGAGGCGGCCCATTGGGCATGAAAAATTTTGGAAGGCCGGTGCGCAGCTGACACAAACCCGCATACTTTTCCAATTACCTAACAGGCTCATGTCACGGATTCCCTAGGCATGTAAGGGTCAACTGTGTAATTGCAAATGTAATTACATAATTTAATTAAACATGCTGGTATTTTTAATATATGTACAATGTAAAAACATGTATGTACACTAAGTCCATTGTTTAAAATTATTAATTTCAATGTAAGTACATAAAACTTAAAGCTACTCAATATAAAGTGGGACCCAAAAGGTTTATACCACCACTTACAATCCGAATAAAATTGCGTTCATATTGATGTCATTGGGATTATTAATGGCATTTACATGGTTTTCAATCAAATTGTGGTCTTAACCCAATTACTAAAGGATTATAAAGGTCCATGTATGGATCCACTGAGTCAGTGCAAAAATGCCTAGTAGGAAATAAAACACTAATTGATAACACTGTGATATCAATGTGTATGGACTCCATAATGTTATACAGTTATCAAACAACAACACTGTGCCGAAGAGCTGATAACAGTTGTAATAATGACTGAAAATGTCTCTCTGTCTAGTGACAACCCCGGAGCAGGTTACACACCGGTACCTGCAAATTCTGACAACATTCAGAAAAACAAAGAGCATCCCTGAATCCTTAAAAAAGCACAAGGTTGACAAAACTACCTTGGCCTTAACAAATATCATTGCAGAGGTATGTATCAGTAAATATGTAATCGTAATTGTACTGTTACTGTTACACAGCTTGCTGTCATGTATAACTGCGACCACTTACTACTATTACAATGTTAATATTAGTTACACTTAGTAAAAACTAATGCGGTCTAAACTAAATAATTTTTAATAATTTTAACTATTGTAGTCCTGTAATAAATCCTCCTTAATGAAGGTGTTAATTTTTTTTTTTTTTCAGATCATTTTTGATATATCTTGATTTAAACTGCATAATCATATTCGTAAATTGTAGGCCTACATAGTATTGGTGTTGAATTACAGTGTTATGTTAAAGGCTTCCCTATTGTTTTTGGGGCAGTAGAAATCTCGTTTCAGGTCCTGGGGCCCTTTATGGTGCTTTTCTATTGCATAGTACCCCACGGTTTGGGTCAGCTCACCTCACTCTGGCTTGGTTAGTTTTTCCATCGAGTTTAGTAACACTTGAGTGGGAGAGATTATAGGCGTGTCGTTATATTTGCGCTGCCTACTGCTGTGACATCATACATGTGAGAGTGTCGTTGTACATTCCCATACATTAATTTATTTCTCAGTCCGCCACAAAATTAAAATTTACCACCACAAATAGATGTTTGCACGTAGCATTTATCACTACCTCTGTCTCACATGACAGTCGAGGCACTCCACTGAGCCTCATTTAAGTTGCATTTGCGAACGTACAACTCGAATGTGCCGCCACGAACTGCAAGTCTGGAAAAAAACTGGTATGGGGTTCCTGATTCTCAATCTGTGGATGTTTTTCATCGCTAAAAGGGAGTTTGGAAACTTACAGCAACGCACAGATGACAACATGCTTGCTCAGGACCGCGTAAGCTAGCTAACACATAGGTAAAGCTAATCTTTTACATTATAGCAATGACGCTGGCAGTGACGATTCTCTCAGACAAATCAGTGATCTACAGTGTTTTCGCGTCATGTTTTGGTATCAGCTCAGCTCTCTTGGAACCCCAACCGAGGTGGTACTAAAAAAAGTATTGGGTACTACGTACTGCAACCAGTGGAAAAGCTCCCAAAAGTAAGCTGACCGACCCAAACCGTGGGGTACTATGCAATGGAAAAGCGCCAAATAGGCCCTACTGGTCTCAGGGCCCCCTGTACACACTTCCCCTTCTCAATCTAAGTATTTTGAGTTTAAAAAGCTGTTCCAATATTTAAATGTAAAAATATATTAAGTTAAAGGAATAGTCTACTCATTTTCAATATTAAAATATGTTATTACCTTAATTAAGAAGAGTTGATCCATCCCTCTATCATCTGTGTGCGTGCACGTAAGCGCTGGAGCGCGCTGCTACACTTCGATAACATTTAGCTTAGCCCCATTCATTCAATGGTACCATTTAGAGATAAAGTTAGAAGTGACCAAACACATCTACGTTTTTCCTATTTAAGACATGTAGTTATACGAAAAAGTTTGGTGATACAAAATAAAACGTAGCGCTTTTCTGGGCGGATTTAAAAGAGGAACTATATTGTATGGCGTAATAGCACTTTTGGGAGTACTTCAACTCGCCTGAAATGTCCGCTCCCCTTCTCACTCTCATAATGGGAGAGGGAGAGTTTTACTGCGCCAAGTCGAAGTACTCCCAAAAGTGCTATTACGCCATAACATGTAGTTCCTCTTTTAAATCCGCTTAGAAAAGCGCTACGTTTTATTTTGTACCACCAAACTTGCTCGTATAACTACTCGTCTTAAATAGGAAAACGTTGATGTGTTTGGTCACTTCTGACTTTGTCTCTGGGTGGTGCCATTGAATGAGTGGGGCTGGGCTGGATGCTGTCGAGGTGTCGCGGCGCGCTCCAGCGCTTGCGTGCACGCACGCGGATGGTGGAGGGATGTATCAACTCTTCTTAATTAAGGTAATAACATATTTTAATATTGAAAATGAGTAGACTATTCCTTTAAGTTAATTACATTTTTGCATTTTTAACAAGATATTTTCTTGCAGCGTTTCACATAGTTCATTTTATGATAGAACATGGGTGTCCAATCCTGCTCCTGGAGGGCTACAGTCCTGCAGAGTTTTGCTCCAACCCTAGTAACACACAACTGAAAGTCTTCAGGATTACTTTGAAAATTATGTGTTTTATCATAAATCAGATTAAATGATTGCTTAGTAATGGAGCTAAACCGTGCAGGACAGTGGACCTCAAGGGATTGAGTTGCCCACCCCTGAGGTATATATCTATCTATCTAATTATTTATTTTTGTTTATTTGAAGTTTACATTCCTAACCTGAATACAGAGAAAGCATTTTGTAACACTTAACATATTAAAGTTTAGGGCTGGGTATTGTTAGGAATTTCACAATTCGATTCAATTTCGATTCTTGAGGCTTCGATTCGATTTAATTCAATATTGAATTACTTGCTTCGATATCGATTCAATAATAAGTAAATACACAAGCAATTAAGTACCTGAGTATATTTTTAAATAATGTGTGTAGTATTACTAATGTTTGATCACGTTGATGGTGAAGGCTTGAAAGAAGTGCTGCTGTTTGCCATCTTTGATCTTTCTGTTTTGATAAAGCGCGTCTTGTACAACCCTGAATGCTCTCACTAGAGTGTTGCCACTTGCCGGGGGGGCTGAATCGATTCATAGGATTTGATGAATCGATATTGAATTGAGAAACAAATAATTGCAATGCATTGATGAATCGATATTTTTACCCAGCCCTATTAAAGTTAAATAAAAATGTAATAAAAATAAAAAGCAAAGCTTGATCACAGCTTAATCCATCTGTATTAAACATTTTATTTCAGTCTTTTGACTCATTTCTGCATTATGGTAACATCCGTACCTGTGTGTGTGTGTGTGTGTGTGTGTGTGTGTGTGTGTGTGTGTGTGTGTGTGTGTGTGTCTGCCTGCCTGTCTGTCTGTCTGTCTGTCTGTCTTGCACTCTTGATGCTTTAGAGTTTTACCCATTCATTCATGCTGTGTACTTATCGTGGCTGATTTGTGAATTGTACACTCACAAAAACATTTTTTTCCATATTTTGCCATTCATTTCCTATTATTGTACTAGTGTAACAAGTTTTTTTTTTTTTGACATTCTGCTAAATATCTAAATATTTCTCTATTTGTGTGATTACAGGTGGCAATTGCATCAGATGGAGAGGACTTCACAGTGCCTCCCTATACTGCAGGGACAACCTTGCAGTCATATGCAAAAGATTTGCTGAAATTTCTTTCATCCTGCCCCCAGCTGAAGTCAAAAATTGAAAAAATGAAGGCAGCAAACAAGCTGTTGCCTATAAAAAACAAATTTAGGGGTTAATTATTTTCAAATAATTAAATTGATGTTCTTTTGTTAAATTGTTCATTCATCGTTAGTTGTTTTTACAGTTTCTTGTTATTCTTTTAAAATTGTTAGTATTTAATATGTTACAGTTTGGATAAATATTTTTGTTTTAAATAAACTTGTTTTGGGTTCAATTAAGGTGTTTCTACTATGCTTTTAAATTTGTAATTTAGTTCTTTGTTGATAACTTTGGCTGAAATTAGGTTTATCTACACCAGTACTCTAATATTTAATTTACCCTAAAACTACACAGAACAAGGGGGTAACAAGTGCCACTTTAATTTACAGCCCCGCAGATGTCGTACTTACTCTGTAACTATGTGAAACAAAGGCGTAACAAGTGCCACTTTAATTTACAGCCCGCAGTTGTCTTACTTACTCTGTAACTACGTGAAACAAAGGCGTAACAAGTGCCACTTTAATTTACAGCCCACAGTTGTCTTACTTACTCTGTAACTACCTGAAACAAAGGCGTAACAAGTGCCACTTTAATTTACAGCCCGCAGATGTCGTATTTACTCTGTAACTACCTGAAACAAAGGTGTAACAAGTGCCACTTTAATTTACAGCCCGCAGTTGTCTTACTTACTCTGTAACTACCTAAAACAAAGGCGTAACAAGTGCCACTTTAATTTACAGCCCGCAGATGTCGTATTTACTCTGTAACTACCTGAAACAAAGGCCTAACAAGTGCCACTTTAATTTACAGCCCGCAGTTGTCTTACTTACTCTGTAACTACCTGAAACAAAGGTGTAACAAGTGCCACTTTAATTTACAGCCCGCAGATGCTGTTCTTACTCTGTAACTACCTGAAACAAAGGTGTAACAAGTGCCACTTTAATTTACAGCCCGCAGATGCTGTACTTACTCTGTAACTACAAGAAACAAAGGCCTAACAAGTGCCACTTTAATTTACAGCCCGCAGATGCTGTACTTACTCTGTAACTACGTGAAACAAAGGTGTAACAAGTGCCACTTTAATTTACAGCCCGCAGATGCTGTACTTACTCTGTAACTACGTGAAACAAAGGGGTAACAAGTGCCACTTTAATTTACAGCCCGCAGATGCCGTATTTACTATGTAACTACATGAAACAAGGGGGTAACAAGTTTGACTTAGACTGTAACAACACAAAATATTGTATATTTACACAGTAACTACAGAAAATAGTTCTATTTTTGCTTGCTTTGCTTTCACTATAGTTGCCTTGCCTATTTTTAATTTTGCTTGATGACCCAAAAAATTTCTGTACTCTTTTTCTTAAGGTAAGTAACCTTTGTAATATTAAAAATATAGGAATTTATAACTTCGTCACAATCCCCATTTCCATACTCTACCATCTGCATTACTGATAGTGATCACAGGCTATTGTCACAGCTGTTTATTCAATACAGTGGGGGTTAAAGGTTTGGTCTTCTGATTGGTCAGTTTAAATGTATCATGTTAGGTTTAGTCACACGGTCAAGGGATAGAGAATAAAGGTCTTGGTTTTCATGAGCTCTGGGCTTTTGCTTGCTGCCCTCTGCTTTTCTTCTTTATCTGAGTTCTTGGGTTTAGGCCATTAGGCCAAGATTTCGGTTCTTAATGGTGATTCTCTTTCTTCTAAACTTTCTTTCTCTGTTCTCTATCTTATCAGGTAATATCTCACATACATTGGAAACAGTTAATTGTTTGTATTAAGTACCATTTCATGCATTTATAGTGTAATCAATTCAATTGTTACTTTAAGTCAGTACTGTTACTAAACCTTTTCATTTACAAATCTGTTGTTTAGTTTTGATTTAGTGTTAATACTTAAACGCTACATATTGCAATTCAATATATTTATATTCTAGCAATGCTCTCGCACATATCTTGCTATTATATCTTGCACTTATTTCCGTCATTAGTAGGTTGCAGAAGGGTGATAATTGACCAGAAATAAACAGTTTTATAATATCTTGCTGTTTTAACATTTCTCAGTCATTTCGGCGTTCCTACAGACTGAAACACTGTAGTGAATCCACCCTTACACCTTTATTGAAAATTCTAAATAAATTGTATCGTACTAATAAATAGCATTAGCCTACACTTTAACTGAATTTCAAGTTTTCTTGTTCAGTAATCTCCATCATCATGCATCATGAAATTATAAAATATGGTACCCCGTGGTTAAAAAAATACTAAGCCTAAATATATTTTATTACCTATATTATTTCAAAAATATATGTGATGTATGACTATGATTGAATGAAGACCCAGCGTACGTTACAACCATCTCAGAGGTCTCTTCTGAATCAGCGCAGTTTGTGGAATCCATGTGAAAGCAGATGACGCCAGTGTGATCACCACGCACCAGCTATATGTGGAGAGTGTGATCGAGCCAATTCAGTGAATGTGTTTTCTCGCTAAATTACTCTCAAACATAAAATTGTTTTGCAAGTAGCTTACGCCATATCACGTAGGCCTAATATTTGAATCGTTAGCCAGAGGTTACTTACTGTATAAATAATTTGCAATTTCCCACGTCTTTAACATAATATATTACATAATGCCATGTAATATTAAAATAATTAGCCCTTACTTATAACATACTTACTGCATATATTATTTGTATTTTTTCCTGGTTGTTGCCCCTTTGTTCCCCAAATGTTGTAGATTGTTCCCTTATAATTACACGTACGTACTTCATAAGTAAACTATAATTACAGAAACTTACGCTGTAAATTCGCTGTACTTACGCAGTACTTTACTGCATATATCCTGGTTGTTACTCCTTTATTCCATAAATATTATAAATTGATCCCTTATAATTACATGTATGTACTTCATAAGTAAACTATAATTACAGAAATGTATGCTGTAAATTCGCTGTACTTACGCAGTACTTTACTGCATATATTCTGGTTGTTACTCCTTTATGCCATAAATATTATAAATTGATCCCTTATAATTACATGTATGTACTTCATAAGTAAACTATAATTACAGAAATGTATGCTGTAAATTCGCTGTACTTACGCAGTACTTTACTGCATATATCCTGGTTGTTACCCCTTTATTCCCCAAATATTATAAATTGTTCCCTTATAATTACACATACCTACTTCATAAGTACACTATAATTACAGAAACATACGCTGTAAATTCGCTGTACTTACGCAGTACTTTCCGGGCTGTAATCTAAAGCGTTACCTTATTTTTAAAGGGATAGTTCACCCTTAAAATTATAATTTTCTCATAAATCACTTACCCCTGTGTCGTTCTAAACCACCAAGTGCTCTGATTGTCTTCAGAATACATTTTTAGAATTTTTTTATGAAAACCGGGAGGCTTTTGTCTGTCCCGTTGACTTAAGTCAGTCTCACAATACGTTTCCCAGAAAAGAATGAAGGACATCGCCAAAAAGGTCCATTTTCCATTAGTAGTTTAATAATAATATTGTGAAGTGACAAGAACACTTTGTGCACAAAGAAAAAAAAATTGTTCTCCTCCTTAGTTGTTGAAAGTGTATTCAAGACCAGACTACAGCGATGCTGCTGACATCACCTGCAGCTCACGTCACTTGCTGATGTGGTTACCAATGTTTTTTTTAGTTTTTCTACGCTTTTTTTAAAGCATAATGCAAACATTGTAACAATACTTAAACAGCCCAAATAAATGTACAAATTACTTGGCAGCCTATTCTGTCTGTACGCTGGGAACTACGTCAGCAGGTGACGTCAGCAGCAGTCATAGTCTGGTCGTTAACAGGCTTTGAACGACCAAGGAGAAGAACAAACTGTTGAAAAAAATTGTCATTGAAATACTGATGGAACACTGGGCTTTTTGGCGATGTCTTTCATTCTTTTGTGTTAAACGGACTGTAAAACCCACCGAAATCAATGGGACGGACAGAAGCCTCCCAGCCCTCATCAAACATATCCAAAAACGTGTTCTAAAGACAATCTAAGAACTTGCTGGTTCAGAACGACCCAGGGAAAGTGATTTATGATAAAATTGCAATTTTGGGGTGAATTATCCCCTTAAGCAATTACAGCGAGACAACATGTAAAACAAATTAATTAACATTTAAAGAAAAAAAATTTCTCTCACACACACACCACACACACACATTGGCATATGTGGTTTACCGGGACAATTCCATAGACACAATGCATTTTATACTGTACAAACTGTATATTCTATTGCCTTAACTTACCCCAGTCCCTAAGCCCAACCATAACAAAAATCTGTTGGAAGTCTTTAATCTGAAAAAGTACCACTTAGTATTGTGTCCCTGTAAAGCATGTTTATAGCATATTAAACATGTCATTATACACTATTCCCCATAAACCACATATACCAACCCACACGCACACACACACACACACACACACACACACACACACACACACACACACACACACACACACACACACACACACACACACACACACACCTCTCACACTCAAGCCAAGTAATTAAAACAAGTTAAACACATTTAACCAAAACACCACCACTCTTTTTACAGCACAAAACATTCTCCTTTGCAGACTCAAACACAGGCGCTAACACTAACTGCTTTTCTTTTGCTAAATTTGTCTCTTGCACCCACCATCTCGATCGAGCCACCTCTTCATTGTCCCCTCCACAACTGTAAGGGACCTTCTCCGAACTGCATCTTTAAAATAAATAATCCATATTGTCATTGTGAAATCTTTAACATTTAATGAGCATATTAAAAAGAAATGTCTAATTTTTATTAACAAATAATTAACAGATATATTTACCAATCACTACCTCTCTGAGTTAGAGGGTGGCAAATAAAGTCTTTTTCATCCAGTTGAGGTTTTAAGCCAGGGAGTTGTCGGTCGCCCTCTTCAATATATGCCATGTGCAGTCTCGTACATCTGTCCCGCCAATAAGCCCCAACCAGTTAACCTGAAACAGATTTATAGTCTTAATAGTTGGTCATAGTTTCATACAGGACAGGTCATACAGTAGTTGATTGCTTATATCAAAGAGGTGATGCATGCTATTTTTTGTGTGCTAATTTAAGAAAAGTTGTGTGCAATCCATAGAAGTAAACTGTTGTGTGTTTGTTGTAGTCCAAGAAAAGAGATTTAAGTTGAAGAAGATAACTAGCATCATTGTTTACTTACACTGTAAAAAATTTCTGTAACTAGCTGCCAGTAACTTACTGTAGATTTTACATTTATGTTATTTACTGGCAACAGTTTGTTCAAAGTTAAATTAACATGAAACATTTTCAGTCTTTAACTTCTACAGTAAGTTACTGGCAACCAGCTGCATAATTACAGCTAATTTTTTACAGTGTAGGGTTTTGTACATTTGCACATCGTTCACATGTCTTTAACACTTACACATCAAAGGGTGTGTAAATTCGTGAATCTGAAAAATGTGCCCTTCTGAAAAAAACAGCATACCAGCAAGACCAGCATATGTTGTGTTTTGGTGCTGGTTTGCTAGTAAACATCAGCTAAACAGCCTCAAACCAGGATCATCACCAAACCAGCATTAGCACCAGCATCCCATGCTGGTCATACCAGCAAGCCACAGCATATGTTGTGTTTTGGTGCTGTTATGCTGGTGACCACCAGCAAAGACCATCATAATTCCCATGCTGGTTTGATGCTGGATTTTTCAGCAGGGTGCTCTTTAACTTCTTAACTACTTTAGCTCAAATAAGGTTGTGCGTACTGCTCCTTTTTATGAAGATACGAACGTGTGTCTGAATTCTCTGCTTGATTATTAAAAACCTGTTAACCTGCATGTGAACGACGACTGGTTATTTACATCTTTCTAAATGGATTCAGCTTACTAACAACAATATTTAAGCTAACGTGATAGCTGGCTAAACATGCAGGAAAATTCACGGTTTTGAATATGTAGCAAACAATTCCTTTTCATTGTTATCATGCATTTTTAACATATAAAAACTAAATCAGTGACTTACCAGTTATTGATGATGGTGTCTGTGTCGAACGGGAGCTCAGCTTTGTGCTCTGCTTGATTCAAATCATAACAGCAGTCGTGATGTTGCCGTTCAACAGCTAGAGGGCTGATTGCCGCATCACGGAATCGGGCCATGTACTGTATACTGTCCGTCTGAAGCATAAACATTTTTAAATTGCCGCCAAACAGCGTTACAACGGCATGTGTCAGTTCCACTGGTATCGGGCCACATACTGAATTTCTGACATCATACATATCTTGGCAGTATCATATCAAACCATAATCGGTCCAGGCACAATGCAACGTAGTCGGTCCGACTACAGAATGCCAGATTTGGCCCGATTACACTGAGACGCTACTTTAGTAGACCCGGACTTCAGCTGAGTATGCTTACACTCGGGCCAACAGCTATAAATAGTGTTTACTACTGGTATACTATTTCCTCATCTGGGCCAGTTCTGGCGCATACACAAAAAATCTGTCCGGCTTTCAGCCGACACTGGCGGAAAAAAGCCAGAATCGGCCCAGAACTGACTGCTATCTGGGTAGACTAGTCCTAGACTAAAATAAATATAAGAGCTGTCCAAACTGAAAACAACTTACATTAACATACAGGGCAGGACTTACTGGGGTGGGGGCCCCTGGGTTTGAGTACATTTTGGGCCCTACACTCTCAAAATAAAAGGTTCAAAAGCTGTCACTGGGACGTTACCCTTTAAATGGGTCCTAATATTTACATATTTAATATATATGTACACACTTACACAACAAAGGAAATGAAAAATCATGATCAGATAATTGGTGCTCTTTAATAATCAGTTAGTGTTAACACTAGCTGCTAATTTCAACTCTAACAGAAATTATACAACATCCCTAACAAAAATTAACCATGCTTTTACTACAAGTAAAACAGTGTAGTCTAGATTAGTGAGCATACTGTGATTTTTCCCTCTCACCTTTAAACTCACTTGACCCAGAGCGACACACCAGAATCACCTAGCCTGGGTGCCAGACGATCTTAGCCCCACCCACAACATTTTGAGAACGGGAAGATTGGTCTGGGGTTTCTCCGTTGAGGAGCTACTATGCTAGACCCAAAGCTGGTCGAACCAATCAAATTGTCAGGGCGAGCTTTATACGATGATGGACAGATGATCAACAGTAACGTAATGAATCACGTCGCCAAAGAGCACGTGTGTTGAATCTGTTTACAACGAAATGGCTGCTGCTGTAGAATTCAGATGTGTGGATTCAGACATTGAGTCTGTTCCAAAAGATATCAACAGAGCATTGATTTTAAAAGAGGAACAGAGAAACGCGAGCAAGGCATTTGTTGATGTTTTTGTCGTCTGTAAGGTTTTGTTCTGTGTTTACTTGTGTTCTGTGTATTTTTGTATTTTGGACTTTTATTTTGATATCCTGCTCTGTTCAGACTTTTATTTTGAAATGCATCATGTCATGTCACAGTTCACACTTCCTGTCTGTTTTTGTATTTAAGTCACTTCCTGTACACCTGTTCCTGGCTGATTATTACATCGCCACATCCTGTTTGTATCTGCCTGTATTCTGTATCTGTTTAATCTGTTTTATCTGTTACCTGAATCTGCCTGTATTTTTGACCTGTGCCTGTTTTTGGATATCTTGCCTGTTTGCCGCCTGCCCTGTTATATTTTGCCTGTCTTTGGATTACGATTACTGGATTTACCTTTGGATTTGTTTGCTGGCCCTTATTGGGATTTTACAATAAACACCTTTTGCACATGGATTCACGTTTTCATCGCTTTCATTAAAGCAACCCGTTACATCGTCCTTCCTACGGGATTCTCCAAAAGTTGGTCGCAACTGAAATGGGTATCACGGCGATGCAACTCGGCGTGCATCACGAGATGGATATAATTAGTGGTTGTTGCCAGCTTCTTTTCGGAAGCCCGGAATCGTGGCTGCTGAATAAGTGGAGGGACATGCTAGGCTCCAATAATTTCAAGCCAACGTAATGGGTATCGTCGTGGATGAAGTTCACCTAACGTACAAATGGTAAGAGATAGTCTTACTGTATGACTGAAGGGCTCGTTATAGTCGTGCGTAGGTCCTACGGCGTAGCAGCGACGGCGTAGGTTCCGCGTCGGTTTTCATTTATACTTTTGCGTCGTCGTCCGCGTCGACGTGCAAACACACGCGCGACCGCTGGTAGGCAGTATCCACGCGTGTAACCACAGTAGCAGCACAAACGTGAAAGAAGAAGAAGCTTAGCAAGTTAACCCACAAACGAAGAAGAAACAGGAACTTGTTGTGTATAATTTGAGAAGACCAGCAATGATGGAAGTAAATAAACAGTGACTTTTGATGCAGTTTGAGTTAAATCACTCCTCAACTTGGCTCATCTCTGTTTTCACCGTCACAAACGGAAATACCTCTGACGCAGTTTTTTTACCTGACGGGAGGGGTTCTGGTGGACCAATCACAGCGCTTGCGGTCCGCGTAGATCTGACGCGCTGTTACATTTTTTGTGAGGTGCGCGTCAGGCTACGCAGAGCTACGCACAGGCTACGGATAGCCTACGCCGTAGCTACGGCGTAGAACCTACGCACGACTATAAATCGCCCTTTAGTAAATACTTAATGTTGTGATATAAATGAAATGTTGTAAACATAATAGGTGTTGATGTACGTTCGCTAACTCAGACTTAGTATAATCACAATGTTAGTGTCATTGTAGCGAAATAACTAGCATTTCGGTCAGGCTGCAAAAGACGTAATTTTAACATACGTCACACACTCCGTTGCTCTGATTGGTCGTATGTCTATCCAATTGAGTGCAGAGGCATTTTTCGGTTGAGACACGCCTCATAATTATAGCTCAATGAATTTCAATTTTATTTATATAGCGCTTTTCACAATTTGGTAATTGTATCAAAGCAGCTTTACATAATAGATGCAGTGAAAAGCACAGAAAATCGACAGATAGCACAACATAATAAACGATAGCACAAGCAGTTAAATTTGCTACGGCTATAAATCAACATTATAAGCAAACGTATTACTAATGTAACGTATAGAAGTTAAGCCTAAAAAGGCTGCCTCCCCGGGTTGAAAAACCCCCTAGGAGAAAAAAACCCCGGAATTTTAGCCGGGGAAGTAAAAAAAGTCATAGGAGGAAAAAACCCTTGGGAGTTATATATATATATATATATATATATATATATATATACAGTGTTGGGAGTAACGCATTACAAAATATAATATATTACAGTAATATATTAGTTTTTGCTGTAACGCAGTAATATAACGCATTACTCGTAAAATTTTGGTAATATTTTACTCGTTACAGTCTTAGTAACGAGCGCGTTACAACAATGCATTTCAAAATTAGACCGTGTTATTTTAAATTTTTATTTTTGACCAATGTGCGCGACCAGCATCCACACATGAAAAAGCTGTGTAAATGGCTGCGTCCCAAACCGCATACCTCCACACTATACAGTGGGCGAAAAGCACTGCTTCTCGTACTCTTTGCCCACTATATAGTACGGAAGTAGGCGGCTTGAGACGCAGCGTATGTCTATTTCCACGTGCTGTATGCAACAAGTTCTTTAACTTTGTATTTGAAATGCGATTTGGACGCGGTGCGCGTCAAATATAGAGATGTTTCTTAAAGAGCCGAATCTGGGAAGTCCGCGGCTGTATTATAAGCATTGACTAAAGTGGTCGCAATCAGGTCCGGTAGCGCCGCACACGCATAATTTTGCGAATAAGAGCACTAAGTAAGAGCAACAGAAAGTTTCTATCGGTCTCCTGTGCTGCTTGAACATCAGAAGTAAAGAGACTTTTACATGTTGCCAGTAAAATCCATATCACACCAGCAATGACAAGGTAAGCTTTGCTATGATTACAGTCCATATACATAATAGATTGCTAGGCTATTCCTATGCTATCTACAGTTTTATTACAAACAGCAACCTAAACTACAACATAACATTAGTGAAGACTTAAACATGGTTATCTAAATAATACATTTAAACATCACAGTTTAAAGTTTTTACCAGCCTTTGTATGGGAGCCTATATTCATTGTTTGGCAAAAAGCAGTGCTCCTCTGTTTGTCTGTTTTATTAAGCAATGATATGTTAGCCTACATGTAATCCTATTGGACTGAAATGAGCTGTATTCCTTGAGGCCTAATCCTCCAATAGGACTTTTTGATAAGCTGTGTCAACCCAGTGCATGCCAGGTTTGTGCTGTGAATCTGAATTAAAAGTGATTAAAGAATAGAAATGAAAAGAGGTTGCGTGTCTTGCCATGTTATTAGGCTATAGGTTGCATTATAGTGGGCTCTTTTACCAGATCATTTGTCTATGTTTATGATTATGACAGTAATTGTTACTGTATTTTGCCATAAATCTTCACTTTGCCTATTCAAAGCTCGAGGGCCAACACATAACTTCTAGATTTATAAGCAGCAACAAACTACATTTTAACATTTTATAATGCCTAGTCATACTTCTGTTCTTTTGATAAAAGTAACTCAAAAGTAACGCAAAAGTAGTGTAACTCATTACAGTTCAGAGACAGTAATATTGTAATGTAACTAATTACTTTCAAATGACAGTAATTTGTAATATATAATGTATTACACTTTGGAAGTAACTTGCCCAACACTGTATATATATATATATATATATATATATATATATATATATATATATATATATATATATATATATATATATATATATATATATATATATATATATATATATATATATATATATATATATATATATATATATATATATACACATTGAAACGGAAGGAGATTAAGCGGGGATTAAGCGGAGATTAAGCGGAGATTAAGCGGAGATTAAGCTGAGATTAAGCGGAGATTAAGCGGGTTCTGCCGGTGGTCTTTGGTCAGGCATCAGCTGGACATCACGTTGAAGAACAGCTAGTAGATCAGTTGTGTGCCGACGTTCACATGTACCGGAACTGGATCTGTTTGTCTCGTCCTCGGGATCAAGGACGAGACAGGGAGAGAGAAACAAAATCTTATTAGCTTAGGGGCCGTTCACATAGAAAACAAGTGTCACACAGTAATGTGGTTTTAGTCAGCTCGGTTCCGGACAGGCTAAATATTGCTGGTTAAGTGTATTACATATAGTTGATGATTTTAGAAACGGAAAAATAACTCGTTTGACTAAGGCCAGAGGCCCCACTGCCGTCATTAATACTAACGTACAGTGGCAAACGGTTCTGTATGACATACTATTTTAAGGTCATGGGAAAAGACCAAAATTGCAAGCCGGCCCTATTTGGCAGTTAAGACTCAATCGAAAACCAATTCAAAGTTTCAGCATATTACTAAAGAGTATTAATGAGATTTACCATGCTTTGGAGTGTTAACGAAAAAAAGGTTTTAATTTATTCATTAATTTATTTATTTATAAGGTTGTACAAGCTAGCTATTAGGAGATAAGTACCATTATTAAAACAACTATTTGAAAGCCTTGTTAAAGAGAAAAGTTTTAAGTCTAGATTTAAAGTTATCTACTGTCTCTGATTTTCGGACGTCGGTTGGTAAATCATTCCAGAGCTTAGGGGCTAAGTAGGAAAAGGATCTGCCACCTTTAGACACTTTTGATATTTTAGGGATAATTAAGAGGCCAGAATTTTGTGACCGCAATGCACGTGATGGATTGTATTCTGATAATAATTCTCTAAGATATGAGGGTGCTAGGCCATTTAAGGCTTTGTAGGTGATTAGTAATATTTTAAATTGTATACGATATTTAACTGGTAGCCAGTGTAAAGATGCCAGAATTGGGCTTATGCGGTCATACTTCTTAGATCGAGTGAGAACTCTTGCAGAAGCGTTTTGAACTAGCTGAAGCTTGTTGACCTGTTTTGCATGGCATCCTCCGAGTAACGAGTTACAATAGTCTATTCTAGAGGTCATAAAAGCGTGGATAAGCTTCTCTGCATCTGATGCAGACAACATATGGCGTATTTTTGAGATATTTCTAAGGTGGAAGAATGCTGTGCGGCAGACATTGGAGATATGGCTGTCGAAGGATAAACTGCTGTCGAACATCACACCTAAATTCTTAACCGTGGAGGTTGGCACCACAGTGCAGCCATCTATGTGCAACTTGTAATCTGTCATATTATATTTGTAGCGATTCGGTTCGATAACAAGTATCTCTGTCTTATTGGAGTTTAGCATAAGAAAGTTATGTGACATCCAGTCACTTATATCGCTGATGCAGTCTGATAGCTTAGAAAAATTTTGTGTTTCGCTAGGATGCGAGGAGATGTAAAGCTGTGTGTCATCTGCATAGCAGTGAAACTGTATGTTATGATTTCTGATAATATCTCCCAGAGGTAACATATATAACGAGAACAGGATAGGACCTAAAACTGATCCCTGCGGTACGCCGTATTTAACCAGGGAGTGATGTGACTCCTCCTCATTTACATAAACAAAGTGATAGCGATTGGTTAGATACGATCTGAACCAAGCTAGCGCCTGACCACTGATGCCAACATAGTTTTCTAGCCTATTAAGTAAGATTGTGTGATCTATTGTGTCAAAGGCTGCACTAAGGTCTAATAATATAAGGAGTGATATTTCGCCACGATCGGATGTTAGGAGAAGGTCATTTGTAACTTTAAGCAGCGCTGTCTCTGTGCTATGGTGGGGCCTGAATCCTGATTGGAACTTTTCATACGTACTATTATTTGCTAAGAATGTGCGTAGCTGGCTTTCCACTACTTTTTCTAATATTTTGGAAAGAAAAGGGAGATTTGAGATTGGTCTAAAGTTATTTAGATCTCCCTGGTCAAGGTTTGGTTTTTTAATGAGCGGTCTAATAACTGCTAGTTTGAAAGCTGTGGGAACGTAGCCTAATTCTAATGATGAATTAAAGACATTTAGTACTGGGTTAGACACTATAGGGAATACCTCTTTGAGTAATTTTGTGGGAACAGGGTCCAATATACAGGACGGCATCAGACTCAAATTCTGACTAGAATTGAGTATGACAACGTCAGGCTAAGAATCACCACCACACTCATAAAAATGCATACTGTACAGCATGCATCTACATGTAATTAGCATTTTGAAAGACTTATATGTGTTATCATCATGTCAGGTTATTAAGCAAAAAAAAAAAAACTTTCAACAACAGCCAATGGCAATTACAGGAGCTGACTGATTTTTAGACTGGTTAGTGTTGTTACGAATGAAGACATGAGAGAGAAGACATGCCTGTATCTGTTCCTGTGAGTGTTATCTGCCTGCCCTGACCCTGCCTCTGCCTGCCTGTTTATGAGTTTGGATCACCATGTCTCTAATAAAACTGCAATTGGATCCTCTGTCTCAAGACTCCTTGTTACAAGTGTTAATCACAATCTAATATACTTTACAGTAATTATCTAACAACTATTGTTAACATTACCATAGTAGTTTAATGGTATAAGTGTTTTTAATTAATATGCATTTAAGATGACCATAAATTTCCTTTCATTTGCATAGTTGTTATGAAAAAGAAAAGATTTTAGGCTGTTATTTAATAATTATTAGACCATCATGTAATATTAGACACCAAAATCCAAAGTGGATAAGATGATCATTAATTAATTTTTGGGTCTGATATGAACATAATACATTAAAACCTTGAAAGCAAAAATAAAAATATAGCAGTTTACATTTATTTTAATAAATAAAAATAATTCAATAAAAATGTAAATAAAATTATAAAAATGTAAATGTTTCACAAAAGTAATAATGCAAACATGAAGCCATAAGTCTCAAGTAGTTCTGATCCAAATTTCAAGTTAAAATCACAAAAAAATGAGGTGTGTGTCACACTTTTAGTTGTTTTACCAACAACAGCCACTAGGGGTCAACGGTTTGCAGCATACACTTGTCACAAATTATTCAATTACTAATCACTGCATTATTATTACTGCAAAAAGGTTTTGAAATATGAAAACTACATTCTTAGAGCTTTCCAACAATATATAGTTTGTCAACATTTTTGAAGATTTATGATAGGATATAGTTTTATGAATATATAATAATTAATATGCATTCCTATGTGGGGGGAGCATGTAACAAAAACTGTCACTACATTATTTCTATCATCAGATGACCTTGAAATATGAAAACTACATTCTGAGAGCTTTCCAGTGATATATAGTTTGTCATGATTTTTTAGGTTTACAGTAGGGTTTTAGTCTTATAAATATGTAAAAACAAATTAGGCCTACCTGTGGCCCCGTGACATTTTAGAAACTGACTCTCATTACGTCATAATACTCCCAAAATGGTGATGCAATATGAAAACTACACTCTTAGAGCTTTCCAGTGATATATAGTTTGTCATGATTGTTTAGGTTTGGAACAGTGTATTAGTGTTACAAATATATAACAACAACGTGGGCCCACCTGTATACACGTGGCATTTTAGAAAATAGCTCTCACTATGTCATTCCTTTACCAAAATAGTGAAAATAAATGAAATCTACACTCTTAGAGCTTTCAAAAGATATATAGTTTGTCATGATTGGATAAGAATTCACATGCAAAACACTGAAGTAAATGTTGGGGTCCCTCTGCCGGGACAGTGACATTAGGATATAAATGTTTTGAGGCGCACTCTCTTTAAAATTGAATCAATTACTCTCCCTACATAATTTATTTTATAAAACACTGTTGATATATGTATTCTAGACCTTTCCAACAATTTATAGTTTGTTGTGATATACATAAAATTTATATTGAAAATAAGGACGTAAACTTAGGTGTCCCATGAGCGGGACAGCGCCACTTAAGGAGTCAGATGTGCGTTGTTAACTCTACGGCTTTTGTTATATTCTGTTGCTCTGCTCCACTCATTTAATTCTCCACAGGCACTGTTTGGTTACAGTGTCATGTGTGTGCTTGATGATGTCAAAGTACCGCGAGAGTGATTCGAAAGAAGACTTCTCAGTTTGATTTCTCGAATCGCTCTCGCTGTACCTTGATGTCATTCGTCTGTCTGTTGTGGCGCCACATCAACTTGAATACACAAGTCTGTCTGCTTTCTAATCACTTTTGTGTTGCGGTAATTTGATTTCATATGATGATCAGAGTGTGCAGTGCAGCATGAAGTCAAATATATCAAATACTCTATATAGCCGACTGTATATGAGGTTCAACCCAATTAGTGTTTCAGATGTTAATTCATCAATGAAAGTGAAAAGTTTCTAAGAAATTACGCTGTTACGTATCCTTGCCCTTTTTAGTGGGTATACAGAACTCACGTTAGACTACACCACAAAAAAACATGGTTACAAGAGCTTAACCACTTACTGTAGTAATCTTTTTCATTTCACTGAGTGCTTCCTTTTCGCGTTGCTCTTTTTTTGTTATCTGTAAAGCATGTCTCCCATTTCGCGTATTCACTATAGCATCTAACTTATGGGTTTCAACAGCAGTAAACGCAGGGTGTCATATTCATCACCAAGATGACTGAAATATATATTAACAAATTTACTGCACCATTCCTTACAACTTTTAGGTCTAGTTAACCACACTAGACCAACCAATAGGCTGTTAAAGAAAATTTAAATGACGTTCATATTACTGAACAAATCAAACAAACGCAAGCCCGGGGGCCCCCTACTGGGGGGGGGGGGTCCTGGGCTCAGGCCCAATCAAGCCCAATGGTAAGTCCGGCCATGCTGACATATCTTAAAATAAATCAGGGCCCTTTGTTTTGACTTAAAATACACACAGATAATGTCAGGGCCGGAGTGGGACTCATTTTTTAGCCCTGGAGCTTCATGCCACAATTATAATTTTTGCCATAATCGTACAGCCTTACCATAAAACATTTTAATATTATTTAAGTAAACTTATTAAATAACTAAAGGAAACAAATGTCTTTGTGTTTTCCCCTATATTTCTATTTCTAAAAAATGCTGGGTCTTGAGATTACCTGTTGGGCTGATAAAGTTTGGAAACCCCTGATATACAATTACACATGCAAGTTTAATCAAGTAGCCTATGCATTAGAAACAAATGGAAAAAAATCTTATTTTTTTGTACTTAGATCATGTCTATTGCCAAATAACGTAAGCTAAGGTAGGCCTACATTGTGTTAAAAAAAGAAAACATCATGGAACATACTTTTGAAACTTACTTTTTTCCAAAAAAACTGAGTTTTGCATCAAATAGATTTTTGTTCCTCTTGCAATAAACAATGAATAATGACTATTCATAGAGGATTCATTGTTACATCTATGACTTTGATTTAAAAAAAAATAAGATTTGTAAATCTTTTTCCTTTTAGAGGCCGTTCATATCAAGACACGCTCAAGTTTATTTTATATGTAGACGCGCGGCCGGCAAGCAGACTCAAATGTAGACGCATCTGAAACAAAACTCGTGTTCACAAGTAAGCGCTTTGAAAAGCAGAAGAAAGCAGCAAGCTCTGTGTTTTACATGCGTTTTAGATGTTAATGAACCATAATGCAAGAATTCTTCCAATAAGTGGTCAGGACTCGGGACACAATCAACTTAGGCATAATGCGGCGGGGACATCTCACCCAATAAATACGGGAATGGGGCTGCTGTGAGTGCTGGCAGCCTAGGGACACCAACCTTCATCCCGGTGGCATGACAACACCGGCCCTCGTGGCCAAAAAAAACCCCAGACTCGCCCACCGGGAAAGTGGCCAGTTCTCCCTATGGCCAATCAGGGCCTGGGTAATGTTTTTAGTAAGGCATGTTTGTTAAAACTAGTTATATTTCCTAATTAATCTAAAGCCTAGTCATGGCTTAAGACAATCCCTGTACTGAAAAAAACACCCCTATAATAGAGACATTCAGTCTCTACAGTGAAAATGATTGTTTGGTGTTTTGATAGCGATTTGTAAAACCATGATTTTACTACAAAAATGAAGAGAAGCTCAGATCTATGGTTAATATAACAAACCCATGGTTATTTTGTGGTAAACAGTTTTTTTATTTGCGGTAATATCTTGGTTAATTTTCAAAAGGGAGACCGTGATTCTTTAGTAGGGAAGAAAATAATGTTTTCTTCTCCCCTTATATCACAGCAGAATGCCATATCTGTGGAGAAAGAATTGGGGTAGCAAGCAAAACTTGTCAATATTGTCATGCCAAAAACTGGAAACAAGAAAAAAACAACTTTCACCCGAATGGAAAACCAGACAGAAAAAAAACAGCACTGTCAACAGTGTTTATGAAGTTTATGATGCTTCAAATCTATTGGTACATTTATGCATTCACACATAAAGTCATAAAATACTAAATAATCACACATCTTTAGCTTACATGCCCTATATTACTGTGTTGCTTTCACATAATTGACTTTTTTAACATTTCAGCTGATATTCATGTTTTGTTGTGTAAGACGGTCCTGAATTTTCAATGAAGTTAACCTCTGAAGTACAGATGTGTGTCTGTGTAATGTATTTTATACAATGTAAAAGTATTGTTATTGAAATCAACATATTTCAGGCACACATGAATGAAGGAGAGATGCTTAATTATGAGAGAAACAAAGATTTCTGCTTTGCAAAATGATTCAGTTTTTCAAAGCGTTCAAAACACCACCCACACTGACAAAACCTGCTGGTCATAATAGTGTAAAAGCAACAAAATCTGTCCAAACATTTTACACTTTATACAAAATAATAGCAAGATTTTTCTAAAAATATGTGTCACCGGGTGACTATGATAGGGCGGAACCAAAAGTGGCGGAGAAAGGTTCCGCCTGAAGATGGTTTCCGCCTGGGCATGACACCATTTTACTTCCTGGTCTCCCTAGCAACACAGATTATGGGCAAACGAGCAACAGGTGTGACAAATTAAGCTGGGAACTCATGATTGGAGGAGGGAATAGAGACAACACACATAAAAAGGCCCAAAGAAGCCCAAACGAGAGAGTTGTTTCGGGCACAAGCTCCTTTATTGCCTAGGGCAGACCTGATCACACACTCCATCCTTAGAGGAGCCGGAGGGCGCCGTTGATCCACGGAAGCGCTTATAGCGCAAGGAGAGAGTGCGGCAGCCAAGAAAGGCGAAAAGGACGGAGCGGTGGAAGTTAAAGGAGCACTGCACCGGAGTGTGCTTTTTGTTGTACTTTGTGAGCCCTGTGTTGCTGCTGTGCAGACTTGTTGTGCCGACCTACACCGATCCCTTTGGGAAGAAAGAGGTTGAAGGCGACTGAGCGAAGAGATTATTGGGCGATTTCACTGGTGAGTGGGCTGGATACAGAGCCATCGAGCGCATTGGTGCAGGATTAGGCTGACAACGAAGTGAGTAGTAGTTGATGTGTGTTTACAAAATATTCAGAGGAAGAGCTGCTTGGTGTGTATTACAAGTGTGTTGAAGGTCCCTGGCCCCACTGTGGAGGGAAGCGTGGGTGAGCCGTGGATTAACCGGAAACACGGGCAGGGAAATCAGCTGGGAAACCGTCCGCCATTCATCGTCTGGCCCTGCGGGTAAAGGAAGCGTGGGTGGGCCGAAGAGGTAACCAGGAACATACAGGGGCTGTGTTGATTATATTTGTGTACCAACCCTTCTTCTCTGTGGCAAGAACAACGCCCAACCAGCCTCACGAGGGGTTTGAGTCCATGCGGTCAAGTCCGTAATTCAAGTGAAGTGTGTGCAGAGTGCTGTGGGTGAGTTGTGATTATTATTGGCGTTTACACTAAAGCTTGCTGTGTGTGCTGTGCTTGTAGTGACCAAAGCCGCCCTGGCCCCGGACAGATCGTGAGAAGACAAGAACTCGTTGCGGCTTGAGTCCCATGAGAAGAGAAAACTAAACTTGTTATCCCCTGTGTGTTAGCGAGAGCCGCGCCAATCCAGAAAGCAGGCAGTGGCGAAGTCCAGCGGTATATCAGAGTGAGTAGCGGTCAAAGTGCACTGTACGGATCGAGGGTCGTTGTTGTGTGTAGATCTGTCTAGCAGGAAACCTCTGTGTGCGCGGAGCCTCATCGAGAGTTCGCCCCCAGCTCACGACCCCTGTCATTAAAAAGGAGGGGGAGCCAGGGAAGCGTTCGGCTCCGTGTCACCCGACCCATCAGTCCCCACGACACCCAAGAAGCTTAAGTGGACGGGTGAAGGTATACTGTGTATGGACGCTGCTGCGAAAACCCACTGTCTGCAGAAGTGAACGAAAAGCCCAAGTCTTGTGAGTAACTTACCTTTGTGGTGTGTAACCTACCTTTGCTTACAGCAACGTCTTAAGGAAGAACGAACAGTGTCAATAGGGTGAACCACTTACCTTTGCTCCAGTGAATGCCCCGAAGTGAACGAAAAGCCCAAGTCTTGTGAGTAACTTACCTTTGTGGTGTGTAACCTACCTTTGCTTACTGCAACGTCTTAAGGAAGAACGAACAGTGTCAATAGTGTGAACCACTTACCTTTGTTCCAGTGTATACCCCGAAGTGAATGAAACGCCAAGGCTTGTGAGTAACTTACCTCGGTGGTGTGTAATCTACCTCTGCTTACAGCAACCACTGGATGAAGAACGAGCAGCCTCGGTAGTGGGAGTACTCACCTCTGGTCACTGGCTCGCCCCTGTGGAACGTGGAAGACCCCCAAGGGACCAGCGAAGTCCCAGCAGAGAGACCTAAGGTCGAGAGAGAGACAGAAGGAATTAGGCAAGTAGCGACCCAGTACTGAACCAAGCCACTAATTGTGTTCTCCCTGTTCTGCCTCCAGGAAGAAGCGGAGGGGGCCACGGATTGAAGAATAAAACTGGAAAGGAGTCCTAGCCCCGCTCCATGGTCCAAATTGCCCTGGAGGCGAGAAGAAGAAACTTGTTTTAAACTGCCCTTCCCCCTTTTCCCCTGCTTTTAAATATTTAAATAAAGTTATATTTTTAATTATAGTATACTTGTCTGTCTGGTCATTGGGGTGGTCTTGGGAACCTCCTCGAGGTGGAAACTAGAGAGGGGCGTGACCCTTTAGCTATCTCTGGTCCGCTCCGGCCTGTGACAACAGCAAATTAAGTGTCATGCATGTTGAAATTACTATGGAAATAAATATTAACCTATATTTGATCAAATACTAATACATAATGTCTAAATGAGTCCATAGCACAGTATTTGCATTAGTATTAACTTCTCGGTTACGTATGTAACCCTCGTTGCCCTGGCAAGCACCACATTTTCTTCAGAACATGTACCTATCTAGTTGTTGTTTTCTCTTCTTGTTCATCTTTGGGTTCAGTGATTGTGTTATTTCATTAACTACAACACTGCTTCAGTGTGACTTTATTATATACTATGTTGTGTGCACTCATGTAGACACTGAGCAGTAAAATAAACCTGACAGCCGTTGTTGTAGTTTGCTGTTTTTACTGTAGCTGTCAATAGTGTTACCAGTATCTTACTGTAAACAGCTTATAAGGTCTAACAGTGCACCTGAAAGACTGTTGAGATCTTGTTTTAGGGGTTGTTTAAGTAAAGGGATGTGCAGACTGAAGAATTCTTGGTTTGTTCATTTTAAAGCATGCAAGACTTTATTTATTTACTTTAACATCTATACAGTTATTATAACTAATATTGTTTCTTCCTTGTAAAAATGTTATATACCAGTAACTTTGTTATATTCTGTGTATAAATATTTCCACATTAAGACAATCTTGTAATTATTTTACTGTTTATGCCTCTTTTTTACTGTACAACTATCAAAAATTGTTTTGTGTCTGTTTTTCTTAAACAGAGTCAGTAAAAGATTACTTCTTTGATTGGTTCTTCAGCATCATGGCAAGCTGCTCAGATCTTTTGCAGACTCAACAGATTCAGAAGATCATGAATGATAAAAACATATCTGAAGTCTGGATTGGTCTGTTCAGCGACTTATGGGAGTGGTCAGATCAGAGTGACTCTGGATTCAGAAACTGGAGGTCTCGGTACCTGATAATATTGGTGGTTCTGAAGATTGTGCAGAGGTTGTGCAGCTCAGGGTCAGTGAAATGATGTGCCTTGCAGTATCTCTCTGACCTTTGTGTGTCATGAAGGCGAGTAATAAAAGTCAATGTGTGTTTGATGACAGAAGTTTCTTCATGATTAAAATGATCTCAGTTCAGTGTTTGTGGTGTATGTTTGTTTTGATCTGATGTGTAGTTTGTGTTTGTTGTGTGTTCAGATAATCTGATATTGATCCAGATGAATCTGAGCTGGTCTGAAGCTCTGAGATACTGCAGAGAGAATCATGTGGATCTGGTTTCAGTTGATTCAGAGGAGATTCAGTTCATGGTGACTAAAGTGATTCATCAGTCCTCTACTGACGCTGTGTGGATGGGGTTACACTATTACTGCCAAATGAACCTCTGGATCTGGATACGAGGAGAGGCCGTGTGCTATCAGAATTGGGCTTCAGGGAACGAAACAAAACTGATGAACTGCAACACTGAACACAGAGCTGGAGCAGTTCAGTCTGGAGGAGATCATCACACAGCTCCCCTGCAAGTAAGCCTACAATGGCCCTTTATGGGCCCACTTAGGGCTAGTCTAAGGGCCCCGCGCAGGTTTGCTCATTGGCAAAATGTGGCCCTTTAGCGCTGGCCCTGCGCAGGCAGCCCTCACTTAGCCCCCAGGAAGCCCTCATACAGAAAAATCCCCAGAGTTAAATGAACACTGCTGGATGTATATATTGTCCCATCTTACAGAGTGTTAAAAAGTAACAATGAAGCAGAATTAAAAGCTCTGTTATCCTCTTTCTCAACATCTCTGTCTGATATCTAAAATTGCATTTCACATCTTGTAGAGTCATTTTCTTAACTTATGTTAAGATGTTGGCTGTTTCATTTAAAGTCACCATAATTGTGATCAGTGGTTGTTTTAATTGGACTTTGACTCTTGACCATTGGCTTGTTAGTGTTTTCTAACTGCTATATCTAAGTGTGTTTAAAACACATGTTATAGCAAAAAAAGGCAGTTGTAGTTGAATATTGCTGGTTGATACATAAACATTGTCAAACATAATCATTTAATGAACAGATTTATTAATATAGTTTTACCCCCTCATCAGAAGCATCCTTTTCTGTTAATAATGAAATACTACATTGTAAGGTCCAGAACTCTCATAGCAGTTTATCATTCTGAAGGATTTTGATAGTGTGCACATAAACATTAACCACTGCACAACATAGATGCACAGACATCAAGAATCAGAGTATGAATCTCAACAATGGTGACAAAGAAAATGGTAAAAAAGGTCATTATTTATTCATGCCGCAGTGCATTCTGGGAGTTCTGGATGAGATTTGTAATTTGTTGATACCCAGCATGCATTGCAGCATGAAGCTTTTCGTTTTATTGTCACCATCATTGTGATTCATACTCTGATTCTTGGTGTTTGTGTGTCTACATTGAAGAGCAGTTAATTTAAGTGTCAGTGTTTCAAAATTCTTCAGAAGGACAAACTGCTGAGAGAGAGCTTGATCTCATACTGTAATATCACATTGTCAGAGAAAGATCCTTCTGTTAAGTGTGCAAACAATAAATTAATACATAAGTTTTTATATGATGATGTTCAGACTTTATTTACTGAACTGACCACCACCAAATGATCGCATGCTGCTATAACAAACATGTCTTAAACACACAAAGTTATAGCAATCAAGAGACTGAATAGGGCAGGAGTCAAGAGTCAGGTTTAACTGGATCAGACACTGATCACAATGGGGGTGACTTTGAATGAAACAAAATCTGGACCTAAAGTAAGAAAATGACTCTACAAGATGTAAAATGCAATTTTAGGTTTCAGACAGAGATGGTGAGAGAGAGAGGATAACAGCGGTTTCAATTCTGCTTCATTGTTGCTTTTTGGCACTCTGTGGGATGGGACAGTGTGTACATCCAGCGGTGTTCATTTAACTCTGGGGATTTCTCTATGTGAGGGCTTCCTGGGGGCTAAGTGAGGGCTGCCCATGCAGGGCCAGCGCTAAGGGGCCAACGTTTCGCCAGTGAGCAAACCTGTGCGGGGCCCTTAGGCTATGCCCATACAGGCACATCGTAAGCTTACTTGCAGGGTCCTCTTTGCCTCCACTGATCCCAACCAGCCTCCCTCTCCCTTCTCATCATGTATTCGCTGTAAGAGTTGATTTGGGCCCTTATTTATTGTGGTGCACTGTAAAACTCAACTCAAACCATTTAAGTAAACCGGTTGCATTAGTTATAAAACACATAAATTTAAGTACTGTGAACTTGAGTCATGTGCAATTATGCACTTATATTTAATGCATAACTGCATTTGACTCAAAGTTCACAGTACTCAAATGTAGGTGTTTTAAAACTAATGCAACCGGTTTACTTAAATGGTTTGAGTTGAGTTAACTTTTAGGTTTTACAGTGTGTCTGACTGGATTGGAGCTTATAGTGCTTTTATATCATCTTATATTTTGCTTTAAAGAGAGGGGCTTCTAGTTGTGATTAATATTTTTTATCATTGTTGTACCTGATAGGGACTTTACATTGCAAAAAATGACTTTCTTACTTTGTATTTTTGTCTTGTTTTCAGTACAAATATACAAAAATTCTTAAATCAAGATTAATTTTCTTGTAAAATGAGTAAATGAGTAAAATTACATAAGAAAAAAAGTGTAGTTTGAAGTGAATTTGTGCATAAAACAAGCAAAAAAATCTGCCAATAAGGTAAGAAATTCAGTGTTTAAAGTGTTCAAAGATTTTGTTTCCTTATCCCATTATATCCAAAGTATATTATTTTTGGCTTTTCACACAATCATTTTATACACAGAATCAGCATTCAGCAGCGTACTGCAAACAGAGTATGTGTGAAAGCACAACGGGTGCTTGACAAATCCGACCGCATACATACTGCAATAAACAGGTTCCACTTATATTTTTTAAATCCTAGACATGGTTGGACCTGCTGAATGGGTTGAGCACTTTTATATACTGTGTTGAGCAGAGAGGCTGCACAGTTTGACCAGCGGGAAGCAGACGCACATCAGGCTGCTAGACGATGTTGCCATTATAACTCGAAGTATAACTATTTTTAGACCGGCCCTCGAGCCTCAAAACACTACCGAAAAGTCCTGACTCTCCCAATTGCCACTCCGCTACTGATCTCAGTAAACTATCAGTTTATACAGTATATGTGTGGACTTAACCTTGAGAGCTGACATAAAGTTCAGGTAGAAAAACAAAGATTTGTTCAAGAACACAAAGTGCATTTATCTATCTAGTGTGAATATTAAACAATCAACAGTTCAACGTTTCAGTCATAAGAGCTTCATAAACATTTATATTTCACATAAACTCCAGCTAAAGCGCTGTTCATTCTCAATAAGAGCTTTTGTAGACGTATGACAGAAATAAAGTCAAACTTGTTTCTAAGAAGTGTAGATGGTTATGGTTCATGTGGAGTTGTTTAATCCTCCTCTTGTTTTTTCCTACTGCCATGCCGCCAGTGGTGGCTGGTCAATAGGGGGACGGTGGGGTGCGGCCCCCCTAAAATTGACCAGAGAGGAAAGCTACTTCAACATGTTACAAAAAAGTTAAATATATATAATGCAAATTAATACAAAATAAAATTTAGTTGTACTATTTCACTGTTAGTCATTTTATCATTTATTTAAAAAAAAATAAATATCAAAACTGAGTTTGTTGAGTGTGTGTCATGTTTGTGTGTCTGGAGCGCACCCCTAATGAGTGTCTATGTAGGGCAGTAAAAATGGTAAAAACATGTGACCTGAGGCTGAGCTCTAATTGGCTGGTTTCTTATTCGTCCTCCTGCGCCCCAAACCCTCCCACTTATGTCGTAAGTGAATCAATATTGTTTTTTATGTCTTTGACCTCCTGTGATTGGATCATTCTCAGAGTCTCATAACCACATAGCAGATTGCCATGTAACTGCTAGATACATCACTGGTCAGTGAAAGCAAGTGAAATCCTATGAGATAAAAGAAAATATGATTTTATGCTTACAAAATCACCCTTTTCAAGATGTTTAGGTGAAGAATAAAAAAAGGATTGAGGAGCTTGGACCAGATTGAGCAGCAAGAAGTGATCACGAGTGAGCTTACACTGTCTGCTTTTCCAGCACCTACGGCAAACGGAGTTGGCTAATGTTAGCTGGATGATATGTAAGTCATATTTATTGTTTTCCCTGTTTGCTGTTTGAAAGTCTGCGTGATATACTGCGTAAAGTTGAATTTCAAGTTTGTATTGCCCCCCCCCCCCCCCCCCATTTTTTTAGCAGCAGCTGTCACTCCATGCCGCATTGCTTTGGCTTGCTTGTGCTCCAGATCTGGCAAACATCCCAGGAGAAACACATAAATAGGAACCAAAAACATGCTGAAATTTTAAAACTATTTTAAGTCTAATATAAAAGCTGCTCGTTAACTACTGGCTTTCTAATGCAAATCATTTCTATGCAGTTGGTGTTTCTCCTAAAGCACATACCATAAATACAGATGAAGTTAAACTGATAATAATACTGTCCTGGTTAAACTTAAACTAAATGTGAAACCAATGAGAGCAAATATTCAATCTATCCCTGTCATAATCCTGTCTTCAGGTCACAGTTTATCTCGTTCATAGTGACAGCATTTTGTTCTGGTCTTAGTGTATTTTTGCCAAGTCTGTTTTAGTTAAATTTTTGGACCCTCGCAGGTTTTTGTTTCCTGTTTTTTAATAGTAAAGCTTTTGTGTTGTTTATCCACCACCTGCATCTGGGTTCTAACTCATAACAATCCCATCCAGCAAAAACATCTTGAAAAGACATTAAAGAGACGACTTTCCAGACGTCTCAGAAACATTAAAGGACAAGTTGGGTATTTTACACTTAAAGCCCTGTTTTCAGATTGTTTATGATGAAATAAAACAGTTTTGACCGAAACCCGGACACATGATGCCGGCCCGAGAATTTTCAGTTTCTGTGGTATCACCCCCACAATGGCTGTTTAGGTTAATCTGTTTCTAAAAAAGTTGTATATTAAGCCTGACTGAGATGCTTTTCATCCGTGATGTCTCATTGTCCAGGGGCGTCGCTAGACCCCTTTTACTGGGGCACGTGCCCCAGTGTAAATCTTTTGTGCCCCTGTGTAAATCTCAAGTTTACATTTTAGCAGTTATATTCCTTTACAAAGACAATCGTGGCAAAACGGATCTATATGCAATGAGTTACCCAATTCACTTTTGAGCAGTCGCACTGCCACTGACGCGTGCACGCCCCAATTTATGTCCGCGTCCACGCACCCATACATGTCCGTGCGTGACTGTTTTACCGTGCGCAGCCGTATACAAACACGCGATTGAGTTGGTTTATGAAAACATGACGAGACTAAAGTAAGTTTCTAAATAATAATGAAAATCTTATTTTCACCCGATCATTGACGCATGTGATGAACAGCAGAAATGTTTTGTGCAAAGCAGGAAAACGGAAGCAAAAATGAGAGATGATGAGTTTAAGGGAGTAAAGACACATAACATCTTACCCTGTCAGGGCTCAAACATTAGAGGAAAAATCTCAGGAAAACTTATGTTCAATAGTCTATAAAATTGCATTGTTCACATACAAAAACTGTGTTGTACTGTTCTGTATTTTCAGATATGAAATTAATATTTAGTTCACTAGCTCTAGGTCATTACATAAGCAGTAACTAAGATAGATTGTTTTAGTAGCAGTCATAAAATGAAAATATTCTTAAAAATAAAAAAAGAAGTTATTAATCATTTTTATGCCTTTAAACATGTTGATAATGCTGTATATATGTATATATGAAGATAATACTTAAATATTTTTAAATAAATGTTTGTCTTTCCCATTACTTGTTGCAATGTTGGAATAGTGGGTTAAGCAAAGGAAATTGTAACTTGCACACCGCAGGCTTTCAAGAAAAAAAAAAATAATAATGGGGGGCCCGTGCCCCAGTAGAGCTTTATGTCTAGCAACGCCCCTGTCATTGTCTCTGTCACACACCCCCGGTCTCTCATCCATGTTTCATGCAAACCAGCAGAGGAAAATGAAAGCTATCCTGGAAATACTTTGTACAAGTTCCTTTTGTTAGTCAAGAGCTTCAGGCAAACTTCATTTGAATGATGAACAGAGCTGAATGTGAGGACATTCATGAAAGACATCAATGTAAATATCAACCCTAATATTTGATGTTATCTCTTCTCATTTGACACATGAAAAATTAAGTTAGCATGAAGCTAGCATGATTTAACATGAAGCCAGCATGATTACAAGACCCAAAACCCATGTCTCCACAATGTTCTTGTGCAAAGATATTATCAAAATATAATTTCATACCCTAATACAGTGGTTCTCAACCAGTGGGGCGGGGGCGCCGACACTATCGCGGGGGGCCGCGAGTGACTACAGGATGGGAGGCAAAAAATTAAATCTTGCATTTTTTTATCACTAAACTACTGTCATCAAAAGTTATCATTTTGTATATACATAAATCCTGAAAAAAATTAAAATGTGTTTGGACAAATACCCTCTCATATGTGTTTGTCCTGTACTTATAGCGCGCTTCGGCCACTCCCCTTACATAATTAGACCCCCACCCTGGCGTCTGCCTTGTAATTTAACGCACTTCGGCCAGTGCTAGCATGAACAGACCCCCTTCTGGGCCAGTCGTGCAGACAGCTCCTTTAATAAGACCTTCACCTGCGTCATGGCCGTCTGTCACACTTGTATGGATATAACGTTAAGGTTATTTCCTTGGCATCTACTTTGTGTGATACACAAACCACAGCGGCTGGCCTAGCATAACATATGCTCGCCTCAGGCACTACCGCGTGACATCCCCGCCGTGGGCACCCTACGCGCACATTTCGGCCACGTCACTACGCGAGCTGTTTACACGGACCTGCTATTCTTCAGACGTACTGAGGGGGGCAGCAATACACCATTAACGTGTCTAAGCTGCCGCAAAATTATACAAGAATAAACGTTACGTATACAGAGAGTTATACTTGTGCCTGTGATCCAGGCTACATTTATTGCTCTTCGTATGATCAGTGGTGGTACCGCATCACACACCACACACACATTCACGCCCCCCATCTGTTTCGGGTGACGACGGGAATATGTGTTGGCTATGTTTAATGATTTCAGATGTTGTGTCCAATGGCCGCTGACTTTTATGAGTTATGTCCCCAACTATACCAACAGAGGATTACTATCGTGCCTTACACATCCTTGCAGTGTTCAGGCAATATCTCACTACAACACAGGTATCTGACTCCCTGCGTTGCACTTTGTATGTAACACGTTGTGCTCGGCCAAGTGCCAGCGGTTATGTGTAGCCCCAATTGGGTTTTGCTGCTTATACACACAACATAAGTAAGGAGAGTGAGCCTTCCTACTAGACGCCCCTCTTTACGCAGCGCCGGTAATGGTGTTAAGCAATGACTACGACCCGGTGCACTGTCATAGCTTAATACCAGCAAATACTCTGCGCGGATATGCTTGCTCTGCCCACGTTGGGCTTGGCCTAGCCGTTGCTGTGGTACTGTTACAGGTTTCTTATCGGCTGTAGGGCTACAATAAGACTTACATGCAGCCAGTGGCTGTATGCATTCTGTTCAGAATGAGCTTCTGATTGAGTCCCTGGAGATTCAGGCATCCAATCTACTTTGCGTTGGCTTACACAGACTGGGCGGGGATTGTGCACCGACTCAGCTAAGCATTGCGGCGCATGGACTTGAGTAAGCTCCACTGGAGCTGCTCTTCGCTGTTCTCACGGCGTGTTTGAATACATCTCCCATAGCATCAGCGGACGCAATGTCGAGTGACCGCTCTCGAAA
The DNA here is from genome assembly GCF_027580225.2 of Misgurnus anguillicaudatus. NCBI lineage: Eukaryota > Metazoa > Chordata > Actinopteri > Cypriniformes > Cobitidae > Misgurnus > Misgurnus anguillicaudatus. The sequence continues at coordinate 31,662,352 of NC_073337.2, forward strand.
GGGAACGTCTCGGTTACTATCGTAACCTCGGTTCCCTGAGAGACGGGAACGAGACATTGCGTAAGCCGCTGTGTCACTGCTCAGATCAGCTCTACTGTTCGTTCAGTCGAAAGAATCTGAGTATTTTGCCACCTAAACAGGCTATATAGCACCGGAAGTCCCGCCCCTATATGCTGTCATGGGCGGCATTGGCCAGTACACTGGCGTTGTTTAATAAAAGCTTCAGAGAAACCGGAAGAGGGAGGAGTTTCCCATAGCGCCAGCGGACGCAATGTCTCGTTCCCGTCTCTCAGGGAACCGAGGTTACGATAGTAACCGAGACGTTTTATTAAACGAGTCATTGAGTCGTTCATTCAAGCGATTCGTTCAAACGGCCGATTCATCAAGAATAAGACGAATGTTTGTGAACGGGTCATTGAATCTTTGACTCAACCGATTCGTTCAAATCACTGAATCATTCAAACCACAATTGGGTGTTGCTGTGAGACGCACTATGCTGTGATTTTTTGTTTGGATTCATCAGATCTATTTTCGTTGCTAAAATAGACCAAAACAGTCAATATTTCGTCTAAAATGTAAGTGATTTGAACTGTAAAACCCAAGTGTAGGCCTACTTCTTATGAAGTTATTTACTGTTTGTTGTCTTGTAACCATATCAAAATATGACTGAAAAGACAAGATCAGGGCTGTTTTCTTAGTGTTTGACATCTAGATGCAATTGTTGTACACCATCTTAACAAACTATTACGTTTATTAATGACTAACTTCTAAAAAGAAAATGTTGTCTTTGTAAAGAATACGCAGCCACGCTCACACAAACATGTTTAAATACATTTATATTGTTAATTAATAACAATAAATTGTTGTTGTAACAGCAATATCTCCAAGTTTTGTTTTTCAATGTAAAAATGTCATGATTTGACAATGCAAAGAGAGTAACGCCACCTTTTCCCCCCATTTCAAGCACTGATTATAACACAAACATAACCTTTTTTTGTCAAAATTGAGACAAATCCAGCGACTTTTACTGGTGTTTTTGAGACATTTGTGGTGTTTGGAGACTCGAAAGCACGAATGACTCTGCAGTTAGACCTGCGAGTGCCGTGAGCCTCTCCCGTCCAAAACTTGCAGGCGGCCGCTCAGTCTCTCAATGTACTGTAAATGTCGCCAAACAAGTGCTGCCCTGACAGCCTGTTAGACTAATAATTTGAATAAGAAATCATTTGTATTGCGTATATTGGCGAACGCGGCCATCCGCGTGGAGTATACTTGGAAAGCTGCAGTCAGAGCAAAGAGGAGACACACACCCCTCCGCGTCCAGGTGGCAAATGAATTGTGTATGGCCGCCGCCGTTCCCGTCCTTTACAACAAAACCCCAACAGTCTTTTTAAAGACTAATCCCACTTTTTTTTTTTAAGATTAGATCAAATCTCAGCCCTAGCCAGTATTTTTTTAAACTGCTATACGAAAGACTGAGTTACGATCGTTATTTATTAAAATAAAATCTGAATTGTCTGCAAAATAATTATTTTGTTTTTTGGTTTTATAAAAGATTGTGCCTAAGTCCCGCTGATTAGCCCCTGTCCCCCGATACGTCTCTCAACATAGCCACACACACGAACACTTATTGCCTACACTTTAATATTGAAAACACATAACAAAAATGGATGAGGCATTCCTGCAGTTTGGGTTTACAGTAACGGCTGAAATGAGACCTCAGTGTGTCTATCTATCAATCTGTCACACCCCGGGGCGGACCCAAATAGACTAAAGGGTCACACCCCTCTTAACTCTTCCACCTCGAGGAGTTTCCCAAGACCACCCCAATGACCAGACAGACGAGTATACTATAATTAAAACAAACTTTATTAAATATTTAAAAAGGGGGAAGGGAAAAAGGGAAATTTAAAACTAATGTGGCTCTTCTTTGCCTCCAGGGCCACTTGGGGAAAAGACTGGGGACCGGGGCTCTGGCCCAGCAATCCGTGGCGCGCTCCGCTTCTCCTGGAGGCAGAATCAAACACAGTCAGACCAGGGTAAGTACTCCTTTGCTACTCACAGTACTGGGGGATCCTCGTTCCCACACAGAGCTTCACTGATGCAGGTAGGTAGTTGCTCTAAGCACAGCACAAGTTTATCCCACAGGTTGCGTTACTCACAGCGCCGGGGGATCCTCGTTCCCACACAGAGCTTCACTGGTTCAGGTCGATAGTTGCTATAAGCACAATACAGGTTTAGTTCACAGGTGGCGTTACTCACAATGCCGGGGGATCCTCGTTCCCACACAGAGCTCCACTAGTTCAGGTAGGTAGTTGCTATAAGCACAGCACAGGTTTATTTCACAGGTTGCATTACTCACAGTGCCGGGGGATCCTCGTTCCCACACAAAGCTTCACTGGTGCAGGTATGTAGTTGCTATGAGCACAGACAAGGTTATTTCACAGGTTGCGTTACTCACAGTGCCGGGGGATCCTCGTTCCCACACAAAGCTTCACTGGTTTCAGGTAGGTAGTTGCTATAAGCACAGAACAGGTTTATTTCACAGGTTGCGTTACTCACAGTGCCGGGGGATCCTCGTTCCCACACAAAGCTTCACTGGTGCAGGTAGGTAGTTGCTATAAGCACAGAACAAGTTTATTTCACAGGTTGCGTTACTCACAGTGCCGGGGGATCCTCGTTCCCACACAAAGCTTCACTGGTTTCAGGTAGGTAGCTGCTATAAGCACAGAACAGGTTTATTTCACAGGTTACGTTACTCACGGTGCCGGGGGATCCTCGTTCCCACACAGAGCTTCACTGGTTCAGGTAGATAGTTGCTATATACAGTGGATTTCGCTACAGTGTCAGTGTACCGTATTCCTTCGCCCCTCCAGTTTGGCTGTCCGGGCGTCGTAGGGACTAGTGGGTCCGATGACCGGAGCCGAACGCTTCCCAAACTCCCCCTCCTTCTTCCACGACCGGGGTCACGAGCTGGGGCGAACTTTCGTCGAGGCTCCGCTCACCACAAGCTTCTGTTGAAGAGGTCAGTACACACACCGTTACGACCCACAATCCGCACGGTACACACTTGATGGCACTCACTGTGTTTTACCACTGTCTGCTCTGTGTACAAACGAAGCTCTCGTTGTCACACCCCGGGCACAGGGCTTGGTTTTCTCTCTCCCCGTAGGACTCAGGCCACAACGGATGTCGTCATCTCGTGACTCGTCGGAGGCTAGGCAGTTTGAACGCTACAAGCACAGCATACACACAGCAAGTAAAGCGTAAACACCATCAATCAGTGAAACTCACCCACAGCACTCTTATACAATTTCACGTGAATTTTAGATCGTCCTTGCCACCTGACTAATACGACATCGAGAGGATGGTTGGGTAACAACTGGATCACAAATGAGGGAGAGATATGTGATGTTCACAGGCAAGGCGTGTTGATTATCACTCCCCTGGCTCACCTGAACTTCCTTTTTCCCACAGGGCCACTGACTTACTGGTGAACGGTGCTTCGTCCGTGCTTCCGGTCAACCCGCGGCTCACCCACGCTTTCCTCTCCAGTGGGTCCAGGGACCTCAAGAAACACAAAAAGCACACACCAGGACAACTCGTCATAAAAGTTATGTACAGATAAGTACCACCACGGTTACTCACGCTTTGTTTCCAATAACCTCGGTTCACTTCGCTCTTGATGGCTCTGTGTCCACTCTTTCTCACTGAAACTCCACAATATTCCTTCGTCAGCTGATTGTCTCTTCCTCTCTTCCCCAGGAGAGCGATCCGACCAGCGTGGTCCGTCTGCAAAGCAGCAACACAGCGTACACAAAGTATACCACCAGCACCCCGTTTGAAGTCTTCAAAGGTGTTTTTATACACTGACTCTTCTCCTTGTCAGCCTATTAGCAACCGCTGTGTAAATTATCCCCACCTGCGCGCCATCAGGCTTAATTTTGACTTTGGGGAAACCCCGGAAATGAAATGTGGAAGACGGGTTCCGCCCGTCGTCGGTTCACCCAAGGATGTGGAAGACGGGTTCCGCCCGTCGTTGGTTCAAAACATCACCTGTGACATATCTATATATCTATCTATCTATCTATCTATCTATCTATCTATCTATCTATCTATCTATCTATCTATCTATCTATCGGTGTGAGGGGGGCCCGACAGCAATGAACCTGCTTTGGGGGGGCCCAGCTTGTAAAAGGTTGAGAACCCCTGCCCTAATATATAAAGTTTCAGCTGTGGTCGCCTTTTTATTTTTTCAAACTCGACCGGGTTCAACCAATCACATTCCCCATGAGCACACATGCATAGAAGAGTGATGATGGAGCTAAACAGGTACAGGTGGAAGTAGACTAATTAGGCAACATATCCTCTAACCCGTTGTCCATTCCCTCAAATACGACCAATAGAGGCGTTTACTCAATTAGCCCCATATTGGTCATATTTGAGGGAATGGAAAAATGACCAAAACAGTTGTATGGGTAGAGGAGCTATTCTTCCTAAGTGCTAGGACACTACTGTATATTTCAACATTTGATAGAGACATGAGAAGAAATAGATGCTGAGTCAAATGTGTACTGTATGATCCAATCAAGTGTTCACGGATAAGATAACTTTACTGTTTTTTTTATAATAAGGGATGACAGAGATTGAAAAATCACTCCACTGGTGAGAAACATTGTGATTATGTGAATAATGTGAGCGATGTATTGAAGGTAAAAAAATATTCAAAGAGTTATCTAAAAACTAACATTGCTGTTTGAGTCATTCTCCCTCAGGTCTATCATAATGTGATTGTTTCAGCTGGCTTTTATTTAAGTAAGGACACCTGTGGGGTTAAGACCGTTTTTATGATGTTTTGTAATACCACTTTCCTATCTGCAGTTAAAGGATTAGTCCATTTTCTTAAAATAAAAATCCAGATAATTTACTCACCACCATGTCATCCAAAATGTTGATGTCTTGCTTTGTTCGGTCGAGAGGAGGTTGTGTTTTTTGAGGAAAACATTGCAGAGTTTTTCTAGTTTTGATGGACTTTAATAGAACCCAACATTTAATACTTAACTCAACACTTAACAGTTTTTTTCAACGGAGTTTCGAAGGACTATAAACGATCCCAAACGAGGCATAAGGGTCTTATCTAGCGAAACGATTGTCATTTTTGACAGGAAAAGTGAAAAATATATACTTTTAAACCACAGCTTTTCGTCAAGGTCCAGTCCAGCGCGATCTAACGTAAATGCGTAATGACGTAGGGAGGTCACGTGTTACATATCTAAAACGCACATTTGCGGACCATTTTAAACAATAAACTGCCAAAAAGACATTAATTAGTATCATTCGACATACAACAACGTCGGAACGGTCCTCTTTCTCAACACATGTAAACACTGGGGCGGAGATTCGCGTTCGTCCACTGTGACCTCTTGACGTGATGACGTATTGCGGTGACGTAGTGGGGTCAGCTGGCGCATCACGACCGGATCTACACGACGAGAAGTTGTGCTTTAAAAGTGTACACTTGTCATTTTTCCTGTCAAAAATGACAATCGCCTCGCTAGATAAGACCCTTATGCCTTGTTTGGGATTGTTTATAGTCCTTTGAAACTCCGTTGAAAAAAACTGTTAAGTGTTGAATTAAGTATTAAATGTTGGGTTCTACTAAAGTCCATCAAAATGAGAAAAATTCTGCAATGTTTTCTTCAAAAAACATAATTTCTTCTCGACTGAACAAAGAAAGACATCAATATTTTGGATGACATGGTGGTGAGTAAATGATCTGGATTTTTCTTTTAGGAAAATGGACTAATCCTTTAAGACAAAATAATGCATTTAGGAATGTTAATCTGTAATTTGTAACCAAACATTTAAGATAAGATTTTAAAGTTCATTTTTTTCTACGCCCTCTGGGGTACAACTTACACTCCAATGTGATCCATAAGCGGCCCTATGATTCATTAAATTTCAATGTTCAGTCTATGGAATTCTTCGGGTGGTTTTTTGCTCCCCTTTCGGAAACCCTGCACCTGATCACTAATAAAAGTCATAGCAGACGTGTCCTCAATAATCCGGTCGATTTGAGCTCTCTTTCATGGGTATGCGACAAACTGTGCTGAAATAAGAATCAATAAGTATAAGCAATAATAATAGTGATGCTTTTCATAAATGCAAGCACCATTAATAATCTTAGATACAACAACAGTATGTTTTGTCAAGCCAACATAATTAAAGGCATTTTTATATATTTGATTTCTTTGTAAGTATTCGGTCTCCTGTGGTTTACTCTGTTACTACACTTTAATAATCCTGTGTACAGTTTTACTCTCCAATCATCTGTGTTACGTGACAACTTTACCTTTATGTTTTAATATATTTTATTCATTGTGTTGTACTGACATATACTTGTATGATGATATGCAAATAAAGAGAATGAAGTTTTCCACTGTGAATTCTGTTTGTCATCACAAGGACAATAACAAACAAGAAGGAAAAGAAATATGAAAATTAGTCTTTATAATTAAATAAACAAATGATGGGAGGTGTTGAAGATGAGATATAATATAATAACATCTAAACACACAGACAGAGAAACAGAAGATTCAGAAGAGAACACACAAACTCAGAAGTAAGAACTTGATTTACTTTCTCATTCATATTAAAATAATATTTATGATATCACAGTGTTTTATAAGGATTGTGTATTAATGTTTAATGACTATTAATGAAACTTTGTAGGGTTTTGGTACAAACCAGTTTTATTGATAACACCAGACTTTATTTCATATATGTACACAAGTTCTTACATTAACTCATTTAATGGTGATGTTTTATTAAAAATAATATTCAGCATTCAGTGTTTGTCTCATTGTGTTAGTTTATTTATAAGTACAAAGAGATTGAAATGAAAATGTTATGAAGTGATAGTGAGGAGATTGTTTGATTTAGTCTGAGGTTTTGTGAAGGTTGTTTGAAGATTTGTTTATTGTGTTTAAGGTTTGGGCACTAGTTTTAAGAAATGTGTTTTAGTGATTGTGGAAAAACTGTAAACTGATTCTCTCCTATTTCTCTTCTCTTTCATTGTAAGTGTTTAGAGAGAGAAGAGTTTTTTTGAGATTTGTGTTTCAGCTTCTTTTCATACTTGTCCTTGTTTGCATGATTTATTATTTACTTAAAACATCACACAGTCATATATAAACATTCAAAACTTAATTTTTACCACAGCTGGTCTTTTGTTAAACAGAATAAAATCAACATCTGATGTTTTCAATGTGTTTGTTTTTCAGAAATGTCTCAAACTTTATATTTCAGCGTTCTTCTCATCGGTGAGTTTGTGTTTGTAGTAGGGATGCACCGAATCCAGATTTTTTAGGTTCGGCCGAATCCCGAATCCACCGTTTAAGATTCGGCCGAATCCGAAACCGAATACCGAATCCTACTCGCATCCTTTTTCCATTAACACAGTAAAACACATTAATGAAGTAAACAACGTCCACAGCAATGTATTTTTTCATTTTATTTAATTTTAACTGTACATTATGCCAGGATGACAAGTTGGAAAAAATATTTTGACAATAACCATAAGCCTATGCATAATGAAAGCGATGCGTTGCGACACGCTTGGTTTTCCAATAAGCAAGCAGCTCCGCGCTGAAAACTATATTTAACTTTGAGTGAGAAGCTCCGCTCGTCAATGTCAGTTTTCACACGGCCGCCAAATTACAGTGGAGGAGGGGCGGGACATTACCACAGCAACCAACACACAGCTGAAGCGTCACAGCTACCAAGCTTTCTCGGCTGAAAAACAGCTGGCATTTGGCGTCCTCAAGGCGTTTTCAGCCGTGGTTAAAAGTTTTGGTGTGTCCAGCCCATAAGGCTCACCGATAGAAAAAGCTCATCTCCACGCCAACACCTGATGTGTGTAATCAACGGCCGCGTGAAGTCGACCAGCGTAGCGCAAGCCTAGGGTTCGGTTCGGTGGAAAAAAAATCTAGGATTCGGCCGAACCCGAACCCTGTCAAAAAGCCCAGTATTCGGCCGAATCCAAATCCTGGATTCGGTGCATCCCTAGTTTGTAGTTTTATGTTTGTTTTATAATCTCATGAGATTTGACTCAAACTCTTTCTTTCATAGCTCTCTGTTCATTATCTGAATGCATTCAGCGCCGCTATCACCACATAAATATAGAGATGACCTGGACTGAAGCTCTGAAATACTGGAGAGAAAACTACAAATATCTGGCCACAGTCAACAACATGGATGACATGAACAAGATCAATCAACTGATCATGAGTGTGAGTAACAGTCTGACTGATGTCTGGTTTGGACTGAATAAATTAAGTGTTTATAAATGGAAGTGGTCTCTGGGTGATCATGTAAACTACACAAACTGGTCTAATGTAGACTCAAATGGTCCAGATGATTGTGTTTATATGAGAGATGGATCATGGCATCATCAGAGCTGTAATATGAAGATGAGTTTCATCTGCTACAATGGTGAGTGAAGCTTCATAAAATAACATCAAACCGTCACTTAATAAAACATCATCAGATGTCAACTTTACAAGACAACAATAATAAACATCACACAAACACAAATATCATGTGAGATTATGTTTGACACATTCACTCTTCTGGAAACTACAACAAACTAAAAAACACTCAGATCAGTTTATTCTCTCAACTTCATTATAAAACATTGATAGATGATGATAAATGTAAAGAATTTGAATGTCCACTTGAGTCTTTAACTCTACGAATACTTTTATTTTGATGCAACGTGCAGCTAACATACATGCAAGCAGTAAACATGAGAGACTTCCGTGTGCGTTCTACGTCAACTCCCATAACGTGTATACGTCAGTAGAGACGTAGCAGAATGCCCTTAAAGGTATATGAGCACAATTACATGAGCACATTATGTGACATCTCCCCTTTTAAGTTTTTCTTTTTTTTTCTGAGGACAAACAGTAATGCAAAACAAATCCTAACTGTTCCTATAACCAAACTGTCAAAAGGTATAACGTTTGATTAAACAGTAAGTCACTTGTGTCTGTTGACTTAACTCATCAGACATAACACTACACATCATATTAACAAACATTAGAACATCAGCTCTCTTCACAGGATCCTTGAACATTTCCCTTAATGTCCCTCTAGTCCACCCCACAGTCCCTGGCTAAACATATAAACACAATAGCCACATTTTCACAGTGAACCTGTGATATATATATATACATATATATATATATATATATATATATATATATATATATATATATATATATATATATATTTATAAATTCAACCTTTCGACAGGTTTACTTAGTCTACCAGACCGGGTATGGAACAGTCCAGTCTGGGTGTCTGGCGTTTTGATACTGAGGTTTGGTGATGCAGTATCAGGTGAGACCACAGGGTCGGGCTGCCGTATTGTAGCTTCCCGCTGTAGTCCATCTCAGGCTAGAGGGAGTGTGGTCTCAGCCGCTGAAGGAACATGCTGCAAGTGACGCCGGTTGCGTCTCAGGGTTGCTCCCTGGGGTGTTTCAAAAACAAGGGAGCGTGGTGTGACGCTGTCTCCTGAGACAACGGCAGGTGTTTTCCAGGCTTTCTGATGGTCCAGCTTCATGAGGACAGGATCACCAGGCTTTAAAGGCAGCAAAGGCCTAGTTCCATGACGCCGATAAAAGTAGAATGCTTGTTTTCCTTTTTCCAAAGCGTCCTTACATCTGACAGTTTCCAGATCAGGCCATTGGGGCTGTAAATTTACCTCCAATGCTGGGAGGGTTGTTTTTATCTTTCGACCCATGAGTAACTCTGCCGGGCTCACCCCTGTGGAGGTGCAAGGCGTTGACCGAAAACACATGAGGGCGAGCAGAGGGTCTTTCTGCTTCAAAATTCTTTTAGCTGTTTGAACACCTCTCTCTGCATGTCCATTCCCTTGAGGGTTGTGTGGACTCGAGGTGATGTGTGTGAAGTCGAACTCTTTCGCAAAGTCTTTTAATTCCTGGCATGAAAATTGGGGCCCATTGTCGGACACGACCTCATCTGGACAACCAAATCTAGCAAACATGGCCTTTAATTTCAAGATTATCTGTGAAGCAGTGGTTGTTCGCAGGTGAAGTATTTCCAGGAACCAGGAAAAGTAGTCTGACACAACAAGGTAAATGTGTTTGTTATGATCGCACAGGTCCATAGCGAGTCTCTTCCAAGGCCGGTCCGGTAGAGGGGTAGAGATGAGAGGTTCTTTCCGCTGGCTGGGTTTTATCTCACGACATACCTGACATGATTGGACTTTTTGTTGAATTTCTGATGAAATGCCGGGCCACCATTCCGACGCATGGGCTCGCTCTCTACACTTAGTCAAACCCTGGTGCCCGTCGTGTATTCGGTTCAGGATGTCTGTTCTTAGCACATCTGGAATCACCATACGGCTGCCTCTGATGATAATTCCATCGCATTCAGATAATTCAGCTTTCATGGGAAAAAACTCTCTGATTGCTGCTGGTAATTGGCCTATGTACTCTGGCCACCCTGACTTTATGTACTGCAACACCAATTGTAGGTTACAGTCGGCTGCTGTAGCTGCCTTTATGGCTTCAAGTCTACGAGGAGTTCCAGGCATGGTGTCCACGATGCCTGCTATGTAGCACGCTACGTCTGAATGAGTGTCAGTCTCCTGTTCCATACACTGTAGTGGACTCCGTGAGAGTGTGTCGGCCACCGTTAGTGTCTTTCCTGGTGCATATTCAGCCATCGGTTTAAATCTCATAAGTCTCATGAGTAGTCTTTGGCACCGTATTGGCACGTTATCCAGGTCTTTCTGATTCATGAGTGGCACCAGCGGTTTGTGGTCTGTGACCAATTTAAAACTCTCGAGGCCACACAGGTACTTTTCAAATCTCTCACAGGCCCAGACACTCACCAAACACTCTTTCTCTATCTGTGCATATCTGGTCTCCGCATCAGACAGACAATCTGAGCAGTATGCCACAGGTTTCCATTCCCCTTCATGTAGCTGCAGCAATACTCCGCCAATGCCATAACTACTGGCGTCAGCTGAGACCGCCGTGGGGCGATTCACATCGTAGAACTTCAGAACTGGAGAAGTGGACAGGATGTCTTTGATCCGCTGAAATGCCTCCTGCTGAGGGTGGTCCCACGTCCATACTGACTTGGACCTTAACAGATCGTATAGAGGCTGACCCACCGTAGACAGATTGGGAATGTATTTCCCTAAGTAATTAAACATGCCTAGAATACGCTTAAGTCATGCACATTCTGTGGTGGTGGTAGTTCGTGGATTGCTTTGACTTTGTCAGGGTCAGGTCTCACACCTGATTTGTCAATGACTTGTCCCAAAAAGTGAAGCTTATTTTGTCTGAACTTACATTTTTCTTTGTTCAGCTTCAGACCGGCTGACTCTATTCTCTCCAACACCATGCTGAGACGCTTGTCGTGCTGCTCTGGAGTATCTCCATATACCAAAATGTCGTCCATAAAGATAGCCACGCCTTCCAGGCCGTTGAGGGTCTCAGTCATTTTCCGTTGGAATATTTCAGGGGCGCTAGTAACTCCAAATGGGAGACGTTTGAAGGCGAATCTCCCAAAGGGTGTTATAAAGGTGGTCAGCTTGGTGCTTTCAGGGTGTAGAGGTATTTGCCAAAACCCGGAGGCGGCATCCAGTGATGTAAACATGGTCGCGCCACTGAGTTTAGCTGTAATTTCTTCAGCAGTTGGAAGGACGTACCTCTCTCTCCTTACGGCCTCATTTTGCCTCTTTAAATCAACACAGATGCGCACCTTCCCATTTTTCCTTGGAACTGGCACCATAGGCGCACACCAGTCAGTGGGCTCGGTCACAGACTCAATCACCTCATTTTCCTCCATGCGTTGTAACTCCTCTTTCACTTTTTGCAGAAGAGGCAACGGGACGCGACGAGCAGTGTGCACTGCGTATGGCTCAGCATCACCTCTCAACAGGATTTTAACAGGTTCGGTTTTGAGTGTTCCGTGCTCACCAAATGTTTTGTGGACTTCTTCAACACGTTTCACCAGCCCCATCATCATTGCCATGTCTCGACTCAGCAGATTATTTGCATTTTGGCCGCTGATGACATACACTGGAAATGTATATGGCTTTTTTTTATACTTAGTGTTGGCTTGAAACATTCCTAAACAGTCCAAACGACCCCCTGGGCTGCACAGTGTAACATTTGAGGGCTTTAATTCCTTCTCTGGAATTAGTTTGGTAAAAGTCTCTTCACCCATTATGTTGGTGTCTGCACCCGTGTCAATTTTAAATTTCACCTGTGTTGTTCCAATTCCAAGCTCTATAGTCCATTGTTCATCAATTTTGTTTGTATTTGTGACTGCACCCAGGAAGTATGGTGTTTGTGAAACCGTCTCTGTCTCTGTCACTTCTCTGACTGATTTACTGTAACATTTCTTTTCCCAGTGACCACCTTTTTACATTTGTTGCATGTAGAGTTCAAGGCTGGGCACCTTTCCGGTTCTCTGTGTCTCAATTTTCCACATTTTCCGCATTTTGGGTCTCTATAATCACTTTCTCTCTTTTTAGGTTTCCACTTGGGCTTTCCTTTGCCTAGTCCTCTTCCACGGATTTCCTGTACCGCTGCATGTGACTCACCCTGCAGGTGAACTTGGAGTGCGACCTCCTCAGACTGGCAAACAGTTGTAATGGTTTGGGTAAGTATTAGATCAGCCATTAGTTGCAATCTACGTGACAGGTCTTTGTATAAAATGCCCATAACAATACAGTCACGGATGTGTTCGTCTCTATTGACACCAAAGTCACAATGTTCTGATAACTCGTACAGGGCTCTGATAAATATTTCAGCTTTCTCACCGGCTCTCTGTGATCTCTGGTGAAAACAGGCACGCTCGTGAATTACATTGCGTTTAGGATAGAAGTATGCATCGTATTTTCCCAACACAACGTCGATATTCTTCTCATCCGTCTCCGTTTCAAAGGTGAAAGACTTAAAGATATTTTCAGCCTCAGGCCCCATGGCATAGATTAGCGAACTGACCTGAACTTCGCCGTCTTCTTTATTCAGTTTTGTGGCCAGCCGAAATCGCTGGAAACGCTGTTTCCAGTCGGCCAATTCGTTTGGGCGATCAAAAGCGAAACTTTCCGGAGGATTAAACTTGGCCATCATTCGAAGAAGCAATGTGTCCGTCAAACGCTTCTGACACATTATAAAGAATTTGAATGTCCACTTGAGTCTTTAACTCTACGAATACTTTTATTTTGATGCAACGTGCAGCTAACATACATGCAAGCAGTAAACATGAGAGACTTCCGTGTGCGTTCTACGTCAACTCCCATAACGTGTATACGTCAGTAGAGACGTAGCAGAATGCCCTTAAAGGTATATGAGCACAATTACATGAGCACATTATGTGACAATAAACATGATTAACATGATCGACACATTTGACTCCTAAAACTTTACTCTGTGTAATAAACTTATTGCTTACAGTAAACTGAGAGAAATAAAAACAGATAAAGAGAGAGACACTGCAGTAACTGAAGAGTTAAATAAGTAAAGAGTTTCTTTGACATCTATACTGTAAGTGTATTAAGAGTCAAAGTAAATCATGAAACAATCTTTATTTTCTTAAACAGAGAGCATTAAAGGATTCATCATTGATGATTCTTCAGTATCATGGAGAGACGCTCAGATCTTCTGCAGACAGTATTATACTGATCTGATCAGTGTGAGGAATCAGACTGAGAATCAACAGATTCAGAACATCATGAATAACAAAAACATATCTGAAGTCTGGATTGGTCTGTTCAGTGACTCATGGGAGTGGTCAGATGAGAGCGAATCTGGATTCAGAAACTGGATGTCTGGTGAACCTAATAATCAAGGTGGTTCTGAAGATTGTACAGAGGTCATTGTGACAGATCCGGGTCATTGGAATGACTTGCCCTGCAGTATCTCTCTGACGTTTGTGTGTCATGAAGGTGAGTAATAAAAGTCAATGTGTGTTTGATGACAGAAGTTTCTTAATTATTAAAATGATCTCAGTTCATCACACGCTGTAAAACATTTTTTTATTTTAAACTGTAAATAATTGTACTGTGATTTCCAGTCATAATAAAAGAGTCTTTCAGTAATTTCACAGTATAATACTCTGAATATATTAATAATGTATACAGTATTTTATAGTTTTCTGCTTAATCTGTATTAGTAATGTAACTAGTACACGGTATAAAGTATTTGTTGACTCAGTCAAGTGTTGTTGTTTTGATTTAATTTAATATATAAAGTTTTAAAGTTTATTACATTACTCAGCAGTCCTCAACATCTAAAACATTTATGGAGGATGATGTGGTCAAATAGTTTGGGTGTTTGTCATGTAGTTAATATTACACGTTAACTACAAGAATTGTTTAAAACATTTCTATTAACAAACTACAAGATTAATTCAATTAAATCTGAGCTGTCAAAACACATCACATTAATTGAACACTTCTGTGTTTTGCTGTGTACCTATCTCAATATACAACCATATACGCGTTTGAGCGTGAGCATGTCACGCTTTTCTGTTTGTGTCACTGTCACGTATTTGTTACTCAACTGCTTTTTCCTATTTTCAAACCATATTGTCGCTTCGGTTTAGGGTTAGATTTGGTGCTTGCGTTAGTATGTCACTTTAAGTATTGGTTTATAAAAAAAACCTGTATTATTTTATATTTTCTGTCACCTGACAGTGGGGTTAGAGTTGGGTTTGGGTAAGGATGTCATTTTATGTAAATCTAACCCTAAACCAAAGCGACAATGGTTTGACAATAGGGCAACAAAGTTGAGTGACCAATACGTGTCAGTGACACAAACAGAAAAGCGTGACATGCTCACGTTCAAACGCGGCAAAACGTGACATTGTCACGCTGGTCCATTGGTGCCTATAGGTACATAATTTCGTGATATTGGGTTGCAATATATATCCTTTCACTAGTTCACCTGCACATTCAGTTTAAATAATAACAGTAAATAACTCAATCCTGAGACTCAGCTCAAGTCCCTATAGTAGAAGTGTGTAGAGAGAGGAAAAGAATGAATGAAGGAGGAGATTGGGGAGGAGGAGGGATGCCGGATGAATCATCACTGGGAAGGAGTGGAAACTGACTCGCTTATATAAGCTCTTAAAGTGATTGACAGCACTTAATGTTTAGACTCCTCCCACACCTTCATTTGTTAAACTTAATTTCAAGTCCACCACAGAGTTAATGATGATTTATACGTGAAATCTAACTCTAGATATTGAATTTAACCCTAGTTACAGCAATGTACTATAAAAATGTTTAGTATGCAGTGTTACTGTTGAGTGAAAGTGATTCACATTTTTAAAGAAGTGTTTATTTCCTCAGTAATGGAAAAAAAAATATTAGAGTTGGATTATCTATCCTCCAAACCCCACCACTTGAATATCATCTCTTATTACTTGTTTGAACTATTATTGAACTAATACATATAAATGTGATTCTGTAGAAATTATGTTTAAGTTCATGGTGCTGCACAGATCAATCAGTTTGACATAAATGTTGTCATACAGCAACTGATCTGTGCAACCCAGCATGAGGTATTAAATAAATCTTTATGGGGTATTAGATGTTATCTGATTCATAGCCGATGATGATTAGCAACATCAGTTTGATGATGCAAGTGTTTCACAGTTCACAGCCAAATAATATGATGTGAAGAGAGTCAAGGAGGAGAAGAGAGGGAGAGAGAGAGAGAGAGAGAGAGTCAAACTTGTGTTCAGATCATCAGGATCAGGCATTTAAAGCAAATATTAAAGCACCCTCAGGGTTTCCAAGGCAAGGTTTAGGTCTAGTCCCAGACTAAAATGCATGTTTAAAAGCATCTTACGCTGGAATATCTTAAGTCTGGTTTGGGTCACTTGCTAATAGAGTCTTCCTAAATCCACTCCAAAATCCACTGTTCTTATAGTCAAAGTTTCTTTGATGACAGAAGTTTCTTCATTATTAAAATGATCTCAGTTCAGTGTTTGTTGTGTATGTTTGTTTTGATCTGATGTGTAGTTTGTGTTTGTTGTTTGTTCAGATAATCTGATATTGATCCAGATGAATCTGAGCTGGTCTGAAGCTCTGAGATACTGCAGAGAGAATCATGTGGATCTGGTTTCAGTTGATTCAGAGGAGATTCAGGGCTGGTTGACTAAAGTAACTGATCGGGCCTCTACTGACGCCGTGTGGATGGGGTTAAACTATTACTGCCAAATGAACCTCTGGATCTGGATACTAGGAGAGGCTGTGTGCTATCAGAATTGGGCTTTAGGAAATGAAACAAGACTGATGTACTGTAACACTGAACACAGAGCTGGAGCAGTTCAGTCTGGAGGAGATCATCTCTGGATCAGCCTTCCTCAATCTCACAAACTCAACTTCATCTGCAGCAGAAAATAAGATGAATGAAATCAGACTGTATGTGTCTGTCGCCTTCTGTATATTTTCTCTATGCTGTTTCTTTTCTCTGTGGTGATCTACAGCATTGCTGCACTAACTTCTGATATCTGCTCTGAATTACATATAATTAGTCAACTTTACTTAGTACTATCACCTCTGCTAGTTTTTATTAAGTTAAAGTTGAGTATAAGATAAATTAAACAATTTCCTTATTACTTTTGATGGTGGTAATGTAAAAAAAAACACATGGGTTAAAACACAACTACAACCGCACAGCCTTTTTTTTAGATCTTTTTACTTTAGCTGAGACAGCTTTTCACTTTTCAACCAAATCTTAATGTTGTTTATATGTTAGAAGTCATCTTTTAATCAAGCTAATTTTCACCTGGCTCTATATTAGTGTGTACTGTTTCATAGAACTAATGCCGGGGGTCAGTCAATCAAATATTAATATTCTCAAATATCAGCAAAAGTATATGTGACTTTAAAGGGCGTGTTGCAGGTTAACCACAACTGTCGATTAATGGGTACATAAATCACTCAAGATATGTATATAATTTTTTAAATGTCTCAAAAATGGTCTTAAAGACCACTTTTTTAACGTTTTTGGTATTAATTTTTAACGTTTTTTTTTTACGCAATTCGGCGATGACTTCACATTGGGGAGAAGTGGAGAAAGACTCAGCCAGAGCCATAGAGATAGATGAGACATTTATTGCTGTTTAATACTTACGTATATAATTTGGAAATCATATATACATCGTAGGAAATATATAATGTGTTATACTGCAAAGTTACCTTGCTAATTATTATTTATGATATATGTGGAGATAAATAAAACTTCGCAAATCTGCTATTTTGATCCATTCATGTCCTGACCACCAGGCTAGAGATTTTTAAACATCCTTAATCCACACTTACTAGTCTATCAAATAATATCTCAAATATATTGTTTTGTGAAATAAAAGGATGCTTTGTTATATTGTTTATGCAATCATAACGAATCACGCGATTATTTTATACGCAGAAGCAGTCAGCAGCTGCAGCATACTCGGATCCGACCGAATACATAAAAGGCGTTCGGCGGCTTTTTACATCACGACAGGCTATGCCATTTGAGGAGGAACCGCTCATTGATCACCGTATTTTTATAAATCCTGTACATGTTTGGACCTGCCGAACATGTTGAGCACTTTTATATACTTTGTTGAGCAGAAAGGCTGCTCAGTTTGACCAGCGGGCTGCAGGAACCGGCACACATCACGCCGCCAGGCGGTGTTGCTAATATAACTCGAAATGTATAACTATTATAAGACCGGCCCACCGGGAAAGTCCCGACTCTCCCGATTGCCACTCCGCTACTGGCAGGAAGTGAGTGCATTTTGGTCACCAGTCGAGAAGCTTTCCCCGCGATGTGAGATGTGACGTGCCTCACTCAGCTTCCAGGATTTGAGACATGCTGCCTAAATCCATTTGTGCTGAAGATCGCATACACCCATTTCAGGCAGGATCACGGACCCCCTTAAGCCAGCATGCACAAGTATGTTAATTGGTTGTTTACTTTCTACAATAAGTTATGTTAACATTATGCTGTCTGTCTGCCTATCGCTCTATACTAGCCTATCTGTCTTTCTGTCTGTCTGTCTATATCTATCTATCTATCCATCCGTCCGTCCGTCCGTCCGTCCGTCCGTCCGTCCGTCCGTCCGTCCGTCCGTCCATCCATCCATCCATCCATCCATCCATCCATCCATCCATCCATCCATCCATCTATCTATCTATCTATCTATCTATCTATCTATCTATCTATCTATCTATAATCTGCGCTATCAGAACTGTACTTTACTCATCTTTCTATAGTCTTTCTCAATGCTCTCAAGGCGGCTTTGGTAAATTCTCTCCCCAGCGTGACGTCATACAGTGCATTGTGGGGGAAAGGAGAATCATTGCAAACCGCTGTACTTTTTCATATTATATTCCGTTGTGTGATACCCAACAACATAAAATACAATGAATAACAGTTTAAATGTCTATTATCAACAAGCACATTGCACAAATTCGTTGAAAAATGTAACCTGCAACACACCCTTTAAGTTATTTTTAATGATAACTGCAGGTATTTCAAACATGTGATGAGCACTTCATTTTTTCATGTCTGTCATAATCTCATTAAGAAAACTGTATCACCTAACAGTCTATATTGTTATCCCAGATTCATTAATGATATGGTATAAAAATACATTTCTTAGCATGTTAAATCTATTTCAACTGATTTAATCTTTATATGTTTAAATAACACAGAAAAAAAATCCATCATAATATAGAAACATCCTAAACACCTTACAGGCAAATCTGCATACATGCTTGTTTGAAAGCATTAAAAATACTATTTGGTGAGTGAAAAGAATGAGAATAAGTCATCTCTGAATGCCTTAAAAAGTATTTTATACAGTTTGACTTTTACAGAAATGTTGATGTTAATTTTGAAACAAGACAAGAATACCCAATGATTTTGACAGCATAAAAAGGATTTATAGTCCATATCTCATATTTTCCTTGTGTTTTGTACCATCATTTCCATAACATGATGATGACATTATAAATTCAAACTAAGCTGTGTATGCCCCTGAGAGGAGATGAGGTGGAGATGTGCACACACATGCACACACACACACACACGCACGCACGCACACGCACGCACGCACACACACACAGGCTGGGATTCATAAAGGGAATTTTGCACAGCTTCTGGTGTATGTATGGTTTTATAAATCTGAAAATGTTTGTGAAAATTATTTTGAGCTAAAACTTTACATATGAACACCAAAAGATTTATTTTACATTTTAAAAAAGTCTTGTAAAATCTCCCGTTTAATGTTGCACAGTTTGCTTGTCAGATGGTGCTTGGAGTGCTGTGGTGTCCCATTAGTGACTTCTAACATAAAATACTGTAAATATTATTTCTGTTTGTTTTGGGATTTTCTGATTCATAATCCTGGAGAAGTGAAATAACCATACAAACATGCTATCATGTATTGGTGGAAGAGTTTAAATGTTGGTGTTGATTTTTTGTATCTTCTTATATTGTTGTGCTTGTTGTGCACAACATTTGCTTGTTGTGATTAATATTTGTATCATTGCTCTACCTGATTGTTTGCATAGTCTATTATTTGATTCCAAATTGTCCTTTTGTCATAAAATTATTTTCATGTCTTCTATTGGTATTTCCCCAGGTAGTCAATACTTGTTGTAAGAGCACTATGGCAGTATCACCTTAGTGACACATATTTAGGAAGGTCTGTGTTATTCCTGAAGCCCTCTTTGCCATGTTATCTTTAATGGGGGGTGGCAGTGGCTCATGTAGGTTGTCCACAAATCGGAAGGTTGGTGGTTCAATCCCCGGTTCCACTTGA
Organism: Misgurnus anguillicaudatus; assembly: GCF_027580225.2. Taxonomy (NCBI): domain Eukaryota; kingdom Metazoa; phylum Chordata; class Actinopteri; order Cypriniformes; family Cobitidae; genus Misgurnus; species Misgurnus anguillicaudatus. The sequence continues at coordinate 31,682,218 of NC_073337.2, forward strand.
CCAAGTGTTGAGGTGTCCTTGAGCAAGACACCTAACCCCAGCTGCTCCCGACGAGCTGGATGGCGCCTTGCATGGCTGACACCACCATCAGTGTATGAATGAGTGAGTGAATGGGTGAATGTGAGGCAATGTAAAGCGCTTTGGATGGCCATAGTGCTATATAAATGCAGTCCATTTAAATATAAAAACAATTTGTATTATGAAGCATCAGGACTGTTCCCTATTGATGTGTTCAGTGAATGTATTCACTACAGGATATTGATCAAAACTCAGGAAGACAGTATCAAATTGAGGTAATTTACTTCCTTTCAAGGTATTAGTAACAACAGCACGGTATGGCATACAGGGTTAAACTTCAACAGAAGGTAGGTACAAGTAGGTTTGAGTGTTCTAAATAAAACACAATAAATTAATTATTAGTAACTGCAACAGAGCACATTTAAGATAACAAATACAGTAAGTATAATACACTAATCAACAGCTTCAGCATGACTAGTCCATTAAACAGAATTAACTAAACTACCATACCATTAGTGCTTAAATAGCTGGTCAAAGAACTTATCATATTGATAAACTTAAACATCTAATTGCCACAAGTAATTTTAGCTCTAGATTCAACAACTGAAATACTCACATTTCGTCATTGACTCAAACTGTCTGAAACTACTTCATGTATCACCAGGAAATTTAGGCAAAATGCAGGAACCAAGGACATAACATCTTAACCCTCCATGCGGTTCAGCCATTTTGTCTTCTACAATGTGAAATGAAGCTGCTACAACTTAAATTCACAAGAATATACTGCCCTCTACTGGACAGTTGAAATAACTTCCAACTATATGGGCCATTCTACCGAATTCGTGCAAATTGCTGTCCCGGAACCAAAAAACTAATTTAAAAAGCATTAATGTAGGAAAATGTTTGATAATAAAAAAATATAAGCAAATAGCAATCAAAACCCAAAGTAATATTTGAGGTAGCGTCAGGTTTTATATATAAAATATCATTGTTTATATGGTGCTTTCAATTGAGAGGTGGTTGTCCCAAACCCCAAGGTCTGAATTTCACCATAGGAAAAAAAATATGAAATAATTTTTTTAATTTTTTTTATCATTCTTTTAAGAAGTATCATTTTGAATACTTTTGTTAATTAAAACCAAAAATATATTTATTGGATATTTTCAGTGAAAATCATGTAAAATCAGGTAAAAAAAACACTGTCCCGCATTTTCACGTCACTACCGAAACATTGCATAGTTTGGTCAATAATATAATACTGCTTTAAGCCACTCCCCTCCATTTTGAACCAGAAACTTTGTCTGTGCCTCTCTTTCTTGTGATGACATGGTGATTAGATCAGTCTCATGGTTTTGAAGTAAATGTGATCAAAAGTTTGGAAATCAGTGTGTGACATTTATGAATGTCACTACCGATCACACATTTTCAATGATTAATTCAGTTTTTTTTATTTTTTCTACTGGTCATTTAGGTTTTACTCATGTTTCAATGTCGAGAACTGTGCTAGCTAACTACGTACTGATTAGCATCTTAGCAGTAGGATCAAAGTTAGCTTAAATCGTCACTACCGAAACAGTCACAACCGAAACATTTGTTGACGTTTCGGTTGTGACGTGATTGTTTCGGTAGTGACAAAATGACACTTATTTCTTTATTTTAATTAATAAATAGAAAGTTTCAACTGCACATATATTCTTTTTCAGTACAAATAATTTGTCAGTCATATTTCTGTTATGTTGTACGTGATTTGACTAGGACTACAAACTAAGATAAAATGAACTAGGCCAGATTAACTTAATTAATTCATACAGTAGTAGCTTGACTCATTATTGATATAAATGAAGGCTATATGATTCTACCTCTGGTCTCTAGAAAAACTTTCTGCACTAATTTAGCGCGACTTTGACTGATTGCTTTATATAAATGACATAACAGATAGCACTTATCAGTATCATTGTAAATTGACATGTCATTGTTAAGTGTAGACAGGGCAGGCTCACACTAATAATGTAAATGTAAATATCTTTGGTTAATTTGTAGAGATAGCTACAGAGAGAGAGGAATCACCAACATGCATAGACGGAAAGATGAAATTAGAGCGGACAGACTGAGAGAGCCTATTTTCTTGAGCCGATACTTCTTTTGCTCACTCAGTTTACTTGTAAAATATGGCATCATCGTGTCATTTTTATAAGTCTCAATTTAAAAAAGTAACATTAATTGAACTTAAAAAACTATATTTCTGTCTGTAAATAATGCCGGAAAAACTCGGTGAACACAGCAGCCACAAATCGGCCAATGCCAATACACATAAAACTCGCAAAAATCGGCCGATATATCGGTCTATCACTAGTTCTTTTATATGAAAATTGATTCAACCTACCTCAAATCAAATAAAAAATTAAGTTTACTTCAAACTCAAAAAAGTCAAACTCAGCAACAAGAGAATAAGTTAAGGAGGTTTAGAGAAGTTAGAATGTGTGATGGAAAAACAGGCACACATGTGTACACCAACATTACAGATGGACATGGGTGCACACACACCAAATTCTGTAGTTTATACTGTGGGCCTGAAGTTTTATATGGACATACATTATGTCATTTTTTTCTCAAGAGATGTGAAAATCAACACAGCATCTTGCATCCCTTCAAGGTCTGAACTATCCGCCATCTCTTCAGCGTAATTTCAGTTTTTTCTGCTTTTATGTGGTGTTGCGTTAGATATTCTTTGTGCTGTATGTTTTGACTGCATAATGCCAACCATTTTTGACTAACTAATTACTTTTTTTTACACAAAATATGGAAAATCCAATATGGTCGTCACTACCGAACATTTGATGTCACGACCGAAACAAATAATGTTCTGGAAAAATAAAATAGGTTTTGTTATCAGAAAAGATGACATAATTTTATTTAGTTAGATAAAAATTTAAACTAATGAATCCTTGAATTTGAAAACTGTATCAGTGCATGTATGGCAATTACAGAGAAATATTGCTTTCAAAATGCATTTAATTTGATGAACCACTCTTATAGTTTTGTTAAAATAAAATTTCTAATCAACATAACCATGACACTGTCTTTAAAAAAATGTAAAAAATATATTTAGAAGGTTAATGTAAAGAAAATCAGAATAGGCTATTAAAAACCAAATTTTTATATCAAATGTTGTTGTGTTTCGGTAGTGACAAATTCTGGGAGAGAGAAAAAATTTCGAAACTGTATAAAAACATGCTAAGAAACTAAAGTGTCCAATCAGTAGATTAGTGTTCCTTAGATGTTCTTCTATGTTTATGACTACAAAGCTTGCAGGAAAAAACACACTTTTTTCAAGAAGTTTTGAAGTGTCAATTTGCACCAATTCGGTAGAATGGCCCATATACACAATTAACTCAAGGCCTTTAATACAATCTTGCTAGAACAAAGTTGTCGTGTGCTGTGCAGTGATACCGGTGACTTCTACTCGACGGAGCAATGCTAATGCGCGTTCTCGCTCTCACTTGACGTTCTGGAGGTAAAGGCCCATAAAAGGAATATGGGGTCAATCAGTCGTAACGGATACCCCCATTTGAAAAAAACTTTCTGAAACTTGTAGGAAAAAGGAGGCGTAAGGTTAAGCTAAGAAATACTCTGTTACAAGCTCAACTGCTTTTTTGACACTTTGCTTATGTTTAGCATGAGGACTACAACTCTTAAACTGTGTTAATAAGTCAGAATGCATGAAATAGCATTAAACCTCCCCTTTAAGATATAATTGAAAAATGAAAGGTGTAAAGCCGTCCCTGTGTGTAAATTCACCATGAAACTTAAAATATTGCTAGTATGTACATGCAGAATGAGCCCAGAATAAATGCTGCATTTATAAAGTCTATAGTGAATTTGATCTTTTATTGTCAGTCTTAATATGTTAAGCTACGTTGAAAGAAATGTGGAGTAGGATTAATGAAAAAAGCTCAAATACCAGAAACAGACAATGTACCATTTGTTCTGATAAAGGAATATTAATGAAGTGTTAGTCATTACAGGATGAGATTAAACTAGAGACTGACATAGAGTTTACAAAATATAGAGGAAAGGCTCATGAAAACTATTAAATCCATTACAGGCACTTCCACTTCCAGGTTATGAGCACAGTACAAAACTCATTCATGATTCCCAGCATGCACTGTGGTTGATCTGTTTCTAAAGAAGTTCTATATTAAGCCTGACTGAGATGTTTTTCACCTGTAGTGTCTCATTGTTTCTGTCACACACCACCGGTCTCTCACCAATGTTTTATGCAAACCAGTAGAGGAAAATGAAAGCTATCCTGGAAAGACTTTGTTCAAGTCCCTTTTGTTAGACAAGAGCTTCAGACAAACTTCATTTGAATGGTAAACAGAGCTGAATGTGTGGACATTCATGTAATACATCAATGTAAATATTGACCTTAATATTTGATGTTATCTCTTCTCGTTTGTTTGTTTGTTTTCTTATGAACAGTGACCTTAGAGTCATTTGTTTGTTTTCTTAGGAACAGTGAGCATTAGAGAAACACAAAGGGTTGATTGACAGAGTAATAGTGTCCTCAGATAATCCTCACTGGTGGTGTGTCTGACATCTACACACCTTCATCCATCCTGGATCTGTGAGGAGGACATCATTCAACATTTATAGAGAAGATGATCATTAAACATCAACACATTCATTCCCTCATATCAGTCCCCAAAGATCACCATAATATCTGTCATCATATCTGACATAGGGTTGCCACCCATGTCTGATAAAAAACCTGGACAAATCGATGATATAACTATGTATTTTAATAAAACAGAACAAAACAAACCCACGTGGGGGTAAAACAGAACATGAAATAATAACACTGTGATGGAACACAAAGCAGAACAAGAGAATGACTGAAACATGTAACTGAGCACATCAACACTAATTTACAACAACGCACGCACACACACCACACAGAAAACACGAGGGCATTATATAGACACCACATCAATGGGGAACAGGTGAACATAATTAATCACTTAAGACACGAGTACGTAAGGGAGTAGGGTAAAAGTGACAAGACACTGGGAACACGTGTCTCACATACATGATGTGAAAACACACGTATTCCCACATAACACAATGCTGCCATAGTCTTGCCCTCTAACATCCCACCTGGATAATAACCAGGGTCACGGCAAGACCATGACAGCCACAACACACTGGGAACACGTGTCACACAGACATGATGTGAAGCACACGTGTTCCCACGTAAACACAATGCTGCCCTGATCTTGCCCTTTAACACAGACCTGAACCTATACTAAGGTCTGGCAAGATCACGACAGCAACAAGACACCGGGAACATGTGGAAGCCACACACACAATGTGATTCCACATGTCCCCACACAGAACATAATACTATCACGGTCCCGCCAGATGCACTCAGACCTACATCTAGCACAGATGTCTGACAGGACCGTGACAAAAGTGTTACCCAATTATTTGTTCATTATGTTAAAATATGTAAATCAGGTTTACAATTTATTAAAGCTGCTAATATTATTTATGTAAACTATTTTATTTATATTCCATTGCAACTTTAAACAGGTCTAAATAGCAACTAGCAAATATGCACATGAAATTAAACTTGTTGAACTCACCTCAACATGTATTTTACAATCATTTAACCCGCCATGGGAAAAGCTGAGGTCACTGTTACAAACTCTACACCATGCAAGATTTTAACTCTTTTAAGACAGGGATACACTTTCGTGTAGTCTGGTGTAAAATGTGTCTTATATTTTCGCTTTTGGGGCACTCTCCCTCTGCCATGGCGCTCCTGTTTCTAGATACACTGATTAGTTTGGTTCGGGAGAAGAGATAAAAGCCCGCCCACACTGACAATTGATTGGTTGATGTCCTGAAACGGGCCAATCAGGAAGCTCTCTGTCTTACATGGGCTAAATGAGGCAAACACACACACAGACGCAAGGTCTCCCTCTCTGCCGTGCGCGCGCTAAATTTCATATTCACATAGCTTTTCGAAAACCGGGACATTCAGTGTCCCGGGAGAGTTGATAAATTTCCCGGGACAGGTTATTAAAAAGAAGGACAATCCCGGTAAAACCGGGACAGGTGGCAACCCTAATCTGACATCTTCTGAGTACATACAACAGCGTCATGTGAAGAACAAGCTGATATTTAAACCATTGAAACTGAACTCTTCTCTTACTGATCATCCTGAAGAATTATTTTTGTGTTAACAGTCGGCTGGATGGATATTCCCCAGCTCATTACACGACTGCTTGACATGTCAGTTAATATTACCACACAAAATATTTATTGTTAACATTTTATTTGTATCAAATCTTCAGTCAAGATCAGTTTCTTAGAGGCTTAAAGACAAAATTAAAGTCATGATAAGGTTTGGTTTAAAACTGTATGCATAATAATAATAATAAAAATTAAATGCATTAATATATTTTATTTGTTTGAAAGTATCTGCTCTCCTGTTATCACGCTTTAATAATCCTGTGTGCAGTTTTAATCTCCTCTTCATATAGTCTGTGTAACTTTAGCTTTATGTTTTAACATATAAACATGATCACAACAATAATTAGACCGCATACAGTACTTGGATGAGGTAGATAAACTAACATCATGATGCCAGGACAATTGTCTCTCTCTGAATGTGAGTAAAACTAAAGAGTTAATTGATTGACTTTAAAAAGAGACATCAGCAGCCCTTTATCCTCCTCTTATGATCAGCAGGACCTCTGTGGAGACGGTGAGCAGCTTCAAGTACATTGGCGTAAACATCTCTGAGGACCTGATTGGACTGAACACATTTAAAAACAGGTTAATAAAGTCAGGCAAAGACTGTACCATCTGTGACAGCTGAGGAAATTCAGCGTCTCATCAGCTATCCTGAAAACTTTATATACTGGGGCCAGAGGTGGGGACAATTCACACATAGTCAAGTCCAAGCAAGTCTCAAGTCTTAAACCATCAAGTCCGAGTCAAGTCTCAAGTCACAGTTCAGATAAATCAAGCAAGTCAAGTCAAGTCAAGGGTTCACCCTAAGCAAGTCAAGTCGAGTCCTGTTTCAAGTCAAGTCAAGTCAAGTCACATTACTAAAATAAATAGGGGTACATTTTTTCGATAGGTCTAAAATTAGCATAAGGCAAAGAAATCGCAAACTGCTCCGCTCACAGGATCTTCAAATGAAGATTGTAACAAATTTATGGCTTTTTTTTAGGACAAAGATAGCCAAAATTCATTCATCTCTTGCTGTGCACTCCCCACCACCTCTTCTAACTGCCGGACTGCAGTCTGGAATTACAAGACGGTGGGGCACTTTTGCAGAAGTTGCACAATCTGAGGTTGAGGACATCATTACAGGAATGAGAACCTCCAGCTGTGCCCTTGACCCCTTCCCTATAGCACTGATAAAAGCAAACATCTCTGCTCTTAGTCCACTCATCACCATGATTATACAGCAATCCCTAGGGTCTGCTCATGTCCCCCACACTCTTAAAACTGCTATAATAAAACCACTACTCAAGAAACCCAATCTTGATCCAACCTGCCATTCATTTCAAAGGCGCTAGAAAAAGTAGTTGCTAGTTACCTTAAGGATCACCTGCAATATAACAATATCTATGAAAAGTTTCAGTTTGGCTTTCGCTCTGCCCATAGCACAGAAACAGCCCTAGTGAGAGTCACAAATGATCTGCTGATGACAGCTGATGCTGGTTCACCATCACTCCTTATCCTCCTGGATCTCTCAGCAGCATTTGATAACATTGATTATAACATCCTTCTTAACCAGCTACATCACCCTGTTGGACTTGATAATAATGTCCTGCGCTGGTTTGAGTCATACCTCACAGACAGGTCTGAATTTGGGGCCATGGGAAACTCAAGGTCCTCTACTCATGCTGTTCGGTGTGGGGTTCCACAGGGTTCAGTTCTTGGACCCATTTTATTTACTCTGTACATGCTTCCTCTTGGAACAGTCATCCGTCATCTTGGAATTTCATTCCACGGTTATGCTGACGATACACAGCTGTACATAAAAATGGACAATCACTCATCACCATCCATGATCACTGCCTGTCTAGAGGAAATAAGCACATGGATGAATCAAAATTTTCTTCAGTTGAATAGTTCAAAGACAGAAGCAATCCTCATTGGCTCTCCACATCAGATAAGAACATTTACCATAACCTGCATTACCTTCTCTGGCCAAATCATACCATAACATCATCAGTCTCAAATCTTGGTGTCAGGTTTGATCCTCATTTAACATTTGAATCTCATATTAAGCAACTTTGCAAGACATCATTTCATCACCTCAGAAATATTGCCAGACTCCGGCCCACATTAACTATATGGGATGCAGAAAAACTTGTCCCTGCATTTGTTTCCTCACGACTTGACTATTGTAATGCTCTTCTCATTGGGATCCCGGACAAGAGCATTAAAAAACTTCAGAACATTCAGAACACTGCAGCTCGGATCCTGATGAAAGTACGCAAATACGAACACATCACACCAGTTTTGCAATCACTACATTGGCTCCCTATCTCAGCACGAATTGAATACAAGGTTCCCCTTCTCACACATAACTGTATTCACGGAAAAGCCCCCAGTTACCTTCAAGAATTACTTTCACTACAGGTCCCAGCACGTTCCCTACGCTCCACAAACACCCATCGGCTCCTTCCCCCAAGGACTAGGACTCACACCATTGGTGATAGAGCTTTCTGTGCTGCTGCTCCCAACCTATGGAATGCTCTTCCTGAATACTTGAGGGACCCACAAAGGACTGAGATTTTTAAAAAGGATCTTAAAACATACCTTTTAAAAAATCTTTTAATGTTTAATTACTTTTTTATTGCCTTTTTATTAACTACTGTTTGTATAAATTGTGTGTTTTATTACCTTCTTCAATATGTCTTTTGAAGCACCTTTGAGATTTTATTGTAGCACTTAGATTTTCTTAAAAATGTAAAGTGAATTATAAATAAAAGCCATTATTATTATTATTATTATTATTATTATTATTATTAATCAAATAAAATGAATAATAACACTGTCTTTATTGATTATCTTTATTTATTTCTTTATTATTTTTTAGAGCTACAGAATTGATTGGATTTTGTTTGATTAACATAGTTCACCCAAAAATGAAAGTTCTGTCATCATTTACTCATCCTCATGTTGTTACAAACCCTCTTAAATTTCATTGTTCTGATGAACACAAAGGAAGATATTTTGAGAAATGTTTGTAACCAAACCGTTGGTGGACCCCATTTACTTCCATAGTTTTATTTTATCCTACTATGGAAGTGAATGGGGTCCACAAACAGTTTGGTTAAAAACATTTCTCAAAATATCTCCCTTTGTGTTCACAACAATGGGATTTGTACAGGTTTGTGACGGCATGAGGGTGAGTGAATTGTGACAGAATTTTCATTTTTGGGTGAACTATCCCTTTAATGACACAAACATGAGAAGGTTAATTGAGGTTACTGTTTCTTTAAAACAGACTGGTTCCTGCCTCTAATCTTTACATACATTTAAGAAATAAACAAATGTTTTATTAGAAAAAGAGCACTGTGTGGAGATCATTGTGTTTGTATGTGCCCTGTCAAGAACAGAAAGATTTTATGTTCGCTTGTTTTTGAAACTCGTCTCTCTTGTGTCTCTTGCGCACTATTGAGGGCACTTAAATGTGCACGCACACACAAATGGGGGACACATTGCAAACGGCGCAGCATAACACTCGCTCCACATAAAAACTTTGTTGTTTTACAGTGCTCTGTTCGCCAAATGTATTTTAATGGACTACAGTGTGAGACAGTAGCACAACTCACTCTATAGTCTACATCAAGAGTTTTGATCTAGGGATGATCACAAGCTGGACCAGACACATTCAACCGCACGTGTGTCTGCGCTTAGTTACAGAAAGCTCACTTTCGCGCCTTTTTGCGGTTAAAATCACTTGAATGTTAACATTTGCAAGCCCTTAAAACACGTGCAAATGATCAATCCGCGAATCGAATTACATGCGTGCCGAACCATGCCACTCAAAAAATGTAGCCAATTATTTTAAAGTGGATGGGCAGTTAGATGCCTGTGATGCCATAAGCATCATTTTTTCAGATTGGGCTGTTTTCTGGCTGACATTTCTAAAAGAGGAATTTCTATGAGACTGAGATGTTTGGCATATTTAGCACTTTTTGTATGTTTGTGAATGTGGGTAGACTACCATTATTCAACAAAGACAAGGTAAAAATTGTTTTTCATTCTCTGTCTCCTTTAATACAGACATTATCCTACATGTAATATAGAGCTGCGCCACTGTTATAGCCAAATTCCCTAATACATATTTACGAGACGTATCAGTAATGATAATGGTCACATTTAAAGCATAATATGCAACCAAAGCCAAATTATGACAAACAGGAAAGATTAATGTTAATTTATTGTGTAATCGTTATAGAGTAAACTGACTATAAAGAGATGACGTTCTTACCTTATGGTTCTTGATGTTGTGTTTGTCCTGTCGGATATTCTTGCGTTGCCTATTTTGCATCTGGCAAATCTTTTTTATTGGCACGGTCCAGTTCTTCCTGCTCTGCTACTGTCCGGACGCTTTTGCTTACTGCTCTGCGCTTTGCTCTATCGCTTTTATATTTTATCTTATAATTTTAACTTCAGCAAATCAGCATAGTGCTCAAACAACAAAGCTTGGCATCAACGTTAATTTACAAACTTTCGGGACTGGAGGATTACAAAAAAGTGGAATTTTTCATCCGTCTAGCCTCCCACCGCCATCAGCTTACATTCCAGAAGGAAAAACACAGCTGCCTTCATTCAAAAGGATAAGAAAAAGAAATGCCTCATCAACAATCTACTTGCTGCACAAACTGCCACAGACTTTTACAAAGGATTGCTGTTCTTGAAACAAAGTTACTTACAGGACTACCAAACCAGATGGAACACACAACAGAGCTTTGTCATCATGGAAGCCCTCAGCATACAGCCGGTGAGTCCAATGAATCTAATGATCAACACACTAATCAATGGTACAAACAGGGAGCAAGACCCAAAATCACTCGAGAAATCAGACTGTCACGAGCATCACATTTTGCCGTAATAGCTTCCTTTACCCCAGATACAACTAGGACAAGGATTGCAAACACTGACTTTCTACCACCACCTATACATCTTGAGAACAGATTTGAAGTATTAATGAATATGAGTGAGGAATCCCCAAATGTGATAAATGTGACTGAACACCGATCAAATCAGCCAGCAGCTAACACTGATGCTAACTGCCACTCAAGATCGAGCAGACAGCGGCACTCAGTGCAGAGCGCATCCGAGCAAAGAACTCTGATATTGGGTGACTCAATTATCAGAAACTTTAGCAACAGGGACTCAACTACGTGCTGCCTTCCACAAGCAACCGTTTCTGATGTAAACAGGGAACTTCAGAACATTCTGATGAAACATAAGACTGTAAATCGAGTTGTCATTCATGTGGGGGAGAATGATATTCACAAAGAGCAATCTGAACTCCTTAAGAGGGATTTCAACAAACTTTTTGAAACACTCAGAACAGTGAAAGTTCAGCCGTTCATCAGTGGACCACTTCCAGCAAGAGGAACAAATAGGTTTTCACGTTTGCTTGGACTTAATACATGGCTGCATAAAACCTGCAACATAAAAGGACTGAACTTTATCAACAACTTCAATCTTTTCTGGAGTCAGAGACAACTATTTAAACAGGATGGCATCCACCCAAACAGACTGGGTGCAAGAGTGCTAAAGGACAATATCTATTTCTCCCTTCATCATCCTTCAGCAGTGTGTGCCAATCCACTCAACCTGAATGGCACACACACACCTGGACAGAGTATGAATGACCACAGGACTTCTCTCCAGCACCTGAATGGACATGACGTTGACATATCCCACAAGGACAGAGATAACACCATGCAGCCACAACAACCACTGCTCATGGACACAATCTCAGCTGAGTCCTGCCCACAGAGCTCACCACCGTCAGACTGTGTCAGATTAGAATGGCTACAAGATTCAGCACCCAAGGACGACTTTCTGGAAAACAGCCAGGGAAACCAGGACAACATATCACAGCCTCCGTTCACATCAGAACAACAGGACTCCTCACTATGTCATTCCTCTCTCCAGCATCCCCGCTTTTGACCTTCTCTGGGAAAATGGAGGAACTGGTTTACACTGGAACTAAACTATCCCACTCTATTGCTGCAAGCCCCCAGATTTCAACCAGAAAACGGCAAGCCCCAAAACCACCAAAGGCAGTGGGCCCAGTTCCCCCTCCTCGTCCTGTGAGAGCTCTTCGGTCTCTGACACAACGCCAAGGCACACACCCTCCTCCATCTGCTGTAGGTGAACCAAAAACAACTGATAATGGCTCTCAGTGATGTGTGTCGGGTTCCTGCTATGAAAATACTAATACTTTTATCAAATGTTTACAAAAGCAGGAACTCAGTGTGCCTATATCTTTCTCTATTTCTGTTTTAGTACATGATAGAAAGTGTAAGGCTAGATCAAATCGTGTGGAAAATCAATCTAATCTGCTGCCTGTGACTTGTAAAACTAAGATCTCTGTTTGGGAAAAATTAGTACTGTTAAGTTAGCACTTTAAAATATCTGTTCACTTAAAAACAAATCACTTCTAGTAAGCGACTTAATAGCCACAAACAACCTGGATTTTATGTTTCTAAATGAAACATGGCTAGAAGAAAGCTACAGTGCAACAGTCCTTAATGAAACAGCCCCTCCTAACTTTACTTTTATGAGTTTCTGCAGAACTGCTAGGAGAGATGGAGGTCTAGCTGCTCTTTTTAAAGATGTCTATCAATGTAAGCAAGTGTCATTTGGGAATTACCCATCTTTTGAACATCTAGGTATTGTGTTGAAAGGTACCCCACACATTCTACTGATCATTATTTACAGGCCCCCAAAATACTCTCCAGCATTTGTTGAGGACTTTACAGAACTGTTATCAACGATTTCCTCAGAGTTTGACTGTTTTGCTATTGCTGGAGATTTTAACATTCACATAGATAAGCCAGAAACCATTATGGCAAAAGATGTCACAGCTGTTTCAAATACTTTTGATCTGACTCAACATGTACATGGACCCACACACAATCGTGGACACACTCTAGATTTAATTATCAGTAAGGGTGTAAACATTTCATCAATTGTTATTAAGGATGTAGCACTGTCTGATCATTTCTGTATTTTCTTTGATATATTAATCTCTCCTACTATTGAAACTAGATCTGTGTCTAGGGTGACCACCCGTCCCGCGTAGCGCGTGAACGCACAGCGTTTTAAGCCCAATTCATGCGTCCCGCAAATTGAGACCGTGTCACGCATAATCAATGCTTGCTTAAAAAAAGTTTGTCGCTCTATATCCTTGAGCCCCAGGCAGCCAAACGAACATTACTAGACTAGTTCAGGCTCGCTCGCCACTCGCTACTCGCACGCTACTGTTGCGCCTCAGTTGAACTGCTGACTAGGTTGTTGTCAACTTTTCGTTGTTGTCATGACAGCGCAGTCGGCACGCAGCCACGCACGTGCATCCCTTTTAGATGCGCGCTTTCCAATTCGAAAAATGGAGAAAGAGACTGAGTCTGACTCTGCACCGCCATCATCACTTAAAAAGAGAAGGTGTGGGTACAAGAAAGACTGGGAAAAAAATATTTGTGGCTGAAAGTCCTAAAGGTGTTTCCAGAACACTGAACAGTTTTTTTTTCCTGCGCCTGCCTTTACTAACATGCAAGTTCACCATCCTTCCTCCCCCTTCTCGTTCCGTGAACCTCTGGAGTTGTGAGTTAAGAGTTTTTTTTAACTGTTTCTGTGTTGTTGAGCAACTTCAATTCCTGTTAATTCTATAATTTTATATTATAATTGATTTAAAGTGAATAAATTATAATGAAAAATAAATTAAATAGCTAAAGTAAATCGTAAGTGGAAGTGCATCTGTCAATTCATTGAATGTTCAAAATATAATGAATCTTTATTTTTAAAAAATTCACATTGGTTGGCCTATTCATGAGCATACATCATGTTTAGGGGAATAGGGCATTATAATTATGCCATGTACACTGCAAAAAAATGATTTTCAAGAAAAAATGTATTTGTATTTTTTTCTTGTTTTCAGTAAAAATATCTAAAAATTCTTAAATTAAGATGCTTTTTGTTAAGGAGCAAAACGACCCAAAAAAATAAGTCTAGTTTTTAGACCAAAAAATATCAAATTTAAGTGATTTTGTGCATAAAACAAGGAAAAAATCTTGAATTTAGTGTTTTAGAAAAATGTTCAAGATTTTTTTGCTTACCCCATTGGCAGATTTTTTGTTTTGGGCACAAAATCACTTAAATTTTATATTTTTGGTCTAAAAACGAGACTTATTTTCTCGGGTCGTTTTGCTCATCACGAAACAGCATCTTAATTTAAGAATTTTTAGATATTTTTACTGAAAACAAGACAAAAATTAAATAATTTTTTTCTAGAAAACAAGTTTTTTGCAGTATAAGGTGTTATGTGCTAGAAATGGGTAAACCACTATCAATAATTCGGCCCGTGGGTTGGGTGCACTGCCGGGCCAGGGAGTGTCCCACATCGTCCCTCAGAAACACACCCTTTGTCCCCCCTTGGGCTTATTAGCAGGTGGTCACCCTATCTGTGTCTGTCAAAAAGAGATCCTTAAATGAGAACACCAGTGTGCTATTTATGAAGGCTATATCTTTAACACCAAGCATATCTGCAGACTCTGTTGATTTTCTCCTTGATTCCTTTAATTCGAAAGTTAAGAGTGCAATCGATGATATTGCTCCTGTAAAAGTCAGGAAGAAGAATGGCAGGCAAAAATCACCTTGGAGAAACTCAACAGAGGTGCAGAATATGAAGAGACAATGCAGAAAAGCTGAGCGCATGTGGCGGAAGACAAAACTTGTAGTCCATTATAATATCTATAAAGACAGCCTTCTTGCTTTCAGTGTGGAACTAGGCAAAGCTAGGCAGACTTTCTTTTCAAATATTATAAACAAAAACATAAATAACACACAAACTCTTTTTGCTACTATAGAGAGACTAACAACCCCCCCAAGTCACATTCCAAGTGAAATGCTCTCAGACAGCAAATGTAGTGAGTTTGCTAACTCCTTCTCTGAGAAAATCAATAATATCAAAAGGTGATCAGCACATCCTTGAGCTGCGCCGGGGTCAGACAAATCAGACCACAACATCAGAAAGTAGTTACGATGTCTGATTTCGAAGCAGTTGATGGTAAAATTTTGGAAGAAACAGTACAGCATCTTAAAACATCAACCTGTGCCCTTGACACACTCCCAACATCTTTTTTCAAAAGTGTCTTTAACTGTTTAGAAGCAGATCTCCTAAAAGTGGTAAATTCATCACTTAACTCTGGGACTTTTCCAAAGTCCCTTAAAACTGCAGTTGTTAAGCCCCTCCTGAAAAAATAACAGTGTATTGAGCAACTACAGACCAATCTCAAATCTTCCTTTCATAGGCAAGATCATTGAAAAAGTTGTTTTCAATCAGCTGAACAAATTCTTAATTTCTAATGGTTACTTTGACATTTTTCAATCTGGTTTCAGACCACACCACAGTACAGAGACAGCGCTCATGAAGATAATAAATGATATTCGCCTCAACACAGACACACGCAAACTATCAGTGCTGGTGCTACTCGACCTCAGTGCTGCTTTTGACACTGTCGATCACAACATACTTCTTGACAGGCTGGAAAACTGGGTCGGGCTTTCTGGGGTGGTCCTGAAATGGTTCAAGTCATACTTAGAAGGGAGAGGTTATTATGTAAGTATAGGTGGCCATAAATCTGAGTGGACATCAATGACATGCGGAGTCCCGCAAGGCTCAATTCTTGCGCCACTCCTGTTCAACCTGTATATGCTCCCACTCAGAGATGTATAAAGTACTAGGGACCCAGACTTGAGTAAAAGTACAAGTTCTCTATCAAAAAAGTGACTTGAGTAGAAGTTGAAGTGCTCTTTAAGCACAGCACTTAAGTGGAAGTACTAAAGTATTAAACATGTTTTGTACTTAAGTATTGCAAGTAGTTTATTTTAAAATATACTACTTAAGTACTGAAAGTAAAAGTACAAGTATTGTGTAATGTAGTTATTAAAGAAAACAGTCAAAAGTTTGAATATAATATTGATTATATTATTTCAAATGTTTACGCTAAAGGACACTCACAATTCCTTTGGCTGTAGCAGGAGTACAAGGACATGAATGTTCAGATAATTCAGATTAATTTAACTGATATGGCGATAGAGAATTTCTCTCTCGCGCACTTTGGTTCTCTCTTCGCTTCACATTTGTCCACAACCGCTGCTCATATTTGTGAGTGAGAGGGAGGGAGGGGTCCGCCCTTCACTTTCTCCGATTGGTTTAGACCATGATCTGTGTGTGTTTCTAATGTCTATCACCACTCCGGCAGTGATAATGTTGGTTTGGAATGATTTGTAACATTTGAGTGTAACGAGTAACTATGCAGCACATAAAAAATGTATCGGAGTAAAAGTATTAATCTCATCGAAAATATGTACTGAAGTAAAAGTGGAAGTAGGAGAAAAAAAGAATACTTCAGTAGAGTACAGATACTGTATTTTAGTACTTAAGTACAGTAGTGAAGTAGTTCTACTTCGTTACTATACATCTCTGCTCCCACTAAGCCAAATAATGAGAGAGAACAAAATTGCCTATCACAGTTATGCAGATGACACTCAGATCTACTTAGCTCTATCCCCTAATGACTACAGCCCCATTGACTCCCTGTGCAAATGCATTGATGAAGTTAACAGTTGGATGTCCCAAAACTTTCTTCAGTTAAACAAAGAGAAAACTGAAGTCATTGCATTTGGAAACAAAGATGAAGTTCTCAAGGTGAATGCATACCTTGATGCTAGGGGTCAAACAACTAAAAATCAAGTCAGGAATCTTGGTGTGATTCTGGAGTCTGACCTTAGTTTCAGTAGTCATGTCAAAGCAATAACTAAATCAGCATAGCCTATTATCATCTCAAAAATATCGCAAGAATTAGATGCTTTGTTTCCAGACAAGACTTGTGCATGCTTTCATCACCAGCAGGGTGGATTATTGTAATGGCCTCCTCACGGGCCTTCCCAAAAAGACCATTAGACAGCTCCAGCTCATTCAGAACGCTGCTGCCAGGATTCTGAGCAGAACCAGAAAATGTGAACATATCACACCAGTCCTCAGGTCTCTACACTGGCTACCAGTTACATTTAGGATTGATTTTAAAGTATTATTAATGGTATATAAATCACTCAGTGGACTAGGACCTCAATACATTGCTGATATGCTCATTGAATATAAACCCATCAGATCACTCAGATCATTAGGATCACATCAGCTAGAAATACCAAGGGTTTACTCAAAGCAAGGAAAGTCAGCTTTTAGCTATTATGCCAGTCGCAGCTGGAACCAGCTTCCAGAAGAGATCAGATGTGCTCCAACAGTAGTCACATTTAAATCCAGACTCAAAACACATCTGTTTAGTTATGCATTTACTGAATGAGCACTATGCTGCTTCCGAACTGATTGCACTATATTATATATGCCCTATTTTAATTATTTTCTGTTTCTCTTGTTTTTATTGTTATTTTTAACTGTTTTATACTTTTATTCCTGTTTTATTCTTTTTCACACATTTAAAGAGTTTTTATTAAAATCACATTTATTTTCTTTTAATTGATATTTTAAATTCATGTATCTTTGATTTTTTTTGTTTTCTCATTTCTATGTAAAGTACTTTGAATGACCTTTTTGTATGAAATGTGCTATACAAATAAACTTGCCTTGCCTTGCCTTGCCAAAGTCTTTACAACCAAACAAGACTATTTGTGGAGCTCGACTAACGTTACTGTATGCCGTGTTTGGTGCGGTTTGAATTGTGCAGCGTTAAAGGCACAGACACTGATTAGTGGTGCTGATATAAAAACAATAGAAACAATAATATTTTTATTTTAAATACATTTATTAATGTTTGTTTATTATTTATAAGTCATTTTCGAGTCTTCCCCTTCAAGTCAATTCAAGTCTCAAGTAACTTGTTCTCAAGTCAAAGTCAAGCATGTCACAAGTCCTGAAAATTGTGACTCGAGACAGACTCGAGTCAAGTCACGTGACTCGAGTCCCCCACCTCTGACTGGGGCCATAGAAAGTGTATTGACTCAGTGAATCTCAGTGTGGTATGGGAACAGCACCAGACAACCCACACAGCAGGAGACTCCTATGCGGATCCGCGTTCAAGTCGCCAAACCCGCGTGACTGTCACATTCGTTTTGGAGCCGCGCAGAGGATCAGCTCCGCCTCCGGCAGCGCAGTAAATTCTACTGTCAAACTGCGGATCCTGAACGGACCCATGTCGGATCCTCGGACGCGCCTTTACTGAACGGTTAAACGATGCACACCTGTCAATCGAGACTTTCTTTGCTGGGACACGGTTCAGCTGAACCCTCTTTTGAGTAAGTATTGATTTATTGATATAATTGTGCCAGTAAACATTGTTTTTTAATCATCCTGTATACTAATGATTGGAATTACGTTGATATTAGGAAAACTTGAGCATGTTCAGTAGTGGATAATGGTTTAGCCCTAGCTGTGCATTATTAAGTTTACATGTTGGCAATTTTGGTGTAGTGTATCTGCCATCTTCTTTACAATGAAAATTAATCTTTGGCAATTTACTCATTGTTTGACTCGGTTCAGACTCACGGTCACACTGCAAGATGCCATGTGACCTAATCAGTGACTAAATGAATGCAGGTGTCAGTCAGTGACTAAATGAATGCAGGTGTCAGTCAAAGCGACTGTGTGGTTGGTAAGGACAATCTTCTCGTCTGTTATTTTGAGCGGCTGTTAACAGGGTGATTTAACCAGAGGTGTGTAACGAATTCCATTTACAGTTTTGGGTAACTAGTACTTTTAAAGTGATTTTGAAGGATACATTTACTCAAGTACATTTCTATTGAAAAAACTGTACTTTTACTTCATTCAGTGGTGTTATTAGCCTATGATAAGCATACTTGACTTTGGATGCTACATACCATATCTGTCTGTTTGATTACAGGTGCTGTGTTCAACCTGGCAACAGATCGGGCAACAAGGAGACGTGTAATGGGAGAAATGATTAAATAATAAAAAAACATTTTTGTTGAACAACTTGTCTTTCTCCAGTTATTTATTGTCAGATGTTTTAGCTGTGCATAGTGCAGCATTTCATTGAAGTTGTAGCCTAATAGATCAAGTATTTTATGTTTGCATTGACCTGGGCCTATAAAGCACTAAATTAGTATTTATTTTATAAATAATATTTTTAAACAAAAACAGAATATGCTATAACTGTCCATAAATGTAAATGGCAATTTTATATTTCCGTTGAGTAGTAATTACTTTTGTACATTAAATTGATATCTTTTAGTGAAACTTTTCTGTTAAACCTATTTACAATATTGTTAGGTTAAAAATACAAGACAATGCAGATTTAAGGTTCTATATTGCTGCAGTGGCCAGGCCTAGTGATAGTTTTGGTTTTATCCTTTAGTTTAGTTTATCCTATTTTATCCTACAGTAAGAAGGGATTTTGAATTTGAAAGTGAGATAAACGGGTCCAAAACGGACCCGGTCCTGATAGCAATAAGCTCCGGAGCGGATTCGTAACGGAACCGCTCCGGAGTCAGTAGCTCCGGTCTGCATCCGTTGCGGGTCCGTCCCGGAGCTTATTTCAGACTTTTAATGAGTCAGTTGCGGGTCCGCGGCGGATATATGAATGAATTTGCGCCACGGATGCAGAGCGTATGCAGCCCGAAGCCACGGCGGGTCCGCGATCCGCCTTCATTGCGGATCCGTCACTGCGCGCAAGTGGACGCCGACACGGGTCCGTTTCGTGGGTCCATTCCGGAAGCCGCGATACCTCCGCGACTGATCCGCCACGGAGTCCTTTTGCTGTGTGGGAAGACTTTAAAGCCCTACAGAGAGTTGTGCACTTAGCTGAGCACATCTCCAGGTCTGATCTCCCCTCTCTACAGGACATCTACCTCAAACAGATAACTGTAAAAATCATCAAGGATTCAATCCACCACAGTAACCATCTTTTCACTTTACTGCCATCTGGTAAGTGTTTCTGCCACCAAAAACAGCCTTTTAACATTCACTTGTCTACACTTATGTTCACTTAAAGGAATTCTTCATCCAATTGAAATTTGAATATATTATTAAATTGTGTCACCTATGTAGTAGAACTGTGGAGTTATTTTAGAAATTGGTGCCTTCTAGGCAGAGAAAAGTCAGAAAATTTGTTTTTTTGCTCATGTGGATGAAAAACACCAAGTCCCAGAATGCATTGCTTCGCTGCTCTACGAGGCCACTCCCTAGTCATGCCTACTGGTTTGAGACGGCAGGAGGGAGATTAAACTTGGCTAAACTCTCATTTTGGATCGAGCTTTTCCGAATGGACTCGCAGTCCAACCCCTATGGGCGGGGAAAAAAACATGCGGAAGTAGCTCCTAATACTGGCTGTAGTCTTTGCCTCTGGCCAAAATCTCATTCGTCATTTTGCGTCATCGGAGGACTTTTTTGCACAACCAGAATACAGATATCTGTCCTCTCACAGGGACATGAGGTAGGGAAACACGGTCATTCAGAAATACTGCCAGGTTTCTACTGATACAAAGCTGAATGCTAAATTGGTGAAGTATTCCTTTAATCAGTAAGATATTCATCATTCTTTACCTCATATAGACATCCTGTCTGCACATTCGCCTCTGTCTGTACAATCTTGTGTATCTTAATATTTAAGATTAGAGTTTACTTTCATGCACATTATGTCCTTTTCTATATTTAATTCTACAGTATCATTTTATTGTTGACTTTATTCTTTTTTACCTATTTTATGTATATTTTCATCAGTCAAAATATCACAAACATATTTCAAAAGCAAACATTTGTCTTACTTTGTAAACACTTTTACCATAATGTTATATTTTTTAATATGTCATATACACACTGTCATTCTAAACATAAAGCTCTTCTTTTAAAAGCTCACATGTATTTGATTGAATGTAATTGGGAGAGAGCTGTCGAATATATAAAGTAAAAACAAAAGCAAAATTTAAACCAATTTATTTATTGCTCTTTGTGGTTGTAAATGTAGTATTCGTGTACAAAGTTTGAAAAGAAAAAATGCATTACAGTTTTTTCCAATTGCTAACAGACAATTTTGCACTTTTCTTTAGTATGCTTTCCCATAATACTAAAATATGTATTAGATTGTTCACATGCACAGAAATATTTGCAGATACACACACATGCTGTTGAATTGTTTTTATTTTTCACCAAACAAGTCATAACGCCTCGTCCACATCACAGGCAATATATTCCCTTGCCAGACATCGAGGGAAGAAGCACCTTGAGCGCCTTATCCATCCCTAAATTGCACCAACATCAATCTCATCATATGTCTCTTCCATAGTCTGCAAAAGAGACATGTGCACAAAGGGCTGCTGGGTATATACCTTCCATATAACTCTTCTATGGGGTTCAAAAATGACAAGTATGGTGGGAGGCGATAAATGTTTGGTAGTCAGCAAACCAGTTTTGGACTGGAGCTACACGATGAAAGCTCACGTTGTGCTATACTACAACATACCGGTTTCTTTGGTCTACATCATTCATACACTCTGATGGTATGAGAATGTTGTGGAGTCTTTCTAGAAATGTGAGAATATGGGCTGTGTTGTATCAAGGTTGGCATGACGGTGGAGGACACCATCCATATTGGAGATGGCAGCACACATTGTGATGTTCCCATCACGTTAGCCAGGAACATCTATAATGGCTCTGTGGCCAATGATGTTCCTGTGGTCTTTTCTAGTGCTTACATCCTGATTGAAGTGTTAACAATTAACCATTCAGGTGTTTGGGCAGGTGGCACATATTGGCCATTTAGCTCGTGTAGTGTCATTTTGAATGGTAGTGTTTTGAAAAGGCAAACATGTGACTTTATGTCAGATTGTAGTGTCAGTGCATTTAAAAAGTGCCATTGTGAATTGCAAAATGTGTGTAAAGCAGAAAATGTGTTTAGACTTTTGGAGACTTGAGAAGAGGTGTTGCTCTCTGTGTGTCAGTTTAAATAGTTGTGCTGTTCATGTCATTTTAGTGTGTTAGCAATTGGAAAAAACTGTAAAAATATGTAGTGTTGTAGCATGTAGTGTAAAACCAAATGTGTGTGCTTGCATGTGGAGATGGTTGGGTGTATCAAAGGCTCCATCTTTCCTCCAGGCTGGGTCTGGCCAGAACTTCATCCACTTCCCATGCTATATTCTCTCTTGCCAGACACCGTGGAAAGAACCTTCTTGTATGGTGTATCCAACTTTCCAGCGCCATTTGGAGAAAAACTCCTCAATAGGATTTAGAAATGGTGAATATGGAGGCAGGTAAACAACTAATGGGGATGAATAGCAAACCAGTTTTGTACCTGATGGGCATGATGAAACCTGACATTATTCCAGATGATGACAAATCTTGCCTGGTCTTCATTCTGCAGACCCTGAACAAGCACGTCATCAATAGATTCCAGAAATTGTATAATGTGATCAGTGTTATAGGGACCAAGTATGGCGTGATGGTGCAGGACATCATTTTGTGAAATTGCAGCACACATGGTAATGTTTCCGCCAAGTTGTCCAATGACATTCCTTCCCCTTCTTCTGTTTTTACTGAGATTAAAGTCCACCTCATCCACATAAATGTATTCATGGAGAATGGCATGGGCATCCATTGTCCAAAAGCTATTACTTGACCTTTGGCCTATTTATATGCCACTACTAAAGTCATGATTTGTTGTTGTTAAGTAAGCAACAAGTGTTTGCAATTGCACATGTGAAGTTAGTGTGAGGCACTGATGAAATAGTGTGGAATGTTGATTGTGTTTATAAAAGGAAATCAAAAAAGGTTTTTGTGTGTTGTATAGAAAATTGTGTGTTGTGTTTTGCAAAAAGTGTTTAATGAAATTGAAAACTGAGTAAAAGGCCAACAATTAGTGTATGGTTTTGCAGATTTAGTGTGTGTTTCTGGTGTTTGAGTGTCAGGTTAAAGAAATTGTGTGACAAGTAATAATTTTGTGTGTAAGCAGTTGAAAAAACTGTAATTGCACTGTTAATGGAGCAAACCTGACTCATATTTCACTGCTGGTTATATGTCACACGGTGACGATCTTTTAGGGGGCGGAACCAAAAGTGGGGAAGGTTGGTTCCGCCCGGAAGTGTTTCCGCCCGGACGGAAGAGCCGAAACACCGGAACTTCCGGTAAACGCCGCGAGATGAAATCAAACCGATTAAACGCAGGTGTGACTCATGAATGTAGCGGCTGGGGATTGGAGGATGTGAAGGAGGAGAGGGATATAAAAGACCGCCTTAAACATGGAGAAGTTGTTCTTGTTGTTGTTTGCTGGTGTTGCGGTGGCCGTGTTGCGTTGACAAACCGTTCCGGTGTTGCAGATTAAGGACCTGGGCACAGCCACGCTGGTAGCGGTTGGAGATTGTTGTTTACTGGAAACAAAGCAGAGGAGGAAACAGAGCCAGAGGCTGAGTGTGTGACATATATGCAGGTTTTGGAAACAAATGGATTTATGTGCATCACTGTTGTGTTTCAAGTGTTGAAGAGGAACAACTCACCGTATGTGCCGCTGGAGAAGATTGGAGCGGTGTACTTGAACACGGGCGAAGAAGATTTCATCTGTTTATAAGAGAAGGGAACAAAAGGAGGAAATCGTTAACCATTGTGAGTACTCAGTGTCTGATACAGTGTGTATTGTGGAGTCACCTTGTTCAACGTGTATTGTGAGTCTTCAGGAATTAGGTTGACGGACCTGCCACGGAGCAGAGTGGTGGGAGAGCCGGGAAGTGACGATTTTTGGGGAAGCAAGGGGCCGCAGCAGCGACGTATATATTGCTGGCCCACACTTACAATGCCAACCGGTCCCAGGAGCAACTCAAAGAAGACGGGCTGTGACCTTAATGTTCACATTGAGTGCTGTGGGTGAGTCTGTGCCTTTGCTGTGAAAGTACTCTTTGAAGTAGTGCAGTGTGATGCTGTGTTTGTATTGCCAGTAGCCCCCTCCCCTCACTGAATTCACTGTGGGAGAACGAGAGGCTGTGGAAGCCGGTGAACCAACCTACTGTATATGCTGTGTGTGCCCCCCGTATTGAAGCTCCAAGTGTAGCATTCTCTTGGTCATCCCTCGGATCTGGCCTGACTCGGTGGAACGGTGGTGAAGGACATCAACTTTCCTAGACTGTTGTGAGTAAACCAATTATTAACAAGTGCTTTGTGTATGAAGAACAGCATACTGTTGTACAAAGGGTGGCGAAGATCGTATCTCACGACGTGACGGTGTTAGATTTTCCCCCCTTTGCAGTACCAGAGGCCTCTGGGAAGGCTGTACCACGACGCCTCATCGTCTCGAGGTTTGGAGTGTATTTATCGATCCATTGGATTGCAGTCACCGTAAGTCCACCATCCATGAGCAGTAGCCAATGTTGTAATTACCTGTTGAATGACCAAAAGTTACTACAAATCGAAGGAAAGTTGAAGAGATACAGTAGCTAAAGCCAACTTGCCTCTGCTTTATGTAATGAGCTGCCAGAGTAACCAGTGAAAATCCCAGTGTTTGTCAAATAATCTTCTGTGCCACAACTAAAAGCCTGCAGAAGGAGAGAACCTGAGTACCATACTTGTGGAGTACTTACCACATGTGTCACGAGCCGACAAGGTGAGAGTGAAAGTCCCAGTTTCTGCCAAGTAATCCTCTGTGTTACAGCTTAACGGAGCGAGAGCCTGAATTCGATACCTGTGAGATACTTAAAACCCCTTTGCAATCCTGCTATATTTTGCAAAAACGCCTAAAAAAAACATACCCAAAGTAAATTGCATACTGTTCTTGAAGTATTTGGAGTATATGCATGGTTTTGATGTCTTTTGAAAGGTGAGACTCTGAGGTTTGTTTCTATACAGTCAGAATCACTGTAAGTGTTACTGTTATAAAGTAATAGAATTTTAAACACACTGAAAGAGAGGAAAAAAATATTCCGCCTACTTTTTTTGTAAACAGTTGCCTGCAGAGGAATAATAATGGGGAGCTATTAGCTGGAAAACACATTGGGATCATAGCATGAAGCCTTACAAAGCTTTACCAAGCAAATTTGATTACAATATCTTAGAAAATGTGTCTTTTTCACATGTTTATCCAAGTTTATGTCTAGGCGGCCTTCTATAAAGGGCACTTGGAGACACCAAATGGCCCTTTGTAACCATTGACATAAAATGTTGTTTTTCTTGAATGCTTCAATGTACAATCATATTTTTGGGCTCTAATGAAAGGTTACACTTATAGCTACTCTATTTTATGTCCAAATTCACTGTCAATAATTGCTGACACATAGTAAATGAAGCATAAACACTTTATAGTGTTGAAAAAAACTATATTCTTGAAACTATACTTGTAAAAATAAAGATACAAAACAAGTTCTATAGTAATAAAATACTTTTAATATTAGAAAAACCACAATCTAAATATATAAATGTATATAAAAAACTATTTAGAAATTTTACAATATTACAGGTTATTGGCAACATGCCACTCGTTATTACAATCACGGCTTGGCAAAAAGCACAAATGCTCATCACATGAAGAACATTTTACAGTAGTCTTTGCATGGCAGTGCCTGCACCTTAGACGAACTGTGGTGCCGTCTTCACTAATATGCAAAGGCTTGTGATGTGCTCTGTGTGAAGTGGGCGATGGAGCGGGTATGTCAGCAACCGCTGCCAGTTACTCACTAGTGTCTCCCTAAATGCCTTCTGGTGCATTGGCACCTCCCCTTTACCTTTTGTGATATGCTTGTAAATCAGTAAGGCATTCACAGTGGCAATGTCTAAGAAATTATAAAAAAGGTCTTATACCAATTCTGGGTTTTGTGGATCACTTTATAATAGCTGATTAGGGCATTGGAAAGGTCCACTCCAGCATGCACCTGTAAGACAGATACAACAACATTGAGTCACATATTTTTTTCATTTATAATCTATATTCTACTATTTTACTTGCATAAAGTAACGCAGAAGTACAGAAGCACACACAGACACGCACACACAGACACACACGCGCAAATACGGGCACAAATACCTGTGCATGAGCGCATACAAACACACTCGTGCTCGTGCATGAGCTCACCAAACAAAACACGCATCCACACTCAAACCTCAGTACCAACAGTAAAATATGTTTTATAATACAATAAAGCACTTATAATCTATATTCTACTATTTTACTTGCATAAAGTAACGCAGAAGCACACAAAGACACACACACACACGCAAATACGGGCACAAATAAACAGACTCATGCATGAGCTCACCAAATAAAACACGCACCCAAACACAAACCTCAGTACCAACAGTAAAATATGTTTTATAATACAATAAAGCACTTACTTATAATCTATATTCTACTATTTTACTTGCATAAAGTAACGCAGAAGCACACACAGACACACACATGCAAACATGGGCACAGATACCCGTGCATGAGCGCATAGAAACACACTCGTGCATGAGCTCACCAAACAAAACACGCATCCAAACTCAAACCTCAGTACCAACAGTAAAATATGTTTTATAATACAATAAAGCACTTACTTGTCGAGAGTGACGTCTCCCCCATCCAAAAAATCTCTTCCGCTACTGGGTCAACGGAGGAAACGCTCTCTTCGTCTGAAACGTCTTCCTCCAACAAATCACTCTCACGCCTGGTACACTGCTCGACAACTTCTTCAAGTGAAAAGTTTCTTTTACTTGCTCTTTTCGACATTGTAAAACTTTTTAGACGCTCAATGCTTTCCTAGCACAGCATTAGCAGCTTTAGCGCACGGCCGCTAGTCACTGTTGGGATTTACGCACGCAGAGCGCACCAAACAAGTGTTTGTTTGTGCACGACCAATCGGGTTACAGGTTGAATCTTTCTAGTGAAGCTGCATATCCTTCTTTTCAGAATCTTATTGGCTATCAGATACGCCCGTCATTTGCAAACTTTGACGCGACATGATCGATCTATTGTCAATCAAATAGGGGACGGTCCCATCCTCGCGCAAGGGCGTTCCTTGCGTATTCTTGCCTGTTGTCACCTCTGAGAAGCACCTATTCGCTCAAATGAGGTGTCAATCAAAAGGGCAGAGTTCAGCGGCCATTTTGACATTAACACATCTGCAATGTTTACAAGTGAAGAGACGCTACACGACCGAATGCGTCGGAGATTTGGTGGCTTTGTTGGCTATTTATAAATGATACTACTATGTTCCTTGGATGTTTATTGACATATACATATGCTGTGGACTAAATATTTTACTGAATTGGATTTACTGGACCCTTCAGAGTGTAACTAGACCGTTTTTGTTGGATTTTTATGGATCTTTGGACTACAAGAAGGCATTATAGGTCAGTTTACTCATTTTCATACAATTTTGTAAGCTGGTTATTTGGTTGTTGGTTGTTTGACAAACACTCTGATTGCACTGACTGTGTTGACTGTATCTTAAAATGGTTTACATAGTTCGAATCACAAGAATCTCAGCTTTTTAATGATATATGATGTGTTTAGGTTTGTCTTTTTTAAGTTGTTGTATTTCCCAATGTTATCAACCAAAACACACGCAGTGTGCCGCCGACGGTACACCGGATTCGGATCAGGTTAACGTTGGAAGTCGGTAGAAGGAGAGAGTCCGAGTCCGACGTCGGTAGAGAGCTGGAGGTGCACACTGCCACGGGTACCTGGGTGAGAGAAAGAGCCTTAGTATTGACGAGAAATACTGTGTTTACAGTGGAGAGTCTGAGGACGAAGAGGGGGTGAACCTAGCTGCTAGAGAGAAACCTACCTGAGACCATCCTAGGGAAACGTCAAGGCACATACCATCCCGTTACCAGAGAAATCCCCCAGGTATTCATGACCCTGAGCCACCACTTACTGCTCTTGTCTTTTTTTTAATCTGCCTCCAGGAAACAAGGAGGGTGCCACGGGATCAAGGAAACCAAGGCATAGGAGCCTCGCCCCGTTGTCTCCCCCTGTCCTCGATGGTGCCTTGGATCCCCGGCACCTGGTCCCCTTTCTCCCTCCTCTTTCTGGCACGGCCCACCTGGAGAACAGATCCTTTCTTTTTAACTACCCTTTCCCCCTTTCCCTTATATTTTAAATAAAGCGTGGATTGTTTATATCTGTGGTCCGCCCCGACCTGTGACATATATATACCGCATGCTTTGTATAATCTTGTATGTGACGAATAAAAATTTTGAATCTTAATATCTTTATTCATTGTGTTGTTTTGACATATAACTGTTTGATGATATGCAAATAAAGAGAAATTTTCCACTGTCAATTCTGTTTATCATCACATGGGAAATAAACAAACAAGAAGGAAATAAAATATGAAAATGAGTCTTTCTAAAGAAATAAACAAATGATGGGAGGTGTTGAAGATGAGATATAATATAATAACATCTAAACACACAGACTCAGGATTCAGATTCAGGAGAGAAACACACAAACTCAAAAGTAAGAACTTTATTTACTTATTCCTATTAAAATAATATTTATGATATCACAGTGTTTTATAAGGATTGTGTATTAATGTTTAATGACTATAAATGAAACTTTGTAGGGATTTGGTTAAAAACAAGTTTTATTGATAACACCTTATTTCATACAAGTACACAATCTCTTACATAAACTCATTTAATGTTTTATTAAAAATAATATTCAGCATTCAGTGTTTATTTCATTGTGCTAGTTTATTTATAAGTGCAAAGATATTGAAATGAAAATGTCATGAATTGATTGTGAGGAGATTGTTTGATTTAGTCTGAGGTTTTATGAAGGTTGTTTGAAGATTTTTTTGTGTGTTTAAGGTTTTGAGACAATGTTTTAAGAAATGTGTTTTAGTGGCTGTGGAAAAAACTGTAAACTGATTATCTGATTCTTTTTCTTCTCTTCCATTAACCACAAGTGATTAGAGAGGAAAGAGGTTTTTTTTAGGGCTGTCAAAAGATTAATCGCGATTAATCGCATCCAACATAAAAGTTAGTGTTTACATAGCATATGTGTGTGTACTGTGTATAAATATTATGTATATATAAATACACACACATTCATGTATATATTTAAGAAATATTTGTTTTAAATACTGTATATACATTTCTATAATTTATATTATATATAAATATAAATATTTTATATATAAATATAAAAAATTTTTCTTAAATATATACATGATTGGGTGTGTTTTTATATATAAATAATAATTATACACAGTACACACACATATGTTATGTAAACACAAACTTTTATTTTGGATGCGATTAATCGCGATTAATCTTTTGACAGCCCTAGTTTTTTTTATTTTGTGTTTCAGCTTCTTTTTCATACTCATCCTTGTTTGCATGATGTATTATTTACTCACAGAGTCATATAAACTTTCAAAACTTCATTTTTACCACAGCTGGTCTTTTGTTGTCACATTTACAATAAATTAAAACAGAATAAATCAAGATCTGATGTTTTCAATGTGTTTGTTTTTCAGAAATGTCTCAATCTTTATATTTCAGCGTTCTTCTCATCGGTGAGTTTGTGTTTGTGGTTTTATGTTTGTTTTATAATCTCATGAGATTTGGCTCAAACTCTTTCTTTCATAGCTCTCTGTTCATTATCTGAATGCATTCAGCGCCGCTATCACCACATAAATAAAGAGATGACCTGGACTGAAGCTCAGAAATACTGCAGAGAAAACTACACAGATCTGGCCACAGTCAACAACATCAATGACATGAATCAACTGATGAAGAGTGTGGATAACAGTCTGACTAAAGGTGTCTGGATTGGACTGAATAATACAGGTGTTTATAAATGGAAGTGGTCTCTGGGTGATCCTGTGAATTATATAGACACGTCTACTGAAGCCTCAAATGGTTCAGATCAGTGTGTTTATATGAGAGATGGATCATGGCATCATCAGGACTGTAAAGTGAACATGAGTTTCATCTGCTACAATGGTGAGTGAAGCTTCATAAAATAACATCAAACCTTCACTTAACAAAACATCTTCAGATGTAAACTTTACAAGACAACAATAATAAACATCACACAAACACAAATATCATGTGAGATTATGTTTGACACATTCACTCTTCTGTAAACTACAACAAACTACAAAACACTCAGATCTCGCAACTTCATTACAATACATTGATAGATGATGATAAACATGATCGACATGATCACCACAATGAGTTTGACTCCTAAAACTATACTCCATATTGCTTACAGTAAACTGAGAGAAATATAAACAGATAAAGAGAGAAGCAAACTCACTGCAGTACCTGAAGAGTTGAATAAGTCAAGAGTTTCTGTAGATTGACATCTATGTAAGTCTATTAAGTAAATCATGAAACAATCTTTATTTTCTTAAACAGAGAGCAGTAAAGGATTCATCATTGATGATTCTTCAGTATCATGGAGAGACGCTCAGACCTTCTGCAGACAGCATCATACTGATCTGATCAGTGTGAGGAATCAGATTGAGAATGAACAGATTCAGAAGATCATGAATGACACAAACATATCTGAAGTCTGGATTGGTCTGTTCAGTGACTCGTGGGAGTGGTCAGATACAAGTGAATCTGGATTCAGAAACTGGTACTCTCCTCAACCTGATCATGCTGGTTCTGAAGATTGTACAGTGCTTAGGATGAGTCCTCAGGGTCATTGGATTGATCTGGTTTGCAGTATCTCTCAGACCTTTGTGTGTCATGAAGGTGAGTAATAAAAGTCAATGTGTGTTTGATGAAAGAAGTTTCTTAATTATTAAAATGATCTCAGTTCATCACACGCTGTAAAACATTTCTTTATTTTAAACTGTAAATAATTGTGCTGTGATTTCCAGTTATGATAAAAGAGTCTTTCAGTAATTTTACAGTATAATACTCTGAATATATTAATAATGTATACAGTATTTTATAGTTTTCTGCTTAATCTGTATTAGTAATGTAACTAGTAGATGGTGTATAAAGTTTATTTAATTACTCAGCAGTGCTCAACATCTAAAAACATTTATGAAGGATGATGTACACTGTAAAAAATTTGCTGTTATTTTGCAGCTGGTTGCCAGTAACTTACTGTAGACGATAAAGACTGAAAATGTTTCATGTTCATTTAACTTTGAACAAACTGTTGCCAGTAAATAACAAATGTAAAATCTACAGTAACTTACTTACAGCTAATACCCAGTAATACTGTAATTTCTACAGATTTTTTTTACAGTGTGGTCAAATAGTTTGTGAGGTGTTGGGTGTTTGTCATGTAGCTAACGTTAACACTTTTTTGTTTTGCTGTGTACCTATCTCAATATATATCCTTTCACTAGTTCACCTGCACATTCAGTTTAATGAATAATAGTAAATAAACTTGGCTTGCTAACATTAAAGGGAGCTCAATCCTGAGACTCAGCTCAAGCCCTATAGTAGAAGTGTGTTAAGAGAGAAAAAGAGTGAATGAAGGATGAGATTGGGGAGGAGGAGGGATGCCGGATGAATCGTCACTGGGAAGGAGTGTAAACTGACTAATCTCTTAAAGTGATTAATAGCACTAAATGTTTAAACTCCTCCCAAACCTTCATTTAAAACTTAATTTCCAGTCCACCACAGAGATAATGATGACTTATACATGAAATCTAACTCTAGATATTGAATTTAACCCTAGTTACAGTAATGTACTTGTCACAGGTCGGAGCGGACCCGAGATAGCTAAAGGGTCACGCCCCTACCTAGTTTCCACCTCGAGGAGGTTCCCAAGACCACCCCAATGACCAGACGAACAAGTATACTACGTTTAAAATACAACTTTATTAAATAGTTAAAAGCAGGGGAAGGGAAAAAGGGGAAGGACACTTTAAAACACTTCGTTTCTCTCTCTGGTTTCAGACGGGACTCCACAAGACGTGAAAGGGGGGGGTTCCTGTCTGGGGGTTTCCCTGTTGTCCGTGGCGCCCTCCGCTGTCCTGGAGGCAGAACACAAGAGACACAATGAATAGGGGGCTAGATGGTTCCCCGGCTCTGGAACGCTTGGCTCCTCCTCACGACCTTACTGTAAGCAGAGGTCGGTTGTCACCCAATAGCACACGTTACTCACAGACTGGAGCTTTGGAATCTCTCTGCACAGGTTGGTTGAGAGCAAAGGTAAGTTAGCATTCATAGAAGTGCGTGACTCACAGACTGGGACTTTCTGGTTTCTCCACAGGTTCACTGAGGACAGAGGTAAGTGGTCATTTAATAACACACGTTACTCACAACTTAGGGCTTGGGGTCGTTCTGCACGGGGTTACTAGGAGCAAAGGTGAGTTAACATTCATAGGAGTGCGTGACTCACAGACTGGGGCTTACTGGTTTCTCCACAGGTTCACTGAGGACAGGGCTAGATGATCACCACATAACCTATGTTACTCACAACTTGGGGGCTTTGGATCGCTCTGCACAGGATTGCTAAGAGCAGAGGTAAGTTAGCATTCATAGAAGTGCGTGACTCACAGACTGGGGCTTTCTGGTTTCTCCACAGGTTCACTGAAGACAGAGGTAGATGATCATCACATAACATATGTTACTCACAACTTGGGACTTTGGATCGTTCTGCACAGGATTGCTAGGAGCAGAGGTAAGTTAGCATTCATAGAAGTGCGTGACTCACAGACTGGGGCTTTCTGGTTTCTCCACAGGTTCACTGAGGACAGAGGTGGATGATCATCACATAACATAAGTCACTCACAACTTGGGGCTTTGGATCGTTCTGCACAGGATTGCTAGGAGCAGAGGTTAGTTAGCATTCATAGAAGTGCGTGACTCACAGACTGGGGCTTTCTGGTTTCTCCACAGGTTCACTGAGGACAGAGGTGGATGATCATCACACACATAACATAAGTTACTCACAACTTGGGGCTTTGGATCGTTCTGCACAGGATTTCTTAGAGCAAAGGTAAGTTAGCATTCATAGAATTGCGTGACTCACAGACTGGGGCTTTCTGGTTTCTCCACAGGTTCACTGAGGACAGAGGTAGATGATCATCACATAACATATGTTACTCACAACTCAGGGCTTTGGATCGTTCTGCACAGGATTGCTAGGAGCAGAGGTAAGTTAGCATTCATAGAAGTGCGTGACTTACAGACTGGGGCTTTCTGGTTTCTCCACAGGTTCAAAGCTGGGACTTTCTGGTTTCTCCACAAATCACACTGATATTACAGGTAAGTAATTCCTCTCCACTGCGCTGGTCAGTTCGACGCGTTGTTATTTCCACACGAAACCTCTGGGATGAAACAGTCTCTATCTCCGAAAGAAAGCACAGCACTACACTGCAAGCTTCAGTGAAAATACACAAATTGAAAGTCGGGACTCACCCACAGCATCACACGCACACCCACGTTGTGAGGTAAGGACATAAACAACAAATACCAGATTCCTCCAGCCGCTCGTCGGCCCAAAATTCCAACCCAACGGAAAGGTAGAGAACGATTACTTCTGGTTTCGTTCTTCGTATAAACAAGTCGTCCAACAGCTCAGCCACGCTTATTCCTCCGGTGGGGCCGGAACTATAAATAGACACTCCAAACACGCACAGTAATTTCACCTCTGCAACGTATATACAATATCCCAGCTGTACTCACATGTCAACCCGTCTCATGTTGCTTTCTTCACCCAGTTATCCTCACATAAATTCCTCCTCACGGTAAACATTCACCTCTTCCTGTTTCCTTCTTCCCCAAGGGAATTAGATCGTCGCTCCCCAGCCTAAAACACAGCCAAAACACAGCGGACAGCACGCCAACACCGGCACAACAGAGAAGCACACCGACTGTGATTTCAAACCTCCTTATATATGCGGCTCCTCCTACTCGGTGTCCTATCGGCGATTGCTTCGTTTATTACCCCCACCTGCACCTAATACGGGCTGATTTGGGCTTCGGGACAAACCCGGAAGTTCCAATGTTTTTCTTCCTTCCGGGCGGAACTCATCCTTCCTACCTTCGGTTCCGCCCTTCAAAACGTCACCATGTGACATACTACATAAAATGTTTTGTATGCAGTGTTACTGTTGAGTGAAAGTGCTTCACAGTTTTAAAAAAGTGTTTATTTCCTCAATAATGGAAACAATCTCAGTCAACATTTGAGCCAGATTATCTATCGTCCACACGATCGGTTATCTATCCTCCACACCCCACTACTTGAATATCACCTCTTTGTGACTATCACTCGTTGATTTTCTAAGCAAAATTAAGAATGAGGTTTTGTCTACACGTGTCTGTGCACTGAATGAATGTTGTGTTGATTAATATGTGTGATTCATGTTTGATTTATACAGTAACTGTTATCACGCATGAATAAAAACACATCAACATAACATTCAGTCAATGCATGTAGTGTGATTTGATCAAACAGTGTCTGTAAACATCATCATATTAATCTGTCCTGTATTCATTTACTAATGAGCTCTAGTAGTTAACTGGTAATACATGTCTGATGAAGATTAATTTAAACTGAAGAACTAGACAGGAGCAGGGAATATCAGAAGTGTATTTAGATGTAATGTAGGTGTTCAGTTAATACATGTTAACAGTAAACATCACTAAACATAACTAAGTCATTACTCATCTCTGACTTTAGATGAAGTGAAGACACTAGTTACCTGTGAATATAACACTGCCCGTCTCAGCTGTGGTGAGTTCATTTCATTTTCATGTTGAGCAGTGATTTAAGACCTTTTAATGTAATAATAAAATAAAATATTCACTGATGTCATTTAAATAAATATGAATAATACATCTCTAGTTAATGTTATTTTATCAACAGATGAGGGAAACATTAAAGTGATTTCAGCCAATTATGGGCGTACAGACAACACAACCTGCTCCACTGGAAGACCAGCTTATCAGCTCTCAAATGTTGACTGCAGTCTGAACTCAACCCTAAGTGTGATGACCAATCAGTAAGAAGAGTTCACATCATTACACCTATAGAGATATTCAAATCATCATTATTTTATATTCATCTGATGATCATCTTTTCATTCATTGTTTGTTTTTTCTCACAGATGTGATGGACAGCTGAACTGTTCTATTAATGTGAATAATACAGCTTTCACTGTTGACCCCTGTTCTGGAACTTACAAATACCTCAATGTGTCTTATGAATGTATCATACCATCATCATCATCATCACCACCCAGTAAGTATACACCTAATTTATCTTATATCATAGATTGAACATACATATAAATGTGATTTTGTAGACATCATAGGCATGTTTAAGTTTATATTGTGCTGCACAGATCAATCAGTTTGACATAAATGTTGTCATACAGCAACTGATCTGTGCAAGGCGGCATGAGGTATTAGGCAAGAAAAGGCACGTTTAATTGTATAGCACATTTCATACAGAGAGGTTATTTAAAAGAAATGAGAAAACAATATATAAGAGAAAAAAGTATGTAGAAATAAGAGACACGCAAAAAAATTAATCAAAGATACATGAGAATTTTTTAATTAAAAGAAAATAAATGTGATTTTAATATAAACAGTTTAAATGTGTGAAAAACAATAAAACAGGAATAAAAGTCAAAATATATAAGATATCTTCTTCCCCCACGCTGTTCACTACACTTTCACAGACGATTTCACAATTACTGCCATGTGGCCACTGTTGGGAAAGTTCACTTTCTACATGAACTAGTTCAAAGTTCAGTTCACAAATTTTAAAATGAACTAGTTCAGTTCACAGTTTATATTTTAAAATTTTGAACTAGTTCACAGTTCCAAAAATGAACTAATTTATAGTTCTTTTTTCCCATATTATTTTTAAAAAATCATTGCCACCACAGAGCAATTATGTTATCAGTTTTAACACTAAAGCTAAATGCGTCAGATTTCATCTTCATATCCAACTTTAAATCCTTATCCAACCAGGGTTTACATTAGCATTGAATGTCTTTTAATTTTTGTATTTGCTTGCACATACCTTGAAAGGCTAGCCGGGTGCTTCAAGGGGGTCGCATTACAGTGCAAATGAATTGCATTGCAACTGTTTATTGCATAAACTGTAACGTCTCGGTTACGGATGTAACCCTCGTTCCCTGAAGGAGGGAACGGAGACGTCACGTCGTGACCGACGAATTGGGAACTCGCTTAGAGAGACCAATCTGCTTCGTATACTACTAAAACGCCAATGAACTTGGCATTGAGATATTTGCATAATGCTGGCGCCGCCCCGCCAGGTGCCTTTATAAGCAGCAGGTGCAAATAGGGAAATTAGCTTCTTTTCGCTGAGAAAGCCGGGAAAATGTGACCGGTCGATAAACAGCAGGGAGCAGCCCTGTGGCGACGGGACGTGACGTCTCAGTTCCCTCCTTCAGGGAACGAGGGTTACATCCGTAACCGAGACGTTCCCTTTCGGTCAGTCACTACGACGTCACGTCGTGACCGACGAATTGGGAATCCCTACCAAAATGCCACTGAGGGCTGACCTCTTCCAGTGTCTGCGTAAAGCCCTCCGGTTCCACTTAAGGAGAAGGAGAATTAGGTTTTAAGGCAGAAGGCCGGGCACTAGATGTTCCTTTAACCCCCCAGTAGTGCCAGTGACTGGGAAGCGCCCTATCTGAGCGGTATAGGGACGCTGCGGAAGCCACCGCCCCTCTTAAGGGCTAATGGTGGACTAATAAACAGTAATAAGGACAGCCGTGGCTGTGTAAGCAAAGCAGTGCTCTGCTAAGAGAAACGTGGGCTGGTAGGATTAACCCCACGGAATAATACTCACAAAGGAACCTGATGGGACACAATGTGGAGCCCAAGCCACACACGTAGGTTCGTAAGAATACAGCTAGTGAAAGGCTGCCAAGGCAGCGGAGGAAGAGCAATTCAAACCATTACGCATTTTTGCTCTGATGGCCTTCCATACTGAAAACTCAATTTGGAGCCTCAGTCGGAGGCTGCAAGCCGACTAGCGAGTCTGCTCTCCGTGCCCTCCCTGGTGAGGAAAGAACACGAGAGGATACAGGCTCGATACGAACATTGTAAAATCTAATGAACGTATTAGGTGTCGCCCAACCAGCAGCTCTACAGATGTCTGTTAGCGAGGAACCACGAGCAAGAGCCCAAGATGAGGCAACACTCCGTGTGGAGTGCGCTCTCAAATTAAAGGGGCAAGAAATACCCTGAAGATTATAAGCCAGGGCGATAGTATCAACTATCCAATGAGACATCCTCTGCTTAGTGACAGCTTTCCCTTTCTGCTGGCCACCATAACAAACAAAGAGCTGGTCTAAGGTCCTGAGGCTTTGCGTGCGAACCACGTAGAGTGGCAGTGCGCGTACGGGGCACAACAAAGCCATGGTTGGTTCTGCGTCCTCCGGGGGGCAGCGCTTGCAAGCTCACCACCTGATCTCTGAAGGGAGTGGTGGGAACTTTGGGCACGTAGCCTGGTCTGGGTCTCAGTGAGACAGCAGGACCAAACTGAAGGCACGAATCGTTAACAGAGAATGCATGTAAATCCCCTACTCTCTTCATGGAGGCCAATGCTAGCAGGGTCAGAGTTTTCATTGATAAAAACTTCAGACTCGCAGACTGCTTCAGCACAATGGACATGTCTCAGGAGGAAAGAGGGAGGGCGCGAGGGGTTTAGCCTGCGAGCGCCTCTTAAAATGTAATAACTAAATCATGCTGGCCAACTGATCTGCCGTTGATAGTGAGTGATGAGCAGAAATAGCGGCGATATCAACTTTAAAAGCGGAGGGACAGCCTACCATCTAACCTATGTTAAAGATATTGTAGGAGCCAAATCAAGCTTTGTGTTAATTTTATATTTCTTTCTTGTCAGTAGTAGTAAGTGACTATTATGTGGCCATTGGACTGTCTACTCCACCTAGAGGACTGTTGGGAGGTTGAAGGTGAAGCCCAAAGGGAAAGGTCTTAAGAACAGGAAGTCACAGCAACTGGGTGTGGCTGAAAGGGCAAACAGTCTTTTGACCGTGTGGTGGTGTGCCATATAAGAGACTGCTTTAGTTTGTTTTTCTTATTTTACTTCAAGTTTTCTGTAACATTATAACATTCTATCAACATTAATAAATGCTCATTGTACAAATTGGATCAACTTCTATCACTCATCTACTTAACTGCACGCGTCAAGACATATCCAGCTCAGCCACAAGTATTAGCAATTCAGGGAGCAAAGGAACGACCAGAAAAGGCTAATACAGATATAAAAGCACAATGTTAAAGGGCATTCTCTGGGGTCCTCGCGTTGCGAAGAGCACCAGGTGACGAAAAGGTTTCATTAAGTGCGTAAGCCCGTCTTGTGGACGGTGCTCGAACCGCGTCGATGGTGTTAGATACCGCTTGCGATAAATCACCTAAACCTTGCGCGCGCTCAACGACCATACATGGAGATCCCACAGGTTGGGGCGCAATTATGCTCACTGGAAGGAATGCGTGCTTGCGCATCCCCCGCGGCCAGCTGTGTGCCCACGTATCCACGCCGAGGCTGCCCTCGGTTAGTGAATAAAATAGGTGACAGTGGGTATCGTCCGGTGACGCAAACAGATCTATCTATGCACGACCGAACTTCTTCCAAATTAGCTGGACCGCTGGGGGTGGAGTCGCCATTCGCTGGGGGGTGCAGCTCGGGAAGCACGTCTGCCGCTGTATTGAGCGATCCCGGGATGTAAATGGCACGAAGGGACCTCAGATGCTTCTGACTCCAAAGGAGGGGATGACGAGCGAGATGCGACAGGTGACGAGAGCGCAAAACCGCCTTTACGGTAAATAACGCAACAGTCGCAATGTTATCGGTGTCGACTAATACATCCTTCCCTCGCATCTCCATAGCGGAGCGTACAAGTCCCAGATATAAAGCGCACCGCTCACGGCAGTTGGGGTGCTGTGCACACCCCTGAGACTGCAAGCCCGTCATACAGGGCTGATCATCCCGTGTTTAGGGCATCGCATGCTACAGAATGCCAGGAGACCCGACTCAGGGGCATATCTTGCTATCGGAAATGCAGGGTCTGACCACGGGGAAAAATAGAAATGACACGCAGGTGTAATGGTTGCACGGTGTATGCCGTTGCCCCACGTCTCCTTGAGACTCGATCGTAAAACCAATGCTGAAGCGGTCTCATATGAAGCAGCTCGAGCAGAGTCACAGCCGCAGCAGGCTGTCATATGTCCAGGAGCTTCTGAAATTGTTTCAGAGGGACCGCGTACTTCCCTCGAATTAAACCGAGGCAAGTCAGAACTGACTGGTTGCGCGCTCTTGTAAAACACGCCAATTAGTCGATTGAGTCTATTTCCATACTGAGAAAAAGGATCCTCTGCACGGGGCAAAGTACTCTTTCCCAGTCGACCTGATGACTTAAACGAGCGAGATGCCGAAGCATTAACTCTCTGTGTTCGCGCACATCTGCCAAGAACGGGCTATTATAAGTCAACGTAAATAAAAGCAGAATGCGAACAACGCTCTCTCTCTGATATTTTAATGCCGTGACTAGCACTTTCATGGAGACACGGAGAGAGAGAGACAGCTCGAATGGTGTACTTAATATTAATATGCCCACCCCACGACGCAGAGCGAAAAAACGGTCTAAGGCGAGGGGAGATGGACACATAAAGTACACGTCTTACAGGTCTAAGGCTGCAAACCGATCTGAATATTGAAATACGAGCCTTGGCGTTATCATCCAAAAAGATCACCTTTGTAGAGCCGGTGCGTAAGTCAAATCGATCATAACCCACCGCGTATTTTGGGTACTATGAGATAAAGGCTGGAAAAACACTATCATCATCATCTCGGTAAGAGGGACCGGGTCGATACATCCTTTGCCAGCAGGACATCGACTTATGCACGCAGTACATGTGCATCGGACACTTTCACTATAGTGAAACGAAAGCCCGAGAATTTTGGGGGTGTGCCTGTAATTGTATTTCGTAACCGAGGCGGACCGTGCGTAAAACCCAACGAAACGGGCTGGGAACTGAAGCCAAGCACCCAGGCACCATACGAGGAGAATTAACGACACTACCGAAGTACCCGTGGTGGGGCAGCGAAGCGAGACAGGTGAGACTGCCGGTGCGTCTGCTGTGACAGCATAAACATCTACAGTATGTGTGTGTGACACTGACCTGAGCCCGCTGAAGGTGACGGTCGTCTGGTCTCCTCTGCGGAGAGCGCAGACTCCGATGAGGGTGCTGGTGGTCCGGTCTCCTCAGTGGAGGGCTCGGACTCCTCAGAACACCCGCTGGCGATAGAGGAGAGGTAGGGTGAGCTGGTGTGTGCCCGCTCACGGCTCTCTCGATCCTCCGGAGACCTGGAGAGGGAAGAGGAATGTAGTCTATGTGTGGTTAAGTGGGTACCGGCTAAACAGCCGGTGGAACACATGCACACCAAGAATTTTCCACCCGACCCTCTATCGGGGGAAGGAGCGAATCACCGTCTCCTGAACAGTGATCCTCTGCCAATCCGGGTCGCCCGTTACTGGCCACTTAAACTCCCGATTTCACGGGAAGCGGCTAAGCGGGCGGGGCGAGCTGCTGACGACTGGTTGCCCCGCGCTGCCGAGATGGGGTCCGAGGAGCGGAACAGAGGTGGCCGCCGCAGGACGCCGACGGGGAGAGGCAGACTGAGGAGCCGGCATGGTGGACCAAGGGCAGCTCTCCTTCGCCGGGGCATGACCTAGGAGATCGCCTCAGTCTGCATGAAGAGGCCGGTCTGTGAGACAGGAGCATTCAAGAAGTTGTTTTCGCCTGCATCCGTCATGTCAGCCAGACACAGCCAAAGGTGGCGATCCTGAACCACTGTGGTGGACATCGCACGACTGAAGGTCGCGGCCTCCCTCATAAATCCTTTGAACCTGCAGCAACGTTATTGCGTGCAGGGCTGAAGCCGTCTCTCCGCATGCCTGATGGGCAGAGCCCGTACCCGGACGACTGTCTACAAACACGGGAGGGAAGAGTTGGGTGGTCCCTCCAGGAACGCAGCTGCATCGCAACCCCCCGCTCCACTGAAGGGGTCCCCGCCCTTAGCGGCTCCGTTGGTGAGGGAGGTGAGGGTGAAAGCTGAACGGCCTAGACGGCCGCAAATCACATCAGCTCTTCGTGCGTCGAGAAAGAAAGGCACAGGAGGAGAGGACCGAGAGGCCCGAGCAGCTCCGAAATACCAATCACATGGGCGGTACGGTTCGGGCGGAGAGGGGTTAACCTCTCCAACTCTACCGTTTCCGCCGCTCGAGCGGGCACGGCCGCCATCTCCGGAACGACCCCGCCTCGGAGGAAAAAATGGACACCCCTCTGATGCTGCAGAAGTGAACGTGACCAGAAGGAGGTCCAATGGATTCGGCAGAAATCGTAGAACACGACTCTGCAGTCTCCACCGGAGCCTCAACCGGCTGAGGATAAGAGGCCGGTAGGTGGAGGACGCATCCTCCGTCCTACTCAGCGTAGTGATGCGAAGAGCGTCCTGCGAGCGCTTGACAGCCGCACCATGGCGGCGTCAGCACTGCAAAGGCGCGGACAGCATTCCCGTAGAAACGTCAGTCGTCTCCGCAATCCAAGAGGGTTATGCTCTCACAGAGAGAACAAAAACTCTCCACGAACGCAGCCTCGGAGTGCTTGATGCCAAAGCACAAAGACAGCGCTCGTGACCGTCACTGGAACCCTTATACCTCTCGCATCCAAGATCGCAAGGATGAAAAGCAACCCTGAAAAGGACGCTGATCTCCAAATATACGAGAGAGTGGCTGTCTTTAAAAAGACACAGAGCTCTCACGTATCACTCTTTAGGGAAATCACTCTTTAGGTGCTCAGCTGATGATGCGCACAGGGAGAGGCAACGCACACACTAAACTCAAAACAAAAAATATGCAGAGCAGTGGAATACTGCGAGCGTCCGCTGTGTTAGTACTGCTTGTCAATCAACCTCAGCAACCGTTCCCAGAAAAGCAGAGAGTAGCTTCTCAGTAGCAGATAAAGCCGGCTTTCGAAGCGAAAAAGCTGATTTCCCTATTTGCACCTGCTGCTTATAAAGGCACCTGGCGGGGCGGCGCCACATTATGCAAATATCTCAATGCCAAGTTCATTGGCGTTTTAGTAGTATACGAAGCAGATTGGTCTCTCTAAGTGAGTTCCCAATTCGTCGGTCACGACGTGACGTCGTAGTGACCGACCGAAAGGGAACCACTATTTCACTTACTCTTCATACTGTACAATATTATTTTACCCTCACATATAAAAACAGCTTCTTCTAGACATACTGAAATCAATAACTCCGCAATACCTTTAGCAAACAGACAACAGCAAGTGGGCGGGTATAAGCACCTAGTGGGCAGGCATTATTCAAATGCACACGTCCACGTCATCTGGTCACGGAAATAACTGTAGAACTACATCTCAGGCGTTTACTGTAGTACATTAAAAATGCCTTCGGTTAAAGGGAATATCTTC
The DNA here is from genome assembly GCF_027580225.2 of Misgurnus anguillicaudatus. Lineage (NCBI taxonomy): Eukaryota > Metazoa > Chordata > Actinopteri > Cypriniformes > Cobitidae > Misgurnus > Misgurnus anguillicaudatus. The sequence goes on from NC_073337.2 coordinate 31,724,933, forward strand.
CTTTAAATTGGACTGTGAGCTTTGTAACTCTGCACATCCCTTTTATGCTCAAAACTGCTACATTATACTGTAACTAGAGTTAAAAAGTTGAAATCCATGAAAGGGGCTCTTTAAACTTTATTATATACCAGCTGTACTACAGTTCCTCCCCTGGACCTTTTGGGGCAATTAAAAATAGTCCCTAAGGGCCATTGCTGGTCATATTCAAATCCTTGTGTGTTTTTTTTTTTATTGCAACAGTCTCTGTATGCCAGACACTTGTAGAGGACTTAGGGTGAAAGTAGTATTGGCAGATGTCTGTAAGGAGTGAATTGTGGACCTGAAATACCAGAATTGAAGCAAAGAGAACAAAAACACAAGTCCACTGTCAATCACACACCCATCCAGTCCCACCAAGTGTACACATACGGTGCAGGGCGAATAGATGAACTTGACTGTCACGATCAGGAACACGAGTAAGGACACAAACGCAGGGTTCACACGAAAGGGTAACATTTAATATAAATAACATGAAATCAAACATGAGGAACAACACGGGCAGGTAAGAACAACTAATGAAACACAGGAAACAAACATGACATCAGCGACAATCATCCGGCAAGTGAGTACAACACGAACAGGGGTATAAATACATACAGACTAAGGATGTGCAGGTGGCATGAGGAATCATTGAATTGTCCAGGTGACATAATCAGGACAGACACAAAACGTGACATGGATTTCACCCTGACAAAATCTTTGCTGTTCTTTTGGCCAGGTTTGTTTCTACCTGAGCCTGGTTGAGATGATACTCAGTTTGTAGAATAGTCTATTACACCAAATAACTGGAAATAATTATTGTAATAATTAAGTGTCACCTCTAAGGGGACTAAATAAAGTATGTTTAAAGTTGAGCACGCAGAGAGCGGCCGCTTAAGCGTATAGTCCAACCTCTGGCAGTGACCAATACTGATTCGCTTATTCAATTCAATTCAATTTTATTTATATAGCGCTTTTCACAAGTGTTAATTGTTGCAAAGCAGCTTTACATGAGAAGATGTAGAGGAGAACACAGAAAATCAATAGATAATATAAGAAGTAGAGAAAGCGGGTAAACCGTACAAGCGAGCATATTAATAATGTAACGTATACAGTAAAGTGCTAAGTTAAGCCGAAGTTGTCTGACTCTCCCTGGGACGAAAAAAAACCCTAGGAAAAAACTAGGGGTGTCACAATTAATCGATTGTGTGATGCATCGCGATGCGGGGGTAGACGATTCTGCATCGATGCAGTAATAACCCATAATCGATTATAGCCTGCTGACGTCATTCGTCACGTACAGGTATGTGGCGGTAGAAAAATGGCGAAGGGTGGTGAGCCACGCGTGATAAAAAATGCACCAGGTATTTTAAAAGCCGATGTCTGGGTTCATTTCGGCTTCTATGAACATGCTGGTAAGCATGAACTAGACAAGAAACACGCTGTGTGTAAAGCATGTCGTGCACAAATAAAGTATTTAGGCAACACAACTAATTTAAGAAAACACGTTAACCGTTTTCACCCGGAGCTGCTAAAGGATGCAAGTGGCAAGGCTGCCAGCGCAAAGACAGACTCAACTCAGCAGAAAATTGATCAAGCATTATCAACTTTGCCGTTGAACTCTGAGAAAGCGAAGAGAATAAACAGATCTGTGGCATCTTTCATTGCAAAGGATTTACGGCCCTATTCTGTAGTGGAAAACATCGGGTTTTGCCACCTGATAAAGACGCTGGAGCCGCGCTATAAGCTTCCGTCACGCAGCCACTTTGCAGAAACAGTCATACCCGAACTGTACAACGAAGCCAAAGTTCAGGTAATGTCATCAATGGGCCAAGCTATTTGTGTAGCAATAACATGTGATTCCTGGACTTCGGTAGCGACCGAGTCTTACGTAACAATAACGTCGCATTACATTAGCCAGGACTGGAACATTTTGTCACATGTGCTGCAAACTAGAGCTGTTTACGAGTCTCACACGGGTGCTCATCTGGCTGAGCTTCTTTCTCAGGTTGTGGCAGAATGGCAGCTATCGGATAAAGATGTAGTACTTGTGACAGACAATGCGTCAAATGCTTCGCCCATACGCTAAATATCGCGTGCCAGCGGGCGCTTAAAGGGGTCACGCTCTCCAGGCTTCTGGGCAGGGTAAGACAAATATCATCATTCTTCCACCGTAGCACCACAGTGAGCCACTCCCTGAAAGTGAAACAGCAATGTTTGGGACTTAGCAATCATAAGCTGATTACTGATGTTGCAACAAGGTGGAACAGTGCATTTGATATGCTCGATAGGTTCTTGGAACAACAACCAGCAATCTGTGCCACCTTGCTCTCTCCAGAAGTCAGAAAAGGGGAGTCAGACCTGTTCACTCTGACTGACACAGATGTGACAAATGCAGAGGATGCTGTGAATGCATTAAAGCCAATGAAGGATGCGACCACACTGATGTCAGAAGAGAAAAATCCAACAGTGTCTCTCATTGCTCCTCTAAATGCACAACTCATCCAGAATATGGCAGACACCACTGGAGACTCACCTTTGGTCCGTGAGATCAAAAATGCAATTAAAACAGATCTTATGAAGAGGTACAACAGTGAGGCAGAGAAGAAGGTTCTTTATACAGCCTCTGCTCTAGATCCCCGGTTTAAGGGAATGCCTTTTCTCACCGAGCAGGAAAAACTGGAGAAATACAGAGGAGTGATTGTGGAGGCTGCATCTTTGGAGGTAATAAATTCAGTCATGCTTATTTCATGTATGTAGAGCCCTGCTAAATTTGGGTCTATTAATTATTTTGTTATATTTTTTTTTACATTATAGAGTTTCCTAAATTGAAGCTTTAAAAATGTTAAATGAGAAATAAGAATTTCAATTCATGTTCTGGATTTTATAATCTTGTAAAATATATATAAGTTCATAAATGGTAAAAATACATTCTGTTTGTTATGTTAAAGAAAGTTTAAAATGTGTAAAATTACAAAACAGAAGAGATATATCTAAAAAAATCTGTTATAAAAAAAGCGCTGTTGTTTAACCAATGAGGTGGGTTTTTCACTGACCTTTGAAGGTCAGAGTGCGTCAGCACGTAGGAAGTGACTGTGCACGAGAGAGCGACACGAGGAGCTGGATGAGCGTGCGCGAATCGCACTGTCCGGGTAAAAATAATACGTAAAAAAACTGAAATTGAGTTTGCAAACTGTGTAAGGACACTGTACAGATAAGAGACTGTTAAGACAAAACTTTTGAATTAACTTTATGAGAATAGTGTGCGTGATCGTGTTCAACGTGCACGTGTTCATGTGAAGGACCAAGAAATGACGCAGTTCTTTTAATCTCAATACTACGTGAGCTTTTCGTGACTCTATAGTTTGCAACGTTACAGAAGATGAACTATTATAGTGTTTATTGAGCTCACAAACACCGTTGACACAGTCAACGCCAATAGTCATCTGCAGTGAGTACAAACGAAGAGAGTAAAGGCTTCGCGATTCTTCCAGAGAGACCGATGCTGTGTCGTGGCCTATGTTGCAACTTTGGTTTGTTTACATCATCGGATGGATTCGCACACCGTTGTTCGTGGATGGATGCTACTGAAAATCGGGTCGGCTGATCTGATAATTGTGTCTTCATGACTTTGTTCTTCACTTTCCCTGTTTCATTGGATTTCGTGAGTAAACTTGCACACATTCACATGAGCTCCAACGTAGCGCGCCAACGAGAGACTTAAATCCCAGCTGGGTAATATTTCTTTTGTGGGGATATTTGTTTTTGTTTTGTTTTGTTTACATCTGGTTGAGTGTTTCATATTGAGTAATTGCCTGTGATGTACATGTGCACATTGAAGTGTGAGTTAACTTCTGATCTAAAGTTGATTCATGTGATCTGAATCTATTTGAAATGAATCAAATGAAAAGAAAACAAGAGTAACTTGAATCAGTTAATAAATGTTTTTGTTAATGGTTTATACAGCATAACATCTCCTGTGATTCTTATGTAAAGAGAGAGAGACAAAGTTAAAGGGGGTATGTAATATAATTTGAGATTTATTTTAAAGTGTTGTACTAATGCCTTTACTATTTTTTTCTTATAGTTAAGTATTTTCTGAGTAAGAGAAGTGAACATTTACAAGAAAACTATAATCTGAAGCCCGGGGTGAATTATATTAGTTATTTTTGGGTTACTTTGGTATTAAACATTATGCCTTAAGTAAATTTAGAGGTGCCTCTCACGTGTTAAGTTAAATTGTAAGTTTCCCTAGACATAATTTGAGCCAGTTAATCGGTGAGAGGGCTACATTTGTGGGGGCTCGTCCGGGATTCAGATAACTGTTTTTTTCCTTCTTTGTATTTTATTTGAAAGGCAAAATCTGTAAAGGTACTGTTTTTTTGAGGTATGCAATTTTCTTTTGTTGACTAAGTGAGTAAGACATTTAAGGTTGTGCAGCTATTATTTATTTACATCTACATAAATCTGTAATTTTACATACTACCTAAATACACAGATGAGCAATATGGATGTAAATAAGGTAATTGCATGGTGTAGTGAGAAAAATGTTCAGCTTGAGAACGCCCTCATTTTGAGCAATGTACCTTTGGACTGTGAAGACATGATAGTGTACAATGTGCTTGATACAGTTCAAGGTATGGGTAAATGCAAAGTGCGTGGCCGTCATGCTGATCCGACTAAGCGGCATCATTTTGTTTTGATTGAAACTGCTAGGAAGGTTTCTGAGATATCTCTTCCTGCTGAAATTGGGGGATCTGATGTAAGTACTTGGTATACCCAGGTTGTTAATGTCACAACTCAAGCACCTGAACAAAATAGAGAGGGTGAGTTCCATACTAAACTGTTTTCTTTCCTAGAGAAAGAGGGTAAATCTTTAGCTGATGTTCAGAGTATGGTTTCTCCTTCACTTAGCCTGAGCACTGAGCTTGTTGGTGCTATTAACTCTTTGGTGCAAAAGTGTAATGTGGCTACACCTACTGAAGTCCCAGGTTATAGGAAACTGCGTACGTTTTCTGGGGTGACACCCACACCCAGTGGTGAGGATGAGTATGAAGCATGGGCTGAACAGACCACTCACATTCTTGAAGAGTGGCAGTGTTCTGACAACATAAAGAAACAAAGACTTGTTGAGTGTCTTAGGGGCCCTGCAGCCGATATAGTGAGGTTTGAAAAGATTGCAAATCCAACAGCTTCCTCCAGTGATTATCTCAGTGCTTTGGAGACAGCCTTTGGTACCACAGAAAGTGCTGCAGATCTGATGGTGAGGTTTAGGAGTACTTTTCAGAATGAGGGTGAAAAACTCTCAGCATACATATTGAGGTTGGATAAATTGCTACACAGTGTGTTACGCAAAAGAGGCATTATGCTCTCTGAAATGAATCAGCTTCGTATGCAGCAGATAATCAGAGGAGCACTTCCAACTGACATGGTAGCTTTACGGTTCAGAATGACACACAAGCTATGTGACCCACTTTCTTTCACTGATCTTTTGAAGGAGGTTAGAGAAGAAGAGAACATGATGCACAGCAGGAACTCCGTTCAGGCCAACGTTGCTGTATCTGCTGCGTCCTCTGTGAAGAGTGAAACCTCTACTAAACCAAATCCTACTGAGTCTGAGATTGAGAGACTAAAGAAGGAAGTTAGGGGGTTAAAGAGTGAGATGTCTCGTTTATTGACTGCGACAACCGAAACTGTGATTCATGGTCCTTCTGAAAACCATAGCTCAGCCACTGGTGAGAGACGACCAACAAACAGAGCAGGTGGTAGCACAAGCTATTTCTGCTATAGGTGTGGCGAAGACGGGCACCTGAAGCGGGATTGTGTTAATGAGGAAAACTTGAGAAAAGTGAATGAACGCCTCATCAAACTCAAGCGGCCGACGGGAAACTTCCCCGGGGCTCGGTAGAGGAACGGACTGATGCTCCGGGTAAGACACGTTCCAACAAGAGCAAACAAGTAAAAATAGGAAAGGCTGTTGTCCCAGCAGGCCTAGTTGGTCCTAGCTCTGTCCTTCCTATTCAGATAGAAGGAGTTTATGCCAAAGCCTTGCTTGACAGTGGGTCACAAGTCACTCTTTTATACAGATCCTTTTACAACAAGTATCTTAAGCATCTTCCTTTAACGCCAATTGAGAATTTGGAAATATGGGGTCTAAGTTCCCAGCAGTATCCATATGATGGCTGTTTGTCGCTAAGGCTTGAATTTCCAGGGTCTGTAGCTGGAGTGGTCGAGACCATTGATGCGCTCGTGTTGGTTTGTCCTGATCCCGCTGTAAGAGGTGAAGTTAATATTTTGGTGGGAACGAACACCTCTGTGGTAAAAAGACTCGTTGAGGCATGTAAAGAGAAAATGGGGAATGATTTTCTCCATACTTTGACAGTGCATCCTGAAATCAAAGATGCTTATGAACAGGTCATTGCCAGTGCTGATGTTAAAGTTGACAATAGTCAAGGTACTGTGTGGTTTCCGGGGTTTAAGCCTGTGAAAATCAGTCCGGGTGAAAGTAGGCGAATTAGGGGGATCTTAAAATACCCAGGAGACCTGGCTGCTAAAACATTCTTGGTGGATCAGCCCGAAGAATTCGGTTTTCCAGAAGAACTATTGGTGAGGGCAGAAGTTCAACCTGCTACTGCTGTACACTCCAAAAGACTTGGGGTCACCATCAGAAATGTCTCCACTCGCCCTGTCACTTTGAAACGAGGTATGCGCATCGCTCATGTGTTTCCTGTTGAGGTTGTGCACTCTGTTTCTTCATCCAAAGAAAGTAGCGCTGAAGCAGGATTAACCCTGGACTCTTTTGAATTTGGTGATTCCCCGGTACCCGAGGAGTGGAAAAGAAAGCTGGCTGAAGAGATGCTCAAAAGAAAGGATGTTTTCTCCTGTAATGAGTTCGATGTAGGTTGTTCAAAAAGCACCCAACACAACATTAGAGTCACCGACGACAGACCTTTTCGTGAAAGATCACGACGACTTGCTCCAGCCGACATTGAAGATGTCAGACAACACTTGCAGAAGTTAAAAGAAGCTGGTATCATTTCTGAGTCCCGCAGTCCTTACGCCTCGCCAATTGTTGTAGTGAGGAAAAAGAACGGGCAGATAAGGATGTGCGTGGACTACAGAACCCTGAATCGTCGCACCATCCCAGATCAATACACGGTCCCCAGAATTGAAGATGCTCTGGCTTGCCTGAATGGAAGTCAATGGTTCAGTGTATTAGATCTCAGAAGTGGATACTATCAGATCCCACTCTGTGAGGCTGACAAAGAAAAGACGGCTTTTATCTGTCCAGTCGGGTTCTACCAATTCCAAAGGATGCCTCAGGGCATTTCTGGGGCTCCCGCGACCTTCCAAAGGGTCATGGAGAATACGGTTGGCGATATGAACCTGTTGGAAGTTTTGGTATATTTGGACGACCTCATCATTTTTGGAAAAACCCTGGAGGAACATGAGCAACGGCTCCTTAAAGTGCTTGATCGTTTGCAGAGTGAAGGTCTAAAGTTGTCTTTAGACAAGTGCATCTTCTGTCAACCCTCTGTTACTTACGTTGGTCATATTGTCTCTCAAGAAGGTGTTTCAACTGACCCCTCTAAAATAGAGGCAGTAAAGTCCTGGCCCAGACCCCAGAATGTTTCTGAACTTCGCTCTTTCTTAGGGTTCAGCGGCTATTACAGAAGGTTTGTGAAGGATTATTCTAAAGTATCTTACCCCTTGAACCAGTTGCTGCAGGGTTGTTTACCAAACAAAACCCTGAAAAAGACCAGAACAGGAAATCCTGAAAAGGTATTTTACAAAGCATCAGACCCCTTTGGTCATAGGTGGAATGATAGTTGTGAAGCTGCTTTCAGGGAGTTGAAGGAAAGGCTTACCCAAGCCCCTGTGTTGGCGTTCGCAGACCCCAAGCTACCATACGTGTTACATGTAGATGCATGTTGTGAAGGGTTGGGAGGGGTGTTGTATCAAGACCAGGGTCAGGGCCTACGTCCTGTAGCATTTATCAGCAGAAGCCTTACACCTTCAGAAAAGAACTATCCTGTGCACAAACTTGAATTTCTGTCTCTAAAATGGGCTGTTGTAGACAAACTACATGACTATCTCTATGGGGCAAAGTTTGAGGTACAAACGGATAATAATCCGTTAACATATGTGTTGACCACTGCCAAACTAGATGCTACAGGGCATAGGTGGCTGGCAGCTTTGTCTTCATATGATTTCAGTCTAAAATATAGGCCTGGTAAGCAAAACACAGATGCTGATGCGTTGTCCCGTCGCCCTCACCCAAGTATGGGAGACGGCGATAGATGGACACACATTTCATCTGCTGGTGTAAAAGCCTTGTACAACTTTCAAATGTTTGGTAATTCTGGTAATTTTGGGAACTGTAGCCGGGTTGTTACTTCTTTGGGGGGTCTCCAAAATCTGTCCCTGTAGCTTACTGTAATCTAGCTACCTTAGACCTTGCTCTTACTCCTAAAATGAGTTCTTCTGATCTGTCATGTTCACAGCAGGATGATCCCTGTTTTGGTGAGGTGTGGAAAGCTTTCAAGGAGAAAGATCCAGGCAGGGTAAATAAGAGTATCCATAAGGACCTTCCCCTTGTCATGAGAGACTGGGAAAGGTTAGAGATGGAGGATGGAGTAATGTTTCGTTGCACACAAGTTCCAAATAAGCCCAGACGAAAACAGTTGCTCCTGCCGCAGAAATTTCAAATGACCGTCCTCAAGTCATTGCATGATGACTCTGGGCACTTAGGATTTGACAAAACCTATGGGTTCATTAGGGAGAGGTTTTATTGGCCTCGGATGAAGACCGACGTGGAGCAGTATTGTCAGACCTGTGCTCGATGTGTCCAGAGGAAGACACTGCCTAAGACCGTCGCACCATTGTCACACCTGTCCAGCAGTGGCCCAATGGACTTGGTGTGTATGGATTTTTTATCTATTGAGCCTGACTCCAGTAACACCTGTAATGTTCTCGTCATTACTGATCATTACACCAGATATGCGCAGGCTTTCCCCACCAAGAACCAGACGGCATCCACTGTGGCTAAGGTATTATGGGAGAAGTACTTCATTCACTACGGGCTTCCGAGACGCATGCACTCAGATCAAGGAAGAGATTTTGAGAGTCGGCTCATCCATGAGTTGTTGGATACGTTGGGAGTTGAGAAGTCCAGAACGACCCCATATCATCCCCAGGGGGACCCGCAACCAGAGCGGTTTAATCGGACGCTGCTGGACATGTTGGGGACCTTAGATCCGAAACAAAAACAACATTGGAGCCGACATATTGCCCATCTCGTGCATGTTTATAACTGCAGCCAGAATGAAGCCACAGGTTTCTCTCCATACTTCCTAATGTTCGGACGGGAAGCCAGATTGCCCATTGATCTGAATTTCGGGGTGTCGAGCGATGGTACCTCCACTAAGTCTTACCAGCGGTATGTCAAGAACATGCAGAAAGAACTAAAAGCTGCCTTTCAACTGGCTGAGGCCGCTGCTGAGAAGAAGAATGATGGAAACAAGAGGAGGTATGACCAAAGAATTCATTATTCACACCTCGCTCCAGGTGACCGAGTTCTAATTCGGAATTTGGGTCTGCAAGGAAAGCATAAATTGGCAGACAGATGGGGTTCTGTGCCATACGTTGTCCAAAGTCAGATGCCAAACCTACCTGTGTTTCGGTTGAAGCCTGAAGTCGGTGATGGACCAGTCAAAATTCTCCATCGTAATCATCTACTTCCTATCGGTCAGAAACTGAGACAGCAGCATACTCCCGATGTTGTTCTGGAGCCTAAGAAAAGGATTTTGAGAAAGAGAAAGCAAACAGAGCAAAATAAAAACTTGAGACCTGAGACTGATAGTGCCCTTAAGAGACAGGAAGAGCAGATTAGAAATATTCTGAGTTCTGATGAAGATTCAGAAAGTGATGAATATGTTTATGAAACTCGGGTTCATATGCCTGAAGAACCTTCTCTGTTCTCTGAGAAAGAACCTTTTCAGACAGATTTTGATGATGTTCATGAAAGTGTTGAGCTTTCTGATGAAATTGTTGAAATTGCTGATGTATCTACAGAGTCTGAGCTAGGTCCTTTACCTGAGAAACGTACTGATGATTTGCAAAATGCAGGTGAAGTTCCAGATATCTGTAATGATGTTGATGATGATGTACATGAGCTCTCAGATGAGCAAATGAGTGTAACAAATCCAGAGGTTACTATTGAAGTAAATGAAAAGAGTAGAAGGCCTCAAAGGATAAGAACAGTTCCTAAGCGTTTTACTTATGATACTTTTGGGGAGCCAAAGTTTGAGCCTAACATTTCTCAAGTAAAAGCTTTAAATCCTGTAAGGTACTGTTCTACTGTATTCTTGTGGATGAATATTCCTTCATGTAGGAATACATGTCCAGTTAAGTGACCTGTACTGTCTTAAATGTGATTAAGCCATTACCTGTAGACATGGTTTTCTAGTGTTCAGTATCCCTATTTTATGCATATGTGTTTTTTTTTCAAGATGAAGGTATACTGATGATGTTACTGTGTGTTATTTCAGTAATGGGACATGTAACAGCTTTGTTTTTGCTATTCTTTTCCCTCGTTATGAGGACATAACGAATTGTGGTGGGGAGAGAATGTAGAGCCCTGCTAAATTTGGGTCTATTAATTATTTTGTTATATTTTTTTTTACATTATAGAGTTTCCTAAATTGAAGCTTTAAAAATGTTAAATGAGAAATAAGAATTTCAATTCATGTTCTGGATTTTATAATCTTGTAAAATATATATAAGTTCATAAATGGTAAAAATACATTCTGTTTGTTATGTTAAAGAAAGTTTAAAATGTGTAAAATTACAAAACAGAAGAGATATATCTAAAAAAATCTGTTATAAAAAAAGCGCTGTTGTTTAACCAATGAGGTGGGTTTTTCACTGACCTCTGAAGGTCAGAGTGCGTCAGCACGTAGGAAGTGAGGGTGCACGAGAGAGCGACACGAGGAGCTGGATGAGCGTGCGCGAATCGCACTGTCCGGGTAAAAATAATACGTAAAAAAACTGAAATTGAGTTTGCAAACTGTGTAAGGACACTGTACAGATAAGAGACTGTTAAGACAAAACTTTTGAATTAACTTTATGAGAATAGTGTGCGTGATCGTGTTCAACGTGCACGTGTTCATGTGAAGGACCAAGAAATGACGCAGTTCTTTTAATCTCAATACTACGTGAGCTTTACGTGACTCTATAGTTTGCAACGTTACAGAAGATGAACTATTATAGTGTTTATTGAGCTCACAAACACCGTTGACACAGTCAACGCCAATAGTCATCTGCAGTGAGTACAAACGAAGAGAGTAAAGGCTTCGCGATTCTTCCAGAGAGACCGATGCTGTGTCGTGGCCTATGTTGCAACTTTGGTTTGTTTACATCATCGGATGGATTCTCACACCGTTGTTCGTGGATGGATGCTACTGAAAATCGGGTCGGCTGATCTGATAATTGTGTCTTCATGACTTTGTTCTTCACTTTCCCTGTTTCATTGGATTTCGTGAGTAAACTTGCACACATTCACATGAGCTCCAACGTAGCGCGCCAACGAAAGACTTAAATCCCAGCTGGGTAATATTTGTTTTGTGGGGTTATTTGGTTTTGTTTTGTTTTGTTTACATTTGTTTGAGTGTTTCATATTGAGTAATTGCCTGTGATGTACATGTGCACATTGAAGTGTGAGTTAACTTCTGATCTAAAGTTGATTCATGGGATCTGAATCTATTTGAAATGAATCAAATGAAAAGAAAACAAGAGTAACTTGAATCAGTTAATAAATGTTTTTGTTAATGGTTTATACAGCATAACATCTCCTGTGATTCTTATGTAAAGAGAGAGAGACAAAGTTAAAGGGGGTATGTAATATAATTTGAGATTTATTTTAAAGTGTTGTACTAATGCCTTTACTATTTTTTTCTTATAGTTAAGTATTTTCTGAGTAAGAGAAGTGAACATTTACAAGAAAACTATAATCTGAAGCCCGGGGTGAATTATATTAGTTATTTTTGGGTTACTTTGGTATTAAACATTATGCCTTAAGTAAATTTAGATGTGCCTCTCACGTGTTAAGTTAAATTGTAAGTTTCCCTAGACATAATTTGAGCCAGTTAATCGGTGAGAGGGCTACATGTAAAATGTAATAAATATATTTTTTATTATTTATAATATAATTTATAATATTAAAAATAATACTATATCAGTACCTGCAATTAGTAAAAATTGTATTTGTCATTAATGCTAAAGTTTTTTCAGTCTTCATTTAAAAACTGAGTACACTGTCTGGTAGTTTAATGCTATTTTCTATTATTTTGTTCAAACACAGAATGAGTGTACACCTAGCAGAACAGAAGTGTGTGATGCGCCTGGAAGAACAGGAACCCTGGAAGAAGAAACACCCATGGGGGACTGCCCCTCTGCTCCCAAACGAAAGGCCTCGTCGCTGCTTGTGAGTTTGCTGGGACAGTCTTTCACTGACACTGAAGGTACAGTTGAACCCAAGACTCATTATGCCAGGGCTGAAGAAGAAATGGAGGCATACTGTAAAGCTCCACCTCTGCCTCTCACTGAGGACCCTTTAAACTGGTGGCGTGTCCACGAGGTCACATTTCCTCTCCTTTCTCGGCTGTCTAAGCGGTACTTGTGTATCCCAGGCACAAGCGTATCTGCAGAGCGTGTTTTCTCCACTGCAGGAGATGTGGTCACGGCTAAAAGAAGCACACTCAAACCAGAGCATGTAGATCAATTAGTGTTCTTGCAGAAAAACCTACAAATTCCTAAATGCTAAGCACTGTTTCAAGTTTTTTGATGTTTGGCACATTCAGGAAGTGCACTGTGTTATTATTTTACATTTTATGTATTTTACAGTATTATGTGTGCAGAGTGTTTTGTTTTTGTTTATTTTGGTTTATACTTTAAATTAATGTTTATACATTTGTCAACATTTAAATATTTTATGAAGAAGTACACTGCACTTTACTGTTTATAAGTACTTAAAAACACTAATTGACAGTTTTATGCACTTTTAGTTTTTCCTAATGTTTTAGGTTTAAATGCTGCTGTTGTCTGCTGTTTACAGAACAGATTGTCTTGTTTCCTATTAAGCCGTATAATTTAGTATACTTCTTGAAGAAAACTAAATAAAAAGGAGTTCACATACTGTATCTGACTTCTTACATTCATCACTATAAATGTAGCAATGTGGAGTAGTAAAAAAAGGATGCAATGCATCTTGATGCATCATGATGCATCGTAACATCGAATTGAATCGAATCGTTAACTTAATAATCGGGATCGAATCGAATCGAGGAACTAGTGAAGATTCACACCTCTAGAAAAAACCCAATGGGAAAAACTCATAGAAGGACAAAAACCCTTGGGAGGAATTAATATATATTTATATATATATATAGATACGGTAGGGATAGGAGGCGGGTAAGCGAATTAAACTGTTTTAGCCGGTGGTCGTTGGTCGGGCATCGGCTGGTCATCACGTTGAAGCAGGGCCGGAGTGGGACTCATTTTCAGCCCTGGAGTTTCATGCCTTAGACCGGCCCACTTTAGTTCACGACTGACTATAAAATAATATCTTTAAACCCTCAGTAGTATTAGTCTGCAGTAGTGCACTGTTCTCTGCAGCCTTGCAATTCACTGTATTTTTCAAATATATAATTTCATATTCCGTGCAAATGCAGTAAACAATTATAATTTTTGCCATAATCATGCAGCCCTGCCATAAGACCAGATATTACTAAAGTAAACTTATTTAAAAACTAAAGGAAACAAATGTGTTTGTGTTTTCCTCTATATTTCTATTTCTAAAAAATGGTGAGTCTTGAGATTAACTGTTGGGTTGATAACGTTTGGAAACCCCTGATATACAATACACAAGCAAGATTTATCAAGTAGGCCTATGCATTGGAAACAAATGGAAATAATCTGTATCTTTTTTTTTAGTACTTAGATCATGTCTATTGCTAAATAACGTAGGCCTACATTGTGTTAAAAAAAAAGAAAACATCATGGATATACTTTTGAAACGAATGAGTTTTGCATCAAATAGATTTTTGTTCCTCTTGCAATAAACGATGAATAATGACTATTCATAGAGAATTCATCTATGACTTGGATAAAAAAAAAATACGTTTAGAGGCCAGCCTGTTTGTATTAAGACGTGCTCAAGTTTATTTAAAATATAATAGACGCGCGGCCGGCAAGCGCACTCAAAAGACGCGCTCAAGTTTATTTAAAATATAATAGACGCGCGGCCGGCAAGCGCACTCAAAAGACGCGCTCAAGTTTATTTTAAATATAGACGCGCGGCCGGCAAGCGCAATCAATATAGACGCGTCTGAAACAAAACTCGTGTTCAAGTAAGCGCTTTGAAAACCAGAAGACAGCGGCACGTCCTTCGTTTCCCATGCGTTTTAGATGTCAATGAACCCTAATGCAAGAATTCTTCCAATAAGTGGTCAGGACTCGGGACACAATCAACTTGTGCATAAAGCGGCGGGGACATCTCTCACCCGCAAATACGCGTCATCCCGGTGGCATGACAACACCGGCCCTCGTGGCCAAAAAAAAAACAGACCAGCCCACCGGGAATCCTCCCGGTTCTCCCTATGGCCAATCCGGGCCTGCGTTGAAGGACAGCCAGTAGATCAGTGGTGCGATGACCTTCACAGCAACAGGAACTGGGTCTGTTTGTCTCATTGTCCTCGTGGTCGAGGACGAGACAGGGAGAGAAAAACAGAATTCTATTAGCGTTGGGGCCGTTCGCATGTAATGCAAGTGTCAAACATTATAGTGGTTTAAGTCAGTTCGGTTCCAGACAGGCTAACTATTGCGGCAATAGTATATTACCCATATGAGGTATGTGAGTGCTTTGTTCTAGACAAACTAACTACTGCGGGAAAAGTACATTTACTGGACCGTTGACCAGTATATTAATTATGAGGCCTATACTAGGATCATGTGCGACTATGAGAACCGAATGAACGAGTGTAATACCAGAGCTTTATCAGAATAAACAAACATCCATCAAAATTCTGTAAGTGTTAAAAGTAATAATCAATCCGATTTGTATTATAATATAAACTAAATCTTTATCTTTGGAGTCAGATAAGAGATAAATATACCTAAACTACGTAACGCAAAAACGCCATCTGCAAGCGCCGGAAAAGACCGAACACGCTAGAATCCTTCGGCCATACCGTTGGTTGCTGCCATTGGGCCAACGGATGGATGGGGATATATTTTCACCCCCTTAAAGGTTAATATACTGATATAACATAAACACCAAGAACATAATCCATGATAAGATAAGAAATAGTTGATTAAGACATTTCCCTTATACATTTATAAATGAATACATGCATGACTAAATAGAAAGTATCTTTGTCTCAAAATCTCCCACATTCTTTTGTGGTCATAAAACTCTAATCTTAATGTATTGCCATAGTCACAAGAGATCTGTTCTGCTTTGAAGTGTTAAAAACAGTTTTGGGGGTAGTGTTACAGACCCCCGGTGCTTGTTGGGTGAGGGTTTGCACTTATATTTATGAAATATAAGAAGTTTTTGTGTGTCAGATCTGGCTCAGTCATTACAGTGCGGTGACGTGATACGCGATACATGTCTGGTCCTAACTTTACTTCCATTTTTTTGTGGTCTGACTAGTTGCTAAACTAAACTCTTGAACAAATACCTTGTCGAAAATTAAATTATTTGGTTTCTTAGGTAATCTATGTGTTGTTTATTTTGCTTGTTATATAAATAAACTAAGTTTAAAGTACTTTGTTGTTATTTATTATTAGCGGAGTTTACCGGAAGTTACGTGTCGACCATGAAAACCACTTGTTTATGTTGTTACTGGTGAAACCGTCTATAGTCAATGTGTGTTTGATGACAGAAGTTTAAAATGATCTCAGTTCAGTGTTTGTGGTGTATGTTTGTTTTGATCTGATGTGTAGTTTGTGTTTGTTGTGTGTTCAGATAATCTGATATTGATCCAGATGAATCTGAACTGGTCTGAAGCTCTGAGATACTGCAGAGAGAATCATGTGGATCTGGTTTCAGTTGATTCAAAGGAGATTCAGTTCATGGTGGCTACATTGATTCATCAGTCCTCTACTGACGCTGTGTGGATGGGGTTACACTATTACTGTCAAATGAACCTCTGGATCTGGATACGAGGAGAGGTTGTGTGCTATCAGAATTGGGCTCCAGGGAATGAAACAAAACTGATGAACTGCAACACTGAACACAGAGCTGGAGCAGTTCAGTCTGGAGAACATCATCTCTGGATCAGCCTTCCTCAATCTCACAAACTCAACTTCATCTGCAGCAGAAAGGAATGAAATCATATTGTATGTGTCTGTAACCTTCTCTATATTCTCTTTATGATATTTTATTGCAACAGCAATGCTGAACTAATTTCTAATATCTGCTCTATATAATTAGTCAACCTTTTTTAAGATTTAGTTTTAGTAAACCATTCTTTGCAAGCATGTGAAAAAATAGGCAATTGAAATTTGTCTCCACTTGTGATGTCAGAAGAGGATCTTATTATAATAGTACCGCCCCTTAATCTGCACTATTTATTTAGTCCAAAGATCAGCTCATTTGCATTTTAAAGGACACACACAAAAAGCAAAATAGTTTGCTCACACCTACAAAGTGTCAATTTTAAGATGTTATAATAAATAATCTGTGAGGTATTTTGATCTAAAACTTCACATACATACTTTGAAGACACCAAAGATTTATTTTACATTTTAAAAAAGTCTTATAAAATCTCCCCTTTAATGTTGTACAGCTTGCTTGTCAGCTGGTGCTTGTGCTGCTGTTGTGTCCCATTACTAACATAAAATACTGTAAATATTATTTCTGTTTGTTTTGGGGTTTTCTGATTCATAATCCTGGAGAAGTGATATAACCGTACAAACATGCTATCATGTATTGGTGTAAGAGTTGATTTGGGCTCATATATTTATTCTGGTGTCTGACTGGATTGGAGCTGACAGCTTTAAAGTTTAAATGTTGGTGTTGATTTTTGTATCTTCTTATATTTTGAGACGGGCTGCTTGTTGTGATTAATATTTTTTATCATTGCTCTACCTGATTGTTTTTAAGATGTTAATAATAATTAAATAAAATCTATAGCATAGCCCATTATTTGAGTCCAAATTGTCCTTTTGTCATAAATTATTTTCATGTCTTCTATTGGTATTTCTCCAGGTAGTCAATACTTGTTGTAAGAGCACTTTTGGCAGTATTCTCTTAGTGACGCATATTTAGGAAGGTCTGTGTTATTCCTGAAGCCCTCTTTGCTATGTTATCTTTAAAACTTAAATACAACAGAAAAATTATAAGAACAATTTGCATGTGTATATACTTAAGACAGCAAATTAAGTGTCATGCATGTTGAAATTATTATGGAAATAAATATTACTTATATTTGATCAAATAATCATACATAATGTATAAATGAGTCATTAAAACAAGTCTATAGCACAGTATTTGCATTCATAGTTAACTTCATTTTAACTGGTTGGTATTTTTACAGATTTATGAATTATGTTCAATATGAGGATTAATTTGAGAATATAAATATGGGATTGTGCATTATACTTCACTTCTGCTTTAATGAATGAGTTCACTCTCTTAATTTCATTTTTCAATGTAAGTGTGCTTTATTGAAATGACAAACACTTTACATTTGTATTGACAAAGCATTTGCAGCTGGACTGCGTACAAATACTGCAAATTAAAAATTAAACAAAGTAGCCTATATAGTGCAAAATTTAAAGTAAACAAGTAGCCTAAAAATAAAATAAAAAATAACAAAAAGCTAAACACAAAGTTAAATAATAGAATAAAGCAGTAATACATTATGGCAGTGGTTTCCTGGACAGAGATTAAACTAGTTGTAATGTATGGTTATGGTGAAGGGCTGCCCCCTTGTGGTTGAATGCACAATATTATAGTTGATTAAGGAACCACCTGTTCAGTTCAGTAAAAAGTAATGTTGTTGCTGCATCACGCGTCTCGGTGTGGTTCTTGAGTGTGCTTGCTACATACACAACAAAATTGGCGACGAGGATTTTAACGACACCTACTTAAAGAGACAACGAGCACTGAAAAGGAGTGGAAAGGAAATTCTCAATAAGAACGTGTAAGTTCAATGTGCCAAAACGAATTCAGAATCTAACAAAAATGTCGATGATTGGATCTATCGCCACGTTTGACGGCAATATTGAGGATTGGGGAACATATGTTGAAAGAGTGGAACTGTATTGTAATGCTAATGCAGTTGCAGATGAAAAAAAAGTGGCTGTTTTGCTGAGTGTTATGGGTGCAAAAACGTACGGATTGCTTCGTAGCCTGTTAACCCCTGAAAAACCAGCGGATAAAACTTTCAAAGAAATCGTGGACATTTTACATGAACATTTGAACCCCAAACCCCTAGTAATCGCAGAAAGGTTTAGATTTCATAAGCGAAATCAAGCCAAGGGAGAAAGTATTCCCGAATATATGGCAGAACTGCGTAGATTGTCTGAGCATTGTCAGTTTGGGGCTGGATTGGCAGACGCACTGAGAGACAGACTCGTATGTGGAATGCATAATGAGAGCACACAAAAAAGATTGCTGACAGAAAAGGACCTGACATTAGAACGTGCATTGAACATTGCAGTATCAATGGAGACAGCAGCAAAAGATGCATTAGAATTGCAGCAAAAAGCAATAGAATGTGCAGCAAATAAAATGTCACTGAAACCAGAGAAAAAGCAAAAATGTCATCGTTGTGGGAAAATGTCTCATGATGAAAATGATTGTTGGTTCAAGGATAAGGAGTGCAGAAAGTGTCATAAAAAGGGGCACATTGAGAGAGTTTGTAAAACAGTCAAATGGAAGATGCACAAAGACAAAACCCATAAAGTGAAACGTAAAGCCACTAATGTGCATAAGGTGACTGAAAATGAAACAAATACAAGCTCAGATACTGATGACCTTTCCTGTCTTGAACTATACAAAATTAACGATGCAGATCGTAAAGTCATTTGGCTCACTCCAGAAGTGTCAGGAGTTAAACTTAAAATGGAGTTAGATACTGGATCTGCTTTATCTGTTATCTCCACAACTGATTACAAGCGATTGTTCCCAGAAATACCGCTCCAACAGACATCAGTGATATTAAAGACATATACTGGTGATAAAGTGTCTCCAAAAGGGAAACTAAAAGTAAATATAAAGTACAACGAGAACATGCAGCAGTTGGATCTGTACGTCCTGGAGAATGGGGGTCCAGCATTATTTGGACGTGAATGGTTGAGGAAAATACCATTAGACTGGCATACCATAAAAAGCTTGAACATGCCATCTCAAGTCACTAACAAAGACACACAAATCACTCTTGCTCAGATTCTTAAAAATGCTGCACCAGTGTTTCAGAAAGGGATTGGAACGCTTAAAGGCATAAAAGCAAGGCTTGAACTGAAAGCAGACACTTCTCCCAAATTCCTAAAAAACTCGTCCACTACCCTATGCACTTTGTCCGAAGGTGGAGACAGAGCTTGACAACTTGGAGAAAACGGGCATCTTAAGAAAGGTGGAGAGGAGTGAGTGGGCAACACCCATAGTCCCAGTGATAAAAAAAGACAAGACAGAGAGTGTGCGAATTTGTGGGGACTTTAAAGTAACTGTCAATAATGTTCTTCACACAGTACAGTATCCCCTGCCACGCATCGAAGATATATTTGCATCTCTGTCTGGTGGAGAATGCTTCACAAAAATTGACCTTGCTCAAGCCTACCTCCAAATGGAGATGGAGGACAATTCTAAGGAATTGGTGACCATTAACACACATAAAGGGCTCTACCAGTACAACCGTCTTGTTTTTGGAATTGAAACAGCCCCAGCTTTGTGGCAGAAGGCAATGGACCAAGTGTTACAGGATATTCCAGGAACACAGTGTAACCTGGACGATATCATTGTGACAGGTAAAGACGACACAGAACACCTACATAATCTACAACAGGTGCTGTTGCGACTCAGTGAATATGGACTAAGAGCAAATAAAGAAAAATGTGAGTTCTTCAAAAAACAGATCTCTTACTGCGGCCATGTGATCGACAAAGATGGTCTCCACAAGTCACAGGATAAAATTGAAGCTGTGTTAAATGCACCACAGCCGCAAAATGTGTCTCAACTCCGATCATATCTAGGACTTGTGAACTACTACCACAAGTTCCTTCCGAACATTTCTACTGTGCTACATCCTTTAAATGCATTGTTACAGACAAAAAACACAGTGGAATTGGACAGAAAGTTGCACGCAAGCTTTTGAAGAGACAAAAAGACTCATAACCTCTGATGTAGTGCTTGCACACTTCAACCCATCTATGCCTATCAAACTTGCATGTGATGCATCACCATATGGAATTGGAGCTGTGCTGTCACATAAGTTACCAGATGGCACAGAAAAACCTATAGCCTTCGCATCCAGATCATTAACAGTAGCAGAACGTAATTATGCACAAATAGACAGAGAAGCACTCAACCTTGTCTGGGGTGTAAAAAAATTCCACCATTACCTGTATGGTCAAAAATTCACACTGGTCACAGACCATCAGCCCCTGGTTTCAATCTTCAACTGTAGGAAGGGTGTGTCAGCGATGACTTCAGCACGGCTGCAGCGATGGTCACTTTTCTTAGGTGCTCACCAATATGACATCGAGTACAAAAGCACCAAACTACACAGTAATGCTGACGGCTTATCACGCCTACCACTGAAGATGACAGAGAGGTTAGACACTGTGGATCCAGCTGATGTATTCCATACTACAATTGTGAGCCAGCTACCTGTAACAAATGCACAGATTCAGAAAGAGACCTGCAATGACCCAACACTGTCTAAGATCTATGAAATCACTGTCAGAGGATGGCCAACACACGGAAACTCACTCTATCCAGCATTTTCATCGAGGAGAGACCAGCTATCTGTGTGCCAAGGAACCTTAATGTGTGGGTTACGAGTTGTGATTCCATCCAAATTGCGGAGCAAAATGCTAGACACTCTGCATGAGGGACATTTGGGAACTGTAAAAATGAAAAACCTGGCACGCAGTTATATGTGGTGGCCAGGGATTGACAAACAGATCGAGGATTTGACAAAGGCTTGCCCTGGATGTCAAAAGGTTCAAAACTCACCACCGCTAGCTCTTCTTCATCCCTGGGAATGGCCTTCAACACCATGGCAAAGAGTACACATCGATTTTGCCGGGCCTTTCAAAGACTCCATGTTTATAATTGCCGTGGATGCACACTCTAAGTGGCCCGAAGTTCTTCCAATGAAAACAACCACATCAGAAAAGACTGTTTCTGTACTGAGAACAATATTTGCTAGAAACGGGTTGCCAGAGCAGATATGCACTGACAATGGACGACAGTTCGTGTCAGATGAGTTTCAAAAATTCATGAAGCAGAACGGCATCAAACACATCACATCTGCGCCATACCACCCTGCCACAAACGGCTTGGCTGAAAGATTCGTACAGACCTTTAAAAAGGCGATGAAAGCGATGGATAATGACATTATCCCTCTACAACACAAGATAGACAACTTTTTATTCATGTACAGAAGTGCAGTTCACACCACCACTGGTCAAACTCCTGCAATGATGTTCCTCAAGAGGAACTTGCGCTCTCGCTTGGACCTAATCAAACCTAATGTGAGGCGATATGTCGAAAACAAACAATTTGCACACATGAAGGACAGGCCTACAAGTACCTTCCA
This sequence comes from Misgurnus anguillicaudatus, assembly GCF_027580225.2. NCBI lineage: Eukaryota > Metazoa > Chordata > Actinopteri > Cypriniformes > Cobitidae > Misgurnus > Misgurnus anguillicaudatus. The sequence continues at coordinate 31,746,781 of NC_073337.2, forward strand.
GGTGGGCCAAGATGTCTTAGCACGAGATTACAGGACGGAAAAGTGGCAACCAGGTACAATTACCACTAGAACGGGTCCCTTATCATACACAGTGAAGGTCGGTGACAACACCTGGAGACGTCATGCAGAGCAGTTAGTGGACTGTCAAGTGAAATCTGCTATTGCTCCTCTTTCTGATTCTAATAAAGAGGATGATGCTGTTGACATTGTTACTTCTGCTTCAGTTGACGTGAATAGCGCTGACCAGCATGACGACACGTCTGAGGTGACAAATTCAGTTGTGTCTGAATCACAGTTAAGTTCACAGAGACGCTACCCTGAAAGATGCAGGAAACCTCCACAGAGACTTGATTTGTAGTAAAAAATAAAAAAAAAAAAATTTGAACCGCATGTTCGTGAATGTTATATATATATATATATATATATATATAAATGTTGGTAAACACTGTTATGCTGAAAACATATACTTGTGCATTACATGTTCTTAGTATGTTTAATCTAAGAAGGGAGGAATTGTAATGTATGGTTATGGTGAAGGGCTGCCCCCTTGTGGTTGAATGCACTATATTATAGTTGATTAAGGAACCACCTGATCAGTTCAGTAAAAAATAATGTTGTTGCTGCATCACGCGTCTCGGTGTGGTTCTTGAGTGTGCTTGCTACATACACAACAAAAACCATCTTACAAAACCCACTGCTGAAAACACAGCACACATTTATATACAGGTATTAGACTTTTGTTCAAACCTTATTCTGAACAGCTCAATGTTACTACAGTAAATGTATAAAATGATATATAGATGATCTCTAGTTGTGTTAAATGTGTTTGTGAGGGCAGATATGAGACAGCAACATGTCCACTTCATTAACAATCATAACATAACATAAGTTTTCACTGCTATGCGGATGATACCCAGCTTTACATCTCATCACATCCTAGCGAAATGCACCAGTATTCTAAGATAACAGACTGCATTAGTGATATTAGGGACTGGATGGCACATAACTTTCATATGCTAAACTGCAAGATACATATTTTTAAACTGAATCGTTCCAAACAAAATATGTGAGATTACAAGTTGTCCATAGATGGCTGCACGGTGGTGCCATCTTCCACGGTTAAGAATTTAGGCGTGATGTTCGACAGCAATCTATCTTTCGATAGTCATATCGCCAACGTCTGCCGCACAGCATTCATCCATCTTAGAAATATCTCAAAAATACGTCATACAGTATGCTGTCTGCATCAGATGCAGAAAAGCTTATCCATGCTTTTATGACCTCTAGAATAGACTATTGTAACTCGTTACTCGGGGGATGTCATGCAAATCAGGTAAACAAGTTACAGCTGGTTCAAAACGCCGCCGCAAGAGTGCTTACTCGATCTAAAAAGTACGACTACATTAGTCCAATTCTGGCATCTTTACACTGGCTACCAGTTAAATATCACATACAATTTAAAATATTACTAATCACCTACAAAGCCTTAAATGGCCTAGCGCCCTCGTATATTAAAGAACTACTATCAGAATACAATCCATCACGTAAACTGCGCTCACAAAATTCGGGTCTCTTAATTATCCCTAGAATATCAAAAGTGTCTAAAGGTAGTAGATCCTTTTCCTACTTAGCCCCTAAGCTCTGGAATGATTTACCAAATAATGTTCGAGTATCAGACACAGTCGATCAATTTAAAACTAAACTTAAGACATTCTTCTTTAACAAAGCATAAAATGTCCAGTAAATCAACCCATTCTCACCCCATGGCGTCAATATTTGACGACACTTGACCATTCGTCAATATGTGACGCGGAGGGTATACCTTTCGCGTCATTTTTTGACGAACTGGGGACTTCAATACTATTAAGTCCGTTGCATTCTCTTTCCTATTTTCTTACCATTTTCTACCATTTTCGCGTCGGTTTAGGGTTAGATTTACATAATGACATCCCTACCCAAACCTAACTCTAACCCCAACGCCAGGTGACAACTGTCATACCTAACTGTAACCCCAACACCAGGTGACAACTGTTTAATTTCTCGTAATCTAACCCTAAACCGGCGCGAAAATGTTAAGAAAATGAGAAAGAGAATGCAACAGACGTAATAGTATTGAAGTCCCCAGTTCGTCAAAAAATGACGGGAAAGGTATACCCTCCGCGTCACATATTGACGCATGGTCAAGTGCGTCAAATATTGACGCCATGGGGTGAGAATGTGTTGAGTAAATGCACTTATCCCTCAATAGTTAGTTTGTCTAGAACAAAGCATTCACATAACTCATCTGGGTAATATACTTATGCCGCAATAGTTAGCCTGCTATAACCCCAATAATGTATGACACTTGCATTACATGTGAACGGCCCCTACGTTAATAGGATTCTGTTTCTCTCTCCCTGTCTCATCCTCGACCCCGAGGACAATGAGACAAACAGACCCAGTTCCTGCTGCTGTGAAGGTCATCACACCACTGATCTACTGACCGTCCTTCTACGAGATGCCCAGCCGATGCCTGACCAGTGACCACTGGCTGAACCAGTTTATGAATCATGTTGTCCAGATAACAAGCAATCATTAAAACAGTTTTCTTAGTTTATTACTGTAATAAAAGTCTGGTAAAGTCTAAGAGTTCATATTTCTATAAACAACTTTACCTTTAAGCCTTCCGTGTTCCCAAACTTAATAATGACGGTCGTCTCAGGTGACCCCTCAGAAGTAAAACAACAGAATTTTTGCCACTTGATGACATAAAATGTTTACGGATGAAAAACCAGGTGGGCAATAAATGTAAAGACGACGACTACATAACGGCCACCGTGTATTTCATCAATGTCATTGCTTATATAATAAAGATCAGTGATTGGCATCTTATAAAATCTCAAAGGAATGCCGTGTGACCTCAAGTAAACAATGCCAAAAAAATTCAAGAATTAGCAAATAAATCTTACAATGATGACAATCAACAAAACTCATTCATGATTCCCAGCATGCATTGCATTTGATGTATCTAAAATAGTTGTATGTTCCGCCTGACTGAGATGTTTTCACCTGTGATGTCTCATTGTCTCTGTCACACACCCTCTGTCTCTTATCCATGTTTTATGCAAACCAGCAGAGGAAATGAAAGATATCCTGGAAAAACTTTGTCCCTTTTGTTAGGCAAGAGCTTCAGGCAAACTTCATTTGAATGAGGAACAGAGCTGAATGTGAGGACATTCATGAAAGACATCATGTAAATATACATATGTCATATTTGATGTTATCTCTTCTCATTTGTGTGTCTTCTTAGGAACAGTGAGCATAAGAGAAACAGAAAAGTCTTCAGATAATCCTCACTGGTGCCATGTGTTTGACATCTACACACCTTCATCCATCCTGGATCTGTGAGGAGGACACATTCAACATTTATAGAGAAGATGATCATTAAACATCAACACATTTATTCCCTCATATCAGTCCCCACAGATCAACATAATATCTGTCATCATATCTGACATCTTCTGAGTACATACAACAGCGTCATGTGCAGAACAAGCTGATATTTAAAGCATTGAAACTGAAAATCTTCTCTGATCTGGGCTGGGTTTCCCGATAACGATTGAACTTAGCACTTAAGAGCGCTTTCTACAAGCTACTTAACGAACATTCGTTGTTCATTTACGTGCGTTTCCCAAAGATGCACGTGAAACGATCGCTCGCAGCTGGGTTTTAAGTGCTACTTACGAGTCGCTATCCATTTGTCAAGTGCTGAAATGTCACCAATAGAATGACTCGAATTTGTAGCAGAAGCTTGTTTAGGCTTATGATCATCAGCCGATGTGCACTAATATTTTTAATAATATATTTTCATTATTGTTCAATGACTTTTTAAATGTTTTAATAATTTATTAAATATTCTTTTCTGTATTTAGTTAGGACTCGTCCCACTGCGAAATGCCGTCTGCGTTTCTATTATAGTTTAGATCAGGGGTGGGGAACCCTGGTCCTGGAGGGCCATTGTCCTGCAGAGTTTTGTTCCAACCCTAATTAAACACACCTGAAAAATCTAATTCAAGTCTTCACGATCACTTGGAAATTAAAATCAGGTGTGTTTGATTAGGGTTGGAACTAAACTCTGCAGGACAGTGGCCCTCCAGGACCCAGGGTTCCCCACTCCTGGTTTAGATTATCATTATTATTTGTTGTTTATGGATTATTGCATTGTACCATATTTATTTGGTTTCTTTAATTAGATGCCATTTCCCTTCAAAACAATGTTTAGATGAATTATAGCAGCAATCGGTATGAACCATTTATCAATTTGCTACCAACTTTTACCAAAATACAAAAAACTTTTACCAACTTGTTCAAAATACGTTTTCCTTCTTTATTAATTTATGTTTAGTCATTTAAATTTGATTTCTCATTTGAATTTTAAATATATTATATTATATATTTAATATAAAATAAACAAAGAAGAACCCAATAAATAAATAAACATTTAAAACATTACATTATCGTCATTACAGGAGTGCAATTTGCTGGTTGTCCTGCAGGTGACCTTGTAACTCTGTTGTCTTACGATGCACTTATGAATGAACGATTACTCCAGACCACTCGTAGATCTACGATGATTTTCAAGTGCTACTTAAGTTATGAAGCTTTTGGGAAACAGCCCGTAATTCTAAGATGATTCGTATGATTGTTTTTACGATCTACTTAGCCTTACGATGCTTTTGGGAAACCCGGCCCTGTTTCTTAGAGGCTTAAAGACAAAATTAAAGTCATGACAAGGTTTGGTTTAATACTGTATGCATAATAATAATAATTAAAGGCCTTTTGATATATTTGATTTGTTTGTAAGTATCTAGGGTCTCATTTATAAAGCGTACGCCAGTTCCTACACAAAGGTTGTGATCTATAAAAAAACAAAGTTGACAGGAGAATGGGCTTGAAGTGTGTGATCTGAGGATGATTCAGCAGGTGATCAGTAATTGATAAAGGGAACATTGCTTTGTTTTATAAGTCGTAATATTTTTTGGTATATGCCAATTTTGGCTTATGTGTGTATGTAGACTTTTAGTAAGGATCTTACGCACAATTTTATAAATGAAACCCCTGCTCTCCTGTGATCACGCTTAAATAATCCTGTGTACAGTTTTAATCTCCTCTTCATATAGTCTGTGTAACTTTAGCTTTATGTTTTAATATATAAACATGATCACAACAATAATGAGATAATAATGCATACAGTACTTGGATGAGGTAGATAAACTAACATCATGATGTCAGAACAATTTTCTCTCTCTGAATGTCAGTAAAACTAAAGAGTTGATTGATTGACTGAAGAGACAGCAGCAGCCATACATGTATATGTTCCTCTTTTGATCAGCAGGACCTCTGTGGAGACAGTGAGCATCTTCAAGTCTTGGTGTAAACATCTCTGAGGAACTGATTGGACTGCACACATTTAAACACAGTTTAATAAAGCCAGGCAAAGACTGTACCATCTGTGACAGCTGAGGAAATTCAGGGTCTCATCAGCTATCCTGAAAACTTTATATTCTGGGGCCATAGAAAGTGTATTGACTCAGTCTATCTCAGTGTGGTATGGGAACAGTACCAGCCAAGATTGTAAAGCCCTACAGAGAGTTGTGCACTTAGCTGAACGCATCTCCAGGTCTCCCCTCTCTACAGAACATCTATCTCCAACACTGCAAACACAGATCTGTAAAAATCATCAAGGACTCTATCCACCCCAGTAACCATCTTTTCACTTCGCTGCCATCTGGTAAGCGCTTCTGGAGCCTGATGACAAAGACTGATAGACTCAGGAGGAGTTTCTTCCCCCAGGCCATCAGGCTCTTAAACTCAAAACCAGCCTCTTAATATTCACTTGTCACAACTTTTATTCACTTAATTAGTAAAATATTATCATATAGACAGTTGCTTGGGTTTGGGGTTAGTTTGGAGTTTGGGTTAGGACGTCACTTTAACTATTGGTTTATAAAAAAATCTGGATTTTTAATCAGTTGTCACTTGACCTTAGGGTTAGAGTTGGGTTTGGGGTTAGGATGTCATTTTATGTTACAAAAAGTCATTCTAACCTCAAACCCACGCGAAAATTGTAAGAAAATAAGAAAAACAGTTGAGTAACCAATTACGTGAAACTGACACGAAAAAGAAAGTCCGTGGTACGGGCACAGAAAAATGCAGAGATCCATGACAATGGCACGGATAAATGAGCAAACTATTATGTAACTATAACATGTAACTTTGTGAGATCATGTTGCGTATTGAAATATAACTGTATGATGATATGCAAATAAAGAGAATAAAGTTTTCCACTGTGAATTCTGTTTATAATCAAATGGAAAATAACAAACAAGAAGGAAATGAAATATGAAAATGAGTCTTTCTAAAGAAATATACAAATAATGGGAGGTGTTGAAGATGAGATATAATATAATAACATCTAAACACACAGACAGAGAAACAGAAGATTCAGGAGAGAAACACACAAAATCAAAAGTAAGAACTTTATTTACTTTAAAATAATATTTATGATATGATAATGTTTTATAAGGATTGTGTATTAATGTTTAATAACTATTAACGAAACTTTATAAAGGATTGATGAAGAGTTACTGAAGAGATCCAGTTAATGAAATCCCTGCTGAAAAAAACAGCATACCAGCATATGTTGTGTTTTGGTACTGGTTTGCTAGTGAACACCAGCTAAACCAGCATCAAACCAGCATAGACCAGCATAATTCCCATGCTGGTCCATGCTGGTTTGATTCTGTTTTTTTCAGCAGGGATGTTTACTGTTTACTCCTCAAATGTATTTATTTGTGTTCATATAGACAGCCTGATGATGTTGTAACCTAACACACTTAACTTTATCCATATTAAAACATTTTCTGCAGTAATTTATTCTTGAAATATGTGAAATTCACCACCCAACCCTACAGCTGGTGCACAATATAAACAACCTGAAATAATTTAGTTCAGAATCAAAGCTACACATTGTCATATTGTAAGACAACATAAAGACTTTGACTTCATGTGAATCGGTGTATGACATCAAAGTACCGCAAGTGTAGGGCTGGACCACTGATCTATATAAATGACTGGATTGCGCATAGACCCCGAAGCCATTTGTTTTGAGAATAATGGCTGGCTGATGAAGTTATTGGCTGGCTAGCCGCCTCAGCCGAAACCTAAATGGCTGCTGCAGCCGCCAAACTTTTCATAGCTGCAAATGGCTGAAGCTGCCACATGTCTACAGATGTCTACGTTATACTGATTAACAGTGTTGGGAAAATTACTTACAAAGTGTAATACATTATATATTACAAATTACTGTCATTTGAAAGTAATTAGTCACATTACAATATTACTGTCTCTGAACTGTAATGAGTTACGTTACTTTTGAGTTACTTTCATCAAAATAACAGACGTATGACTAGGCATTATAAAATGTTAAAATGTAGTTTATTGCTGCTTATAAATCTAGAAGTTATGTGTTTGCCCTCGAGCTTTGAATAGGCACACTGAAGACTTATGGCAAAATACAATAACAATCACTGTCAGAATTATAAACATAGACAAATGATCTGGTAAAAGTCTGGTAAATTATGGTACACATACCAAACACAATAGATCTAGAGCCCACTATAATGCTACTTATAGACTAATAACATGGCAAAACACGCAACCTCTTTTCATTTCTATTCTTTAATTCACTTTTAATTCAGAGCCACAGCACAATACAAAGGTTGGTAAAAACTTTTAACACTGATGTTTAAAAGTCTACACTAATTTTACGTTGTAGTTTTGGTTGCTGTTTGTAATAAAACGGTAGATAGCATAGCAATAGCCTAGCAATCTATTATGTATATGGACTGTAACCATAGCAACGTTAGCTTACCTTGTCATTGCTGGTGTGATATGGATTTTACTGGCAAGCTTTTTAAAAGTCTCTTTACTTCTGAGGTTCAAGCAGCACAGGAGACCGATAGAAAGAAACTTTCTGTTGCTTTTACTTGCTCTCATTCGCAGAATTATGCGTGGCGGCGCTACCGGACCTGATTGCGACCACTTTAGTCAATGTTATACAGCCGCGGACTTCCCAGAAGCAGCTCTATATTTGACTTCACCGATTCCAAATGGCAGTTCCAATACAAAATTAAAGTAAAAATGAACATGCTGCATACAGCACCCGGAAACAGACATACACACGTTATTTTACCCGCAGCTTTTTCCTGTGTGGATGCTGGTCGCGCGCATTGGTCAAAAATAAAAATAACACGGTCTATTTTTGAAATGCATTGTTGTGACGCGCACGTTACTAATGCATCGCTTCTTCTGTAGGGAAAACGAGCAATTTTAATTTACCAATCCGAAGACTGCAGCCTCCGGAGGTCGCATTTTTACGCTGCCTACGTCATCAACACTGTCTTATTTCAAAATATCAACAATTATAAAGTTTATTCTTATTATAAGTTAATCGTAAATTGTTGTAATATGCGTATGGCTTGCGAATGTAATGCTCAGTTAACTTAAATAAACCAGGCTTGATTACGTATGCAGCCTGCATATGCAACCTCCACAGGTTGCAACCCCTCTGTGTATTGTAGCAACGAGCGAGCACAAGACTGTGCTGTTATGAAACCAATCGGAAAATGGATCTCGTGTATTGTTTATATTCCGTGTGTGTATGTCTCTATGTGATAGAATTATTATTTGATTGCAAATAATTCTAGCCGGCTCAGCCAAACTTTATCAGCTGGCGGCTCAATTTGGCTTAGGAAATTATTGGCTGATAGCGGCTGAACTTCTAAATGGCGCAAATGGCGGCGCCTGGCGGCGGCTTCGGGGTCTAATTGCGCATGACGTCACAACTGTGAAGCCACTGCTCCGCCATGTTGGTATTCCCAAACATTCTATTAAATCAATTTATCAGATTTTAATGATAAAACATCTCTTTACTAGTCTCTATTTTTATATCTGAAGTCTTCCTGTACATTATTACAACGCAAACGTCCTATGCATGTACATAGTTATTTACTGAAAGTTGTACATTTTGCGTTTTAATCAGTTATTATACATTCATCTTCATTACAGTATCAGACTGCAGCATATTTAGTATTAATGACAAATGTGCTCATTCTGAAATCTGAATGAATAACATGCTTTGTACTGTATGTGCACGCAATAATTTACTGGTTTTGTAATTATGTTATCTTTACAAGTTACATAAACTTATTCTGAAATAATGCTGACCGTGTAGCTGAATGTCAAAAAAGCTTTATTTATACCCGTGTCATTAACAGAACGCAGCAGACACACTCACCTTAATGTTTTTTTTTTTTATAAATCCATTATCCTGCCCAATAAAAACATAAACATTGCAAATAACATCAGAATTAACAGTTAATTTACGTACACATATCCTAAAAATAATCTTGGGTTGACTGATACGCTGTAAAGCGGGTGAATTTAAAACATGATTTTGAATGGAAGTCAATGACGCTCTCTGCCGGTTGGGTATACCAAGATGGCCGCTCGAACTCTGCGCTGGCTTCACCTCACGCTATTACGTTAAGTGTTCTATGCGCAATCCAGTCATTTATATAGATCAGTGAGCTGGACAATAATTCAATATCAATATATTTCACAATATACATTTTTCCAATAACGGTGATATGATTTTTTTGTACACATGTTTCAGTATACATTACATATAACAAAATTCAGACAGCTAAAAGGTTTTTATTTACTTACTTAGTTTTATATTTGTTTGAAACATTTAAGGGGCTGTTCACATTGCGTCTAAAATGCCTGTTAATTGAAAAAGTACTTCTTCCTTATTTCTCTCTGGGACCGCGAGGAAAACGGAATGTGTGATCGGATTTTAACCGCTCATCTGCACCTCGAGTAATATCATTGTCACTATGCGATCAGTTAATCTGGTTTAGACTTAAGAGTGTTTGTCCAGAGAAGAACTGGTATGAGAAGGAGGTGCAGGGTTAGTTTGCACTCTAAAAAAATAATCCGTAAAAAAAACGGATAATGTCCTGGCAGAAAATTACCGGTACCTTTTCCGTTATGTTTACAGACATTTCCGTTTATTCAAAAACTGAACATTCTGTAGATTTATAAAACACTGTTCCTAGATTTACAGAAAATTTTCCGTAACCTTTAGGGACACTTCAATCTGCCCATGAAACGCAACAATGGTGACAATCAACAACAAAGCTTCATGCCGCAATGCATGCTGGGTACCAGGATTGTAGAAAACTCTCTTAACGTTTACTCTCACCATTGTTGAGATTTGTATCCAAAGTGATGATGTCTCTGAAGCAAAAACCACAGCTGACAAATTTTCAGCCATCTTATTCAAAACAGTGTGTTTTAGATCAGCATAGAGTGTCACTCTTATACATTTCTGTTCTTCATTATTATTTTACTATTTCATATTTAAATGTTAGGCAGTAAAACATAAAAACAACTAAGCTTATATGACATCATAGAACATTCTCCTTCCTCAAGCAACAAACAAGTTGTAATTGCTACAAGCAAAAACACTGTTGCAATGTTAAAAGAGCAGAGTCAGTTCTGGAAGGTCAAGGGACAAAAGCCTAACTAAAGGGAACACTAATCTCCATAGTGGTGACTTCAAATGAATCTAAAAGAAACAAAAACTTTAGATTTAATGTGATAAATGTTGTTGTAAATATCCATTTGACTTACACGTCACGTCAGAAAGAAGATTTGTCTACTAAATCACTTGTGTCGATGCTGGAATAGTTGAACACTTGTATCTTGTTCTGACAGCATTTGTTTAGAAGTTAAACATCATCCATGTTAGAAAATAACTCTGCAAGCAAGTTGTTATTTTAGGTTTCAAACAGAGATGGGGATAGAGAGGCAAAAGTGAAAGATTGCAGCATGGGTTATTGCACCCATAATGCAACATGTTATTAAAAAAAAACAGATAAATGCCTGTAAAACATAAATACGGAAAATTCCTTCATATTTACACAGTACTTTGTCCGTTTTTTTACGGATTTTTTTTAGAGTGTGCATCAAGTCACAGCTTACAATGATTAAACCTTATCAGGAGGGAGAGCTGGAGGTGTAATGCAACACATGGCCACATATGGCCAAGATGGTGGCCATGAGGCTTACCACAGTACAAGCAGTACAAGCTATGTTCCTGTATGTCATTTTATTATCTGCATTATTTGTTTGTAAAGTGCATAATCCAGTACATCGATCGGAGCTCTTAAACCTCAGATACACTTCTCAAAGTCAGGGCCGGCCCTGGGCATAGGCGGAATAGGCAAATGCTAAGGGCGCCGCCGACCCCTTGGGGCGTCCGTGCGCCCAAATTATTATTTTTTAATATATGTATATAAACATTTAACTATAAATATTTAATTTTGCACAAGAAAACAGCAGTTATCAATGAATTATTAGTAGCATATAATCTTGGAAGATCGTGCTTGTTAAATAGCTCTGTGGTTATACTGCACTGAAGCTGCAGTTTAAAATATAAACCCAGAATTCAGCGAACGTCAAGAACAAGATCAGAACGGAAACAACAATCAGACAGAGACGCGGAATTTACATAATGTTACATAGACCATGTTTAAATTTCAATGTTTCTACACAGAAATAGCAACTTGTTCACTTTGTTTGGTATTAATAAGCTGCGCATTGGAGTGCTGGCCGCGGTGCTGAAGACGCGCTCACAGAGTACTGGTGGCACATGCACAGATATTTACGTGCAACCTATTGGAAACTATTATTCGTTATCATATAATTATTATTCGTTATTTTACTTTATTACTTCCACTTAAGAAGAGTTTTGCAGTTTTTAATTTCAATATTTCTCTTTATATAAATATTATTTTGTACTTAAGTCTATAATTTCATTATTTTACTAACCAAACTCATCTGCGTTTCCGATAGGTTGCACGAAAGGGGAAAGTATAGCTTTCTTCCCCTTGAGAAGAGTTGTGCACTTTTAAACTTAAAAAAAATCTCTTCACAAAAAAAACTTTTTTCTTCCATTTAAAAGCTATAATTTCGTTATTTTACTAATCCAACGAATGACTCCTCCGCTTTCCAATAGATTGCACGTAAATATCTGTGCATAGTGCCATCACGCGTCTTCAGCACCGCGGGGAGCAGCCAGCACTCCAATGTGGAGCTTATTAATACCAGATAAAGTTGGTATTTCTGTGCAGAAACATTGAAATTTAAACATGGTCCGTGTAACGTAATTGAAATACCGCGTCTCGGTCTGATTTATGTTTCCGTTTTCTTGTTCTTGACATTCGCTGAATTCTGGGTTTATATTTTAAACTGCCGCTTCAGTGACAATGTCAAGATCAAATGCCTGAGTGACAGGGTATTGTGTGTATGTGTGCGTGCGTTAGGTGCGTGTGTGTTTGTGTGTGTTTCCAAAATATTTTCAAAATTAAGAAAAACTAGACAAAGCTGTGCATTTTTTTTCTGTGTAAGTTTATAAACAAAATGATTGGAACACAATTGTGATTCTAAAGGGCACCAGGTGAAATCTTGCCTAGGGCAGCAAATTGGCCAGGGCCGGCCCTGCTCAAAGTGATCTGGGTCAGTCTATTTCCTTGCTGGAGAAACTAGGGAAATTAGACATCAAGCCATTCAACACCATGGCTGCCCACTCAGGAACCTTGCCAGGTTCAGGAGACACCCTCATTGGATACCGCTCACAGCCCTTTTGCTGTTAAAAGTAGATGAACTCCAACTTATGTTACAAACAAACAAAGACTACAATGATTGCTCTGCCATCTGCCTGATGGAGACCTGACTGGATAAATCAGTACACGATCAAGCGGTAACACTTCCAGGTTTTATACTATATTGTGCCGATAGATCACCTAAACTACCACACAAGTCTAAAGGGGGTGGTATTTGCATAATGATCAATGAATACTTGTGTACAAACTCTACAGAACTTGCTCATGAATGCTCACCACATCTGGAATATCTCACTGTCAAATGCAGACCATAATTTCTCCAACGGGAATTCACGTCTTGTTCCGTGTACATTCCACCTGAGGCCATAGCAGACTTGGCCAACTACGTCTCCTCAGTGGAAAATATACACCCGGATGCCGCAGTGATTGTTCTCGGGGACTTTAACCAGACTAATCTGCTGTCTGAGCACCCCGGCTACCATCAGCGGGTAGCCTGCCCTAGCAGAGGGACCAACATGCTGGACCACTGCTATACTACCATCAAATGGCGCTTTTCCGTTGGGTGGTGCCCCATGGTTTGGTTTAGTTTGGGTCGGGTCAGCTCACCTCACTTTGGAATGGTTAGCTTTTCAATCGAGTTTAGTACCACTTTGCAGTGGGAGAGATTATAGGCGTGTCGTTAAATTTGCGCTTCCTACTGCTGTGACATCATACAAGTGAGAGTGTCGTTGTACATTCCCATTCATTTATTTATTTCTCAGTCCGCCACAAAATTAAAATTGACCTGCAAAAATAGATGTTTGCACATGGCGTTTATCACTGCCTCTGTCTAAAATGACAGTCGACAGGGCTCCGCTGAGCCTCATTGAAGTTGCATTTAAGCATATAATGCTGACGTGCTTGTCGTGAATGTTCCGCCACAAACTGCAAGTCTGGAAAAAAAAACGGTTGTGGTGTTTCTGATTCACAACCTGTGGATGTTTTCATCTCTAAAAGGGAGTTTGGGAACTATAGCAGAGCACAGATGACAACATGATTGCTCGAGAGAGCGCAAGCTAGCACTAAAGGTAAAGCTAATCTTTTACATTATAGCAATGACACTAGTAGTGACGATTCTCTCTGAAAAATCAGTGATCTACAGTGTTTTCGCGTCACGTTTGGTATCAGCTCGGGTCCCTTGGAACCCCAACCGAGGTGGTATGAAAACAGTATTGGGTACAACGTACTTCACCCAGTGGAAAAGCTCCCAAAAATAAGCGGACCCGACCCAAACTAAACCAAACCGTGGGGTACTACACAATGGAAAAGTGCCAAAAGAGGCTTACCATGCTTTCCCAAGTGCTCTGCTGGGCAGGACTGACCACACAATTCTGCTGTAATTCCACAATACAGACAAATAGTTAAATCCTCCAAATCACCAACAAAATTCATCTGGTGCTGGTCCTCTGAGGCCATCAAAAAACTTCATGGTTGTTACACGTGCACAGACTGGGAAGTTTTCTGTGCTGCATATGATCTCCATGACGTCATTGATGCAATAAATGGCACAATATATGGCTGCCAAATACAAACTGAGATCTGCTATGCGAAGAGCCAAATCCAACTATGCTACTAAACTAGAAAAACAAATCACCACTAATAATACATTTTTATCTGGAAAAAACTTCAAAACATGACAAATTTTAAAAAAGAAACCACCCGCATACCTAACAGGGATAATCAGCTTTCAAATACACTCAACTTCTTTTATGGGAGGTTTGAGCAAGCACCAGCTACTTCACCATCTCCCCTGGCACCCCCCTTCCCTTACTATTAACAAGGAGGAGGAGTGAGGAACATCTTTAGGGGACTTAAGAGAAATAAAGCCCCCGGCCCAGACAACATCAACCCCATCGTTCTCCACCACTGCGCTGCTGAACTGGCCGGGGTCTTTGCTGATATTTTAACTACCAGAGTTGGGTATAACGCGTTACTGTGTAACGCATTACTGTACTCTAATTACTTTTCTTGGTAACGCAGTAATGTAACGCTTTACATTTTAAATGTATGTAATTTGATTACAGTTACCAATTTTAATAAAAGTACGTTACTAGCGTTACATTAAAGTGTTGAAAAAATAATTAAAATCTATTTTAAAATGACGTTTTGCGCAGCAACGTCAGTTAATGAGCATGCGCGCAGCGTCAGTTAACCAGCATGTGCTTTAATCACTTATCGGAGGACGCGCGCTAAAATGGATGCAGAGTGTGGTGGTTGTTTCTTTAAATGGAAATACAGACATTATTTTGATTTCATTGAGCGTAAAAACAAAAATATTACTGTTAAATGCAAACTTTGTGCAATTCCTAAATTTCTACTGCTCTTAACTCCACAAGCAATTTGTTTAAGCACTTAAGCAGAAAGCATTCGACAACAAAACTCGTAGCCAAGGATAATGATGCACGTGCCCAAGAAGAAAGCGGCTCAACCAAGCCTAAACAGGCTAAATTGGATTTTTCTTCAGGTTCGGGAAAGAAAGTAACTTCGGAACAAGTAAAGAGGGGTGTAGCAGCATACATCGTGGAGGAAATGCTGCCCTTGTCCACTGTGGAATCACAGTCATTCAGAGATATACTTGCGATGATACCCATGACGGACCGGTCTAATGTGAAGCAGGACCGAAAGACATTTTCAAGGTACTTGGATAAATGTTATGCTGAGATGGAGCATGAACTTAAAAAAATTTTGAGCGTCTAGAGTATGTCTCCACAACCGCAGACATTTGGACTAGTAATAATAAAAGCTTCCTTGGGATGACCGCCCATTGGATTAATCCTGTGTCTTTTAGCCGTGAAAAAGCTGCTATAGCCTGTAAAAGAATTAAAGGAAGGCATACATATGATGTGATTGGAAGTGAAATTTAGCAGGTGCATTCAGCATTTGGGCTTTCAAGTAAAATCACAGCGACAGTCACAGACAACGGGTCAAATTTCCTAAAAGCGTTCAGAATGTATGCACCTACTGAAGAAACACAATCTGATTCTGAAGACGATTTTGATGACGATGAAGTGACATTCACAGATGTCGGCCAGGCTCTCTCCTCTCAGTCGGACGGACAATTTACTCTTCCCCCTCACCTGAGCTGTGCTTCCCACACGCTTAATGTAGTGTCGCGCAATGATATAGAAAAATGGCTAACAACTAAAAATGAGTCCAAAACTACATACAGAAGTGTCCTTGCCAAGTGCTCTGATTTGTGGACTAAAGCAAGTCGCTCGACAGTGGCCTCAGAGCTAGTTGAGGATGTAATCAAAAGAAAGCTCATCGTTCCCACCGCAACGAGATGGAATTCATTTCATGATGCACTGTCACTTGTGTCTCAAATCGCACTTACAGATTTAAACACCCTTTGCAATCAAATTGGAATAAAATGCATCACAGAAAAGGAATATCTTTTCCTAAAGGAATATTGCGCAGTACTGAAGCCCCTCGCCACTGCCCTGGATATCTTACAAGGTGAAGATCACTGCTATTACGGCACCATCCTACCAACACTCGAAGTTCTCATGTCCAAAACCTTGGCACTTAAAAGTGGTCTTTCCGCTATGACATCTGGTCTGCCAGAAGCGATTGTACAGGTAAGTTTCTAAATCACTTTTCTTTTATTTGTTAACATTATTTAACTATGTCATTTATCATGCACTTACAATAAACAAAACGTGTACAACATTAATTAATCATATGTTTTTTAATCAATTACCAAAACAACTTTTGATTGTTATTGTTATATTTAACGAATTAATATTAACATTCTGTAACTTGAAGCCCTCACAATGTCTCCGTGAATGAATGTGCAGAAGATAGATAGATAGATAGATAGATAGATAGATAGATAGATAGATAGATAGATAGATAGATAGATAGATAGATAGATAGATAGATAGATAGATAGATAGATAGATAGATAGATAGATAGATACAGGAATTGTGTTAGTTAATTTAAATTGTAATGCACAAATTGTTTTTTTTATATATTTTATATCTGTATTTATATCTTTTATATCTGTATTGATTACCTTCTGTCTTTTATTCTTACAGGTCATACAAGCACGTTTCAGCTCTGTCTTGGACAGTAATGATGCACTTTTGGCAGCTGCCACTTTACCTTGTTTCAAGTTACGCTGGATTAAGGATGAGGGGAAAAAAAAACATGTGAAGTCATTGCTGGTTGCAGAATGTCAAGCTCAACGCTCTGAGGGCCCCACTGTGGAGCAGAAACCTTCTACCTCCAATGACAATGATTTTTTTATGTTTGAAGATGAGGATAGTCTTACTCTTATTCTTCAGAGACAGAAGTCACGGAGTACCTGAAGTCTTCTGCATTAGAGCTAGACATTCTCAACAAATTCCCAAACATTAAAGGCATCTCCCTCAAATACAACACTGCAACACCATCGAGTGCTCCAGTTGAAAGACTTTTTAGTTTAGGGAGTCTCGTGCTGACCCCAAAGAGAAACAGACTTTCCAGCAAGCGATTTGAGAAACTTCTTCTGATGAGATACAATCACTACTTTACTGACAAGTAAAAGATGAATTTATACCCTGAAGAAGTGTAGAAAAAGCTTTCGCAGTTCAGTACATGTACACAGAAAAAAAAAACGTTTTAAGCATTCAAATAGGCACTTTATTTTAATCATTACTGTTTTAAATGTTATCAGAAACATTTTCACATTTAAGTTTTTCATTAATGTTCACAAACAGTAAGGATATATTGCATACACATTCATCCTAGCAATGTTCTATGAATGTAATACATTGTACACAGACACGTTTAAAAGTAATACAATTTCATTGTTAGGCAGGTTAAGTCTAAAGTCAAGTTGAAGTTTTCATCTGTAATATGTCCCACACAGCAGGAGACTCCTATGCGGATCCGCGTTCAAGTCCCCAAACCCGCGTGACTGTCACATTCGTTTTGGAGCCGCACAGAGGATCAGCTCCGCCTCCGGCCGCGCCGTAAATTCTACTGTCAAACAGCGGATTCTGAACGGACCCATATCGGATCCTCAGACACGCCTTTACTGAACGGTTAAACGATGCACACCTGTCAATCGAGACTTTCTTTGCTGGGACACGGTTCAGCTGAACCCTCTTTTGAGTAAGTATTGATTTATTGATATAATTGTGCCAGTAAACATTGTTTTTTAATCATCCTGTATACTAATGATTGGAATGACGTTGATATTAGGAAAACTTTAGCATGTTCACTCATAGATAATGGTTTAGCCCTAGAAGTTTACATGTTGGCAATTTTGGTGTAGTGTATCTGCCATCTTCTTTATAATGAAAATTAATCTTTGGCAATTTAATCATTGTTTGACTCGGTTCAGACTGCAAGATGCCATGTGACCTAATCAGTGACTAAATGAATGCAGGTGTCAGTCAGAGCGACTGTGTGGTTGGTATCTTCTCATCTGTTATTTTGAGCGTCTGTTAACAGGGTGATTTAACCAGAGGTGTGTAATGAATTTCATTTACAGTTTTGGGTAACTAGTACTTTTAATGTGATTTTTAAGGATACATTTCCTCAAGTAAATTTCTAGTGAAAAAACTGTACTTTTACTGCATTACTACAATAAGCATACTTGACTTTGCATGCTATACCATAAACATTTGTCTGTTTGATTACAGGTGCTGTGTTCAACCTGGCAACAGATCGTGCAACGAGGAGACGTGTAATGGGAGAAATGATTAAATAATAAAATTATTTTTGTTGAACAACTTGTCTTTCTCCAGTTATTCATTGTCAGATGTTTTAGCTGTGCATAGTGTAGCATTTCATTCAAGTTGTAGCCTAATAGAACAAGTATTTTATGTTTGCATTGACCTGGCCTATAAAGCACTAAATTAGGTTTTAACCACAAAAATAATATTTTTAACAAAAAAATAATACGCTATAACCTATAACTGTCCATAAATGTAAATGGCAATTTTATATTTCCATTGAGTAGTAATTACTTTTGTACAGTAAATTGAAATCTTTTGGTGAAACTTTTCTGTTAGGCGTATTTACAATATTGTTAGGTTAAAAATACAAGACAATGCAGATTTAAGGTTCTATATTGCTGCAGTAGCCAGGCCTAGTGATAGTTTTGGTTTTATCCTTTAGTTTAGTTCATCCTATTTTATCCTACAGCAAGAACAGAAGGGTCCTTATAGCAATAAGCTCCGGGGCGGATCCGTAACGGAATCGCTCTGAAGTCAGTAGCTCCAGTCTGGATCCGTTGCGGATCCGTCCCGGAGCTTGAGTCAGACTTTTAATGATTCAGTTGCGGGTCCGCGGCGGATATATGACTCAATTTGCGCCACGGATGCGGAGCGGATGCAGCGCAAGGCCACAGGTCCGCAATCCGCCTTCATTGCGGATCCGTCACTGCGCGCAAGTGGACGCCGACCCGGGTCCGTTTCGCGGGTCCGTTCCGGAAGCCGCGATACCTCCGCGGCTGATCCGCAATGGAGTCCTTTTGCTGTGTGGGGTGTGTCAGTCAAAATTAAATTACTGAAAGAACTGAGTTTCACTTTGTAGTTTTTTTTTACGTTTGATGTTTCCACAGTAACTTAAAAGTAAAGTAATTAGTAATTAGATTACTTTTTACATGGAGTAATCAGTAATGTAATCAAATTACAATTTTAAAGTAGTAATTAGTAATTTGTAGTGGATTAAATTTTTTGAGTAACTTACCCAACACTGTTCACTACATCCTTTTGTCAAAACTCAATACCCAAGTGCTTCAAAGAGTCCATTATCATTCCGGTTTTCAAAACCAAGACCATCTCCTGCCTCAATGATTACAGACCTATTGCCTTGACATCAGCAGTCATGAAATCATTTAAGTGCATATTACTCACCTAAAACTGTAACCACCCCTCTCATGGACCCATTCCAATTTGCATACAGAGCCAACAGGTCAGTTGAGGACACCGTCAACTTAGCAATTCATCACATACTAAACCATCTATAGTCTGCAAACTGGACATATTGACCCATGCAAACTGGATTTACAGCTTTCTCTGGAACAGGAAACAAAAGGTAAAGATTAACAATAACATATCTTCCCCTCTGTTCCTCAGCACAGGCGCACCCCAAGGTTGTGTTCTCTCACCTTGGTAATTTTCTCTCTTGGTAAATTTTTCTCATATGGTGTGATATGAGCTGGTTCTTTCACAAACCAGCTCATATCACACCATAGTTATGTCATCCTATACAAATATGAGAGGATAAAACCAACACATGACTCATCACCAATAATCAATAAACTGCATATCGTGCACAGATCAACCAAGCAGTGACCTGGTGTACAAACCCATGATCTTCTACTCAACACATCAAAAACAAAGGAACTCATTGTCGACCTAAGACATCAGTCATCCCCAAAACTCCTGTGCTGTAACGATAATAATCTCACAGGAAGCAGTCGCAGGAATAAACACAGATTAATTAAAACACTGGATATTAAGACACAGAACGGGAACAAACACAGAGTCAAGATGATGGTAATGGTAACGAAGGACTACGGTGGTGAGCGGGTGTTGGTGGTTGCTGGTGACGTCGGTGGAGTAGGTCTGTGGTGAGTAATCCAACTGAGAAGACCGGAACATCCAACACGAAGACGACACATGAAACAATCCAACACGCTACGAAACACAATCCAAATGATACAGAGACCAACATAAGAACAAGGATCTGGCAGGGAACAGAGAGCAGAGTGAGTATATATGGAGAGCATGTAATGATGAGCAGCTGGAGTGAGACAATCAACACAGGTGAAGGGAATCGGGATAACCAGCACATGACATCACAGGTGAGTAAACACCATACACAAGACACGGAGGAAACAGTGTGTTTGCCTACCGTGAGAGTACCCCCTCCCCTAGGACGTCACCTGATGTTCCTAGCCTGCTGTACCTGTTGATGGTAATCATCAATGAGGGTGTGATCCAGTATGTCCCGAGCAGGTACCCAACTTCTCTCCTCCGGACCGTAACCTTCCCAGTCCACCAAGTACTGAAATCCGCGTCCCCTCCACCTAGAGTCCAGAATACGGTTGACCGAATAGGTTGGTTCCCCTGCTACGAGACGAGACGAGGTGGGGGGGGACCGGGACAGGCGGGTTAAGTCGTGAACGAAAAACAGGTTTGATTTTAGAAATGTGAAACGCAGGATAAATTCTCCTGTATGCAGGAGGGAGGTTAAGGCGAACTGTCACCGGGTTAATGATTTTGGAGACAGCAAACGGGCCAATAAATTTGTGAGCAAGCTTATTCGAGACGGAACGCATCGGAATGTTCTGAGTAGAAAGCCACACTTTTTGACCGACGACGTATACGGGAGGCTTAGACCGGTGGCGATCGGCTTTAGCCTTGGTGCGCGCCCCCACCCAGAGTAGAGCTTTGCGAGCTCTAGTCCAGGTGCGGTGACACCTCTGGACATAGGCTTGAGCGGAGGGAACTGCAATCTCGGATTCCAGACTGGGAAAATTAGGTGGCTGGTAACCTAGACAACATTCGAAAGGAGATAGGCCCGTAGATGAAACTGGCAACGAATTGTGTGCGTACTCCACCATAGAGAGATGTTGGCTCCAGGACGAAGGATTCTTGGAAGCCAAACATCGCAACACTCTTTCCATATCTTGGTTGGCTCGCTCGGTTTGACCATTGCTCTGGGGATGAAACCCGGAGGACAGACTAACAGTCGCTCCTAACAATTTGCAAAATTCTCTCCAAAATTTGGACACGAACTGGGGACCCCTGTCAGAGACCACGTATGTCGGAAGGCCATGTAAATGGAAGACGTGGTCTACAAGGGGATGAAATGAGTCGCCTTCAAGAATCGGTCCACTATGGTTAAAATCACCGTATTACCCTGAGAGGGTGGGAGGGCGTTAATAAAATCTAGCGCAATGTGGGACCAGGGTCTCGAAGGGATAGGCAGCGGTAAAAGTAACCTGTCAGGAGGGCGATTGGAAGTCTTACCAGTGGCACAGTTTGAGCAAGCCAAAAAAAAATCGTGAATGTCACGAGCCATACCTGGCCACCAGAATCGTTGTTTGACTAAAAACTTGGTGTGACTCACCCCTGGATGACAAGCTACTCTAGAACAATGACCCCACTGGATAACGTTGGACCGTAACTTCTCCGGCACAAATAAGCGGTTCGGTGGGCAACGAGATGGAGGCGTTACCCCTTCTAAGGCTGTCAAAACCTTCGATTCGACCTCCCATCTGAGCGCGGAGATGAATAGAGTCTCCGGTAAAATTCGCTCGGGAGTAGAAGTGCGATCGGAATGCTCAAAAAGTCGAGATAAGGCATCGGGTTTGATGTTTTTAGAACCCGGACGGTAGGAAAGAGTGAAATCGAAACGTCCGAAAAAAGAGCCCACCGAGCCTGCCTGGAGTTAAGTCTTTTGGCAGTTTTAATGTATTCGAGATTCTTATGGTCGGTCCAAACGATAAAAGGTACACCCGAACCTTCTAACTAGTGACGCCATTCCTCCAATGCAAGTTTGACTGCCAATAACTCTCTGTTGCCGATGTCATAATTACTTTCCGCCAGAGATAGACGATGAGATAAAAACACGCAGGGATGAACCTTTCCGTCTGAGGATGTGCGCTGGGAAAGAACTGCTCCTACCCCCACCTCTGACGCATCGACCTCCACTATGAACTGACGTGAGCGATCAGGGGTAACGACAATGGGAGCTGAAACGAAGCAGCTCTTGATTTTGGCAAACGCAACCTCGGCTGCGTCTGACCACCTGAACGTAGTACTAGGGGAGGTCAAGGCAGTCAGAGGAGCGGCTAGGTGGCTGAAATTCCGAATGAAACGCTGGTAAAAATTGACGAACCCCAGAAATCTCTGCAGGGCCTTGCGAGAATCTGGGGATGCCAATTCACCATAGCCTTAATCTTATCAGGATCCATGCGAACACCCTCAGTCGAAACGATGTGCCCTAGAAAAGAAACAGACTGTGCATGAAAAACGCATTTTTCCGCCTTGACAAAAAGCCCATTTTCTAGCAACCACAGAAGCACTCGTCGTACGTGTTGCACATGTTCCTGGAGAGACGAAGAAAAAAATCAATATGTCATCCAGGTAGACATATATGAACTGATCTACCATGTCTCGCAACACGTCATTAACGAGTGCTTGGAAGACTGCAGGCAAGTTCGTTAGCCCGAAAGGCATAACGCAGTACTCAAAATGGCCTCTAGGGGTGTTAAAAGCGGTCTTCCATTCATCCCCCTCCCTGATGCGGAATGATAAGCATTACATAAGTCCAATTTAGTGAAGACGGACGCTCCTTGCAACCTCTCAAAGGCTGAAGACATCAACGGCAAAGGATAAGTATTCTTTGCCGTTATGTTGTTCAGCCCTCGGTAGTCAATACAAGGTCGCAAAGATCTGTCCTTCTTCCCCACAAAAAAGAATAGACAAAGAGTATAACTTGCCTTTAGGCGGAAACGTACTGGGTAGTAACTCTATAGCACAGTCATAGGGACAGTGAGGAGGAAAAGAGATGTCCTCAGTGTGATTGCCCAATGTGATGAGAGACACAGGTTCCGTGATGTGGGTGATGATGGGAAGCTTGTGTCCGTTGAGAGCGAAGGGAGCAATCTGATGAGTGAGTGGCGTGAGAGGAATCTGGAGCTTGCGTGCGATGGTGTGGTCAATGAAGCTCCCCTCGGCTCCCGAATCCAAAAGTGCGTGGCAGTCGTGAGAACGGGTGGACCACCGTAGTTTCACCGGGAGGAGCGTCGAGGTGGATAAGGTCTTCTTGACAGAGATCCCGCCCGATAGTAGCCTCAGGTTTACTATCGGGCTTGGTCTTTTACCGGGCACTGATGGATTTGATGCCCAGCGCTGCCGCAGTACAAACACAAACCCAGGGATCTCCGCCGGAACTTCTCCTCCCGGGAAAGCCGAGCTCGACCCACCTGCATGGGGTCGAGATCGTTGAGGGGGCTGACCGCACCATTCTTGCTGGGTTGAGGAGAATCCAGTCTAATGGGAAAAGGTGTAGTAGGCCTCCGGCGTGATGCCTGGGCGAGGCGTGCATCGACCCTGATGGCGAGGTCGATCAACGCGTTCAGCGAGGTAGGTAGGTCAACAACGTGAATCTCGTGTTGGATGCGGTCAGCCAGCCCATGCAGGAAATGATCCCACTGCGCTTCTTCGTTCCACCTGCACTCCGCCGCCAGGGTGCGAAACTCTATCGCGTAATCGGACACAGATCTTTCCTCCTGGCGGAGATCGGAGAGGAGTCTCGCGGCTTCTCTCCCGGCGACGAAACGATCAAACACCCTCTTCATCTTATCAGACAGCGAGGGGAATGAAGAACAACAGTTGTCAGAGTTCTTCCACACCGCCGTCCCCCAGAGGGCAGCCTTTCCAGTAAGGAGGGAGAGCACAAACGCCACCTTCGTCTGTTCACTGGAGAAGGTCCTGGGTTGTAAAGTGAAATGGAGTGAACAGTGAGTAAGGAATGTTCGGCAGAAATTTGGCTCACCCGCATATTTCTCCGGGATGGGAAGACGTGGTTCCGACTGGAAAGCGCCCTCTGGTGATGTAGATGTCGTGGGTGGTGTGGGAGGCGCAGTGGGAGGCGGTTGATGTTGCGGGTTGAGGGTCAGCTCGAACACCTTCATCACCATTACATGGATGGCTCAACCCATCTCCTCTATGACTTTGTCCTGGCACTCCATTCTCTGCACTGCCTGCTGGAGGAACTCTTCGAGAGGAGATGGGGAGTGACTTCCTGCTGCTTCCATCTTTGGCCAGATCCTTCTGTAACGATAATAATCTCACAGGAAGCAGTCGCAGGAATAAACACAGATTTATTAAAACACTGGATATTAAGACACAGAACGGGAACAAATGTCACAGGGTGACTTTTATAGAGCGGAACTGAAATTGGCGAAACTTGGTTCCGCTCGAAGATGGTTTCCGCCCAGGCTACATTTGACGACGCACTCTCTCACTTCCTGGTTTCCAGGGCAACGTAATCAGGGCTTTACGAGCCACAGGTGAAAGACATTATGAAGTGGATGGTGATTGGAGGCTGTGGGAAGATGAAGCACTTAAATAGCTCTGCAGGAACACAAAGAGGGGCGCGACTGACACGGGGAAAGCTCCTTTGCCAAGGGCAGATTAAAGACACGCACCTTTTGAAGAGCCCGAGGGCTCTGTTGATCCGGGGATCGCTGGAAGCGAGCGGAAAGAGGACAGAGCCATAGGAGGCGAAAGAAAGGAAAGCTGTGGATCTTTTAAAGGAGCACCCCGAGGAAGCTTTTTGTGGAGAGTTGTTTCGGGCACGCGCTCCTTTACTGCCTAGGGCAGACCCAAACACACGCTCCGTCCTTGGAACCTCCTCGAGGTGGAAAAAGGGACGTGACCTTATTAACATCTGGGTCCACCCCTACCTGTGACACAAACACAGAGTCAAGATGATGGTAATGGTAACGAAGGACTACGGTGGTGAGCGGGTGTTGGTGGTTGCTGATGACGTTGGTGGAGTAGGTCTGTGGTGAGTAATCCAACTGAGAAGACCGGAACATCCAACACGAAGACGACACATGAAACAATCCAACACGCTACGAAACACAATCCAAACGATACAGAGACCAACATAAGAACAAGGATCTGGCAGGGAACAGAGAGCAGAGTGAGTATATATGGAGAGCATGTAATGATGAGCAGCTGGAGTGAGACAATCAACACAGGTGAAGGGAATCGGGATAACGAGCACATGACATCACAGGTGAGTAAACACCATACACAAGACACGGAGGAAACAGTGTGTTTGCCTACCGTGACATGTGCTCATTGAAGGTAAATCCATTTACATTCAAACTTCTTGGGACCTACATCAGCAACAACCTTAAATGGAAAATTAACACTGATCATATCTACAAAAAGCCCAGCAAAGACTTTTCCATCTCCGACAGCTCAAGAAGTTCAGAGTAAGGTCTCATCTCCTGCTCCACTTCTACATGGACATCCATTGAAAGCATCCTTACCACATACTTCACATCCTGCTTTGGCAGTCTTGACACACTTTCCCAGAAGAAATTACAGCATATCATTAACAGAGCCTCCAAAGTCATTGGTTCACCCCTGCCATCCCTTGAATCACTCTACTACAAATGGACATTACGCAGGGTTTACTAGATAATCTCTGATATTTCCCACCCTGCACAGAATGCTTTACAGCTATTGCCCTCTGGGAGGCGTTATAGTACAATCACCTCCAGAACAACTCACTTCAAAACAGTTTCATCCCAACAACAATAAAAATTCTGAAGTCTGAACGCTGAGGACTGTGGATTAAGCATAGGGTGACCACCCGTCCCGCGTAGCGCGTGAACGCACAGCGTTTGAAGCCCAATTCATGCGTCCCGCAAATTGAGACCGTGTCACGCATAATCAATGCTTGCTTAAAAAAAGTTGGTCGCTCTATATCCTTGAGCCCCAGGCAGCAAAACGAACATTACTAGACAGTTCAGGCTCGCTCGCCACTCACTACTCGCACGCTACTGTTGCCCCTCACCTGAACTGCTGACTAGGTTGTTGTCAACTTTTCGTTGTTGTCATGACAGCGCAGTCCGCACGCAGCCACGCACATGCATCCCTTTTAGATGCGCGCTTTCCAATTCGAAAAATGGAGAAAGAGACTGAGTCTGACTCTGCACCGCATCATCAATTAAAAAGAGAAGGTGTGGGTACAAGAAAGACTGGGGAAATAAATATTTGTGGCTGAAAGTCTTAAAGATGTCTCCAGTTTTTTCCCTGCGCCTGCCTTTACAACATGCAAGTTCACCATCCTTCCTCCCTCTTCTCGTTCCATGAACCTCTGGAGTTGTGAGTTAAGACTTTTTTAACTGTTTCTGTGTTGTTAAGCAACTTCAATTCCTGTTAATTCTATAATTTTATATTATAATTTATTTAAAGTGAATAAATTATAATGAAAAATAAATTAAATAGCTAAAGTAAATCGTAAGTGAAAGTGCATCTGTCAATTAATTGAATGTTCAAAATATTATGAATCTTTATTTAAAAAAAATACACATTGGTTGGCCTATTCATGAGCATACATAATGTTTAGGGGAATAGGGCATTATTAATATGCCATGTACACTGCAAAATGATTTTCAAGAAAAAAATGCCTTGCTATTTTGCATAAAACAATGTGATTTTGTGCATAAAACAAGGGAAAAATCTTAAATTTAGTGTTTTAGAAAAATGTTAAAGATTTTTTTGCTTACCCCATTGGCAGATTTTTTTGTTTTGTGCACAAAATCACTTAAATTTGATATTTTTGGTCTAAAAACTAGACTTATTTTCTTGGGACGTTTTACTCATCAAGAAAAAGCATCTTCATTTAAGAATTTTTATATATTTTTACTGAGAACAAGAAAAAATACAAAAAAATTTCCTAGAAAATAAGTTTTTTGCAGTGTTAGGTGGTATGTGCTAGAAATGGGTAAACCACTATCAATAAGTCGGCCCGTGGGTCGGGTGCACCGCCAGGTGAGGGAGTGTCCCACATTGTCCCTCAGAAACACACCCCTTGTCCCCCCTTGGGCTTATTAGCAGGTGGTCACCCTAATTAAGCACGACCCCTTAACTCTTTCCCCGCCATTGAAATACCACTATTTTGCACAAAATTTGGTGTTTTTGAAGAAACCCATATTAAATCAAATCAATCAATCAATCAATATTATGGACGAGGAACAAGAGGCTTAAGCCATCAAGTGCCCAGGGCTGGGTTTCTTGATAACGATTAAACTTAGCACTTAACATTTACGTGCGTTTCCCAAAGATGCACGTATAACGATCACTCACAGCTGAGTTTTAAGTGCTACTTACGAGTCGCTATCCGTTTGTCAAGTGCTGAAATGTCACCAATAGAATGACTCGAATTTGTAGCAGAAGCTTGTTTAGGCTAATGATCTTCAGCTGATGTGCACTAATATTTTTATTATTGTTCAATTACTTCTTAAATGTTTTAAAATTGTTCATAATGAAATATTATTTTCCATATTTAGTTAGGACTCATCCCATTGCAAAATGCTTTCTGCCTTTTATATGATAGTTTAGATTATTATTATTATTATTATTTGTTGTTGTTTATTATCTATTTTTATTTATTATTGTGGATTATTGCATTGTACTGTAAATATTTATTTGGTTTCTTTAATCAGATGCCATAACCTTCAAAACATTTTTAGCCTACAGTAGATGAATTATATGAGCAATTGGTAGGAACAATTATCAATTTGCTAGTACCAAGTTTTACCAAAATTGTACCAAGTATGTTTTCCTTCTTTATTCATTTGTTTAGTCATTTAAATTTCTTTCTCATTTGAATTTTAAATATATTATATTAAAGTAATTTTAACAAATAAACAAAGAAAAACCCAATAAATAAATATACATTAAAAACATTACATTATCGTTATTGCAGAAGTGCAATTTGCTGGTCTTACAATGCACTTATGAATGAACCATTACTCCAGAGCACTCATAGATCTACCATGATTTTTAAGTGCTACTTAAGCTACGAAGCTTTTGGGAAACGGCCTGTAATTTTAATATGATTCGTTAGATCGTTTTCACAATCTACTTAGCCTTACAATACTTTTGGGAAACTCGGCCCTGGTTAGGAATAGAAGAAATATGCGGAAAAACATGCAAAAGATTAAAGTATGTATGCTGCTGTGTCATCTCAGTATGACTTATTAATATTATCTCCACATGAAATAACAAAAAGCGAACAATGAAAGTCAATACTGTGACAGAAGAAATCCATAATATATCAAAACAGAAACACTTACTGGTGGCAAAAAAAATCACAATAGTTAATAAATGTAAAATAAATAATAAAATTTAGCTAGTAAATTAACAGAAATATTGTGTTTTTAATGTTAAAATAGCTCTGCATTCCTCCTATGAGATGTCGATCTTAGAAATTGATGTCGATCTCACTATCACAATACTTTGATGTCAGACACCAACTGATCTGCACAACACTGCATGAAATCCTGCAGACAAACAAACCTGAGTCACATAAAAGAGAAAAAAAGAGTAAATGCAACTTAACTCCATGAGTCATGAATGACATTAGTGACACCTGCCCATAATAAACAGAAATAACATTACTAAATCATTTATAATTATTTAATCACATAAAATAAACTGCACAAATGTGAATATCTGAGAGTTTTCTTTCTTTCTCAGAAATGGATCAAACTCTTTATTTCAGACTTCTTCTTATTGGTGAGTTGTTGTTTCTGGAATTATTTTTGTTTTATTAAAGAACCAAACTGCAGGATTATTACTGAATGTTTAACAGTTAAGCAGAGGAAGAAATTATGGAAAAATGTTTTTGAACACTTTAAATAATAAAATTGTTTTTATGATGTGGAGTGGCACTCTTAGTACAAAACATAAAGAAATTACAAACATCTTGAATAGTTTTTTCAGAAATAAACATAAAGCATAAAGTATATACAGCTTAATGGCCATTTCTGTACTCCAAGAAAGGATGTGTTCATTTTTTACACGGTTTTTATGTTATGCTTTTAACACATTATGTGTAGGTCCAGAAAGATGTTTTCAATCATGATAAGTAAATAGTCATGTTGTGTTTCTGGTTTCATGTGTTACAGTACTGACCAATCTACATGTTATTTAGTGCTGTAACATATCCTGAAGTTTGACTTCAGTTGAGTTTTTCAGAATAAAATTAAAACGGGTTTAAATGTCAGAGTTCCTGTCGTAATGAAAGAAACACTTGTTACTCGCTGCTGATACTGTTGCATTATTCTGAACATTTATATTATTAAAACTTGATTTATTCATTCATACTGTAGAAAATGTTTTATTCTCATCATTTCATGTTTGTACTGTTGGGTTGCACTTGAAATATTTGATGAACCTGAAATTTAAAATGAAAATGTAATTTAATTATTTTAGATAAACAACAAAATAGTCAAAGTGAAATTATACTAAAGTCATTTTACATTTGATCAAAATTACACCTGGTATTGATAGACCACACTTGTGAGTTATTGACCATATATAAAACATTAGCCTTTAACATGACATTTTTCTGAAAAATTTTACTTTTGCTTTTACTTTTGCCCCTGCTCATTTACTTCACGAGCAGTGTGGATTTATTAACATCTATAAAGGCACAACATATGAAACATATTTACAACAACTGAGATAAAGAAACAAAGAGAAGCCACCAGCAGCTGAACTTCAGGGTTGCTTTATTGAGATTGACTCAGCAAAGTCCAATCAGCAAGATCAAAAATCTACTGTTTTTGCTGCTGTGGCATATTATTTTGATTTGATTTATTTATTTCCAGCTTAAATAGTCAGGACACTAAAGATTTGATGGATGAAATGCACTTAAATAGCCCTGTGTACAGCGCTGTCTTTGATTTAGTAAGACTTTTCGCTGTATAGCTGCCATAGTTTCACCAACTCATCCACACACAATCATTCCCTTTAAATAGTTTCTGTAGCATCTAATAGTTTGCAGCTGATTTGGAAAATATAATTACAAAGTTAACAACAATCAGTGTTATGATGTGAATGTTTCATTCTTTAAATTTTTTTTTTGCCTAAATGAACACTGAGTGTATAGCATTTTTTTTACAATATATAGTCTGCTATGTACACAAGCTTTTGTCACAGTGGTGGCCCCTATAGAGTCAAGAGGGATAAGATTTAGCTAAGACTGGTTCAGCCCAACCTTCCCAATATATGATTTACAGAAGGTCAGGGCTGGATTATCCAATGGGCATTATGGGCACAGGCCAAGGGGCCCACACGCACTTGGGGCCCAAGTAATTGGAAGAAAATTTAATGAAATATTATAAATAATGATCTAATTATTTAGGCTCAGATAACCCAGCGCTGAATCGAGTAGTCTTCATAGTTTACAATGAGCCTGCAGGGCACAGCTGATTTATTAGATCTCCACTACTTTTCTTCATTCATCCTGAATTTCTTAATGTCCTGGTAGGCAGATAAAAAGGTAGACATTGAAAATAGTCCCAAAAAATCGAACCAAAAGTCAAATTATTATGGACGGAAGTTAAAACTAGTGGTGGGTAAAGAATGACGAAATATGGTGGGTACGCCCATGAAAACATCCCCCCTCTGTTTTTTTCACAAATCGCACCCTGGTAGTAATAATGTAATTTATAACGACCCAAAGGTTTTTTAATCAGCAGCAGAGGAAATTGCACTCTTTCTGGGACAACAAACTCCTCAGGACCTCCTCAAAAATCCTGGTAAGTGTTGAGTTTAAATATTTACACTTAGAATATGTACTTTGCTAGTGAAATATTAGCTGTGTCCTTGTCTAAATAACATAAAGTGTATTTATCTGAATACTTTCGGAGTTATACTGTCATGATAATTGGGTACAGTAACCGCTTTCCGTGCACATACTGCTAGAATAATCCTGACTAGTTTTATTTTATGAATTTATTCAGGTCACCAAAGTGTTAATATAGCTGTGCCATTTGAAATGTGTGTAAAATAATCAATTTCTCATCATTTTATTACTGCACAATGTGCACACGTATATGAGCCACGTATGTTTATGTTGGTAATGGCTGTATGCATAGACAAACACAAGTGTAGTGCAGGTGTGACAGGAGGTCTGGACTTCAGGTTTGTTTCATCTGGACCGTCAATCATAATGAAAAATAAAACATTTGACTGTTTATGACCGTTTATAACGAAAGTGGAATATCGCAGCGGAGCTGTAGGCTACAAAGCTCACATGCTATGATACAGTTATATTGATCATCTCTCGGCCCTATGTCCTCTGTTTTCTTTTCTTTATTTGTGTCAGACGCATTTCACTTCTGCTCTGTGTTCGCAACCTCTCTTGATAAAGACGCTGCCTCTGTGCCAAGCTTTGATCTCACCCGTTTCATTATGACTCCACTGACTGCACATGATCACTATCCCCTATTTATTACACGGCTCTCTGGAATGCTTGATTCTGATTGGTCAGTTGAGACATTTGCAGGTTCGTTCTTTTCAAATAATAACCGTTCCAAAGTAATAACATAACTACTTGTACGATTAAAATCGCTCCGTGCCAATAAAGATTACTGTTTGGTGCATCTTGGTCCTGTACACACTGCAAACTTTCGGGAGTGACAACCGCATTAAAATGCGGGAGTGAATCCCCTAAATGAACGTTCCATGTGTGTACGGAACAAGACTCACTCCCGAAACGGCAACAATGTAACCATAGCAACGTACTGTAGTTATCAAAAACAATGGAAGCCCACCGTATAGCGAGTTTTGTTTTAGCTGCAGATTACAGAAACAACAGACAGAAAAGTCGTGATAACATCCGCCAAATAATATTAAACCGTTATCGACAGAGGCGTCGTTATTTTTTTTCTGCTATTTAAGTTATTTCTACTAAACAACCTGCTCTCACTCGACCGTACTGTTTGGGTTGCTCCTAGACCCATAGGCTGGTGGGAGCAGCTAAGGTGGAGGGAGACAGACTGGATTCAAAACTTAAGAATGAGTCAAAACACATACCTCCAGCTCTGTCATTTGCTTGCTCCTCACCTAATGAAGAAAGACACTCATCTAAGAAAGGCTGTCAGTGTCCAGAAGAGAGTGGCTGTTGCGTTGTGGCGGTTAGGTACACAGGTAGAATACCGAACCATAGCTCATCTTTTTGGTTTAGGAAGATCGACGGTGCATGCAATCACACGGGAGTTCTGCAAAGCTGTCTGCCAACATTTACAACCCATTTTTGTGTCCTTCCCAAATGCCAATGAGTCCGAGCAAATAATAGATTATTTTCTCCATCAGTGGGGATTTCCACAAGTAGTTGGCTGTCTGGATGGTACCCACATACAAATAGATCGCCCTGATGGCCCCAATGCAACGGCCTACTATAACCGAAAAGGGTTTTACTCCATCGTCATGCAGGCAGTAGTTGACCACAAAGGAATATTCAGGGACGTGTGCATAGGCTGGCCAGGTAGTGTGCATGATGCCCGAGTGTTTGTAAACTCCGGATTGTACAGAAAGGCACAGAGGGGCACTCTGTTTCCACCCATCCCTTCAAAACGCATTGAAGGCGTCGACATCCCGTTATTAATATTAGCTGATCCAGCATATCCCCTACTCAGTTGGATACAGAAGCCATATTCAGACAATGGTCACTTAACAGATGCTCAGAGGCACTTTAATTTTAAATTAAGCCAAAGCAGGATGGCAGTAGAGATGGCTTTTGGAAGACTTAAAAGAAGGTGGAGAAGCCTTGCACACAGATGCGAGCACACCATCAAGGCAATCTGTCGCGTGGTGTTAACTTGTGCTGTTTTGCACAATTTCTGTGAACGAGCGGGCGAAACCATACCTTTGGAAGACAACATCACAGAAACGCATCAACAGGACGTCGACGAAGTTGACCCAGAGGCTAGAGAGGAAGCACAGGCTATCCGACTTGCACTGACACAACATCTCGCGGTAAAATTAACAAACTATCCCGATCAGAATTTGTTTCCAGACCCTCATATGTCCCGCCCACTTTTTCAATTGGTTGAGTCTAAAGTTAAAACATGGTGACCAATAATATGTATTACGTTTTAAAAGTACATTAACCCTAGAATTATTTTAAACTTAAATGCATAATAATAGCCAAATAACCATGCTACTTTGTAACTGTGCCAATACAACCCTGTTATATTTCAGCTGCAATAAGCAAAAAAATTCAACACTGCTTCATAACATCTTTATTTGATTTCCATGTGATGACAATATTAATGTTTAGGCATTAGGCACTTACAGTACATTTTATATTATGTTTATGTATTGACTTAACATAACAATTCAATATAAACAATTATTCATAAATTATCCAGAAGAAAAATAGAACAAGAAATAAATTATCCAGAAGAAAAATAGAAAAAGAAATAAATTACCCAGAAGAGAAATAGAAAGCCATTTTCCTAGAGTAATTTCCTGAACAGGTTAGAGATCTACAACTATAAAAGTTTTTACTCTTCTTCTAACTGGCGATAAAATGAGTCTGGTGTGTTGATATGTGGAGCTGAAGTAGTGGCTTCATAACTAGAGTAAGCTGGTTGATGTTGGTTGGTTGGCATATATTGAAGGCGTGATGTGTGTGAGTGGATGTGCGGTGGTTGTGCATTCAAATACATGTTTTGTGATGTGTGATGGTAGCTATGTTGTGTTTGTGCCTGCAGGGAGTTCGTTAGGGCCCTCATAAGAGACATCCTGCACTCCCTTTCCTGCCGTTCCTCTTCATCTCTAAGTTGTTCCCTCCTCATCAATTCTGCGAACTCTTTTGAGGAAGCACTCATGAACCTTTGGCCCCATTCATCCATCAAGGACCGCATTTGGTCCAATTTTCTTTTCTTTGTTCGACCTAAGCAAATCACAATCATATTTAGAGATTTACTTTAACTTATATTTGTTTAACTGTTTTAAGTTTAAATGTGTAAAGATGATACACTGTGATTTGACAAATTTCAATGGAAACCTGTTACAAATACCTGTTAATTAAATTTTTAAGTGTTTTAAATTCAAAGAGCAAAGCCAGAGAGCTGTTATATAACATATCAATTGTTTATGTGAATATTTAAAGACTATGTAAAAACAAAAATGGATTTACCAGCATGTCTAGGAGTTGGGTTACGGCTTCCTTGATCCACAGTCTCTCCTACAATGTAAAATAAAATGTAAATTAAAGAAATACATTTGACCAGTTACTACCTCATAGAGCAGTGGTTCTCAACTCCAGTCCTCGGGACCCACTGCTCTGCATATTGTGCATGTCTCCCTTATTTAACAAACCTGATTCAGATCATCAGCTCGTTAGGATAGATTCCATGAACTGAACTGAGTGTGTCAGATATGAGAGACATCCAAAATGTGCAGAGCAGTGGGTCCCGAGGACTGGAGTTGAGAACCACTGTCATAGAGCAGTGTTCTTTACATGCAACCCTGGAGAGCTGGTGCCCTGCAGAGTTTAGCTCCAACCTTAATCAAACACACCTGAGCAAGCTAATCAATCCGTGTGTCTCAATCAGCTCCCTTGTTCAGTAGTCAGGGCACTGATCAGGGAGTCGGCCATTTTAAGGGCTGTCTCAATCGCAAATTCCGTATATTAAATATAAACACAAATCACTACACAGTAAGGGACCACAATCTACTCAATATTTAAAATAATAATATTTATTTTAAATTGTAAAATAAATGTATACATCTAAAATTATAATTATTTTCCTCCAATTTCATGCACGGATGTGTAAGAGAATAATGACAGCGTTTTTTACAATGTACTGTTTAAAATTAAGTCGGAGATATGTTGATTTTGCTGGATGTTGATGAGAAACAGCTGTGAGTTATCACAACGTGTTTAAGCAGCCACGTGACAAAAAAAAAGGGAACAGTGTCTCAATGTCAAGTGAGCTAGGGTCCTTACCAGTGCCCGAACCTGTGTACACGATATACTGATTCACGACCTCGGGAGCTAGGGAACGAATTGAGACACACGGAATGTCTTCATGATCACTAGAAAATCACAGGTAGGTGTGTTTGATTAAGGTTGGAGCTAAACTCTGCAGGGCACCGGCTCTCCAGGGTTGGATGTGAAGAACACGGTCATAGAGGAACATCCATCTAAGACACTTATTCTGAAACAAAAGTTACTAGTCACATACATACACAAATGACACACTAACTAGACTAAATATGATCTCACTTCTTGCAAGTTTAAAATGTGTTGCATTTGGCAGAGACTATTATTCAAACCGACTTATAATGCATTCAAGTTTCTTTCTATCATTTTCCTCAAAACCGTTTGAGCACTATTAAGCATCTGCCATTGTTAAAGTGACCGAAGCATTGCTTGACATTGTGATGAGCACCTTGTTTACATTTTTATATTTTTGGGGTCGACAGCTTATAAAAACCTATTTCTGGTTTTTTTTTGGCTTGTTAGCTGTACACCCTGTCACACAGCAGTTTTTAGGCATTATTCTGTTTTTGTTATAAGCCAGAAATGACAAGGAGGCGGCCTCTCGCAATACAAATTCAATGGAGACGGACAGATTGTTTCCCCCTTGGTGGGTGTGGTTTTCAAATTAGAGTGAATATGCAAAACTAAGGGGTAAGGGGAAGGGGTAAGACAGAGAAATGGGATTGGGCCTAAATGCGCTCTATTGCGATTTACTACTAATCTAGGAGCCAGCTGTACTGACGAGATGCGCACCACAAACGCATGCGATTTATTATGCAGCCCTAATTATTAACACTGAAGGCCCATCGTAAGGTTAAGTTTGTGGCTTTTATTTTGAGCAATTTCGGACGCAATGACACAGCCTTCTCACCCTGTCACCATCATATTGCTTAGTCAAATCATCGCTTATGCCACTCAGACGTTCACCTTACCATTATGGTGGATCAGAAGGTTTTTACAAAAGTAGATAAAGTGTTAGTAACACATCGACATTTTTGGGATTTTAGCTTATTCACCGTTAGATAAATCCATAGATACTTTTATCTTCTCTGTGCGTGCAGTAACTCTGCCTGATGCACCCACTGCTAGCCTAGCTTAGAACAAAGTCTGGAAGTGAATGGCTCCAGCTAGCATACTGCTCCCAATAAGTGACCAAATAACATGAACATTTTCCTATTTATGTGTTGTGATTTGTATAGTCACACCGTGTACAAATAACAAAGTCCTATGAGACACAGCCATCTTTTACCAGTATATATATACGGGAAACTATTTTCTCAGAAGGCGAAGAACTGCTACTTGCAACTGTGACCGAACTCTCTGCTCCTCACCAGGGGCTTCTCGGGTGCTGCGAGCAAATAACTCCGCCAAAGTAGCAGTGCTTCGCCTTCTGAGAATATAGTTCCCAGTATGTATACTGTTAAAAGATGGCTATGTCTCATAGGACTTTGTTATTTGTACACAGTGTGACTATACAAATTACAACACATAAATAGGAAAATGTTTGCGTTATGTTGTCACTTATTGGGAGCAGTCCGCCAGCTGGAGCCACCCACTTCCAGTCTTTGTGCTAAGCTTATCTAGCTGTGTGTGCGTCAGACAGAGTTACGGCACACACAGAGATGATAAAGGTATGTATGAACTTATCTAACTCTGGGGGATTACAGTGAATACGCTAAAATCCCAAAATGTCTGCGTGTTCCTTTAAATAACTGTTGCGCAAATGGCACCTTGCCGTTTGAACTGTGCAATTTGCGCAAACACTTTGCGTTCCGCATCCGAGCCCACCTCTCCAACTGGGCTAGGCGCGATTAACCAAACAATGCCCAGGTACAGACGGAGCGATCACACCTGTCAAACAAACCAGGCTTTGAGTATCACACACGCTCGGGCACGGTTTGGGAAGTGTGAGTGCACAAGTCATTCAACTTCATCTGCCTCTGTAAAAACCTTCTGATGCACACAGCACGATTATGTGAACGTCTGAGCAATAGATTATTTAAGCAATATTATAGACATGGCGAAAGAGCTGTGTTTCATCCTGTCTCAAACGACTCAAAATAGAAGCCCCAAACTTAACATGATGGGCTCCAGTGTTGGGAGAGTGCTTTACATAGTGTTTTCTTCAAAACAGTTGAGTCCTAATGATAAAAGCGTGCTCGGGCATGAATCAATAAAAGTACAGTATGAGTGCAAGTGGGGCAGTAAACTGTGTGTGCCCAAAAAATTAACTTATATTATACTTAACCCAAGTACGCTTATGTCATTAAAAGATGCTATTGTTTTGAAGGAAACTGGAGGATATGTATGAATATGCGTGTGTATTTTCACTAATATGCAAGTTTATTAGACAATTAAGGTTACCTGTTTGTAATGCACCTGAATTACTGGCGCTGCAGCTACTCTCTTCTCCTCCTAGTGAACACACACACACACACACACACACACACACACACACACACACACACACACACACACACACACACACACACACACATCATACTAGTAAAAGGATACACTATATCGTACAGTTATGAAGCATAAAATACCGATTTAAAAAGACTGCATCTTACCTGAGGTCGCTGCAGAGACTGAACATCCGGGCAAGCACACTTCCACAGTCGACTCTTCTACACCAAAGTAGTGAGAGTGACGTTACTAATAATAAAGTTACCGATTTTGTTATTAGCAAACCAATTAACGGGAACTTACCGTTAGGATTTTCCATATCGCTCTCGGGCGACGAAACGTCTTCGCCGGTAACGTCAATCTCTGATGATGAATCGAAAACAAATGCTGGGTGGCAGCTAGGGTTATCCCGCAAAACCCGATCCATCTCTTCAAAAAACTTAAACGTTCTCCTCTCCCGCCCAGAACGATTATTGTGGTCTATATTTTTTTTATAATCAGTCTTCAACGCCTTCAGTTTTATTCTACACTGTTTTGCAGTTCTTGAAACACCATTTTCTGACATTTTTTTTGCTATTTCTTCAAAAACCATTTTATTTCGTTTGGTACTGTCCATTTTTCTTTGAATATTTTTGTCTGCCCATATTGCAATTAACAATTTTGTTTCTTGGTCGCTCCACAACAAACCTCTCTCCGCCATCCTGCAATCTGTCTGAGGTAAAATCTAGCAGGCGCCCTACACGGCTATTGGCGGAAGTCCCGTGACGTCATCGTCAACAACCAGTAGTTGAGTTCGGTTGTGTACACACAGCGTGGAATATCTGTAAATGCGGTAGTCACTACCTGCATTTTGCGGGAGTTAAAGGATAATTCCGGTATTTAACACTTTGAGTCTCATTTCTGGTTTGTTTTGGATGAACTACAGTGATGGACACAGAAATTTTGACAATGGGTCGTGTCTTGACTTTTCGACTCATTTAGAAGCGTCTCTTGACTGCTTCAGAATGGAAGTCAATGGCCATGCACAAACATGTCATTAAAACAACACTTAACGTTCATTTTCAAAACTGTACTACTCACCGAGTGGTTCGTGGTGTTCGTTGATGATTAAAAACAAATATATTGGCGCAATGTATGATTTCAATCCGTGTTATTTGCTATAGTGGAACTATTTTTTCAGATACCTCACAACCGCGTATATACTTCCGCTCTATATTTGAGTCTGAAGCATGAATGAACGTAGTCCAACAAACTGTAATAAAACGGTAGCATACTTTCAAAATCAAGTTTATTTAAAACACTTACACCATCCAATATGTTTTTTCATCAGCAAAACAATAAAGAAGATATTTTGCAGAAACCCCAGTGCTCCGTCATGCAAGTCAACAGATCCGCACACTTTAAGAGCTAAAGCATATATATCCAATACAACAGTAATCCCCCATAACTCCGTGTGACATATTGACGTCTTGTGAAGCAAATTAATCAGTTTTTGCAAGAAACTGAACGTTATTTACAACACTATTAGCGTAAATGCCAAAGCAGGAAGCGTGCTTTCTGTTTGAGGTGATCTCTTCCACTAGTGCTGTTGGCTATGGATGTTGGTCTCTCTGCGCCACCTATAGAGCGGGAGCGTGAAGCGCACTTCCTGCTTGGCAAAAGCTCTGCATTAACGCTGTAAAATATATATATATATATATATATATATATATATATATATATATATATATATATATATATATATATATATATATCGCTGTAAAATATATATATATATATATATATATATATATATATATATATATATTCGAATCTCAAAACTGAAAATCGAATGTCAACCCACGAATCGAATGTCAGCCCTACAAATATTTCTTCTGAAAGTAAACAGACCCTTTTCTGTTTCCCGGCGGCGGAGTGATATATCAGCGAGCAATGCGTCTTCCAAGGGAAGTCAATGGAATTTTACAAAATGCCAAATAAAACACGACAGAAACTGTATTTCGCTACACAACTTGTTTTTAATCATCAACGAACACCACGAACCACTCGGTGAGCAGCACAGTTCCGAAAATGAACGTCAAGTGTTGTTTTAATGACGTGTTTGTGCATGGCCACCGACCTCCACTCCGAAGCAGTCAAGAGACGCCTCCAAACGAGTCAAAAACTCAAGACACGACCCACCGCCAAAACCTCTGCGTCCATCACCGCAGCCCATCCAAAACAAACCAGAAACGAGACCCAAAGTGTTAAATACCGGAATTATCCTTTAATTCGGTTGTAGAATGCGGTTGTGAGTCCCGTAAATTACTGAACTGTGTGTGTACAGAACAGGATTAAGCATTAAAAGGTGAAGTGACAACCGAATTAATATGCAGTGTGTACGGGACCCTTGTGACAAACACTGGACAACCACAATTAAGAATGGAAAATTTTGACATTAATGATTAATTTTAACATGTACTGAAAAAACAAAACATTTAAACAGTGGATAGAAGAACAAACAATATCAAGACACAGATAGCTTACTGAGACTGAACTTGACAAAATAGAGCATGATAGCTACGAAGACAACACACAAAAAAATACAGAATGGGCATTAAAACTTCTCAAAGACTGGCTAAAAGAGAAAAAATGGAGACAGACAAGTATGAAGCAGAGGATCTTAATAAGGTATTACGATCATTTTATGCATCTGTGCAAAGTTTGGCGGAAGGATAAAAATGTTAATTTAAAACAAATATGCCAATAAAATGTTTTAAATTCTTATTCATGTCCAGTTTTTTTTCTTATGTGGCAAAATAAGCCCTTCAGTGTGATACGCTTCGCGTCGGGTCCTGATCACACTGTCGGGGCTTATTTCCCGATAACTACCGGCAGCCCTTACTTTACATACGCGGAGGGGAACAGAAGCTTTCTTTGTATTTAAAGAAACACACATACAAAAAGAGTGTGGTTTCATTGAAGCCACAAATGGCCATGTTCAACATTGTATAATAAAAGATCTGTGGTGTATTTTAAGGCTGAAACTAGACCAGTGGCGCTCGTGACTGCTCTTCCGAGGATGGGCTAATTCAAAATAAGTGTTCGGATTGTCATGTGTGTGGTTCCCTTTTCCAAAATATGTGAAGAGTTTGGTTCCAAAACGCAATAAACGCCATTTTTGAAAAAAATGAGTTACTGTCAAAATCAGTATTATATCAGGTCAGTAGTTAAAAGTAAATTCTTAATTTTACGCAAAATCCAATATCCGCCGTGTTATTCTGTCATCTTTTCTCCCTTTTTTCCCAAAATGCGACAAACGCCACTCCCACTTTTTTACAGAACGCAATAACTCCATTTCTGATATTACAGCCCACCGTTCACGCAATGTAAACAAACAATGGCGGACGCGCTGCGTACACGGAGTCCTGGTTTTCCTCATCTACTTTGTACTACGTGATCAACAAACAAAACAAAATAATACTTTAATTGCATCGCTAAACCTGTGATGGTTTTCTGTGATGGGAAAGAAACGTAAGCCATCAGCATCTAATATTTTCCCTGAGAGGCACTCGGGAGACGGGTGCTTGTTCTCCCGACAGCAAGCTTCTCATGCTAACACATTGACCCCAGAGGATCTTATGAAAAACTTTCCATAATTTTACTCAAAGTCAACGAAAATCGAGCAGGACCAAAAACATTTTACAGTCGATCGCTGTGAAAGACGTTAAGCGAAGACGTCAAGTAACCGCAATGACAGTGATCTTAATATGACAAAGTAAGTGTTTTGATTAATAACATTAATGTTTATATTTTTAATTAGTGTGTACAACTAGTCAACTAAATGAATATAACATGGCAAAGATGAATGCACATTTATATAGGCTATTGATTCAATAGATTTATAGCATTTTGAATAAAAACTTGTCATGGATTTATTGCATTTTGTGGAAAAAATAATCCGTTTTGATAATAAATCTTTGAAAATCAACTTATGGATTTGAATTTTTTATGTTTTTATAACCTAAAGATGCTATGTGAAAGTTTGTAACAGAAAATAGTTGTTTTCATCTTGTCACTTTCTTGGTATAGAAAACACGTTTTTACCAAAATTTGTCAAAATGGATTTGTTGCGTTTTTGGAACCAAGCTCTTCATGTGTTCTGCGTGTCGAAAGATCCTGTGTGCATCACGTGTTTTGTCAAAATAAGAGCCTGTGTCCAAATCGTTTATGATAAAAGAGACGCTCACATTCCCAAAATACACGCTAGACACTTCCTTAACAGTAAACTCTGATTACGCATGAGATTATGTGAGTAATGCAAACGTGAGTGTCTCTTTTATTATAAACCCTTTAGACTCGTCTGCAGCAGGCACTTATTTTGGCATGACACGTGATGCACACACCATCTCTCAAAGTGCGGAACACATATTTTGAAATGATGAACCACACACATGACGGGCTACATACATGTTGTGACGAACTTCGCATCATGCGAAAAA
The DNA here is from genome assembly GCF_027580225.2 of Misgurnus anguillicaudatus. Classification (NCBI taxonomy): domain Eukaryota; kingdom Metazoa; phylum Chordata; class Actinopteri; order Cypriniformes; family Cobitidae; genus Misgurnus; species Misgurnus anguillicaudatus. Next base: position 31,788,984 of record NC_073337.2, read on the forward strand.
AGAAGTCACCGGCCGCAACTAAACTAGACAGGCACATTCTGGGGATACCAGAGACCATCTTTATATTGTTGAAAACAATTAGGTTAAGGGCCCTTTAAATGAAAAAGCAAATAATTTTAAAATAAGCAAATAATTTCATAAGCTCATATCTCCATCTAGTGTGTAAGAAGCGATGTAATATTTTCATAAAACTAAAACAATACTGAATATATGTAGGAGGTCTTGGTTTAATCCATGTACAAACACTCGACTGACTTTCCCATTGTAAAGATATTGGTATATATGCTTTTATGGTTGAGCATCGAAGACCCGTCACCTCTAAGCAACAACGTGAAATTATTAAATATATCTTCATGTGATGTATCAGGACACTTCTTAATTTCATCCTCACACTGGTTTATACATGGCAGGTGTAGTAAATATTAACTGTTTAAATCATGTTTCATGTGTGCTCCCACTACACTGTTTTCTACCGGCTGGCTATTGAAACGGACGTCTCGCAGAAAGAAGGGAAATACGTCACATCTCTTACTTCCGTGTTTGAAAATAAGGTGGAGAGGTCAATACAAAATTAAAAACATGTTAATTTAAATGTTTACTATGTGTGCAGGTGCAGGATGCTGCTGATCCGTGTGCCTGTCTGGGTTCAAGAAAAAAGAAAAAGATGCTGTGATTTCCCTGCATGCTGTCATTTGAGAGCTCATTGTATTTCTGAGTGTCATGTTGAATTTTAATGTCATGTGTTTTAGTTGTGTTCAATAAAATAATTTGTGTACAATTGCTTTGTTTATCATTGATAATTAATATTCTAATATTCAGGGGCGGATCTACCGTGGTGGCATGGGGTGGCAATTGCCACCCTTAGAAAAACCGTTGCCACCCTGTCTGCCACCCCAGCAATGTCCCAAATTCCCAATGTATAAAATATAAATTGTTTCCTCAACTGATTTACATCAGCGGCGCTTTAATGTGATGAGATAATAGCAAGAAAACACGTCTTTCTATTATTGTGTAGTAGTCCAACCTGAGATTAGTGATCCGCAACGCAACCAGCGCGATTCTTTTAATGAATCTAAGCATTTGTACTATCCGGTTCTTTTAACTAATCAAAGCATTTGTATAAATATGTAAGTATTATTATAGTTTATCTGATATTATCTTTGCGCGTATTAATGACAAAGAGTTCAATACTAATCTATTTTTAAAGTACGTTGTGGGTGACGTCACGTATCAACAAGTCATTTGGCGCTCTCCCACGCATGCCGGTGAACGCAGGCAGGCTGGTGCTGCTGGACAGTCTACAAAGATCACCTCAACATATCCAGGTACTGAATTACTGTCATATTTTTTTTACAGATAAATGATTTAGACTAAAAATACGACTATTGATTAACTTAGTATTGCCTGAGGTAGTTGCTTGCTATGACAACTAAATAAATAGCAGATTCGTGGAAGCAGTTCGATCTAACATTTACATTAGCCCACAATGTGAACCAATCATGTCTAGTTAATTTGCTAATTACTGCAATCTTAATAGTCCATTTATGCATATGAAATCCCTCAGTTATGGTGTAGCATAATGTTTTAATTGGTATTTATGAAGGAGATGAAACTAATTAGTGTATAGTTTACATTTAGAAAGCTAGAAAGTCTTAACTTTGTACTTGTTGTTATCTTAGGATACTATGAAAAGAAAGGCTGACATCCACATTTTTTTTAAGCCAAAAAGAAAAGAAAAATCAGAATCAGATAATTTGAGAGTGGAAGGTGCAGAAAAAGATAAGACAGAAAAAGTAATTACAAATGAAGTTGTGAAAGGCAGCGGAGGAGAAGATGGAGTGGTGGAAGAAAGAAATATAGAAATTGACGACAAAGAGCTAGACAGAGGTGATGGGACAGAAGAAATACAGAATGAAGTGAGTGAAGAGGTGGAAGACAGAGGGCTAAGGGAGGAAGAGAGCTCAGACATTGAAAGAGAAGAGAGAGAGCCTGAAACACCAGCACCCTGTGTGTCAGGTGCCCATGGTGTGTTCAGTGTGCCTTTTCATATTATTTTTTACATTAACATAAAATAGTGATATAGAAATAGAGATTTCAGGTAACTACAAATAAACTATTAGGTGTTAAATTATGGCATATTGTAGTATTTAATAAGTGATTTTTATTTGACTTTATCTGACATTTTTATTTTGTTTTCTAGATAAATAAAAATGTAGGTCTGATGGCCCGACCCAGCCAAACCTACAGTTCCCAAAGACCTTTCAAGGCAGAGTCCAGCAGAACTTCCATGCTGACTGGTATAAAAAACATCCATTGCTAGAATATTCACAGGCAAGAAATGCCTGCTACTGCTTTGCTTGTAGACATTTTTCTCTCCCTCATGCTCCAAAGAGTGTTTTACCTCCTTTGAGGGGTACTGTAATTGGAAGAAGGCTACATTTAAAGATAGTGGGTTTTCTTCTCATGCCAAATCTGAGAATCATGTAAACGCAATGGTTGCATGGGCAGAGAACAAAAAGATGCAAAACAAAAATACCTCCAGAAAAAGGTGACCGAATATCGAAAATACATTAAAACGCTAGCTGAAATTCTTGTCCTAACTGCTTCTGAAAATCTAGCTCAGCGGGGTCATCGGGAGTCTTCAGACTCTGAAAGACGAGGTGTGTTTTTAGCCATGCTAGATTTGTTGGGCAACCATGATCCCATTGTTAAAAATAGACTTGAACAGCAACCCAAAAATGCTAAATATACAAGTAAAACCATCCAGAATGAAATACTGTCTTGTTTGGCTGGAATGGTAAAAGAGGAAATCATGCAGGAAGTTAAAGAGAGTGTACAATTTTCTGTCATTGTAGATGAAACTAAAGATGTTCAGAAAAAAGAGCAAATGTCAATTGTCCTGAGATACTATTACAATGGTCTGATTTATGAGAGCTTTCTAGAATTTCAAGAGGCAGAGAAGCTGGATGCTGCTGGGTTAACTGAGAAAATTATTGGCTGTTTGGAGAAGTATGGTTTGGAGTACAAGAAAAATCTTGCAAAATCAAGCAAGCATAAAAGCAGCGGCCAAGCATGCATTTTATGTGCACTGCAGTGCACACTGTCTTAACCTGGTCATAGTAGATGCCGTCAAAACTGTGCCTGATGCTGGCAATTTCTTTTCTTTGTTGGAAAGACTTTATGTCTTTTTGTCTGGATCTTACATCCATCAGAGATGGCTGGAAGTGCAGAGGAACATGTATGGTGGTGTAACAAGGGAGCTCCAGCGACTTAGTGATACACGCTGGGCTTGCAGACATGTAGCATGTCGCAATGTCATGGATAGATTACCTGCTATTTTGCAAGTGCTTGAAGAGATCTCAGCTGAGAACAATCCTCAAAGAGCTGTTGAAGCAAAAGGCATATTGGCTCAAATAGATGTCTTTTTTGTTGGATGTCTTGTACTCTTTCGAAAGGTGTTAAATGATTCTAATATATTATCTGAGATGCTCCAGTCTAAATCTGTTGACCACGCTAAGGCTGTTGAACTCATTGATTCACTTACAGAGACACTGACGCATTATCGTAGTGAGGCCTTTTTTGAAGACCTTTGGTCAGAAATACTTATTACATGTGAAAACAGTGACATTGCAACAGCGCTTAACATCCGAAAGTGGTCAAAACAAATAGCTAAGAAATTTCAAGATTCCATCATTACTTCCACACTTGGACAGCATGTAGAACCAGATAGCAAGGAAACATTTAAAGTAAAAGTGTTCTACCCTGTCTTGGACACCATGATTGGGGAAATGGAAAAACGTTTTTCAGATAACAATTGCAACATCATGAAAGGCATCCAGGCACTAAATCCATCAAGCAGTAGCTTTTTGAGGAAGGAAGAGATTTTCCTTTTGGCTAATGCTTATGAGTCAAGTGTTGAAGATATTAAGCATGAGCTTCACCAGGTAGGAAGAGTACTAGATCAACTTAAGATGAATGGAAAAGAAAGTCCAACTACTTTGATGGAGTTTGTTCATTTTCTGGAGCCATATAAGGATGTTTTCTTTGAACTGTTCAGATTGTGCAAAATAGCTGTTGTGTTACCAGTTAGCAGTGCCACATGTGAACGAAGTTTTTCAGCTCTGAAGATTATAAAAAATCACCTAAGGGCTACAATGGCAGAGAATAGACTGTCAAGTTTGGCTATTCTCAGCATTGAGTCAAAACGCACCAAGGCCTTGAATTTAGATGACTTTGTAAAAAGGTTTGCTGAACAACATGGTAATCGCCAGATTCAGCTGCTGTAGATTCAAGTCACTTGTATCCTTTAGATGCAAGTAGTAGATGTGTCTGCAATTGTACAAATCTATACCAAAGTCATGAACATTTCTAATTTGTTGGACAATTTATTTGTTTGTTGGCCATAAGTTTGTTACAGCAAAATTTGTGAATTTTTGTTGTTTGTTTGTTTCATCCAAGTTTAGTGGTTGTGTAACAAAAAAAAAAGAATAAGATTGACTTTTGTTGCTGTAGTTGCACTAAAACCTGTGCTTTGAAAAAAATTATAAAAATCTCATATTAATCTGGATACACTACAACTTGTGGTTTATATGTAATTGATATGTGTTGGTGACTAAATAAACCAGTACTTGAAGCATTGAGGCTGACATCTATAATCTGTATTGTTTGTCATGCTTTGTAAAAAAAAAACATTGATATGAACTCATAAGTTTCCAGTCCAGCTATTAGGTTTAGGCAAAATCTATCACACAACAGTATTTAAAGGGATAGTTCACCCAAAAATGAAAATTATGTCCTCATTTACTCAATCTCATGTTGTTACAAACCTGTATACATGTATTTGTTCCTATACATGCAAAGGAAGATATTTTGAGAAATGTTTGTAACCAACTGTTCGTCGACCCATTTACCCTAGTATTCATTTTTTCCAACTAGGGAAGTGAATGGGGTCCACAAACGGCTTGCTTACAAACATTCCTCAAAATATCTTACTTTGTGTTTATCAGAACAAAGACATTTATTCAGGTTTATAATAACATGAAAGTGAGTAAATGAACTATCCCTTTAATCTTTATAGACCATTAAAAATGTGCGCCCCATGTATATAAATTGAGTATAGTATTATTTGAATCCACAAAAACCAAAGATGCTTGCTTCAGTGTTGCCACCCCTCATAGTTCTCTTGCCACCCCCTTGCCACCCCATAAATAATTTTCTAGATCCGCCCCTGCTAATATTAATTCAATTCAATTTAAATTAAGTAAATACAACTATTTATTTTTAGTTCAATAATATTCACACATTTTTCAGCTATATCTATGTAACACATCTAAATTTAACTGTAATAGGAAATACATTTTATTATTGAAATCTACTAGATTTTACAGCTTTCAAATTTACTCAGTGGGGTACAGATTGCAAATCTGAGAGCATCTGAGTTAACTCATGCGTATGGTTTATTAATCAGTTAGCATGGTTTATAAACTGAGGGGATAAATTACTAAACTGTGATCATGATTTGCGGGTCTTGTTTTCTCCAAGAGCTCAACATTATTATTCATGAACCTGAAATAAGGTAATAATAGACAATTTCATTATAAAGGCAAATCCTAGGGTTGTAAATGGACATTTAAAACTGACTCTGGATCATTTTTGCACTTAATAAAGCCACAAACCTTCTGTGTAGATATCAGAGAATAATTGAACAGATTATATGTAGATTAATTTATATGTAGTCTTTGGTTACTGCCAGCAGTGCTGTAGGACACAGTTATGAAGATCTTAATAAATAAACAAAACAAACTCTTTCTTTCATAGCTCTCTGTTCATTATCTGAATGCATTCAGCACCGCTATCATCACATAAACAAGAAGATGACCTGGACTGAAGCTCAGAAATACTGCAGAGAAAACTACACAGATCTGGCCACAGTCAACAACATCAATGACATGAATCAACTGATGAAGAGTGTGAATAACAGTCAGACTATTGTCTGGATTGGACTGAAAAGATCAGGTGTTTGGAAGTGGTCTCTGGGTGATCCTGTGAAATATACAAACTGGTCTAATGTAGACTCAAATGGTCCAGATGATTGTGTTTATATGAGAGATGGATCATGGCATCATCAGAGCTGTAATATGAAGATGAGTTTCATCTGCTATAATGGTGAGGAAAGCTTCATAAAATAACATCAAACCTTCACTTAACAAAACATCATCAGATGTAAACATTACAAGACAACGATAATAAACATCACAGATACACAAATATCATCAGATGTAAACTGCCTACTGAAGATAATGTCTTTTCCCCAAGAGTCACAAACATCAACTGAGCACCGTGAAAAACTTCAAGAATGAAATCAAATTGCAATCAAATTTGGGATGAAGTGATTTTTATGACATTGTTTGATTAATCCCATATCTTATTAAACATACCAATACACACAGTACCTTCATATAAACAAAAATAACCAACACATAATCAAACATACCGTATGCTTTCACATCAGGATTTATGAGACATTATGAGAGATCTTCTGATGAAAAATATTCAGCTTATCAAATCACGTGATCGACACACTATTTATTTTCTCCATAGGTGTTACTATTGCCATCATGCAGATTAAATATACAATACACAAATAAGTATTCAATATTACACAACATTTATAACAAAACATTTTAAGAAGTGACAAAAATATTCAGCAAGAAATAAAACTTTATCTGCACCAGCTACAATAATCATCTAAGGGTGTTTTCACATATATAGTTCGGTTCGTTTGGTCCGGACCAAAAGCAAAAAATGATACATTGTAGCTTTTTTAGCAGTTTTGGTTCCTTTTCACACCATACTGATCATTATGTTCCGCACCAGTTGAAACGAACCAAAATGCAGTCATGTGATAAGATACACATCACTCATTGGCCACATGTATTTGAACGTATTTCCTAAACTGCTTCTCGATTGGTCAGAATAAACGTGCGGGAAAATCCAACGAAACTCCGGAAGTAAACAAAAAGAGGAAAACACCTATGGAAAATACAGCAGACACCATGGAGAGACAACTGCGCGCTGTAATTATGTTCGTGGTTGTAATCTACTACACCGCTTGTATACAGCACTCTATGCAAACTCTTCATTTTCAGAATGAAGCGCGGCTGCAGCTTGAAAATATAATTTTAATGCACCGCAAACGGCGAACACGCATCGCAAGACACTTCAGGAGGCGGCGAGCATTACTTTTGCGAAACTGTGACATGCTCATCTTCCGCAAATATTGCCAACGACTGATGAGGTAATGTTATGTGTTGTCTTTCTTTAAATTGTTTTCTGTAAGCTTCTGTAAAGCCTCCAAGGTCTCATTAATAGCATTCTCACTGTGTTATCAACCCCATATTATGCTATTGCTTGCTTGCCATTAAACCGTTTGTTATCTGTCCACTATGCCAATGCATTTCGTACTTTTATTGAGAGTGACAAACTTATTAAAAGTGTAAAATATTAATAGCAAAATGAGATCGACCTAATTAATCTGACAATATAACAGTTTACATATGATAATAATAATGAAAATTAAGATATCTTTTCTTGAAAATTATCATAATGACAGATGTTTATCTAATGTCACAAATTTCATCTTTTTTTAAACCCAGGAGCATTTGGACACGTGCACGTAATGATAGTTGGTGGCCCCACATCAATGCAACCTGGACAGATGATGATTGTCTAAAAAACTTCAGAATGCGAAGAGGCAGTTTCAGACTACTGTGTGACACTCTCCGGCCCTGGCTGACCCGACAGAACACGAAATACAGAGAGGCTGTGCCAGTAGAGACTCGTGTTGCGATTTGTATTTGGAGGTTAGCCACAAACCTGGAGTATAGGTCTATCTCCCAACTGTTTGGTGTTGGGTTATCAACTTGTTGCACTATCACCCAAGAGGTTGTGACTGCCATAAATGTTGTAATGAAGCCTCTGTACATCAAGCATCCCTCCGCAGCTGAGTTCAGGCAGATAATACAGGGTTTTCGAGACAAATGGAGATTCCCTCAGGTGGCAGGTGCAATAGATGGAACCCATATCAAGATCAAAGCTCCACCTGACAACTCCTCTTGTTATTACAACCGGAAGGGAGACTATTCTATCGTTCTGCAAGGTGTGGTGGACCATAGAATGAGATTTTGGGACATTAATGTTGGGCGACCAGGCAAGATACATGATGCCCGTGTTTTCTCCCTCTCTTCACTATTTGAGCGTGGCACTGCAGGCACTCTTTTACCTCATTGGACTGAAACGTTTGAGGGGGTTGATGTTCATCTTTTCCTTTTTGGTGATTCGGCTTACCCTCTACTAACTTGGCTCATGAAAGCTTACCCAGAAGGAGGAGGAGTAACTTAACTAACCAAGAGCAGCTTAACTTTAACTACAGATTAAGCCAAGCCCGTATGAAAGTTGAGCGTGCCTTTGGGTGCCTTAAAGGACGCTGGCGTTGCCTTCTTAAAGAAAATGATGCACACATAACTTTTATAAGCCGCATTGTGTCCGCTTGCTGCGTGCTGCATAATTTCTGTGAGGTACAGAAGGAGGAATTTCTGGAGGGAGAAACAGTTGCAGAGGAAGAGGGACCTGGACCTGATGAACAGGGGCCTGCACAGCAGCAACACGACATTAGAGATGCACTGTGTAGCTACTTTGCTACAATGTGAATAATCAAAGCCTGTAAATAGTTTTGTTTTCAGTATTCACAATAATAAAGAATAGTAGAAATGTGTAATCCCCCTTAATGATCTTTCTTTTTTTTAAGAAAAGTGCTAGTATTGGAACCACCTTATATTGTCTGATTTAAAATGGATTAAAAGAAAACATTTTTGATGTAAATAGTTTTATTTTCTGTTTAATTTGTAACAAATGTACAGTTGACACATTTTAACAAACATTCTTTTCTCCATGTAGTATGAATAACTGTGATAAAGTGCTGTGTCGTATAGATAATAAGAAATTACAATAAAACATTTTTAGGTAACATATTGCTTGTGATTGATTTTAACCTCCATTTACCATGTAAAATGCAATACACAAACACAGTAAACAAAGGTACTATGTTATTATTTCAGTGAATAAGTGGTGCCCTTTAGGGTCTCATTGAGGTTTAACTGACTGCTAACAATAGGCACTGGATTAGCTTTTACACTTGTAAACATACACAATAAAAAAAATAATAATAACATTCTTAACTCTAAAACTGCCTGTTTAACTTCAGATGAATGTAACTTTGCATTAAGAAACATTAAGAAATATGCCAAACATTACGTGCAATATGTGTAGTTTCAAAAATATATATTTTTATACTATATTATCCTTGTGTATCCCAGAAGTTAAAACAAAATGAGGTAGCATATTTCTGAGAAATGTAAACGCAGAAAGTAGTACTTTTTGCTTATTCAGAACACTGAACGGAAACCATGACCATTACCTAGCAATTAAAATGAAAAAAAAAAAAAACATTAACTGAACATTATAGGCAAATCCTTTCCTATATTAAAAAAACAACAGCTACAAGTTGTAGTAGTGTGCACTATGTATAATTGAAGAAGTGCTAGGATGCTCATCTTGGGTGGATGGAGATTCTGATTGCCGATGCTGATGTGGATGATTCACTGGCAGCAGGGCAGTATTGGGTTGGCTGAAACTGCTGGGACAAGGACCAAGCACTAGGGATTGATGTTGGTGGGATTGTCGTGGTCCAGGCTGGTAATTGTAAGGAATGAGATTGAGGCTGACTAGGCATTGCTGCCAGTTTTACAAGACTTTTTCTTTCTTTTTCAAGCTTTGGCTCCAGGAATGGGCAGTCTCCCTCCTCGGATGCTTTCTTCGTTGAAATTGCTCTCTGTGCTTGGATCATCAGACACTCCTTCATCAGCAGCAGCAGTGATTGAGATATCAGTATGGGATGATACATTGCTTGAATCTCCCACTGTTTTGAAATAAACAATTTCTCAGTGTTAGTCATATCATTTTAATGCGGATGAAAATATATATTTCAATGCACAGCGCAAACTGTGTGTGTGTGTGTGTGTGTCTGTGTGTGTGTCTGTCTGTGTGTGTGTCTGTGTGTGTCTAACCGTTCCTCAAAAGGAAGGCTACATCTATCTGGAGGTCGCATGCAGGCTGTTTCGTCATCAAACCTGGTTTATTTAAGTTAACTGAGCAACAAACAACAATTTACGATTAACTAAGAATAATAGTCACCTTTATAATTGTTAATATTCTGAAATAAGAAAGTCTTGATGATGTACACAGCCTACAAATGCGATATACAGAGAATGCAGCCTTCTGTTTGAGAAACGTACGATATAACATGATTACTTTAATGTGAAGTAAATTGATGTCATTTTGGCATAGCGAATGCATATTACAATAGATAACTAGTTACACCATAACTATTAAGAAGTGGTAAACTCACCGTCAATATCTGTGTCAGATGCAGTAGCCCGGTCACCTGTGTTAGCATCATTGGAAGAGGACGAAGTTGAGTTTTCATGGGACTCAACAACATCCACTGGATCAACGTCCGGTTTTGTCCCAAGTATTTTGTCCAGATCATCGTACCAGGGGAACTTGTCTTTCTCGTTACCCGAGCTGCCTGTTTTATTAAGTGCATCTCGCACTTGGATGTACTGCTGGCTGAGTTTTTTCGCCTTAACCCGGCACTGCTCCACAGACCTATGAAATCCCCTATCCCTGAGCTGTTTGCTAAATAAAGAGAAAACCGCGCTGTTCTTATGAGTTTTTGAAAGTTGTGATCTAATATGTTCATCAGACCAAATTTCTATGAGGTTTCGCACCTCCTCGCAACTCCAAGTCTGTCCGCGACCTGCCATTGTTGTGCTAATACTGCTAATGTAAACAAGCACTTCCTCATCCCATAATGCACAGCGCCGCTAAGTTCGGCAGCTGGTTTAGTTCAAAATGCGAAATATCTCTTGCAGTTAGGTCTGTTCGGTCTCAGATCGTGTTCTCACCACAAACGAAACCGCTCCAGAGTTCGTTTGAAAGCGTACCGAGACCACCTCTGCAAGCTGGTCTCGGTCCGTTTGTTTGGTCCGCTTTTGGTGCGCACCAGAGTTCGATTGCTGCATTCTCACCTGCCCAAACGAACTGCACCAACTGAGCAATCGAACTCTGGTACGATTCAATCGAACTAAACAAGGCAGGTGTGAAAACCCCCTAAGAATTTAAAAGATCTGCACCATCCAAGACTCCTATAAATATATATTATTATCTCATCCTCAGTGTCACACACTTGCACTCATTAAGCATCTTATTGCCATAATACACCTAAAAACATGAAGAGTAATTACACCAAATATAAAAGTATATATAGTATATAGCTATACTGCCATAAATGTATATAATAAATAAATCATAATACATATAAATATATCAAACATGTTTTACAAAACAACAATAAGAAACATCACGGTTAAGAAACAAAAGTGCTTTGATCTGAGAACATTTGATCTTATTGTGTGATGATATTTTTTATTGTCTAATTGTCACATTGGTTTAAAAGCTGGATTTTATCTTTATTTTCTTAAACAGAGAGCAGTAAAGGATTCATCATTAATGATTCTTCAGTATCATGGAGAGCCGCTCAGATCTTCTGCAGACAGCATCATACTGATCTGACCAGTGTGAGGAATCAGACTGAGAATCAACAGATTCAGAAGATCATGAATGACAAAAACATAAATGAAGTCTGGATTGGTCTGTTCAGTGACTCATGGGAGTGGTCAGATAAAAGTGAATCTGGATTCAGATACTGGATGTCTGGTTGGCCTACTGCTAGTGTTAGTTCACTGTGTACATGGATCAGAATGATTAATCCGGGTCAATGGACTAATGTGGCTTGCAGTAACTCTCAGACCTTTGTGTGTCATGAAGGTCAGTAATAAAAGTCAATGTGTGTTTGATGACAGTTTGAGTTTCTTCATGATTAAAATGATCTCAGTATTTGAATCTTCAGAAGATGATGCGCTGTAACTTTACTCAGTATCATTTCTAACTAGTTTTTATTAAGTTAAAGTTCATTTCTATACTTCTTGCTCTAAGTCAGTGCTTCTCAATTATTTTCTGTCACGCCCCCCCCCCCCCCCCCCTAGGAAGAAGTAAACATTTCGCGCCCCCCCCCAACTCTCCGCCGCGACTGTAAATAGTATAATTTGTCTATAAAATTACACGTCTGCAAAACATTGTATCCTTATTAACATTAAAGAAAACACAAAAAAAGAAATATCAATCAACTAACAAAAAAGAATAACTTTATTAACATTGTTTTTTAGTCTGTAACAGAAAAGACTAAAAATGCATCAATTTGCCTGAAATAAAAAAATCTATCCTTATTTACAGTATATTTTTTGACCATTTAATACTGAAAAATTAAATTTAAATATAATCAATAAATAATAATAAAAAACTCAAGCGGCTTATCAGTGTGTTTGGGGTGTAATGTCTTTAAGTGACGGTGCAAAAAAATCACTTCCTGAAAAAGTATTTTCCCCGGGGTCTTGCGCCCCCCTGGTGTCGCTTCAAGCCCCCCCTGGGGGTCCCGCCCCACTATTTGAGAAGCACTGCTCTAAGTGAAGCTAACAGAAGAGGTCATATGATGGTTTATAAAAACAAGCATTATTTTGTTTATTTGGTGTAATATGATGTGTTAACATGCTTTAAGATTTAGAAGCTGTCACGGTCGGTTTAAAGGAGAGGACCCAAATGCAGACACTGTAAAATAACTGAAGGTTTATTTAAATAATAAACACAAAAACCCACGAGGGGGTAAAACAGGTGATAAACAATTATGCAGTAAACACAAAACCGGGAAACAGACACTGGATACAAAGTAACATAAATACTGATGCTGAGATTCAGGAACACAAAGGACATGAACAACACACTAAATCTCGACGAATGAACGAGCACAAGACAGAGAACGAGAGGGCATAATAAAGAGACAACTCAAATGGGGAACAGGTGTACATGATTAATTAATCAAGACGAGAGCACATAAGGAAGTAGGGTAAAAGTGACAAGACACATGCTAAGTCCCAATTCGCATACTATCCGTCCTAAATAGTATTCGAAACTAGAATTAGTACGTCCCAAATCGTAGTATGTTGAAATGAGTATCCCAAAGATACCCGGATGATCTACTATTTCCGGCTAGAATTCGAATTGCAGATCGATCCACACTCTTAACGGCTAATATTGCCCACAACCCATTGCGTGCGGGAGGGAGGAGCTGTGTGGTGATGTAAACATGGCAGCCAGACGCAGCAGCGGAGATGTGCCCTCAGCTTTTAAGTGTAAGAATTCAAATGTTTAACCCTAATTAAAGTTATCTTTCATTGTCTCGTAATATTCGGTTGATGTTGTAAAAATAAAGTACCATGGCTGTAGTACTGTGTCATGCATGTGCCTTTTTTATGTATTTCTTTTTATGTTTCTGTCTTAAATTTATACCTTACTATAAACCCTTGTGAAAATAAACACCTTTTACTACACTAACCATAGTTTAACCACACTGACTTATTTGTAGTTATACTGTGGCTGTACAAATGTTAACTTCATTAAGAAATATGGTTACTACACTTTTACTATAGTAAAAGCATGGTTCATTTTCATTGCAGTATTTTTGATTTGCATACATAAGTATAAAATAAGCATAAAATACATTAAACAATAGTTATACTATAAACTTTATCTATTTTGACTTTAAAATAAGTAGCTTTCGTTACACACATTGTTGCACATAAACATCATAACCAGCCGCCTCACAAACGACGAGAAACGACCTGCGTTTGGTGTGCGTAACTAGGCAACCACGTTGTCGTTCACGTTGCATGACGTCATCGAAGTACGTCCCAGAACACGCATACTCTTTTGTTACACACTCAAAAGTATGTACATTTTCCTCACAAAAACAGTACATACTTTTAGGTCGTAGTATAAGTAGGCGAATTGGGACTCAGCAACAGACTGTTTCTCAATTCCAAGAACCCAAAGAATGGACTTGTGTTCTTGTGGATACTGGTCTTGCCAGGCGACCTCGGAAGAACGAACTCAGAAGGTCGCGAGAACATAGAACGCACCTGTAAAAATTGAGATGTGTGAGATCTTACTGCTGGTCACGTGACCTCACCATATTACAACTCGAAAGTCTGAACTAGATGAATCCTCGATATCAAGAAATAATCAGGGTATATTAACGCTTACGATCTACTTGATTTCTTGAGAATTGGAATTGATCTTCGACTGTTAATGATGACGTAGGGCGAGGACACAAGGACTCAAGATCGCTGAAGAACGCATATTGAGAAACAGCCACTGGGAACACGTGACACCAACACATGATGTGACCACACGTGTCCCCACACAAAACACAATGCTGCCATGATCTTGCCCTCTGAAATCAGACCTGATTCTCACACAAAGGTCTGGCCAGACCATGACAGCAACAAGACACTGGGAACACGTGGAAGCCACACACACAATATAACTCCACGTGTCCCCACACAGAACATAGTACTGTCATGGTCTTGCCAAATGTACTCAGACCTGAATTTAGTACAAAGGTCTGGCAAGCCCATGACAGAAGCACTGTATTTACATTATTGTAGCTCATCTCTGCCCCGTCATTTTTTAAAAGCTCATCATTCCAAAAAGCGTAATGTGCTCTGATTGGCCAGCTCACTCCTGGTTTGTGATTGGCTGAATACCTATCTCTCCCTCCCTCTCTCTCTCTCTCTCTCTCTCGCTCTCTCTCTCTCTCTCTCTCTCTCGGTTTGAATTGCATGCTTTTCTTAACCTTTTCAGTCTAGTAGTTAACTGGTAATACATTTCTGATAGAGATTAATTTAAAGTGAAGAACTGGACAGGAGCTGTAAATATCAGAAGTGTCTTTAGATGTGTAATCTAACTCCAGGTGTTCAGCTAATAAAAGTTAACATCACTACAGCTAACTAACTCATTACTCATCTCTGACTTTAGATGTGAAGACAGTAGTTACCTGTGAACATGACACTGCCCATCTCAGCTGTGGTGAGTTCATTTATTTTTCATGTTTGAGTGATTTAAGACCTTTTAATGTAATAATAAAATAAATATTCACTGATGTCATTTAAATAAATATGAATAATACATCTCTAGTTAATGTTATAACAGATGAGGGAAACATTAAAGTGATTTCAGCCAATTATGGGCGGACAGACAACACAACCTGCTCCACTGGAAGAACAGCTAATCAGATCTCAAATGTTGACTGCAGTCTAAACTCAACCCTAAGTGTGATGACCAATCAGTAAGAAGAGTTCACATCATTACACTTATAGAGATATTCAAATCATCATTATTTTATATTCATCTGATCTTCATCTTTATAATCATTGTTTGTTTTTTCTCACAGATGTGATGGAGAGCTGAGCTGTTCTATTGATGTGAGGAATACAGCTTTTAATGCTGACCCCTGTCCTTACATTAACAAATACCTGAATGTGTCTTATGAATGTATCATACCACCATCATCACCACCACCACCATCATCATCACCACCACCATCATCATTATCATCATCACCACCACCACCATCATCATCATCATCACCACCACCACCACCAAGTGAGTAATACATCTAATTTATTCTGTATTATAGATAGTGTTACGTCCCTCGTTAGTTAGATGTAATTTGTCTAGGAATATTATTATAAGACGTAACAAAATAGCTGTGTGTGTATCATGGTGGCAACAGGAAAACCACAAGACAAAAAGGCAGACAACCAAACCAGCAATCTCATTGCAAAGTGTTTCATTAGAATATAAGTTAAATATGAAAAGTAGTATCAATATAGTATAAAGGAATAAATATTTACAATATATACAATAAGCAAGAACAAACAAACATTGACAAACTGGAGGAGAGGAAGGAGCGGGAGAGTGGAGCTTAAATCAAAGAACCAAATATAATCATAAAGAAAACTAACTAAGGAGTAGAAAGCTAAACTAACTAACAAAAGAAAATGTAGAAAGAAACATCTTCAGCGTGCAAGACGCTATAACTAAACCATACTATCTAACAAAACAAAACATACATAATTACAGTGGGGCAAAAAAGTATTTAGTCAGCTACCAATTGTTCAAGTTCTCACACTTAAAAAGATGAGAGAGGCCTGTAATTTTTGTCAAAGGTACACGTCAACTATGAGAGACAAAACGAGAAAAAAAATCCAGAAAACCACATTGTCTGATTTTCCAAGAATTTATTTGTAAATTATGGTGAAAAATAAGTATTTGGTCAATAACAAAAGTTTATGTCAATACTTTGTTATATACCCTTTGTTGGCAATGACAGAGATCAAACGTTTTCTGTAAGTCTCCACAAGGTTTTTACATATTGTTGCTGGTAGTTTGGCCCATTCCTCCATGCAGATCTCCTCTAGAGCAGTGATGTTTTGGGGCTGTCGCTGGGCAACACGGAATTTCAACTCCCTCCAAAGATTTTCTATGGGGTTGAGATCTGGAGACTGGCTAGGCCACTCCAGGACCTTGAAATTATTCTTACGAAACCACTCCTTCTTTGCCCGGGCGGTATGTTTGGGGTCATTGTCATGCTGAAAGATCCAGCCACGTTTCATCTTCAATGCCCTTGCTGACGAAAGGAGGTTTTGAGTCAAAATCTCACGATACATGGCCCCATTCATTCTTTCCTTAACTCGGATCAGTCGTCCTGGTCCCTTTGCAAAAAAACAGACCCAAAGCATGAGGTTTCCACCCCCATGCTTCACAGTAGGTATGGTGTTCTTTGAATGCAACTCAGCATCTTTCTCCTCCAAACACAAGAAGTTGAGTTTCTACCTAAAAGTTATGTTTTGGTTTCATCTGACCATATGACATTCTCCCACTCTTCTTCTGGATCATCCAAATGCTCTCTAGCAAACTTCAGACGGGTCCGAACATGTACTGGCTTAAGCAGGTGGACACATCTGGCACTGCAGGAATTGAGTCCCTGGCTGCATAGTGTGTTACTGATGGTAGCCTTTGTTACTTTGGTCCCAGCTCTCTGCAGGTCATTCACTAGGTTCCCCCATGTGGTTCTGGGATTTTTGCTCACCATTCTGGTGATAATTTTTACCCTACGGGATGAGATCTTGCGTGGAGCCCCAGATCGAGGGACATTATCAGTGTTCTTGTATGTCTTTCATTTTCTAATAATTGCTCTCACAGTTGATTTCTTCACACCAAGCTGCTTACCTATTGCAGATTCAGTCTTCCCAGCCTGGTGCAGGTCTACAATTTTGTTTCTGGTGTCCTTTGACAGCTCTTTGGTCTTGGCCATAGTTGAGTTTGCATTCTGACTGTTTTAGGTTGTGGACAGGTGTCTTTTATACTGCTAACAAGTTCAAACAGGTGCCATTAATACAGGTAACAAGTGGAGGACAGAGGATCCTCTTAAAGAAGAAGTTACAGGTCTGTGAGAGAAAGAAATCTTGCTTTTTTGTTATTGACCAAATACTTATTTTCCACCATAAATTGCAAATAAATTCCCAAAAAATCAGACAATGTGACTCTCTGGATCTCCTTCCCCATCCCGTCTCTCACAGTTGAAGTGCACCCACGACGAAAACCACAGGCCTCTCTCATCTCTCCAAGTGGGAGAACCCGCACAACTGGCGGTCGACCAAATACTTTTTTGCCCCACTGTAGCTCCACTCGTTTATGCTAGTGTGTCTAATACATGATGAAACGACTACGTGCAAATGTAGGTCGCGACCTGCTTACCTGTCTCACGACCTCTCCAACCAGGCTACACATCTCTACAGAAGGACATGGTTAAGTGTACGCGGCCGGTGTTCCACGTTTCCAATCAAGCATGAATTAAACACAGGAGCCCCAAACAAACACTCGCCGCATTTAGAGCGGGACGTGAGATTTTTACAGGTACATCAATCGTAACATTCACGTTTCAAATCAAGCATGAATTAAACACAGGAACCCCAAACAAGCGAGCACAACAAACGCAACGTCTCTCCCCAACCCAGAGTTTGTCTTTGAGCTGCCGCCATTGAAGTTTGAGCCATTCATAAACAGCTCTGTGAGCAGCGATTGGTGGCGCGATCCGTGACGTCAGACCCTTACGTCCGCAGATTGACAGATGGATCGTCAAATCAGAATCCACACCTGAAACACAGCATACAGACACGCACACATATGCAGCAACAAAACACTTGTATAACAGCGTACGTAACACTCCCCCCCTTAAAACTAAACATAAAGCAGTTTTTTTAAGCTCTAGACAACGTATCAGCAATGACATTCTCTGAACCTTTTTTATGCTTTATGATTAAGTTATAGCTCTGCACAACCAACGACCAACGCATAAGGCGTTGGTTGTGATTGTACATTCTGGACAAAAACACCAAGGGATTGTGGTCAGTATACACAGTGATGGGCAGAACCCATGACCCCACATAAACCTCAAAAAATTGTAGAGCCAAAATCAAACCTAAAGCTTCCTTCTCGATGGTAGAGTAATTTCGTTGATGTCGATTGAATTTTCTAGAGAAGTAGCAAACTGGATGCTCTAAACCAAAATCATCATACTGAAGAAGCACGGCTACCATGCCTAAAGCACTGGCGTCGACTTCTAGTTTAAAAGAGCGTTTAAAATCTGGGGCAGCAAGAACAGGGGCACTGGTTAACAACAACTTTGCTCCTTCAAAAGCATGCTGACAAGCGTCAGTCCAAATAAAAGCGTTAGCTGGACTTAACAAATCAGTCAAAGGATGCACTACGGTAGAGAAGTTCCGGCAGAAACTTCTGTAGTACCCAGCCATGTCATGATCGGTTTAAATAAAAGAGAGAACCCAAACGCAGACACAACTGAAATACAAAACTGAAGATTTATTTAAACACAAAAACCCACGTGGGGGTAAAACAGATAAATAAACACGGAAGGTAAACACGAAACAGGAACAAAACACTGGAACCAAATAAACATGGATTACGGAGTCAGAAACACGGGATACATGAACACTCTGACTAAACAACTGTAGACAATGAACGCGCACACCACAGAGGACACGAGGGCATATAAAGACAGCACATCAATGGGGAACAGGTGAACATAATTAATCACTTAAGACACGAGTACATAAGGGAGTAGGGTAAAAGTCACAAGACACCGGGAACATGTGGAAACCACACACACAATGTGATTCCACATGTCCCCACACAGAACATAATACTATCACGGTCCTGCCAGATGCACTCAGACCTACATCTAACACAGATGTCTGACAGGACCGTGACAGTACCCCCCTCTATAAAGGCGGATTCCAGACGACAAATAAACATTAAACACGAGGAACAAGAGACTGAACAACAGACAACACCCAAGAAATAACAATAACAAACATCAATGGAAGACAAACATAAGTAATAAACGGGTTGGGGTGATTTAACAGAAACAGTACATGATGAAGGGGTGGTGGGGCAAAAACAGGGGGAACAAAAAGTCCAGGGTGCAGAAAATGAGTCTCACGACTCTGCTGAAAAGCAGAGGGGTGACGCGGTCCGGATTGCGCAGCTGGCTGCGCAGGCGGCTGCGCCGGCGGGTGACGTGTCTCCGGCTGCGCCGGCGGGTGACGTGTCTCTGGCTGCGCCGGCGGGTGACGTGTCTCCGGCTGAGCCGGCGGGTGACGTGTCTCCGGCTGCGCCGGCTCCGAAGCTCTCTTCGTCCTCTTCTTCCTCCGTTTAGAGGCAGGGAGGTCAGGACGGAGACTGGCCGCGGAGTTAATCTCCTGCACCGGGGGAACGAGAGCAGGCTTCCCCAGCTTGATCGCCCCCGTAAGGATACCCCCTAGCTTAGGTGCGGGTGAAAGGGGTCGGGCAGTCTCAGCTGGGCTCTGTCGTTGAGCGAGGCAGTCTACCAAATCCCAGTAGGACAGCTGGAGTAAACTACCTCGCTCCTGAATCGGTGGAGGGTCATCCATTCCCGCCACCAGATAAGCGCTGGCTAAGAACTCCGGGTAGCATCCCTTCCTCTTCTCGACCGCCCGGGCGTAGTCATTAAGGGGAAGCCCCTTCTGCGGTGGGAAGGGACTACTGCCGGAGAGAGTCTGGCTGGTGATCGAGGACCACCATTCCGGGTCCGACACACACTGCATGCTATGTCCGCTGGGTTCAATTTGGCGCGTTCATTCTGTCATGATCGGTTTAAATAAAAGAGAGAACCCAAACGCAGACACAACTGAAATACAAAACTGAAGATTTATTTAAACACAAAAACCCACGTGGGGGTAAAACAGATAAATAAACACGGAAGGTAAACACGAAACAGGAACAAAACACTGGAACCAAATAAACATGGATTACGGAGTCAGAAACACGGGATACATGAACACTCTGACTAAACAACTGTAGACAATGAACGCGCACACCACAGAGGACACGAGGGCATATAAAGACAGCACATCAATGGGGAACAGGTGAACATAATTAATCACTTAAGACACGAGTACATAAGGGAGTAGGGTAAAAGTCACAAGACACCGGGAACATGTGGAAACCACACACACAATGTGATTCCACATGTCCCCACACAGAACATAATACTATCACGGTCCTGCCAGATGCACTCAGACCTACATCTAACACAGATGTCTGACAGGACCGTGACAAGCCATTCCTAAAATCCGACGTAGCTCTCGCCGTGTTGTGTTGGAACTGGAAAATTAGCAATAGCATCTACCTTGGCACTAACAGGACGGACTTGTCCTTGCCCTACTTCTTTGCCCAAGTACGTTATTGTTGCTTTACCAAACTCACACTTAGATAGATTAATGGTTAAGGATGCATCAGCTAACCTTTCAAAAACAGTCCGAAGGACAGTCAAATGTTCAACCCAATCAGACGAATAGATCACCAAATCATCTAGATATGCATTACAATTTTTAACTCCTGACAGTACAATGTTTACCAAATGCTGAAAAGTGGCGGGTGCATTTCAAAGGCCAAAGGCCATGACCCGGTACTGTAGGAAGTTATCCGGTGTAACAAAAGCTGAAATTTCCGCCGCTCGAGCGGTCAATGGCACTTGCCAATACCCTTTCAGCAAATCCAATTTTGTTACAAATTTAGCAGAACCCAAGTTATCGATGCAGTTTTCCATTCTAGGAAGAGGATAGCTATCTGGTACAGTCACAGAATTTACTTTTCTGTAATCTGTGCAAAAACGAAATGTACCGTCGGGTTTTGGAACAAGAAGGCAAGGTGAACTCCATGGACTATAGCTAGGTTCAGCCAAGTTATTTTTCAACAGATAATCCACCTCAGTCTTCATCACAGAGCGCTTGATATTATTCACTCTATATGCATGTTGTTTAATGGAAGAACTACACGTCACTTGGATATCATGGTGTAACACATGAGTTTGAGTCGGCACATCACCAAACAACATAGGAAATTCCTGGATTAATGTCATAATATCCTGTTTTTGTGACTCAAGCAAATTCTCAAGGTTTTCTGGCAAGTTCTTTAAAACTTCAGAATTTGAAAGTCTACCACCCATTGACACATCATTACCAAGTGTAACACCATCATCGGTATAACACTCACCAGGAGGTGGCAGCAACATCTCCACTGCAGTGGAGTCAGGCTCAGCAAGGACAGCAGCGGCCAAAACCTCAGTAGAAACAGCAGGCTTCTCATGCTCCTTTGAAACTTTCTCAGATACCTTTCGAGAGCAATAAGATTTCAACATGTTAACATGGCATGTTCGAAACTTTCGCTTGCGATCAGGAGTGTGGATCACAAAATCGGTCTCGCTCAATCTCTTAGATATCTTATACGGACCAGAAAAACGAGCAGTCAAAACTGACCCAGGTACTGGTAGCAGTACTAAAACTTCATCACCAGGTTGTAGCTTGCGCACGACAGCTTTCCTATCGTACCGTTTCTTCATACCCTCCTGAGCTATTGACAATGATTTTTGTGCAAATGAACACGCATTATGCAAACGTTCTCGGAAACGGCTGACATAATCCAACACGTTTTGTTCAGTTGTCTTTGTGTCATTTAACAACCCGTCCTTCACTACTTTCAGGGGCCCTCGTACAGTGTGACCGAAAACGAAGTCTGCAGGACTAAACCCCAGAGATTCTTGAGTTGCTTTCCAAACTGCAAACAGCACAAATGGTACTCCCTCATCCCAGTCTTTCCCAGAGCTTAGACAATACTTTTTCAACATCGACTTTAACGTCTGATGAAAACGTTCAATAGCACCCTGACTTTCAGGATGATATGCACTCGAAATTCGATGTGTGATGCCCAAAGTTCTCAAAACTTGTCTATAAACATTAGAAAGAAAGTTAGTCCCCTGATCTGTTTGCACAATTTTTGGCAACCCGAATGTAGTAAAAAACTTGAGCAAAGCTTTAATAACAACAGGAGCAGTTATTTTTCTTAATGGGACAGCTTCCGGAAATCATGTCGCAGAACACATAATCGTTAACAAAAACTGATTACCTGCCTTTGATTTCGGCAAGGGACCAACACAATCCAAAATTATGTGTTCGAACGGTTCGCAAATAACAGGAATCGGGACTAATGGAGCTGGTGGAATCTTTTGATTGGGCTTACCCATCATCTGACATTCATGACAAGTGCGGCAATACTGAGACACATCCCTTTTCAAACCAGGCCAGAAGAAATGCTTAAGGATGCGGTTATACGTTTTTGTCACACCCAAATGACCTGCTAACTCATGGTCATGTGCCAAACTCAACACTTGTTTACGGTAAACAGTAGGCAAAACAGTCTGACAGACAACCTCCCATTCCTGCTCCACATCTGCATTAGGATGCCATTTCCTTAACAACAGACCATTTTCAATCACGTATTCTACTAAACGGGTTGAATCAGATTTTGTACTTTCAGCAGCAGAAAAACACTTAGTTAGTGACACGTCTTCTCGTTGTGCGATCTTAATTTGTTCATGTGAAATGGGTTCAGCTAACAATTCTGTCTCAGGAACAGCATTAACAGAATATTTATCCTGCCGAACATCTTCAACATCCTTTCCCGCTAACCCTGAACTTTCTTCAGTAAACACAGGTGACATAAAAGAGTCAGATAGAACGATGTCATTTCCGATTCTGCGTTTTTGAGCACGAGTAACTACATTAGCAGCAAATACCTCTGGAAAATGCTCAGAGATGTCATCAGCATGGACAAAACAGTCAGGTTTATCAATAACTTCTGGCACAGGTGACACTTTACCTCCTGCCAAGTCATTTCCAAGAATGAATGCGACGCCTTTAATAGGAAAGGAAGAACGTATCCCAACTTTTACAAATCCTGAAACTAGGTCACTCTGTAAATGTATCTGATGCAACGGGACCTTTATTACACCCATTTCAATCCCTTGAACTAATACACTTGACCCACAAGATGTCTGTTCTGACAACGGAAGTACATCAGCTATTACAAACGACTGGATAGCGCCTGTATCCCTCAGAATTTGTACCTCTTTCTGCTCCTCAGGGTTACCGTTTAAAGAGATTAAACCCTTCATTAAGAATGGCTTAAACCCTGCATCAATCTCATCCTTCTCTAGAACAGTTTCAGACACAGCCCTCACAAAACTAACAGGTTTTACCTGCCCTTACTGATTCTTGCGCTTAAGCATCAGGCAATATGAAATAACGTGACCCACCTTGTGACAATAGAAACATTCTCGTGTCTCTTTACTCTCCGGTGAACTACTTTTAGTACGGACGTTCGAGTTTTGAGTTGACGACGAATTCAGTGCTTTCTCTGGTCGGCCTGAAACAAACACACTCTTATGCGTTAACACATACTCATCTGCAAGAATAGCAGCTTGTGACAACGTTGTAGCTTTTTGTTCATTAAGGTATGTAACTACTCGTTCTGATAAACAATTCTTAAAATCTTCTAAAAGCATTAGCTCTCGCAACGAACTTAAATCTTGCACAATGTTAGTTGAAAACCATTTATCAAAAAGAACTCCCTTCTCTCGGGCGAATTCCACAAACGTTTGCTGAGCGACCTTCTTATGATTCCTGAAACGTTGCCGATGCGCTTCAGGTACCAATTCATACGCGCGAAGAACAGCATTCTTCACCACATCATATTGCAAGCTCTCCTCTAATGATAGCGCAGAGCAAACTTCCTGTGCTTTTCCAACTAATCGACACTGTAGCAGAAGACACCAAACCTCTTTTGGCCAATGAAGTGCTGCAGCCACACGCTCAAAAGCAGCGAAATACGTATCCACTTCGGATTCTCTAAAGTGAGGAATTAAAGCAATTTGCTTACTAATATCAAATGTTGCGGTCGAAATATCACTCATAGAGTTTACCGAATTCACTGAAGCACCAACAGGGCTAACAGGGTTAAGCTGCGCGGTTCGGTCAGAGACAACCTTCGCTGACTCTAACTCGAGCTGTCGCAGTTTAATCTGTTTCTCTGCCTCAATTTCCAATTTACGGATCTCTAAGCGTAGCGTCATTTCAGCTTGGCGTGTATCAGCTCGCTCCTGTGCTTCCATCTGGAGTCGGGCTATGCGAACCTTAAGCCGTGCATCACCCCCAGACTCCACAGAAGACGGAGACAGTGGGTAGAAGGGCAGTAAGACAGCCTTGGGCTCGGCCTCCGCCTCCACCTCAGCATTCTCACCTGTTGCCTCCACTGAGTTCCCCACGCCAGGCATACTTTTATCCACAGCTGACATCTCAGCTTGCTCACTTTTCGAATCTGAAGATATAAACACTTTTAGTTCGACCAAATGTTTCCAAATTGTACTCTTAATAATGCGCTTTAGAGACTGCCTCACCACAGGAATGCAATAGTGTTCAGCTATCTGCAACAACTCGTCTTTTCTACACCGCTTAAACGTTTGCAAAGTTGGATTGGCAATAAATGTTGCAAGTCAAAAGTACTCATTGAATCCAATTATCACTATACTCACTTCTCAATATACAAAACAATAACCTTGTCATTGCATTTTCCCACGCCATACAAAAACACACACACACCACTACCCTCCAAGATATTATAAACAATATATAAATTAAATATGAATCATAAATCATATAAATCATATAGATCCCGGACGAGCCCCCAAATATGTTACGTCCCTCGTTAGTTAGATGTAATTTGTCTAGGAATATTATTATTAGACGTAACAAAATAGCTGTGTGTGTATCATGGTGGCAACAGGAAAACCACAAGACAAAAAGGCAGACAACCAAACCAGCAATCTCATTGCAAAGTGTTTCATTAGAATATAAGTTAAATATGAAAAGTAGTATCAATATAGTATAAAGGAATAAATATTTACAATATATACAATTAGCAAGAACAAACAAACATTGACAAACTGGAGGAGAGGAAGGAGCGGGAGAGTGGAGCTTAAATCAAAGAACCAAATATAATCATAAAGAAAACTAACTAAGGAGTAGAAAGCTAAACTAACTAACAAAAGAAAATGTAGAAAGAAACATCTTCAGCGTGCAAGACGCTATAACTAAACCATACTATCTAACAAAACAAAACATACATAGTTAGCTCCACTCGTTTATGCTAGTGTGTCTAATACATGATGAAACGACTACGTGCAAATGTAGGTCGCGATCTGCTTACCTGTCTCACGACCTCTCCAACCAGGCTACACATCTCTACAGAAGGACATGGTTAAGTGTACGCGGCCGGTGTTCTGCGTTTCCAATCAAGCATGAATTAAACACAGGAGCCCCAAACAAACACTCGCCGCATTTAGAGCGGGACGTGAGATTTTACAGGTACATCAATCGTAACATTCACGTTTCAAATCAAGCATGAATTAAACACAGGAGCCCCAAACAAGCGAGCACGACAAACGCAACGTCTCTCCCCAACCCAGAGTTAGTCTTTGAGCTGCCGCCATTGAAGTTTGAGCCATTCATAAACAGCTCCGTGAGCAGCGATTGGTGGCGCGATCCGTGACGTCAGACCATTACGTCCGCAGATTGACAGATGGATCGTCAAATCAGAATCCACACCTGAAACACAGGATACAGACACGCACACATATGCAACAACAAAACACTTGTATAACAGCGTACGTAACAGATAGATGTATCTCGAACCGAGACAGAGACCATAGATGGAAAATGGCAGAGCATTAAAGAGGCAATAACATCAACATGTCAGGAAGTGCTAGGTAACAAGAAGCAGGGGCAAAAAGAATGGATCTCAGTGGGGACCTTAGAAAAGATCCAGGAGAGGAAAAGGAAGAAGGCAGAAATAAACAACAGCCGTACACATACTAGAAAAGCCAAGGCCCAAGAGCAGTATTCAGAAGTAAATAGAATAGTTAAGCAGAGTATAAGGGCAGACAAGAGAAATTACATGGAGACACTGGCAGTAGAGGCAGAAGATGCGGCTCAAAATGGTAACATGAGAGAGCTGTATACCAACATCAAAAAGCTCTCAGGAAAATTCAGCCAACCAGAGAGGCCAGTTAGGGACAGAGAAGGAAAAGCTATTCCAGGGATAGAACAACAAAAGCATAGATGGGCAGAGCATTTCAAGGATCTCTTGAACAGACCTTCTCCATCGAACCCAGTAAATATCCAGACAGCTAGATGTGACCTTCCTATCGTTTGTGATGTTCCATTGAAGGAAGACATGTATAAGGCCATCAAGCAATTGAGAAACGGGAAGGCAGCTGGGCCAGACACCATTCCTGCAGAAGTTTTGAAAGTGGACGAAGTGACCACTGTGGAAATGCTCTATCCTCTATTCCAAAACATCTGGGAGGATGAAGACATCCCAACAGAGTGGAAGAAGGGCTATCTAATCAAGAAGGGTGACCTTAGTTCCTGCTCAAACTACAGGGGGATAACACTGCTGTCAACCACAGGCAAGATATTTAATAGAGTCCTCCTAAACAGGATAAAAGATGCGGTTGACCCACATCTCCGAGACCAACAAGCTGGTTTCAGGAAAAGTAGATCCGGCACTGACCAGATAACAACCCTGCGGATTATCCTGGAACAGTCCTTGGAGTGGAACTCACCTCTCTATGTCGATTTTATTGACTATGAGAAAGCAATTCACAGTGTGGATAGGGAGACCATCTGGAGTCTGTTGAGACACTATGGGATACCAGCAAAGATCACTAACATCATTAAGAACTCATATGAAGGAATGACATGCAGAGAGGTACATGGCCAGCAGCTTACCGATGCCTTCCAAGTGCGAACAGGGGTGAGACAAGGATGCCTGTTGTCGCCCTTCCTTTTCCTGTTGGCAATAGATTGGATTATGAAGACCTCAACTTTTGCTGATGACCTGGCACTCCTTTCCCACACCCAGCAACAAATGCAGGAGAAGACCAATATCATTGCAACTCATTCAGCAAGCCTTGGACTCACTATACACAAAGGAAAGAGCAAGATCATTAAAGTCAACAACAACAACATGGCCCCCATTATGCTAGAAGGAAGCACTAGAGGAAGTGGAAAGCTTCACCTATCTTGGCAGCGTAGTCGACAAGCTGGGAGGGACAGATGCGGATGTGAAGGTGCGGATTGGAAAGGCAAGGGCAGCTGTCCACCAACTGAAGAAAGTCTGGGGATCCTCCGAGCTGCCTAGGAACACCAAGATAAGGATCTTTAACTCCATGATAAAGCCTGTTCTACTGTACGGAGCGGAGACCTGGAGAACAACAGTCACGACCATTAAGAAAATTCAGTCTTTTATCAACACCTGTCTTAGACGAATCCTAAAGGTACGCTGGCCAAACACCATCAGTAACCTGGAGCTGTGGCAGCAAACAGGACAGCAGCCTGTTGAGGAAGAGATCCTCCAAAGACGCTGGAAATGGGTTTGCCATACCCTCCGCAAGCCTGCATACAGTACAGCAAGACACGCCCTCTTTTGGAACCCACAAGGGAAAAGAAAGAAAGGCAGGCCAAGGAACAGCTGGCGCCGTGACCTGGATGCAGATGTGAAGAGGTCTGGACATACATGGGGACAGTTAGAGAAGCTGGCCCAGGACTGGAGAGCCCTTGTTCATGGCCTATGCCCAAAGTTGGGCGGTAGGCGTAAGTAAGTAAAGTAAGTAGTTGTAATGATTGCTCTGAGACACAAAGGGTTGAGGATCACAGTTTAATGATATTGATCAAAACCAAATCAGAGTAAACTAGGGTGACCAGATGAGATTTGGTGAACACATATTATTATTTTATTTAATAATAAAAGATAATGAATTTCAAACTGAACCAATCTTATTAAGATAAGTGCATATGCATATAAATAAATTGATATAATACGTAGGCTATAGAAGTATTATACTTCATACAATAATAGTTAGATCATCCAATAGTTGTCTTTATTTTATTAAATAATAAAAGATAATGAATTTCAAACAGAAGTTACTGAACCAATCATATTTTTATTAATATAAGTACATATGCATATGAATTTATATAATACGTATAGAAGTATTTTTTGGAACACATTGCCTCGCCCTCGACCAATCTGACTCCTTCACGTGACTGTCTGCCTGCACTTTATATTCAACTGTCGTCGCGGATGCTGTAACTTTCACTCTCTTAATCTGATCTATAAAACAAAAGAGGACAAAAAGCTCCTATTGTCTTTGTGCATACAGACAAATTAGATAAATGAATAGAAACAATACAACTTTAAACTTACGCTTGAGCTATAGCCTACCGAGGTTGTGGAGCCTCGACATCAGCATACTTCGCGGAGGTTTTAACTGCTGCCAGCACTCCTGTGCCTTATCAGTGCATATCTTAATGCACGTCTACAATATATAAAAAACAAACAAGATGCTGCAGCCAATGACAGGTTGACTCAACCTCCTCGCTCATGTTTTATCAGACAATTACTCAAGATTTTGCCTCAGTATAATTTTCAGGGAAATTAAAGCAGGATTCAGTATTAAGATTTGCTTCAGTATAATTTTCAGGACAATTAGAGCAGGATTCGGGATTCGGGACAGCAGCTTAGATTTCGGGACTGTCCCGAATTTTTTGGGACGTCTGGTCACCCTAGAGTAAACAGGAAAATAAAGGTCAGAATGGTAGTGTTACACTAACAAGGCTTCACAATGATTGTGTCTGTGAACATGAGCTGCATCTGAAATCAAAGGTAGTCGACTTGTTGTCTCGCTGTCTCATGATGAAGCAATGACTTCAGAGGCATGAATTCAGCTCTCAGAAACACTTTCAGACAAACCTCATAAGCAGTGTGATGAAATTCAGTTTGAAATATAAACAGAGATCGTCTTTGTGATAACATCCCATATTTGATTACTACAATACTAATTTCTCGATAGATCTGCTGTGAATCTTTATTCTCATTGGCGTTTTATCTGCAACCTCTCAATCAGCCACTCAAATCACAAACAGGTGCGCCCACCTGATAGCGAAAGAGAGAGAGCGCACATACAAGCTCCAGGAGATTAGAGCGATGCCAAGACAAACAAGGGAGGGACAAAACAAATCAAAACACAAGACACAGACCAAACCACCGACTGTAACAGCCACCATTTAATTTTTTCAAGATCGATCAATCACATTCTCCACACACACGCATAGAAATGTAGGACAAGATGATGAAGGTATCTCAGGAGTCAGGAAGTAACACAAACATTAGATTCTGACGTGTCTTGATGTCTTCATGCCTTTGAATACTGCTTCTGAAGCCCACACTGTAAAAAATGATCTCAGTTCAGTGTTTGTGGTGTATGTTTGTTTTGATCTGATGTGTAGTTTGTGTTTGTTGTGTGTTCAGATAATCTGATATTGATCCAGATGAATCTGAGCTGGTCTGAAGCTCTGAGATACTGCAGAGAGAATCATGTTGATCTGGTTTCAGTTGATTCAGAGGAGATTCAGTTCATGGTGGCTAAAGTGATTCATCGGTCCTCTACTGACGCTGTGTGGATGGGGTTACACTATTACTGCCAAATGAATCTCTGGATCTGGATACGTGGAGAGGTCGTGTGCTATCAGAATTGGGCTCCAGGAAACGAAGCAAAACTGATGGACTGCAACACTGAACACAGATCTGGAGCAGTTCAGTCTGGAGGAGATCATCTCTGGATCAGCCTTCCTCAATCTCACAAACTCAACTTCATCTGCAGCAGAAAATAATCAAATCATATGTGTCTATCACTTCTTCATTGTTTGTTTACTAAAGGTGAATGGGTCTGATAAATAACTTGTGTGCTCGTAACGTAACACGCTATGTGAAAGTCTTTTATTAAATGTTTGATACTTTAGGAGCTTTGGTCTGCTGACTTTACATCTTTATCTTTTCTTTAGTAATAGACAGAGTTAATATATTAAATAATACTCACTCACAGAAACTGTCATTAACCACAAACAATCATTTAAATCTCTTCTTTAGTTTATAGAAAAGACTGCAAAATGATTTTGAAAATGTATGAAATTTTATGGAATGATTGTTTATATGATAAACAACAGCGCTCATAATAAACTCTCATCTTATCATCATGATGTTATTAAAATATCAGCTCTCATCATCAAAGTAGAAGTTTGTGTCTTTGTTAACTGGTTTTAGTTTTTGCACTTCTCATCTTTAGAACTGTCTGCTGCTTTAAACTCTGAATATTGTGTATGTGTAATGAAATCTGTTGAGTTGTGTTGACTAATGTAAACTTAAGACATCACTTCAAATAAACTCATTTACTATTTATTCTCCTGACGTCTGTAATCATATCAATCATATCATCTTTAGATTTACTCTATAGTCTATATTATTATATAATGCTGCTTCTGTGCTGATTTATAACACTGGATGATGTGGAGACATATAGACACACAAAAGTCATCATTTAATATCATTTATATGTATTTATAGAGAAACACTTTCACAAAAATATAACATTTGAGTTTTTTTAAAAGTCTCATCACAAATGTCATGCTTTTGGTTAATATTTGTATTTTTCAAAAGTGTTTATTTGTCTTTTTGGACTTCAGGTTTGTTTTCTGTGTTGAAATTTGAGATCATCGTTCATTAAATGTTTTCCAAGTAAGAGGATTTTGACTCTGTTGTCTGTTTAAAACCATCTTACAAAACCCTCTGCCTAAAACACACCACACATATTAGACTTTTGTTCAAACCTTAACCTCCACCTGAATAGCTCAATGTTACATTAGAGTAAATATATAAAATGATATAAAGATGATCTCTAGTTTTGTTAAATGTGTTTGTGTGTCTGTGTTCAACTGCTTTACAAACCAGTCGCTCTGACAAATAGTCTGGAATGACAAAAAACAGAAGTGAATAATAATCCAGATGTCCACAATCCAAACCAAATATTAAAATGCTGTCATTCATTACTTTAACATGATTCCTGGAGCTGATCTGTGTCATTTATTTATGAATCATGTTGTCCAGATAACAAGCAATCATTGAAACAGTGTTCTTAGTTTATTACTGTAATAAAAGTCTGGTAAAGTCTAAGAGTTCATATTTCTATAAACAACTTTACCTTTAAGCCTCCCGTGTTCCCAGACTTAATAATGACGGTCGTCTCAGGTGAACGCCTCAGAAGTGCAACAACAGATTGACGAATTTTGGCCACTTGATGACCATAAAATGTTAACGAATGAAAAACTAGGTGGGCAATAAATTAAGACAACACCTACATGACGGCCACCGTGTATTTCATCAATGTCATTGCTTATATAATGAAGATCAGTGATTGGCATCTTATAAAATCTCAACGTCATGTGACCTCAAGTAAACAATGCCAAAAAATTCCAGAATTAGCAAATAAATCTCACAATGATGACAATCAACAAATAAAGCTTCATGCCTCAATACATGCTGGGTATCAACAAAACTCATTCATGATTCCCAGCATGCATTGTCTTTGATCTGTTTTTTTTTTTAAGTTGTATGTTCAGCCTGACTGAGATGTTTTCACCTGTGATGTCTCATTGTCTCTGTCACACACCCTCTGTCTCTTATCCATGTTTTATGCAAACCAGCAGAGGAAATGAAAGATATCCTGGAAAGAGTTTGTTCAAGTCCCTTTTGTTAGGCAAGTGCTTCAGGCAAACCTCATTTGAATGATGAACAGAGCTGAATGTGAGGACATTCATGAAAGACATCAATGTAAATATATATGTCATATTTCATATTATCTCTTCTCATTTGTGTGTTATAAACATCAACACATTCATTCCCTCAGACACTGAAAATCTTCTCTTGCTGGTCATCCTGAAGGATTATTTTTGTGTTATTCACTGTGTTGTATTGAGATTCCTGTATGGCGATATGCAAATAAAGAGAACTTTTGTTTATCATCACACGGACAATACACAAACAAAAAGGAAATGCAATATGCAAATTAGTTATTTTAATTAAATATACAAATGATGGGAGGTGTTGAAGATGAGATATAATATAATAACATCTAAACACACCGACAGAGAAACAGAAGATTTAGGAGAGAAACACACAAACTCAGAAGTAAGAATTTTATTTACTTTCTTATTTCTATTAAAATAATACTTTAAAATGTTTTTTATTTATATCATTTTATTTATAAAACCAGACTTTTTTTAAAAAAAAAACACTCCTTTAATTTTGATGTTTTATTGAAAATAATATTTTAATATTTGTCTTAGTTGCTGTGTCAGTTTGTTTATAAGGGCAAAAATATTAAAATGCAAATGTTCTCAGACAAAAAAATTTTGCCTTTTAATTTTAATGACATTACTGTTTTTTCCTGAAGCTCAAGTCAGATTATATTGGAGATGTTTTTTTTATGCATTACATTAGTGTTGTAATAATGTGATAGTTAGAAACTCAATGTTGTGGTAACCAGAAGAATTTTTAAACATAAGAGCAAAAAACACAAGAACAAGCGAATGCATCTCAACATCCTGCAATGCATGCAATCAACAAAACTTATCCATGACGCTCAGCTTGCATTGCAGGATGAATAAATGATGCAGATTTTAATATTTTCTTAATTTTTTTTATATTTTTTATAAACTTTATTGTTGTGTTTTTGTTACACATTTGTAGCTTGTTTTGTGCAGTTCAGGGTTAACCTGTTTATCAGAATAATTGTTTTTCATTGTCACAAAAGTTGAGAGTCATAGCTGATTCTTGATGTCTGTGTGTGTGTGTATATGGGGGTGGAATATGTGGTTTACGGAGACATGAATAATGTATTATGACATGTTTACTTAAGCAATATCGCTCGAGTAGGAGTGTGATATAGCTCTATATCATCACGGCTGTGATTAGGCCAGAGGCACGAGGCCGCAGTTCGACGGCACACGTTTGAAAAACGAAAACTAGAAAACAACAACGGAGTTATTTTAAAAGCCTCTTTGTTTGAGAACTACTTCTTCCGCCACGGATATGAGGGCGGCCAGAATGACAGGTAAAACTTTCGGCTGCTTTGAAGCTCATAACAACTCAATGGACGGAAAAGCCGTTTCTTTATATTACCGTTTCTTGGTCACAAAGTGTAGTTTTAAGATTAGTTCAGTCGAGAATGTATATGTATTATATTTAAATCTGCAGTCGATTAGTAAAGATAGGGCCTGTTTGAACGTTTGCTTAGTGAGATTCGGTACGAATGAGAACCAAAGCATGAGCGGACATCAGTGTTCACTCGCCCCGCTGACCACCGCCCTCTCTGGGCTACATTTCTGAAAGGGATTCCCTGGCTCTCATGTTGGCCTTGTTTGTTTATGATCGTCAAAATGAGATCAAATCAGCAGTATTTGGTGTCATGATCAAACTAGTACTTGTTTTTTTATTCATATTTAGTGTCTTTTGTGTTGTTATTGTTTTGGCGCGAGGTAAAAGTTAATAAAACTACTTGTATAACGTTACTATTGCTTTCTCATTTATTCTTAACGTGATACGAGCACTCGATTATTATTATTAAACTTTGTTCTTGTCAGTACTATATAAAACTGTTTTTTATAAGTGTCAGAGAGATGTTTTTGCATGCTGCTTATAAATATACCAGTGGCGATATCTCATAACATGTTTTAATAGTCAGGTCACGATAAAGTAAATGATCAATGTCCACATTTAAAAGCTGCGGTGCTTACCTCCAGTTCCACGGTGTTTTCGCGTTCTGATGAGATATAGCTCCAGAAAAAAAACGAGTGTTTATATTCCTCTTTCCAAGTGTTAATCGTCCACACGATGTGACAAGACATTTCTCCCATTAACTGTAACGTAACATCCAAGAGCGCTGATCTTTGACAGAATAATAACTTCTGATTGGGGATTCACAGACTGATTTATGAGCTAGTAAACTAATGAGACAAACGGAGAGTGATTCAAAACAGGGCGTCTGTGTTTTTCCATTCAGAGATGAGCCTGCTTAGGACCTCCATTCACTAGGTGGCGGAATGATACGAAAGGTGAAGCGGTTACAGTGCCGATATCAGCACAATATCGCATAGCTCTTAGCCAATCAGATTCGAGAACCAGAAAGAACTGTTGTATAATATGATATAAAAGCTAGAAAAACATAAAAATGGTAGTTCCCTTTCAGTCGGTCACTACCACGTCACGTCGTGACCGATGAATTGGGAACTCGCTTAGAGAGACCAATCTACTTCAAGTACTAGTAAAACGCCAATGAACTTGGCATCAAGGTATTTGCATAATGCTGACACCTCCCCGCCAGGTGCGTACAGTATATAAGCAGCAGGTGCAAATATGGAAATTAGCTATTTTCGCTTCGAAAGCCGGCAGATCTACTGCTATCGAGAAGCTCTCTTACCTGCTCGGGAAGACGCTGCTGGCTCGTAGTTGATTGAGGATTCCAGCCTTTGCAGTGGAAGCTTGTGGATCTTCACCTCAGTTTGAACTTGAGTCTGAGTGTGTGCGTTGCCTCTCCCTGTGCGCTTCATCAACTCAGCACAGCTAAGAGTGTTTTTCCTTTAAAAGAGCAGCACGGGTGGAATTTGTGTCTTTTTAAAGACAGCCATTCTCTCGTGTCACGGTGGGGTGCGTTTTTTTAAAGACGTCATTTCGTCCCTGCAGTTCCGGATGCGGCAAATGTATGGGTTCAAATCTCTGTCTCTTGTGTTGGGCATTCAGCATGTGGAGGGTTCATGTTTCACTGCGAGAGCATGCCCTCGAGGATATGCGGAGACAGTGTTACGTTCCTCTGGGAACGCCCCGTACCTTCGGTTGCGGAGCTCAGTTAAAGGTGCCTTGGGAATTTTTTTTTATTTTTTTCTGCATCACAGTACTGAATAGGTCAGCAGGTATGTCCCCTGGCTCTCAGTGTTGATCCGCAGCAGCGGTTCCAATGGAGAACGGTTGGCTCATGTTCTACGAGACTTGCATTGGAGGTGGGCCGTCTGTCTCTGAGGCTGACTCGGTTCCGCGTTGCCGCAGGTATGTCAGGTTAAGGCTCTGACAGATCTACACGAGGGAGGTCACGACTCAGCCATCAGTGTGTCCAGGTCACCGCCAGGCTGTTGGTTGTGCGATGCCCACATTACTGGTCCAGGAACACCCTCTCAGGCTGTGTCTCGCAGACATGAGTGAGGTCAATAAGAATCGTCTCCTGAATGTCCAGACTGGGCTTTTCGGCGATATGGTAGAGTGCTTTACAGCAGTACTCGACTCCAGCAGACTGAGGCCGTCATGCTGCGTCGGAAGCCAGGTGCCCCCTTCCAGTCCATCTACGCCGCCACCTCAGCCTGCTCCTCGCCGAGGGCGCATGTCACGGCTATTATCGTCCTCTAGGCAGCGCTGAGGAACCTGCTGAGACAAGCCCGCCCTGTCCACTCAGCCCGCCACCTGTGGAGGTAAGAAAGGTCCAAGCGATCCTGAGACGGGCGACCTGGAATCAGATGGGATCACTCTTCTGGAGATGGTGAACATACCGCTCCTTCCCCTGGAGGAGGGCTGGGTGGAAAATCCATGGTTTCATTCTGCTGTTCCGCCAACCGGTACCCACAGACCACACTAAGAGTGCATTCCTCTTCCCTCTCCAGGTCTCCAGAGGATCGAGAGAGACGTGAGCGGGCATTCAAATGCTCATCCTCCTTCTCCTCTATTGCCAGTGGGTGTCTTGAGGAGTCCAAGCTCTCCACTGAGGAGACCGGACAACCAGCACCCTCACCGGAGTCTGCGCTCTCCGCAGAGGAGACCAGACGACATCACCCTCAGCGGGCTCAGGTCAGTGTCACACACACAAATACTGTAGATGTTCGTGCTGTCACAGCACATGCACTGGCAGTCCCACCTGTCTCGCTTCGCTGCCCCACCGTGGGTACAAACCGTTTTTCCGCTTTGCGTTCGAGGGGCG
This sequence comes from Misgurnus anguillicaudatus, assembly GCF_027580225.2. Lineage (NCBI taxonomy): Eukaryota > Metazoa > Chordata > Actinopteri > Cypriniformes > Cobitidae > Misgurnus > Misgurnus anguillicaudatus. The sequence goes on from NC_073337.2 coordinate 31,825,408, forward strand.
GGCATGTCAGTACAAATTTTTACCATTCGGCTGTCTCTCTCTCCCCGTGTGTTCACGAAAGTAGTGGAAGCAGCGTTAAAGCCCCTGAGAGAGAGCGGTGTTCGCATATAGGCTTACCTCAACGATTGGCTTATAATAGCGCATTCTCGGCGGACGCTTTGTGAGCACAGAGACTTAACGCTTCGGCATCTCGCCCGTTTGGGTCTTCGGGTCAACTGGGAAAAGAGCAAACTCTGCCCCACGCAGAGGATCTCTTTTCTCGAGATGGAACTGGACTCGATCTATTTATCGGCGCGTTTGACAAAAGAGCGCGTCCAGTCAATTCTGACTTGCTTCGGTTCATTTCGAGGGAAGAATGCGGTCCCGCTGAAACAATTTCAAAAGCTCCTGGGGCGTATGGCAGCAGCCACTACTGTGACACCGCTCGGGCTGCTCCATATGAGACCGCTTCAGCGTTGGCCTCACTATCGAGTCCAGAGGAGAGCGTGGCGCACCGGCATCCATCGTGTAACCATTACACCTGCGTATCGCCTAACATTCCCCCCGTGGTCAGACCCTGTGTTTCTCAGGGCCGGTGTGTCCATGAGACAGGTCTCTCGGCATGCTGTTGTCCACACAGATGCGTCCAACACATGCTGGGGAACCACGTACAACGGGCTTGCAGCTTCAGGAGTGTGGACAGCACCCCAGTTGCACTGGCATATCAATTGCAGCGAGTTGTGGGCTGTATATCTGGGATCTGACTCCACCCCCAGACGGTTCAGCTAATTTGGAAGAAGTTCTGTCGTGCGCAGATAGATCTGTTTGCGTCGCCGGACGATACCCATTGTCGCCTGTTTTATTCACTAACCGAGGGCAGCCTCGGCGTGGATGCGTTGGCACACAGCTGGCCGCGGGGGATGCGCAAATACGCATTCCCTCCAGTGAGCTTAATCGCACAGACACTGTGAAAGGTCAGGCAGGACAAGGATAGCCTTTTACTGGTCGCGCCTTACTGGACAACCAGGAATTGGTTTCCAGAGTTAATGCTCCTCTCGACAGCCCCTCCCTGGTAGATTCCCCTGAGGAAGGACCTTCTTTCTCAAGGAGAGGGCACATTATGGCACCCGCGCCACGACCTGTGGGATCTCCATGTATGGTCGTTGAGCGCATGCAAGGTTTAGGTGATTTATCGCAAGCGGTATATAACACAATCGCAGCGGCACGAGCACCGTCCACAAGACAGGCTTACGCGCTTAAATGGAACCTTTTCGTCACCTGGTGCTCTTCGCAACGCGAGGACCCCCGAGAATGCCCCATTAATATCGAGCTTTCATATCTTCAACACCGTTTGGAGCGTAGGCTGTCACCCTCCACCATTAAAGTTGATATCGCCCCTATATCTGCTCATCACTCGCTTATCAATGGCAGATCGGTCGGACAGCACGACTTAGTTATTAGTTTTTTAAGAGGCGCTCGAAGGCTGAACCCTTCGCGCCCTCCCTCTATTCCTCCCTGGGACCTGTCTATTGTGCTGAAAGCCCTGCAGGGGCTTAAACATCTTAAACATCAGACAGTCATATAAACATACACAACTTATTTTTTTTAACCACAGCTGGTCTTTAATAGTTATAAAATTGTCAAATTGATTTTGATGTTTTATTAAAAATACAGTTTTTTACAATTGCTATGACACTTTTTTCAATACTTTTAACAAATTTTCTAAACTATTAACGCACCAACACGCCTACAACACACAACTGGCAAAACAGTTAATTTTATCCTCAAAATCACACATTGCAAACTAAACTCTCACACTGTTTACAAAAACACTGTAAACATGTCTCAAAAATAACTAGTTATACCAAATCACCAACACATGCTCTCTTCCAACAGAAACCTTTTGCCATGTCTTATCCACCTCTGACACTGTTCAGGTGTGATGTCTGGGAATGCACATCCAGGTGGGACTGGATGAAAACCTTCCCCTTGACCTGGTGGTCTTCAGTTGACTTGTATATATCATATTTTTTGTGTTGCTCATATTGTTCCTTTTACAAACAAGATCGACCTAAAGAGGCCCTCCTTTACTCTGTTGTATGCCATATAGTCGTGCAATTGAAAGAACCTGAGTGTGTTTCCTAGGTGGGAATCAGCTGTGATTTATATATTTGCATCGGTACAATAAATTGTTTTTCAATCCCAATGGAATAAAATACAGGATATATATTTATGTTTCAATTCATCATATAAACAGCTGTTTACTTTGACTATAAGTGAGGTTTAGCACATGATGATATCTGTTTTGACATGCTGTGTGAAAGCCTTTGTAAATTTGACTTTAAAAATCTATTGTTTTCTTGTTTGAGCTTGTGTGTAAAAGAAGTTAAAGCATTTTAAATTTGTGTTAATTATATGCATTTTATGTTAAACCAACAAGAAATGTGTTAATAGTACAGCTTACACAGGTGGATGTAGTGCTAACTGTGTTAAGAGTTTTGAAAACTTGTTAAAAGTATTGAAAAATCTGTCATAGCAATCGTTAAAAACTGTAATATACAACATTCAGTGTTAGTCTTATCTGCTATGTAAGCTTGTTTATAAGATCAAAGAAATTGAAATGAAAATGTTATGAAATGATTGTGAGGTGATTGTTTGATTTTGCAGTGAGTCTGATGTTCTGTGAAGGTTGTTTGAAGATATGGTATTAGTTTTTGTCTTTTTACCACAGCTGGTCGTTAATAGTTTAAAGGGACAATGTGTAGTTTTTTAAGTATTTTATTAGTCAAAATCAATGTCTTTATTCTTAAATATTTCCTCATTTGTGTCAAATGACCTCTGCCGGTGATCTGACTTTTCTTTGTAAGCTTAGAATTTCTTCTCTTTACTTAAATTGAATGGGTAAGTCCGAGGAGGCTTCCATGTCGTTTCGCCGTACTGATAAACTATAATAGCAGAGAGGGACAAAAAGCATTAGCCTAGAGGCGGCAGTGGCTCAGTGGTTCATGTAGGTTGTCTACAAGCCGGAAGGTTGGTGGTTCGATCTCCGGCTCCACCTCATCAGGTGTCGAGGTGTCCCTGAGCAAGACACCTAACCCCCACCTAACGAGCTGGATGGCGCCTTGCATGGCTGACACCGCCGTCGGTGTATGAATGTGTGTGTGAATGGGTGAATGTGAGGCAACTTGTAAAGCGCTTTGGATGGCCATAGGTCTGTTAAGAGCGCTATATAAATGCAGTCCATTTACCATATAGCTGTGACAATTAATCGGGCAAATGCGCGTTTTCTCAATGAATGAATTACGGTGAAATGCCGCCACATACAAAAGCCAGGGGGGGCTCTCGTGTAGAAACTTCCTTTGTGCCACAGAAGAAGTAGCATTACAAACACTGGCTGTCTCTCAAATGCAAGAACGCAAAGAACGGACTTGTGTCCTCGTGGAGCTCGAACTTGCTAGACGACCTCGGAAGAACGAACTCAGAAGGTCGCAAGAACACAGAACGCACGTATCAGAATTGAGATGTGTGCGATCTTCCTATTGGTCACCTGACCTCCGCCATTGTTTTGCCGCAATGACTTCTGGGGTGTGAAGCAATTTCAGCGCACAAGTCTGCACTCGATGCATCATCGATATCAAGAACACATCCGGGTATTTTCATGCGTCCTCTGTACTTGCGTTCTTGAGAATTGGAATGTACTTCGACTGTTAATGATGACGTAGAGCGAGGACACGAGGACGCAAGATCACTGAAGAACGCATATTGAGAAACAGCCACTATTCCAGGAAATATCTAAAGGCATATTTATATCGCTGTTCTTCAGATTGTTTCAGGTGTTTTCATGATAAAAAAGAATATTTTAAATGATTGTGTTTGATGAGTGTTGCTTTTTTAAATGCACGTTATAAACAACTCAAACTCGTAGTGATTTTAGATTGATAAGGACTTCCTACTGATCACGGAGCCGTAGTACACGCACAAGCTGTGCATGAAACACAGAATCGGAGCGATTCAGAATCGATTTTAGACAGGTCTTTTTAATGGGAACGCGATGCATTGATGCACATCCCTACTAGCCTACCAAAACGTTTCCGCAATGCGTTTTCATTCAGAACATGTGAACCAGCTGAAACAAAAAAGGAGATCAGTGATTACATAACGTAGTTGCAACACACATTTGGAAAAGTGAGGTGCTAGAGAGCACTATTCATTTGAATGCAAAATACAATTTCACCACTAGATGGGAGAAAATCCTACTTACTGTGCTTTTAATATTTTCACATTCAAAATAAATTAAAACAAGCAGAATAAAATCAACATCTGATGTTTTCAATGTGTTTGTTTTTCAGAAATGTCTCAAACTTTATATTTCAGCGTTCTTCTCATCGGTGAGTTTGTGTTTGTGGTTTTATGTTTGTTTTATAATCTCATGAGATTTGACTCAAACTCTTTCTTTCATAGCTCTCTGTTCATTATCTGAATGCATTCAGCGCCGCTATCACCACATAAACATTAAGATGACCTGGACTGAAGCTCAGAAATACTGCAGAGAAAACTACACAGATCTGGCCACAGTCAACAACATCAATGACATCAATCAACTGAGTGTGACAAACAGTGATGTCTGGATTGGACTGATGAATACAGGTGTTTATACATGGAAGTGGTCTCTGGGTGATCCTGTGAAATATATAAACTGGTATAATGAAGACTCAAATGGTTCAGATCATTGTGTTTATATGAGAGATGGATCATGGCGTCATCAGGACTGTAATATGAACAAGAGATTCATCTGCTACAATGGTGAGTAAAGCTTCATAAAATAACATCAACCTTTCACTTAATAAAACATCATCAGATGTAAACTTTACAAGACAACAATAATAAACATATCACACAAACACAAATATCATGTGAGATTACGTTTGACACATTCACTCCAAAATTCATTACAAAACATTGATAGGTGATAATAAACATGATCACCATTCAATTCAATTTTATTTATATAGCGCTTTCACAATTGTTTCATTGTTCCAGAGCAGCTTTACATAAAAAAACACAGTTTGATACCTAAAGTTCACTCTGTGTGATAGTTTCATTAAAGGTAGGGTATCTGATATTAAAAATGCTAATGGTAGCCTACTAGCACTGAAATTCAATCCATTCAAATCACCATCCAAAGTCACGTCTCCTCCTAAACACACGAACACCCACAGATCAGACATTCACATCTCACGTGTCATTCACCAGTGAGAAAACTTTACAGTACTAAGTGAATGACATCACCAAAATAACATAAACAACTATTTTAAATTGGAATAAGATACTGCATGTTTTCAGTTGTGTAACGTAAGATCTAGTAGCTGCTTGTAATTTTGAAAACATAAATATTGGTACGCTAATTCGTAAAGGTACACAAACTACATAAGCAACACAATGTTTCATCAAAGTAGAATATCTGAATCCATTCAAATAAAATCATATCGGTTACCTACCTTACCAAAAGGGCAAAGGTTTTTTTAAACCTCATTGATTCTTTTAATCTTGTGCAATCTGTGTCTGGACCCACACAAGAACACGTACACACACTTGATCTGGTGTTATCATATGGTTTACCTGTTTTTAATCTAGAGATATGTGATGCAGTGTTTTCTGACCATATGCCTGTACTATTTGAGACTGCTCTTGCCTATCATACAGTTAAACTTCGCGCTGCTGCACGGCACTGTCGTATGATTAACCCTTCCACTGCTGTTTAGTTCTCGGTTGCTTTCAGTCAGATCTCCATCATTCCTGAGTCTGTATTGCACACAGAGGAGCTTAGCTCATGGTTTCACTCCACCTGTCAAACTGTTTTAGACACTGTGGCTCCATTAAAATTCAGGCAGCCTAAAACTAAATCTGAGCCCTGGCTAAATGACATGACGCACGCTGCCAGACGCGAGTGCCGCAGAGCTGAGCGCAAGTGGAAGAAGGACAAACTGCAGGTGTCTCTTCAAATGTTAAGGGATTGTTGGCACCATTATCAAAAAACTGTTAAGGATGCTAAAAGAAAACATTTCTCAGATATTATTCTGGAAAATTGTCACAAGCCTCGTGTTTTGTTTAACACCATTGACTTACTTTTAAATGCCCCGCAAAATGCTTTTGTCGAGGCATCCCCTGCTATGTGTGAAAACTTCCTTTGCTTTTTTATAAATAAGGTCACTTCTATCAGGTCTCAAATTGTACCTTCAGACCCTTCAATCTCTGTCCCCTGCTCGGCTGTCTTTGATCATTTTGAGCCGGTGACTTTGTCTTTTATGGAGGAGGTTGTTGGTCATTTGAAGCCCTCAGGTTCAATTTCACGGTTAAGGCAGTGGGTGGGCATCAGGGGCATAGCACTGGAGTGGTTTAGGTCATACTTAGCGGATCAAACTTTTTGTGTTAGTTTAGGTGATTCTGTATCCTCTTCTGCTCCTCTCTTGTGTGGGGTCCCACAGGGCTCAGTCCTCAGCCCTCTACTTTTTTCTCTGTATTTGCTTCCACTGGGTTCCATACTTAGAAAGTAGGGCATTTCATTCCACTGTTATGCAGATGACAGTCAGATTTATGTACCTCTTAAAAAGAAAAATGATAATTCTGTTGGACAACTACTCAATTGTCTCAATGACATAAAGGCCTGGATGGCTCTGAATTTTTTACATTTTAATGACAAAAAAACTGAACTGATGGTTTTTGAAGGTACCACTGGGACCCCGTCTGTAGATCTGGGTTCCTTGACACCCTATATTAAATCTAATATCACAAACCTAGGAGTTAAGGTGGACCCTGAGCTTAGATTTGACAGTCAGATTACAGCTGTTGTCAAATCAAGCTTCTTTCACTTGAGACAGCTGGCCAAAATAAAGCCAATTTTGTCAAGACAGCATTTTGAAACTGTAATCCATGCCTTTCTAACTACACGGCTGGACTATTGTAATTCAGTATATGTGGGGGTTAGTGGGTCCTCCATCACCTGTCTTCAGATGGTACAAAATGCAGCAGCACGTCTTTTAACGGGCACACGTAATCACGAGCACATTTCCCCAATTTTAGCTTCTTTGCACTGGCTGCCTATTCAATTTAGGATCCATTTTAAAATTCTGTTATTTGTTTTTAAATCTCTAAATGGTCTTGCACCACCATACCTCTCTGAGCTCTTACATTCTTATAAATCCGCCCGCTTTCTCAGGTCAGATGATCAGCTGCTCCTGACTGTGCCCAAAATTAAGCCTTCGCTGTGTCTGCCCTTAAGCTATGGAATGATCTGCCTTTGAATGTTAAGCAGGCCTCTTCTTTATCTGTTTTTAAAACACTTCTTAAAACTCATCTTTTCTCCTTGGCTTTTGACAACCAGTAAGTGATTTTATCGTTTTAACCTGTTTATGTGAATGTTTTAGTGTGTGGTCTTAATATGTATATTTCTTCTGTACAGCACTTTGGTCAACTTTGGTTGTTGTAAAGTGCTTAAAGGGAAACTTCACCCATTTGCATTAAGCTTTGTACCGTTAGAACCCCAGTCATGTTTTTGAATGGTCGTGCATAGGGGAGAAATACTGATTTCAGTGAGGCACTTCCTTCTTTCAATGATGTAAAAATCGTCATTTTGCGTCATTGAAAGAAGGAAATCCTGTATCTCTATTGAGTGTGAAAGACTACAGACACTCATTCCTCATTTTTCCAAGGTGGGGGCTATGGGTGGGATCCACTCACACTTCAGACCAATTACAGATCAGTGGGTGGGACTTACGAAAATATACGAACAAAGACGGAAAAAAAAATGATCAGCCGCCATCTTTATGCTAAGCTAAGCTAAACAGAAGTTGTGGAGCCAGTCAGACTTCATGTTACAATAACAGTGGAAGTTAATCAATATAATATAGAAGAGGGTGATTTCGCAAGCGTGATGCTCTAATCCGCTGTTCATTGCACCTTTATGAGCCACAATACTGCAAAGAGCTCAGGCAGATCAGAAGCCTGAGGAGAAGCCGGAGCCTGGGCGTCGGCTGGGTAGAGGAGCCCGTGGAAGACACAGCAACCATCGGCCTCTGCTGCGTAGAGAAGCTTGCCTGTTCTCTCGCTGTGTGCCCTCTTTATAACATTTCTGCATCAGATAAGGATATGGACGTTCGTTTGGTGAAGGTTTCCAGGCAAGAGAGCAACTTTGCGCGCGTTTGGACATGTTTATTTTACAGACGCGTTTCGGCTTCCAAGCAAACGCGCTGCGGATTATATGAGCTTGGACAGACTCGCGCTGTGTGCTTTCGGTGTAAGATTTCTGGATCAGATAAGGATATGAACGTTTGTTTTGTGAATGTTTCTGGTCGCGTGCTTATTTAAAAGACGTGTTTCGGTTTACGAGCAAAGCTCCAAGAGCTGAGGCAGCGCGTCTGTGGAGATATTGTGCAGGGGACGCGTTTGTGTGCAGGATGCAGGGATAAACGGACGTCTAACTAAAGTAAGTGTTTCTATTTTCTTTGTTATACTAAGGTGGCATTTATATACACAATAGCATATCTGAGCGGGGTTTTATATGTCTATATTGTGAGAGCAGTGAGGCCAATATAACACAGATGTAACTACAGTAAACACGAGACAAAAATAAAATTGGTAAAACTAAATAAACATTTAAAATGCATACCCTTTTTTTAAGTACTTGAAAAGACATTTGTACTGCAGATCTGAAACTGCACGTTACTGTTTGAATAAGACTTTGCTAGACACCAGGCCAGAGTGTTATTGTGTGTACCACAATGAAACATCACGTTTAAAAGTAAGTCATGATTGGTGTCTGTCAGACACAGTGGTGGTGGCTATTTTCTTTGTTTTACTAACGTGGCATTTATGTACACAATATCATATCTGAGCCGTGTTCCGATTAATGGGAGTGGCTTGCAGAGCTGTGCATTGTGGTGCATAGTGGGAGTTGTAGTTTTTCATACAAATGTGCTCTAAAGTCACATTTTGTCTTTTCTCGGTCAAATAGGCACAAAATTCTACATTTATGTTACATTTTGACTACAAATATGACTCACTTTTCATAAAGATTAATGTTCCTATCGATGAAATGGCCCTTTAACAAATAAAGTTGGTATGGTATGCAGGGGCGATTCCAGGATTTTATAAATGGGGGGGCACAGGGGGGACCGAGAACCAGTCAGGGGGGGCCAATCAAAAAATTAAAATGAAAATAAATACTGGTTTAGAAAATATTAAGCATGGTTCCCAAAAACTTGTGCAATGCCACATGTTCTAATATAGATGGTATTAATTTTTTGTATTTTGCATGGATTAAACAACAGTTCTGTTCCAGAATAGTTCACTTTAAATAAATCGTCATAATTTACTCATCCTAGAGTTATTTCAAACCTGTATGAGTTTTTCTTCGGCTGAAAACAAAATAAAATATTTTGAAGAATCTTAGTAGCCAGAAAGTTGATGAACCCCATTGACTGCATGTTATTTTGTACCTACATATGAAGTCAATGGGATCCATCAACTGATTTTGGTTACCGACATTCTTAACCCTTTTCTTTTTTGTGTTCAGCAGAAGAAAGAAACTCATACAGGTTTGAAACAAGTTTAGGTATATGACCATTTAAATTAAGTGAACTAACTGTTCCTTTAAGTAGGCTATCTACATTGCGTGTAGCTGGTATTAGTTAACATTCTGACATATCAGGATTTTGGGAAAATATTAGCCTAAAAATGTGTTTTTCTACTCTGTCTGATCTGACTTTCATTGTTTATTAGCCTATATTGTATTTTAACAAAACTGAATGCTATTTTTTACATATTATCTGTTCTGTTGTCAGACAACAAGAAAGAGTTTAAGCTAGTGACTAAACACGACCCAATAACACCTCGTGTTTAATCCAACCAGCTGTTTCTTTATACTGCTAAAATACTAATTTAAATGCGACATTGTCTGAAACTATTTACATTGAAGAGCTGATACGAGGTGATTTCGGATTACCTGTGTGTCTCATGCAGGGCAGAGCCTGTTGCTCTTCTCATCTGATTGTGTTTATGAGCGCTTTTAATTTGAAATGCGAGTGATAGTTTTATTGTAGATCGCGACGCGTATAGCGCAGACAATTCACAATTCGCAAAATCAAAAATATCAGAGAATACTGTTAAGCGTGCGCGCGTGTGCGAGCTCGTGCACAGAGAACTGGTGTGTGTGTGTGTGTGGGGGGGGGGGAAACTAACCTTTCCGTCTTCTCTGTCAGTAACATTTGTGGACTGTTAACTTTTACGTGAAAAGACAACGGAGGAACCCAGGTGGAAAACACTGCCAACTTTTAACTCCTTCACTCAGTGTCAGAGAGGCACTGTCGAGGTTCCGCACGCAGCAGTGAGAAAGCGTGCACGCGCGCGAGAGAGAGAGAGAGGCGCTGCTGAGCGCTTGCAAAAGCACATGAAGCCGTTTTAAATAGTAAAATAAAATGTAAATGGTAATCATGGAAAATCTATTTGATTTGTGCCAGTGTTGAGTGTGTGGCGGGGCGCCCTCCTTCTTCTCGTTTGCACGAGTCTCAAATCAAACAGTGATTGACAACTGGTCCAATTGTGCGGTGGGTGTCGTGGTGTCTCTTGCCTCCTGTTTTAAAAACGCGCAACTACTGTGCTCGCTTCGTCTTCGCGTTCGCGCGAGTCTCAAATCAAACAGTGATTGACAGCTCTCTGGTCCAATGGTGCGGTGGGCATTTTCAGGTTGACAGTAAATCTAGCTGGCCCAATGAGATTGGAGGGGGGGCACCAGGGGGGGCCAATCATATTCCAAGGGGGGGGCGGTGCCACCCCATGCCCCCCCTCTAGACACGCCCCTGATGGTATGGTAAAATAAACACTACAATGACCCTTAAGAAAATTGGTTTTGCTGAAAGTAATCAATACACCAAAAAAAAAACATGGTTACTCTTTAACCACAAAAAACATGGTTAATTTTCATAAGGGGATCCTTTCAGACCCTTCCACAGCTGTTTGCATCTTGTGGAAAAGCAGTACCGCTTATACCAATTTTAATTCAGGTTTTTGCTCTTTGCTGATCCAGATGGTTTTTCCATTGTTGTTTAAAAAGATGTCTTTGGTTTTGTGGCTCCGGTGCAGGTTGTTAATTCAGTAGGAACGTTTGTTTGCCATTCTCCTTCTGTTTACAAATGTGAGGTGAGAGCATGTAAACGCACGGATGATGTATGATGTCTGCATGAACAGGGCGTGCAAAATACATTCACAGAAGAGGAGCAAAAATTGCATTTGTTCATTGATTGCGTTCGGTCCAAGTTCAATGATTTGTTCCGAGTTCAATGATTTGTTGAACAGTTTTTGGTCATACACCGAACACAGATGACATTTATTTATAAAAATACATTTAAACAACATAACATAATGATTGCTATCAGGATGTGAGGAGACTTTTAACCAGCATAACTACACATGTTTCTGGATCAAATCAGATACCCTGCCTTTAAACTGAGAGAAATATAAACAGACAAACAGAGAAGCAAACTCACTGCAGTAACTGAACAGTTGAATAAGTTAAGAGTTTCTGTAGATTGACATCTATACTGTAAGTGTATTAAGAGTCAAAGTAAATCATGAATCAATCTTTATTTTCTTAAACAGAGAGCAGTAAAGGATTAATCATTGATGATTCTTCAGTATCATGGAGAGACGCTCAGATCTTCTGCAGACAGCATCATACTGATCTGATCAGTGTGAGGAATCAGACTGAGAATCAACAGATTCAGAAGATCATGAATGACAAAAACATATCTGAAGTCTGGATTGGTCTGTTCAGTGACTCATGGGAGTGGTCAGATGAGAGTGAATCTGGATTCAGATACTGGAGCTATGGTGAACCAAATAATCCTGATACTGAAAAATGTGCAGTGGTCATTGGGGTTCAATGGAATAATTGGCTTTGCAATTACCCTCGTACCTTTGTGTGTCATGAAGGTGAGTAATAAAAGTCAATGTGTGTTTGATGACAGAAGTTTCTTCATTATTAAAATGATCTCAGTTCAGTGTTTGTGGTGTATGTTTGTTTTGATCTGATGTGTAGTTTGTGTTTGTTGTGTGTTCAGATGATCTGATATTGATCCAGATGAATCTGAGCTGGTCTGAAGCTCTGAGATACTGCAGAGAGAATCATGTGGATCTGGTTTCAGTTGATTCAGAGGAGATTCAGTTCATGGTGACTAAAGTGATTAATCAGTCCTCTACTGACGCCGTGTGGATGGGGTTACACTATTACTGTCAAATGAACCTCTGGATCTGGATACGAGGAGAGGTCGTGTGCTATCAGAATTGGGCTTCAGGGAACGAAACAAAACTGATGGACTGCAACACTGAACACAGAGCTGGAGCAGTTCAGTCTGGAGGAGATCATCTCTGGATCAGCCTTCCTCAATCTCACAAACTCAACTTCATCTGCAGCAGATATTAAGATTAATGAAATCATTTTGTATTTGTCTGTAACCTTCTGTATATTTCCTCTACAGTATTTTTTCTGTGGTGATCTAGAGCAATGCAACTTTACAGTATGCACTGTAACTTTTAACATCTGTTCTGATTTACATATATTTATTTAACTTTACTCAATATCACTACTAGTTTTTATTTAGCTAAAGCTGAGTATAAGGTGAATTAAACAATTTACTTACTTTGAGTGATGGTAATCTAACAGAGGGGTACAGGTTTAAAAAACATCAACAGCCATACAGCCTGGAAATAACAGATCGAGACATTAAATCTGTCAAGATCTCACCAGAGATGAATTAAACACAAACACCATCTTCACTCTTTACAAACATGTTTATTTCTCTTTTACACAGGTACAATAGTTTTTATTAAGATTTAATACAATATAGATGTTTTGTTAAACATGTTGTAGGTCACCAGTATTGTGATCAGTAAGTTAATTATCTTTCAAAAGCATTTATAAAAACACTGTTTAAAACATAAGGTGAAGTTGTTTGCTTTTTCAACTGAGTATAATAAAACAAAACACTTTTATTATTTATTATATTGTTTTATTAAACCATACAAGATATTGAGGATAGGACGGTTAAAGCAGTGATGAGCAGTGTAGTTGTTCTAGTTAGTCAAAACTCATCATACAAACCTCAAAAATTGTGACAAATCAACAAAGAAATCAGATAAAAAGTCTCTTGCAATGCATGCTGGGAGTCTTAGATGAATTTTGTACTATGTTAATACCCAGCATTCATTGCCGCATGAAGCCTTTTGTTGATAGTCACCATTTTAAGTTTCATATGATGATTGATACACTAGTTTAACTTAAGCACTTTTTCATTATTACTTGAGAAAAGCTTTTTTGTAACAACATCATGATTGAATCTTATACTGGACTATCACAGAGTTGGTTAGAAAAAGATTTGTGATCTCACGTCAGTCTATCTTTTCTGCCAAAGCGCAAATACAACATTTACATTCAACAGTAAAGAGCCCACTGATCACTATAATGATGAATGCAAACCATAAAATATGAACTACAGTTAAACCTTTCATCAAGAGATGTATGACAGAAATAAAGTTAAACTGGTATGTAATAAATGAAGATGGTATTGATGTTTGTGGAGTTGTTACATTCATCTCTTTTCCAACATTAATTACAGGTGCAAAAGTGAAATTGATTCAATGCTTTTAACATTAATGCTTTAACATTTTTTACATTGATTCAATGGTTGCATGCTATCTTGGACGGCTTTTCACCATTCACTTTTTAATCAAATATTAAGATTTTTTAGACTTAGTCTTTTTAACAAGCTCATTATCTGTTTGTTTTGGGGTTTTCTGATTCTTAATCCTGGAGAAGTGATATAACCGTACAAACATGCTATCATGTATTGCTGTACGAGTTTATTTGGGCTCACATATTTATTCTGGTGTCTGACTGGTTTGGAGCTGACAGCTTTAAAGTTTGAGTGTTGGTGATAATTTTGGATTAAAGAGAAGAGCTGCTTGTTGTGATTAATATTTTTATCATTGCTGTACCTGATTGTCTTTTAAAGCTGTTTATAATAATCTAATAAAATCAATTGCATATTATTTGAGTCCAAATTGTCAGTTTGTCATGGGTAGTCATGCATTGGCGTAGTCGTAAGGGCACTTAGGGCAGTATTAGTGCTGCATACAGTATTAAGGAAGCTCTGACCCTTTCTGTGTGATTTCTGGAGCCCTCAAAACTTAAAAACAACAGCAATATTATAAAAACAATCAATTCACATGTGTATACTTGCAGTGGCGGCTCCAGAGATTTTCTGATGCAGGTGCTATGGGGATGCTCAAGACTTAAGAGAAGGTGCTTTACATTTTGGGGCATTTCATTAAGGAGGTCGCATCGGACCACCCTTTATACACGCGTACACGCCCGCATTAACTAGCCTATACTCGTTCCACGACTATGTAAAAGTATTCAACACAAGGGCAATAGTTACAACATACACAAGCCTGCCAATGTAAACCTCTGAAAATAATATTTCACAGATCTGTCACAGTCTAGCCCTGAATACAACGGAGCAGCAAACGCAGCAACAGACACACTGCACGCTTCGGCTTAAAATGCTCAGATCACGAAATCACACAGCCAGTTACCAACACTAGTGATGAATCAGCAATATTGTTTCTATTGTTGGAGCATCATAGGGTGACCATACGTGCCATTCTTCCCGGACCCGGAAGCGTCCTGTGCAGGATTTCGGGTGCATCTTCTGCAAGTCGTATTTGTCTGCCACATACATCATACATAGAGGATTATTATTATTATTACAGAAAAGCAACCGTTACATTTTAAGGTAAGAATGAAACTACGATTGTATCTCTTATGTTTTTAACTGAATGGCGTATGCGGGTCAACAAATACGACTTCCGGAAGACGCACCGAAATCCTAGATAGGACGCGTCCGGGAAGAATGACACGTATGGGCACCCTATAAATGTAACAATGCAGAGCCAAGATTTGTTCTTTAAACAACAAATTAATTCAATTTGTAATAGCCAACAGAGGGGAAAATCAAGCACTTATCATAGACGTCTTCACATCAAAACAGCATCATCAATGATGTTGACTCAGTCAAGGGTCCTCGTTCTCTCCGTATTTATAGCAAAAGTGCCAGATTACTGGTCCTAGTGTGTCCACTGCTGTTCCTCGGGTAGTTTTTGGTGTATCCATTTTGGTGTATTTTACTTGGCTAAATTTCTAAACTCGCTATCAAAAACAAACTGCCGTGCGTTAAGGTCAAAAGTTCACCGGGCGCTGCACCCATTGGCCAAAGAAGATCACATGTTTTGGCGTCATGTTATTTTAGCTAAATATATATTTTTTAATTATTATTTAACTCCCTTTTTTAACAACACGAAAACACTATTCAAACATGACATTAAAATATAAATATAAAAATTACAGACATTTCTTGGGGGTGCTGGGCGGGTGCTATTGATATTATAGCCGGAGCTACAGCACCACCTAGCTCCTCCCTGGCGCCGTGTTCAATAGAAATTACTGTGGTAATAAATATAAACCTATATTAGCCTTCTGTTAAGAAATGGCCATTGTCATGCCAACCAGGGCCGGAGTGGGACTCATTTTCAGCCCTGGAGTTTCATGCCTTAGACCGGCCCACTTTAGTTCATGACTGACTATTAAAATAATATCATTAAACCCTCAGTAGTATAAGTCTGCAGTAGTGCACTGTTCTCTGCAGCCTTGCAATTCACTGTATTTTTCAAATATATAATTTCATATTCCGTGCAAATGCAGTAAACAATTATAATTTTTGCCATAATCATGCAGCTCTACCATAAGACCATAATATTACTAAATTAAACTTATTCAAAAACTAAAGGAAACAAACGTGTTTGTGTTTTCCTCTATATTTCTATTTCTAAAAAATTGTGAGTCTTGAGATTAACTGTTGGGTTGATAACGTTTGGAAACCCCTGATATACAATACACAAGCAAGATTTATCAAGTATGCATTGGAAACAAATGGAAATAATCTTTTTTTTTTTAGTACTTAGATCATGTCTATTGCTAAATAACGTAGGCCTACATTGTATTAAAAAAAGAAAACATCATGGATATACTTTTGAAACTACTTTTTTCAAATAAACTAATGAGTTTCGCATCAAATAGATTTTGTTCCTCTTGCAATAAACGATGAATAATGACTATTCATAGAGAATTCATCTATGACTTGGATAAAAAAATACGTTTTGTAAATTCTTTTCCTTTTAGAGGCCAGCCCGTTTGTATCAAGACGCGCTCAAGTTTATTTAAAATATAATAGACGCGCGGCCGGCAAGCGCACTCAAAAGACGCGCTCAAGTTTATTTAAAATATAGACGCGCGGCCGGCAAGCGCACTCAAAAGACGCGCTCAAGTTTATTTTAAATATAGACGCTCGACCGGCAAGCGCACTCAAAAGACGCGCTCAAGTTTATTTAAAATATAATAGACACGCGGCCGGCAAGCGCACTCAAAAGACGCGCTCAAGTTTATTTAAAATATAATAGACGCGCGGCCGGCAAGCGCACTCAAAAGACGCGCTCAAGTTTATTTTAAATATAGACGCTCGACCGGCAAGCGCACTCAAAAGACGCGCTCAAGTTTATTTAAAATATAATAGACGCGCGGCCGGCAAGCGCACTCAAAAGACGCGCTCAAGTTTATTTTAAATATAGACGCTCGACCGGCAAGCGCACTCAAAAGACGCGCTCAAGTTTATTTAAAATATAATAGACGCGCGGCCGGCGAGCGCACTCAAAAGACGCGCTCAAGTTTATTTTAAATATAGACGCTCGACCGGCAAGCGCACTCAAAAGACGCGCTCAAGTTTATTTAAAATATAATAGACGCGCGGCCGGCAAGCGCACTCAAAAGACGCGCTCAAGTTTATTTTAAATATAGACGCTCGACCGGCAAGCGCACTCAAAAGACGCGCTCAAGTTTATTTAAAATATAATAGACGCGCGGCCGGCGAGCGCACTCAAAAGACGCGCTCAAGTTTATTTTAAATATAGATGCGCGGCCGGCAAGCGCACTCAATATAGACGCATCTGAAACAAAACTCGTGTTCAAGACAAGTAAGCGCTTTGAAAACCAGAAGACAGCGGCACGTCCTGCGTTTCCCATGCGTTTAAGATGTCAATGAACCCTAATGCAAGAATTCTTCCAATAAGTGGTCGGGACTCGGGACACCATCAACTTGTGCATAAAGCGACGGGAACATCTCTCACCCGCAAATACGCGTCATCCCGGTGGCATGACAACACCGGCCCTCGTGGCCAAAAAAACAGACCGGCCCACCGGGAATCCTCCCGGTTCTCCCTATGGCCAATCCGGGCCTGATGCCAACAGCCATACAAGCAGAATCTGGAAACAAGAAAGAACAACTTTCACACAGATGGAAAACCAGACAGAAGAAAAACAGCAAGTTTATGATGCTTCAAATCTAAACATTTATGCATTCACACACAAAGTTATAAATTACTAAATAATCACAGATCTTCACCTTTTACATGCCCTATATTACTGTTAAACTATTGACTTTTGATAGAATTTTTTACATTTATAACATAACATTTAGTCATGTTCTGTTATGCAAGACAGGCCAGAAATTTCAATGAAGTTGACCTCTGAAGATGTCTGTGTACAGCGTCAGTGGCAGAACTAGAACTTTATACGTAATTCAAATTTTATAGGCTACTTTAGGGGGTCAATAGTCCAAAAAAACAAAAAAAAACAATGCGTGTTTCAAGAAGCATGAATGAACCCAGCAGACACAATGTTCATCTAACGTAAGTTCTTAGTTCCTTTTTGTTAATTTTTCAGAGAGCGTTCTTCAGGCCCGGCTGCAGGATGAAATGACTGAGGGGGAATGTAAAATTGTTAAGGGGGCTTAACTTTATGCCATCTATGGATAATACACACTGAGATCTTGCTTTGGAACGACAGATTTTTAAATGCAGCGCTCCATAAAACACTCCACATGCAACTGCACAGGTAACCAGAAACTGACTAGCAAAATTTAAACATCGTGAATGGAGATTTGCAAAGGTTTTTTATCCTCACATATATCATAAATAAAAGTGAGCAGGGTAACTTTGCAGTATATCACATTATATATTTCCTATGTAATTTACATATTATAGACGAGAGTCAATAAACATCTCATATGGCAATAAATATCCTAACAAAGTTATTTTCAAAGGAGTTCTTACAGTTATTCAAAGAATCACACATTATTCCACATATGATTTGAGTATTAGATGGAAGTATTCATATAACGGCATTGAACGTCTCATATGGCAATAAATATCCACACTTAACATAACAACATAATGAAATTAATAAACACACAAGGAAGCAGGATTGTAAATTGTATTATTATTACTGAAAAAACAAACACGCTGTTAATCGCATTAACAAGTCTAAAAGTGGATCAAACACTATTATCTCCTAAAACTTAATATGACAAAAATGATATTTTAAGGAAATGTATTGCACAACCCCTGTCGCTCTGTTATGTAATAGCTGCTTAACAGGTGCGCATCCTCGTCTTTCAAACAAATAGGCTATCATTAAAACTTTTATAACAATACAATAAACTTTGTCTGATATGAATAACATACATCGGCAAATTATTATTATTTGAAAATAATATTTATTTATTATTATTATTATTATTATCATTATTTATTTAATTTTTTTATTGCTTAAAGAACCATACAAAAAAAAACAATATTCAAGATACAAATCTTAATAGTTTACAAAGAAGTCCAAATAGCAGCATAAAATATAAGTAAACATAAGTAACACACAAAAAAATTTAAAAATTAAAAATAAATAAATTAAAAAATATATATATATTTATTATTTGCAAATTATTATCTTATTTGACTAGATTTTTATTGCTGCTTCCACAGACATCATTGTGTGTTTTACAAACTAAATGTAGGCTATTGTTTTACCAGTGCTTATGTGTATTTAAATGTCTGAAATCTAAAATAAACCTTATGATGTTAAAAACACTGCATAGTGTTGATATATGACAGCGCTGAGCTCATACGTCTGGCTGAGCGTCAACCAACGCGAAAGACGTTTGAATCTGGCAGTAATGTCATGTCACTGAACATTCTAAATCCCATATGGGGATAAGGTAAAATTATTATTTAACTCAAAAGGTTGAACATTCTATTTGTAACCATGAATACAAAAATAAAACAGAGGGGGCACAAATCAGATCTGAGGGGCAATGCCCCCTTTTGTCACTTTGTGAACCAGGAAGCAGACTGGATGTAAGTAGAAATGCCGTGTGTCTCAATTCGTTCCGTAGCTCCCGAGGTCGTGAATCAGTATATCGTGTACACAGGTTTGGGCACTGGTAAGGACCCTAGCTCACTTCATATTGGGACAATGTTCACTTATTTCTGTCACGTGGCTGCTTAAGCGCGTTGTAATCACCCACAGCTGTTACTCATCAACAACCGGCAAAACCAACATATCTCTGACTTAATTTTAAAAACAGTACATTGCTGTCATTATTCTCTTACATGTCTGTGCATAAAATTGGAGGCATATAATTACATTTTAAATGTAATAAATATATTTACAATTTTAAATAAATATTATTCTTTTAAATATTGAGTAGATTGAGGTCCCTTACTGTGTAGCAATGTGTGTTTATATTTACAACTAAAACAAACGTTTGTCTTTATATTATAAAAGTTCTGTAACATTTCATAAAGTTTGTTGAGTTGGATCACGCGATGTTCGGTTGGCAAGCTTCAGAAAAGGTCACGTGATTTCCGGTTAGGGAACATAGGGATCATCGATGCTCACTGGTTTTTGCGTTGCATTGTGGGAATTTTTAGGGAACGAACGTTCCAGTGCACTGAACGGATTTTGTGATTGAGACAGCCCTTAAAATGGCCGACTCCCTGATCAGTGCCCTGACTACTGAACAAGGTGAACATGATAACACACACATGGTGATTGGGCACAGGTGATGTTGATCAGTACTCAGGGGAATGTGAACAAGTGGGTGGAGTGAATGAAGAGGTTGATGGTTGTGGAGATGGGATCCTGACAGCCCCCTCGTAGCGCCGGGCACGGCGTTCTTCTTAGGTTTTATATTTTGCAACCATAATGTTCCCATAACTTTGCAGGGTGGTTAATTTTAAAATAACCTAAGTTACTTGTACATAAAGTTCTCTAATGGTAAAAATAACTTGTACAGAACGTTCTCTAATAATTGTTAGTCATTATTTATTTGTTTATTTATCCTGAGATCCTGAGTCGGATGAGGACTTTCGCTGGGACACAAACACAGGAGGTTAAGAAGTGCACTGTACGACTTAAAGTTTCAATATTCGGGGTAAAAAGTTGAACTGAGCTGACCGTTGGGCGAGGAGGTCAAACCGGGCAGTCCACGATGACATGTTTTTCTCCTCCACAGTAAAGACGTTGGCGTTCAATATGAGAGAGGTGTGCAGAATCCACTTGCATAGGTTCTGGTGCTGGAGGAACCAGAGAAGGAGCCGGGGGTGGAGGATTAGCAGCGGCAGATACTTTGTCACAGGCTGATACACTTTGAGATACACTAATAGTTTTCTGGATAAAAGTTTCCAAACCCATCATATCCCCATATGTAGTGCCTTGTGCAAAAATAAACAAATTATTAGTAAAACATAACCCCTGTGCTTGATGCAGTTATTTAGGTTATTCTAAATATATACTTGAAACAAGTTGTATAGAAAATGTTTTCAAAACATGCACATTGTGTAATAGTTTCCTTTGCTGCTCTATAAACCCATTTTGTAGACATCTTTTGAAAATGAAACAATTGCATGAGTTTGAGAAAGATAAAATTAATTAACTTTTTTAATATTTTTTTTAAAAAGGAAGTCAGAATTGCGTTAATATATATACTTTTTTGTTTTAAAAAGAAAAAAATACGTAATTATGAGAATTGCCCTTTATTTCACTTGAGCCCCTGCCCCTCAACATGTCTGTGCACGTCCCTGCTCGTGACAATGATGATCCATGAAAAAGGCAACAAAACTCTGAATTATAAAGTAGCACAACATCCCCACCAGAATAGACAGTCTTTGTGCCATTCACCAGTCACCTTAAACTGAAAGCCCAGGTTCAGGTAAATGTGTAATTGTCCATCTCATAGTAAAATGACAAAGTATTACACTGCAAAAACCTTTAAATGATTATTTAACTAAATCTACATAACAAAAATATACACACTTTGCATGTAGGCCTACAACAACAGTATAATAGTGCTAATGTACGTAAGGAATAATTGACGACGATCCGTTGAATTATTAAAAAATAAAAAATAAAAATGCACACCCGACATGGTGATGCGGCCACAACGCAAAGCGGAGTGGCTATTACATCTCGGGTGTGCATTAGTTTTCACAAAACAATGATTTATCCATGCATTTATATGGAATTATGCTTTAGGAACTATCCATCTTTTCTCTCCTCCCTACTTATGTCACATTCAGGGATCGATACATCTTGACTGGCAAGATGCCGGCGAGCGGACATCAAAACAACCAAAGTCAGTTGTTCAAAACCTTTTTTTTTAGTAAACTCTGTGTTCACAAACAATGTTCTCAATGCTCAAGTTCATGTGTAGAGACACAGGTGATACTTCCAGCAAAGTATCATGTTGTGTCGAGCCTTCTTAGTGTTGCAAAATAGCTATTTTGATGCTCACAACATATTGAAGGCATAGCTTTTAATTATTTTTCGACCACTTCAGGTACTAAAAATGGCGGAAGCAGGGGCGTAGGCAGAAATTGTATTTTGGGCGGGCCGAGGCAAAAGTGAGTGGGCCAATAGTTTATCCTAGAATAAAATGTCTTAAATAATAATTAAACCTTAGAGTAGAAAAAAGAATAGACAATCTGCAAAAACAGTGACATCTTTCCTTTGCAATTTTCGGCGAAGGCAATAATAAAACACTGTCTAAACATGTTCACCCAACACATAGCTCAATAAAGGCTGGACAAACCAGGCCAGGCAGTCTTATTTAGGCTAGTCAGTAGTGCAAAAACAATGAACCTGAAATAAAGTAGGCTAAAAGTAACAGGAAATTGAAATAATGAAAACTCTCAGCAGAGCACGGTTTGAAATAAATAACAACACACTGCCTAATTTATATTAAATCAACCATATACAGTGCAATCAGCCTGGTGGAAATTAAGCTTTTGTGCCAAAAAATAGCAACTCGTTTAAATTAAACAATGTAACTTAACCTATAAGGCATACATCTATACACAACACACCACTAGTTAAATCACTTCCCGAGCAAAAATTAAGGAAATGAGTTAAACAACAGGCTTACCTTTGTTGTTTTCATTCTGCAAAACAAGACACAAACGCCTGGGTTTAATGTTGAAAACAGAAATGATCTCATTATAGTCCAAAGAGTCACAGAGTTATTTTTCAAAAAACAAAAGGCACAGGTTTTTGAGGCGAGTAGTACTCGTGGATTCAAATTGGGTTGTACGTGGTTCATGCCGTTAGATCGGCGGGTCAACCTGTGTCAGTCTGACCGGAGAGCGCACTGGAACTGCCGCCAGAGAGCAAGCGGCAACCGGCGCCACCAGCGCGCCTGACTAGCCGCCTTGTGGGTTGATGAGTCTGAAGAACTGGGCTGGTAGGACTCGGCAGATGGAGGCAGCAGCGTCTTCCTCAACTCTTGCTTTTTTATATAACACATTAAAGAAACTTTAGCCATTATTGTGGCAATTTTAATATTAGCTAAAAAAGCAGTTAGCAAAGTTAGCTGGCTGGCTGCCAGAGCCCGTCGCTCCCCACAGAGTCTACCTGTCAGAACCCCTAGCAACCAATTACGTTCCGGAGGCGAATTCCTACAACTTGCTTTAACAACTCCATTTTATTTAGAAAGCAAATTATACACACACCGGTCAACAATAAAGCAGGATTATATTCATATATTTTCTTAAATACATTTGAATAATAAAAATAAACAAAAAATGTATTTTGATTAAACTTGCCTGGGCGGGCCAGGGAGTTATGTGGGCGGGCCAGTGCCGCCCTGGCCCATTACTGGCTACGCCCCTGGGTGGAAGACAAGTTTGAGATGTGAGTGACATCAGCTGATATTCATGATATTGTGCCCAATACGTAAATGCAGCCTCTCGTACCTTACTGCTTACTTAAATACAACCCCAAAACAGAAAAAGTTGGGACACAGTAGAAATTGTGAGTAAAAAAGGAATGGAATAATTTACAAATCTCATAAACTTATATTTTATTCACAGTAGAATATAGATAACATATCAAATGTTGACAGTAAGATATTTTGAAATGTCATGCCAAATATTGGCTCATTTTGGATTTCACGAGAGCTACACATTCCAAAAAAAGTTGGGACAGGTAGCATTAAGAGGCCAGAAAATTTAAATGTACATATAAGGAACAGTTGAAAGACCAATTTGCAACTTATTAGGTCAATTTGCAACATGATTGGATATAAAAAGAGCCTCTCAGAGTGGCAGTGTCTGTCAGAAGTCAAGATGGGCACACTGTTAACGATTTCTGTAAATTACACTGTATTTTACTGTAATATGAACTGTATTTTACCGTAGGGCATGTTATACAGTATGTTGCTGTATTTTGATGTTGCATTGTGGGAAATGTAATCTTTGTGCCAGTAAAATACTGTATTTTCTGTTTACTGTAAAATTTACAGTTAATTAAAAATACTGTATTTTAATGGCAGGTGGTGCTAATTTGTTTTTTGGGGGATTAACTCTCTGATTAAGGTTTGGTGTCGTTGCATAGTTAAGCCTAAAGGGGACTTTGAGTTAATGTTGAGTGTCAAGCCTTACAATCCAATATAGAAAGCTATCTTATACAAATAATGTAATATTATTGTATTTAAATATTGATTTAAAATGTAAAGTAAAATTCAGAAGACTTAAACAAAGTCCTAAAAACAATCAAACAACTAAATTAGTGCAAGTAGAGCTGATTTATTTACCAAAACACAATATAATCATCTTCATTAAAGCTTTGTATATTCCAATTAATTTACAAATGTAAGTGTTTAAAAATTAGAGAAAAAATTAGTTTTGCCGGTTGTTGATGAGTGATGAATACCAGCTGTGAATTTTCTCAACGCGTGTAAGCAGCCACGACACAGGAAACCGAAACAGTGTTCCAATATAAAGTGAGGGTCCTTGACAGTGGCCGAACCCGCATACTACACGATATAATGATTCCCCACCTCGGGAGCTATAGGGAACGAATTGAGACACAGCCCTGGATGTAATCACGTCTGTGCTGATCACGTGCCTGTACACAAACCCGCAGCTCACTTGCAAAAGATTATCCGGTTATTTATTACACGTAAAGTAAACGTTTTTAATGTTATCATGAATCAATGTTATAGTTTTGTATGTCACATTATTTTTTGAGAAGAGTCATGACTGAACGCGGACCTTACACGCTGTTATTTTTTTGTGTGCGTATGGCCAAGGTACAGTGCGCTCTTTTGCACTATGACCAGCCATCAGTAAATCGAAATACAGTAAAAAAAAAATGAGCGCGAAACCCTGACACTTTACAGAAAGGCACGGATATCCCCGCCCGAAGAAAAAAAGAACACAGGACAATGGTTGCAAGTTAAACAGCTGGTAAGTAAAATGAGTAATCCTGTGATTTTTTATTTGGTTAATTAATTTGAAACACTTAACAACACGCAGTTAAAGGTAATTTACCTCACACGTTAGGACTGTTGTGACTAAACAGATAGGGAGAGAGCTTTGTGGTGAAAACTCTTTTTAAGACTCAACAAAACTTTCGGTGCAAGTTATCATATTTATTTCTTTTCCTTTTTAGAACATTTCACCATCTGCAAAGGTAAGTAATCTTCTTGTGATTTCTTACCATATTTAATATTTTTGGTTTAGTTCATAAATTTGAAACACTTTTTTTAAACACTTAACAACACGCAGTTGACGGTAATTTACCTCACTGTTGTGAACAAGATAGTTAGAGAGCTTTGAGGTAGAAACTCGTTTAAGACTGAAGAAAACGCAACTTTCTGTGCATATAATCATATTTAATTATTTTCTTCCCCTTTTTAGAACATTTCACCATCAACATATTAACATAAACGGTCCTCTTTTTCTTGTTTGACTGCGTTTGGTACAGGTGAGTGTTCATCTGAAATGCTAGGCGACAAACTGAGCTTTTGTGTTTAACGCTATTTTGAAGTCAGTCTCTCAGTTTCTCTCTAACATGCACATCTAACAAGGAATAATTGACGATGGGTCGTTGAATTAAATTGATATAACTGCCAGTAACAAAAAGTGTGTGTGTGTGCGTGTGCAGGTCACAACAACGACGGCAGATGTAGAGACCACGCTTTCCCTTGCTTGCACTCCACGGCTGATCATGCTTGGTAAGATTCTTTAACACATACTTTGGGAACATTAAAAAGATTAAAGGGATAGTTGGGCCAAAAAATGATATTAATCCCATGATTTACTTACCCCCAAGCTGTCCGAGATGCATATGTCCATCGTTTTTCAGACAAACACATTTTCAGATATTTAAGAAAATGTTTTAGATCTTTCAGTTAATTAAATGTGAAGTTACAGGGTCCACGTCCTTCAAGTCCAAAAAAAGTGTGTCCATCCTTCACAAAATAATCCAAACGGCTCAAGGATGATAAACAAAGGTCTTCTGAGGGTAATCTGCGCGGTGTTGTTGTAGAAGTATCTATTTTATTAACAAAAATAACTACCTTCCGGTAGCGCCGCCATCTTAGTCGGGTCCGCATTCAAGATCAGAGCTTTACGCAACTTACGGAGGTTACTCTGCTGCTGCTCTGTGCCCCCGCCCTCCGAATTTGTCATACGTCACTAAGAAAAGTGCGTACACTACACTAATACTCTCTCCTGAACACAGAGGAGTCTAAGATGGCGGCGCTACCGGAAGGTAGTTATTTTTGTTAATAAAGTTTTAAATATGGATATTTCTACAACAGCACCACACAAAGTACCCTCAGAAGACCTTTGTTTATCATCCTGGAGCCACTTGGATATATTTTGTGAAGGATGGACGCACATTTTTTGGACTTGAAGGATGTGGACCCCGTAACTTCACATTTAATTAACTGAAAGTTCTAAAACATATTCTAAAATATCTGAAAATGTGTTTGTCTGAAAAACGATGAACATATGCATCTCGGACAGCTTGGGGGTAAGTAAATCATGGGATTAATATCATTTTTTGGCCGAACTATCCCTTTAATGATTTGTTAATGTTAAAGGGATACTTCACCGATTTAGCATTCAGCTTTGTATCTACAGATACAAAGCTGAATGCTAAATCGGTGAAGTATCCCTTTAAGCATTATGCTTAAATTTTAGCATTCTTCTTGAGTTTTGAATATCAAGAGTAATGAAATGATGATTGGCCTTTTTAGGTAGGCCCCCACCCCAAAATTGTGTTCTGTACTCATTTCCTTATTCTTGTGTTGTTCTTAACCTGCATGAGTTAAATTTCTTGAGCGAAGATAATATTTTGATAAATGATGGTAATCTAATAGTTGACAATACCCCTTGACCTCCACAGTATTTGTTTTTCTTACTATGGAAGTCAGTGGGTACACTCTAAAAACAAACGGTGCTATATAGCACCAAAAGTGGTTCTTTGCTCGCAACCACAGAAGAACCGTCCCTAGCGCCACACAGCACCGGCGAAGCACCCGTGCAGAACCACATAGTGCCATGCAGAACCAAATGTGGTGCTATAGTGGTTCTACATGGCCCCTACATGGTTCTACACAGGTGCTTCACAGGTGCTTCACCGGTGCTATATGGCACTAAAAACAGTTCTTCTATGGTTACGATTCAAATCAACAGTTTTGGTTCTATATAGCACCGTTTGTTTTTTTAGAGTGTACCATCAACTGTGCTTACCATCAATTATTAACATGTCTTCTTTTGTGTACTAATAAATACAACAGAATCAACTCATACAGGCTTAGAACAATACAAGGGTAAGTAAATGATGACAGAATTTTGGGGACATATGAACTATCACTTTAAAATGATAGATTTCAAACTATTGAGAAAAGCTCTAACATCTAAATGTTGTTACTTACACCAAAATCAAATAACAAACGCTATTATTAATTAATTATTTTCAGAGGATCCAGATCTACAAAACAAAAAATGGATGCTGCCGATTGAAGGCTAAGTCCGATTTCCTGCGATTGACCTACCATTTCTTCAGCATTTGCTGTTCACTTTGGTTGCTACTACGTGCTCAACATCGAGTACCATGTGCAAGCAGCCACTACTTTGGAGTTTATTCAGAGGTAAGTACATCTTTCGGTATGCTATAACATTTGGTAAATATTGAAGAAAGACTCATCATTTACTTACTTTTATGTCCTTCCTCCTAACCTTTATGCTCTTTCTTCAGAGGAACACAAAAGAAGATATTTTGAAAAATGTTGTTTACCAAACATGTTTAGTTCCTTGACTTTCATTGGTTTGTTGACTCCCATCAACAAAGCTGTTTGGTAACAATCATTCTTCAAAATATCTTCTTTTGTTTTCCACTAAAGAAAGTGCATACAGGTTAGGAAGAACATAAGGGCTTTTATATATGATTTTAGATTTCAGGAAGTGGCAAAGTCTTGTCATCTATTAGCAACTGCTGGTCCTTTGTGGTAATTACAGTGGGCCTGAGCAATATGAGGATATTATCGTATAGCAACGTTTAGGAATGGCACTATTTAAAAAAAAAAGTGGAGTGTCCCTCTCTTACACATCAAATTATCTAATTAATTCTTTTTTTTATGTAAAGATTTATTGTGAGGATCAGCCCCGACAACAGCAAGTGCTCCTCTAACTTCCAGGTGAGCAAAAGAATTGGGAAGATGGTGCAAAGGAAGAACTCTGGCCTGAACCATCATGTATATATCCACCTTTATTAAGGACTTTATGAATTAAGCAAAACTATTATGCAACTAAAGCAAATACATTCTACTCAACTCACCAGAGGTTTGTGAAGTTCTTTTTTTTCTTAAAGGTTTCTTTTAGTTAATTTGTCCATGCACTGATTTATAATATTGAATTATGAAACTCCAGTGTATACATGTTACTACTGTTGCTTCTAAAAGCAAAATAAGTCTATGCAGGAGAGGTTTTGTTACGTTTTTTTTTTTTAATTATTCTTATAGACGGTTTCATGGGACGCACATGACACACGTCTGGATCCGAACCTTACTTCCAGTTTCGCTTTTTTAATGGTCTGACTAGTTGCTAAACTGATCTCTTGAACAAAAGCCTCGTTGAAAATAACAAATGTTTTGGTTTCCGAGCAAATCTATGTGTTGTTTTTTTGCTTGTTATATAAATAAAATGCGTTTAAAGAACTTTGTTGCTTTTTATTCTTAGCGGAGTTTATCGGAAGTTCATGCAGACCGCGACAGCCGCTTGTTTATGATGTTACTGCTGAAACCGTCTATAGTTATAACTGAATTTGTACTAGTATTATTTGATAATACTGTGAAATGAAACAGTGAGTAAATGTTACATTGGCTTTGAAAAAGATGTTGCTGCAAGAAATTACAATTTACTCAGAATAATATTTTGAATGTATAAGTTTTTGACATTGCTTATGACTACATTTGAATGTATTGTTCATGAATTGATGCTGTGATATGTGTGTGTAAATGTTTTGTATTTTACTCAGGAAAGTATTTTGTATTTGAACATTGTTATTATTACTGATTTAGTTCATGACTTGATTTAAAATTCTGTAATATGATATCTATGAGTAAATGTTATTGCAGGTTTAAGAAAAACAGTTTGTGATGCAAGCTGAAAGTTCAGTGTGCAAAAAATATGAAAATCTGATTTCATGTATTTGAAAAACTAAAAGAAATTTTAAAAACATGTTGTCATTGCTTATTTTTGTTATTTACTTAGAGCTGTTTTAACACCTCCATTTAAATTTTGTGCAGTTTTGTAGTAAATAGAAATGGGAAAATGAATCACAGGAAATTTTACGGTAAAATACACATTGTAATATATACATTGTAGTATAAAATTATTGTATATTTTACAGTAGAAAATATAAAATACTGTAAATACAGTTACAGCATGTTAAACAATACTGTAAAATGTATACAGTATTTTAAATAGTACTGTAAATTTGTATACAGTATTTTAAATAGTACTGTAAAACGGTATACAGTATTTTAAATAGTACTGTAAAACGGTATACGGTATTTTAAATAGTACTGTAAAAATGCATACAGTACTTTAAATAGTACTGTAAAACGGTATACGGTATTTTAAATAGTACTGTAAAAATGCATACAGTACTGTAAAAATGCATACAGTACTTTAAATAGTACTGTAAAATTGTATACAGTATTTTTACTGTATGTTAATTTACAGTAAGTTGCTGGCAACCAGCTGCCAGTAAGTTACTGTAAATTCTACAGGAAATTTTTTACAGTGCAGAGAATCACCAATTCCCCCAATGCTGCAGCGAAAAATAGTTTTCTGAGTTTCTCAGAGAAAAATTGCAATGAGATTGAAGTTATCATCATCTACAGTGCATAATATCATTCAAAGATTCAGAGAATCTGGAACAATCTCTGTGCGTAAGGGTCAAGACTGGAAAACCATACTGGATGCCCTTGATCTTCGGGCTCTTAGACGGCACTGCATCATATACAGGAATGCTACTGTAATGGAAATCAAAACATGGGCTCAGGAATACTTCCAGGAAACATTGTCAGTGAACACAATCCACCATGTCATTCGCTGTTGCCAGCTAAAACTCTGTAGGTAAAAAAAGAAGCCATATCTAAACATGATCCAGAAGCGCAGGCGTTTTCTCTGGGCAAGGCTCATTTAAAATGGACTTTGGCAAAGTGGAAAACTGTTCTGTGGTCCAACGAATCAAAATTTGAAGTTCTTTTTGAAAAACTGGGATGCAACTCATCCGGACTAAAGAGGACAATGACAATGCAAGTTGTTATTAGCGCTCTTTTCAGAAACCTGCATCTCTGATGGTTTGGGGCTGTATGAATGCGTGTGTCATGGGCAGCTTACACATCTGGAAAGGCACCATCAATGCTGAAAGGTTTATCCAAGTTCTAGATACATATGATCCCATTCAGACGTCGTCTCTTTCAGGGAAGACCTTGCATTTTCCAACATGACAAATGTCAGACCACATACTGCATCAATTACAACATCAAGACTGCGTAGAAGAAGGATCTGAGTACGGAAATGGCCAGCCTGAAGTCCAGATCTTTCACCCATAGAAAAGATTTGGTGCATCATAAAGAGGAAGATGCGACAAAGAAGACCTAAGACAGTTGAGCAACTAGAAGTCTGTATTAGACAAGAATAGGACAACATTCCTATTCCTAAACATTGGTCCTCCTCCTGCTGTTCCTTATATGCACTTTTAATTTTTCTGGCCTCTTATTGCTACCTGTCCCAACTTTTTTTGGAATGTGTAGCTCTCATGAAATCCAAAATGAGCCAATATTTGGCATGACATTTCAAAATATCTTACTTTCAACATTTGATATGTTATCTATATTCTACTGTGAATAAAATATAAGTTTATGAGATTTGTAAATTATTCCATTCTTTTTTTACTCACAATTTCTACTGTGTCCCAACTTTTTCTGTTTTGGGGTTGTATTTCTGTTTTAAACATTTAGTATCAGTGGGTCCCTGCTCAATGCCTCTCTCATCTAAGGGGTCCCCTCCCCGAAAAACGTTGAAGACCCCTGGTTTAGTCCTAAACAGAAATGTTTCTTTCATACCTTATCATAAACTCTTTAAATAAAGGTGCTTCATGATGTCATAGAAGAAGAAACATTTTTCTCTGAAAGTTTCACCAACACAGAAGTGACTTCAACTGTAATGTATAGATGGTCCGTTAGAAACCCCCATATTAAAATTCTTAACTTTACAGGAGAAAATAATGTGTTTACAGCCTGATACAAAAAAGTGTTTTTGGTCTACACAAAGTGCATTTATCTATGTAGTGTAAAGATTGAACAATCAACAGTTCAATGTTTCAGTCATAAGAGCTTCATAAACATATTTAAATATTTCACATAAACTCCAGCTATAGCGCTGTTAAGAGCTTTTGTAGACGTATGACAGAAATAAAGTCAAACTTGTTTGTAAGAAGTGAAGATGGTTTATGTGTAGTTGTTTAATCCTTCTCTTGTTTTGTTCCTGCTGCCATGCGGCATTGTTTTGGCTTGCTTGTGGCTCAGATCTGGCATACAGGAGGAAACATCCCAGTAAAACACGTAAATATAGGAATCAATATCATGCTGAAATTTTAAAACTATTTTAAAGTCTAATATAAAAGCTGCTCATGAAGTAGCTGTTTCCTATCATTTCTAGAGAGTTTGTGTTTATGTGTGTATAGTGTACACACAGATGATGTTAAACTGATCATAATACTGTGCTGGTTCATCTCAAACTAAATGTGAAATGAAAATCATTGAGGGCAAATATTTGATATCAGTGGCAGCTCATCCGAGGGGCACTAATTCTAAATAAGTGTTCAGAGTGTTATCTGTGTGATTCCTTTTTTTAAATTATGTGTTCTGTGCCTCGAGAGATCTTTTTTCGAGAGATGTTTTGTCAAAATAAGTGCCTGCTGCACACACGTCAAAACTGTTTATGATAAAAGAGACGCTCACGTTCACCAAATACACGCAAGACTCCCTTAACAGTAAACTCTGATTACGCATGACATTATGCGAGTATTCGGCAAACTCAAGCGTCTATTTTATCATAAACCCTTTAGACGCATCTGCAGCAGGCACTTATTTTGACAAGACACGTGATGAACACACGATCTCTCGAGGTGCAGAACACATATTTTGAAAAAAGGAAGCACACACATGAAGGGCTACTTGTTGTGATGAACTTTGCCGGCCCCCACTTTTTTAAATTATTTATAGCTTTTCACAATTGGTAATTGTTTTAAAGCAGATTTACATTAATAAGTGAAAAAAGCACAGACTGTTGGATCTATCCATGTCATGGTCCTGTCTTCAGGTCACAGTTTTTCTAGTTTATAGTGATAGAGGATCATGACAGCCCCATGTCTTGTGTGAACGCTCTAGTTGTGTTTGACTTCTATTGGTATTTCAATGATGTAGGCTTATGTTTTTGTTACTTTCGGGCATATAATAATAATAAGTTTGTTTTAAACAAATTTACCATCTAATTAACTTCTTTTTTTATTTAACCACAAATATATAACATTTAAAAAAAAAATACAATATATAACATAAAACAAGCCAGAGTGTAAATGAATTAATCAAAAATGGTGTATTCATGAAAAATATCTTATTTGCTTTTATTCATGTTTTCCAAACTGGTGTAGTAGTCCTTTGTCTCCTGGAGAAAATGAATTAAATTTGGCATGGATTGTGACCACTTCTTATGTATGTAAAAATTTACCAGAATTATCTAAACTTTTACAAAAAAATGCAATATTATTATTATTCATCTTATTAGAATATAAATATGCCAAATTCATTCAATTTCAATGTAATTTCAGGTTTCCTTCTAATAAAGTTTCCATATCCAACCAAAAACCTTGCTGTATACACAATTACAAAATACATGGACAATGGACTCTTTTTCAGATGAACAAAAATCCCAGAATTGTCTGACGTTTATCTTTCACACGCAGAGACATCTGCACAAGGACAAAACAATCAATTGTTTTATGTAGGGTTCCGAGTTGTTTTAAGTCATCAACTATTATTCCAGTGCCGAAGAAAGACAAAGCGGTGGACTTAAATGCGGTGGCCCTTACATCAGTGGTCATGAAATGTTTAGAGCGGTTGGTTCTGTCACATCTTAAACCTATCACAGCACCTTATCTTGATCCACTACAGTTTGCTTACAGGGCAAACCGTTCGGTAGATGATGCGGTCAATTTAGGACTGCATTATGCTCTGGACCATCTTGACTCTCCTGGCTCGTATGTAAGGATGTTGTTTGTGGATTTCAGTGCAGCCTTTAATGCCATTCTACCCGAGCGATTGTGGGAAAAGCTGTTACTGTTGGGCATAGGACCCTCTATCTGCCGCTGGATTATGGATTTTCTTAGTGACAGACAACAGTATGTGCGGCTCTGACAGCACATGTCTGATTGTCAGACTACTAATATCGGAGCTCCTCAGGGGTGTGTGTTGTCACCATTTCTCTACTCACTGTACACTAATGATTGTACTTCTAATAATGATTCCATCAAGCTGATTAAATTTGCAGATGATACCACATTAGTCGGACTTATTAAGGGGAACGACGAGTCTGCTTACAGGCAGGAAGTGTCCAAATTGGTTGCCTGGTGTGATGACAATAACTTAGAGCTTAATCAGCAAAAGACTGTGGAAATGGTGATTGATTTTCGCAGGACACCAGCCACCCTTCCACCTTTAATTATCAAGAGTACTGTTGTGAAAAAGGTGGAGTCTATTAAATTTTTAGGCACTGTCATTACAAATGACTTAAAATGGGAGGAAAATAGTTCCTCCATTCCTAAGAGAGCTCATAGGGGACTGTTTTTTCTAAGACAGTTAAATAAATTGAACGTTTCCAGCTCTGTTCGGTCCAGTTTTTACAGAGCCACTGTGGAAAGCCTTCTCTCAGCATCCATTACTGTTTGGTTTGCTTCAGCATCAGCCCTGGCGAAGGTCAGATTACAGCGTATTGTGCACACAGCAGAGAGGCTGACTGGACAGAGACAGCTGTCACTTAATGACCTATATGAGGCCAGAGTTAGGAAAAGTGCAGCTAAAAATGTTGCTGATCAGTCCCATCCAGCCAGTGACATTTTAAGCTGCTTTCTTCAGTAAGAAGGTACAAAGCAGTGAGGACAAGGACCTCACGCCATCTAAATAGTTTTTTCCCAAGAGCCATTTCCCTTATGAATAGCTGATTTAGCACTATTTTAGCATCATTTTGGACTATTTTATTATTTAATTGATTGTTTTTGTGGCATGTTTTGGTATGTATATATGTTGTATGTTGAGTTGTGTGTTACTGATAGCATTATCAAATTCCTGTGTATCTGCTGATACATTTGGCGAATAAAGTGATTCTGATTCTGATTCGCCTCTTGTACATTATTGTGTATCTTAATATACAAGATTAGAGTTTACTTTTATGCGCATTATGTCCTATTCTATATTTAATTCTACAATTTTATTTTATTGTTGACTTCATTCTTTTTTAACTATTTTTATGTATATATTTTCATCTGTGTTGTACTCTTTAATACAGTTTTTTTTCAACTCCTGCATACACACATTTACCACAGTTTCCTCTTTTTTTCAAAACTTAACACACAAATTCAAGAGTTGCACACACAAGATGCAAAATGCCTCACATCTCTTTCAAAATGAAACACCACAATCAAAATATCACAAACATATTTCAAAAGCAAACATTTGTCTTAAGTTGTAAACACCTTTACCATAATGTTATATTTTTTAATATGTCATATACACACTGTTATCCAAAACCTAAAGCTCTTCTCTTAAAAGCTCACATGTATTTGATTGAATGTAATTGGGAGAGAGCTGTCGAATATATAAAGTAAAAAAAGCAAAATTGAAACCAAACTTTTTATTTATGTTTTAATGTTTTGCTCTTTGTGGTTGTAAATGTAGTATTAGTGTACACAGTGTGAAAAGAAAAAATACATCAAAATGTAGTGTTTTTGCATGTAGTGTAAAACCAAATTGTGCTTGCATGTGGGGGTGGTTGGGTGTATCAAGGCTTCATCTTTCCTCCGGGCTGGGTCCGGCCACAATACTTCATCCACTTCGGAGTAAGAGAAAAAGGGAGAAAAAAATTCTTTCTTGCCAGACACCGTGGAAAGAACCTTCTTGTATGGCGTATCCAACGATCGAGCGCCATGTGGAGAAAAACTCCTCAATAAGGATTTAGAAATGGTGAATACGGAGGCAGGTAGACAACAAAAATGGGGATGAATAGCAAAAAAAGTTTTGGACCTGATGGGCATGATGAAACCTGACATTTTTCCAGATGTTGACAAATCTTGCCTGATCTTCATTCTGCAGACCCTGAACAAGCATGTCATGAATAGTTTCCAGAAATTGTGATGGTGTGATGGTGCAGGACACCATTTTGTGAAATTGCAGCACACATTGTAATGTTTCCGCCAAGTTGTCCAGGGACATTGATAATGGCCCTTTGTCCAATGACATTTCTTCCCCTTCTTCTGGTTTTACTGAGATTAAAGCCCACCTCATGCACATAAATGTATTCATGGACAATGGCATGGGCATCCATTGTGCAAAAGCTATTACTTGACCTTTGGCCTATTTATAGGCTACTCCTAAAGTCATGATTGGTTGTCGCTAAGTAAAGCAACAAGTGTTTGTGTCACCACTAGGGGCTGGCTGTATTTGACTAAGCCACGCCCCTTCTTAAACTCCCACCTCGAGGAGGTCCCCAAAGCCGACCCAATGAGCAGACAAACACAGAAAC
This sequence comes from Misgurnus anguillicaudatus, assembly GCF_027580225.2. NCBI lineage: Eukaryota > Metazoa > Chordata > Actinopteri > Cypriniformes > Cobitidae > Misgurnus > Misgurnus anguillicaudatus. Next base: position 31,861,039 of record NC_073337.2, read on the forward strand.
AAGTGAGTAAAATTTAAAACAAACTTTATTAAATTTTTAAATACTTAAAAAGACTGGGGAAATTGGGGAAGGGAAATTTAAAACTAATGGCTTCTTCTACTCCCTCCAGGGAGACTACAGCCACGGGTGACAGGGATGGAACAACAGGGGTGCCAACCACCATCAACGGGGGAAGAAGGGAAACGTCAGGCTCCCGCCTGGACCCTGCTGGCCGTGGCGCCCTCCTTCTTCTCTCCTGGAGGCAGACAATTTCTGGTGTGGCTGGTAGGGATCTTTCCCACTGTCCGTGCCCAATGGTTCACTCTCGCCTTCTTCTCTCTCCACAGGCGGCCACTAGGACGACAAAGACACCGTTACTGACTTTGAAAGGGGTCTCACCGGCTCCCTGCTTACAACTTCCTGGGTAAGTATCACGTTCACCGTCGGTTCCTCAATGATTCACTCTCGTTTTCCTCTCTCTCTCCACAGGTGATCGCTAGGACACAGAAACACTGTTATTGGCCTTTGAATGGTTCTCACCAGCTCCGCTGCTTACAGCTTCTGGGTAAGTATCACGTTCACAGTCGGCTCTCCACTGATTCACTCTCGTTTTCCTCTCTCTCTCCACAGGTGATCACTAGGACACAGAAACACTGTTATTGGTCTTTGAATGGTTCTCACCAGCTCCGCTGCTTACAGCTCTCTGGGTAAGTATCACGTTCACAGTCGGCTCTTTACTGACTCTCTCTCGTTTCCTCTCTCTCTCTCCACAGGTGAGCGCTAGGACACAGAAACACTGTTATTGGTCTTCGAATGGTTCTCACCAGCTCCGCTGCTTACAGCTCTCTGGGTAAGTATCACGTTCACAGTCGGCTCTTTACTGACTCTTGCTCTCGTTTTACTCTCTCTCTCCACAGGTGATTGCTAGGACACAGAAACACTGTTATTGGTCTTTGAATGGTTCTCACCAGCTCCGCTGCTTACAGCTCTCTGGGCAAGTATCACATTCACAGTCGGCTCTTTACTGACTCTCTCTCTCGTTTTCCTCTCTCTCTCCACAGGTGATCGCTAGGACACAGAAACACTGTTATTGGTCTTTGAATGGTTCTCACCAGCTCCGCTGCTTACAGCTCTCTGGGTAGTATCACGTCCACAGTCGGCTCTTTACTGTTGGTCAGCAGGGGGGCGAAGGTCACGCACCACCTCGCCGGGTCGAGCGCTGCCCTATCCCCACTGTCCGTAGGCTGATCGAATCCCAGATAGGGGCGCCCTTTCGTAGAGACCACGGGGGCAGCGGACCCGTTCGCCTCCGACTCTGCGACAATACAAACACAAGTAAGCTTACACCACAAATGCTTTTAAGATGTTACTCACAGTCGGTTCTTCTGTAGGTCAACAGGGGGGCGAAGGTCACACACCACCTCGCCGGGTCGAGCGCTGCCCTATCCCCACTGTCCGTAGGCTGATCGAATCACAGATAGGGGCGCCCTTTCGTAGAGACCACGGGGGCAGCGGAACCGTTCGCCTCCGACTCTGCGACAATGCAAACGCAGATAAGCTTACACCACCAATGCTTCTAATATAGTTACTCACAGTCCTCCACAGCTCTTGGCCTGCGTCTCTTCGTACTCTTAAAACAGCACACAGTGTATGATGGCAATGAGGTCTACGGTCGTTGGCCCCTCCGTCCTCCTTCCAGGGGAGAGAATGGATGGTGCGGGGTTTCTCTGACAAGACACACAGCAACCCACGGCAAATACACAGCACCACTCTAACGTGAAAAAGCTTATGATATGTAAAATCTCACTCACCACACTGCAAGTGCAACACCACAAGGGAAACGCCCGGTCTCTTCCACTGTGCTTGGGGCTAACGTAGAGGCGATGGCAAACAACCGGACCAAAGTCGCGTCGCGGTGGCTGTATGAACTGTATGCTTCTAGCGGCTCGCCCACCACGCTAATGATAGGGGTAGGGCCGCCTTCCTAATCCTGGAGGACTCCAATGAATCACACAATGCAAGTTTCTGCTAGTTATACTACACCACGGGCATACTCACAGCGGATAGCCTTTGTGTACGTTGTGCAATGCGATCAAATCGCTTCTCGCTTTACTCCTTCCAAATTACTAGTTGGACCGGAGTTCCTTTTCCACCCGTAGGGTTGTTTCTTAAATCCAGCCGGTCCACCGTAACTGCAACAAGAGAAGAGGGAAGAGAGAGAAATATATCCAGTCACCACGTCTAACAACGAGCACAGCTCCGTTCCTCAGCACACACTTCGACCTGCAACTGTCATCTAACTGTGCTTTTTGTACTTCTCCTTACACTCCCGTTATCCAATTACCCGGCGATCTCGTTAACTAGGCACAGCTGTGCTCAATCCGCTGATTACAGCCTTCGCAAAGCTGCCGGATGTCCGGTGTTTCCATTTTTCCGGTCGGGGCGGAAACATCCGGGCGGAACCAACTTCCTCAATTCTTGGTTCCGCCCTGAAAGTCGTCACCCCGTGACATCCTCCCCCGCCAATGCATTCCAGTCCCTGGAATGCCTTTGAGTAGTCCACTCACCATAGCGGGAAGGGGGCCGGCCGCGGTTCTCCCGTTGGGAGCGTCTTACAGGGGAGTCAGGTGCAGCGGGCTCGGGCACAACCTCAGGTTGTCCTTGTGCGGCCAGGGGTTCGGCTGGCTCTGGTGCTGGTCCTGGCTGCCTCTGGGCGGCCGGGGGTTCAACTGGCTCAGGTGCAAGTTCTGGCTCTCCTGGGGCGACTGGGGGTGGTGCCACCACAGGTAAACCTGGTACCACAGCCCATCCTTCCATCCAGGGGGCCGTCGGTGCCGGCTCCGCAACTACCTCCTCCGTGACCTCGGGAAAATTTGGACAAGGGCGAATCATGTTTCGGTGTACCACCCGTTCCGGGCCGGCCTTTCCTTCCGGCCGGATGGTATACACCGGCTGGCCCGGTCTCTGCTGCCTACAGACTACGTACGGGGTGGCCTCCCAACGGTCGCTCAACTTTCCTTTGCCTTGCCGCCGGTTATCTCGTACCAGGACTCTCTCTCCTGGCAGCAAGGGGGCTTCCCGGGCCGTCCGGTCGTACAACCGCTTGTTCTTTTCTCCGGTGGCCCGTATTTTCTGGGATACCTGCTCATAAGCAAAGTGCAGCCGTTGGTGGTGGCGCCCTACCCATTCAGTCACGCTTCCTTCCTCCTGGCTCGCGGCCGCTCCCAGGACCAGGTCCGTCGGCATCCGCACATGCCTACCGAACATCAGATAAGTGGGGGCATACCCCGTCGTACTATGAATGCTGTTATTATAAGCTTGTAAGAGGTTCGGTAGGGCACTCACCCAATCACTCTGCTTCCGTTGATCCAAGGTCCCTAAGAGCCCCAGCAGGGTTTGATTAAACCTCTCGCAGCAGCCGTTTCCTTGAGGGTGGTAGGACGTCGTATGGGTCTTCGTGCACCCATACAGCTGGCATAACTCCCGGATCACCTTTGATTCGAAGTTTGCCCCTTGGTCTGAGTGTAAGAACTCTGGACATCCAAACGTTTGGAAGACGTGCCGCCATAAAGCCGTTGCGGTGGTACTTGCCGTCTGATCGAGGGTGGGGATTGCCCATGCATATTTCGTAAACAGGTCGGTGATTACTAAGATGTTCGGATAACGGTCCTGTGGCCGGCCCAGGGTCAGGAAATCCATCGCCATGATGTGAAGGGGGGCTTTGGCACATATGGGTATCATCGGCGCTCGGGCCTCTCGTCGAGACTTGAATAACATACACCTGGGGCAAGCTTGGACCAAGCTACGCACTGATGCTTCCAGCCCCGGCCAGTAGAAGAACCTGCGTAGCAGTGATACGGTCCGTTCTTGTCCCTGGTGTCCCAATTGGTCATGGTAAGCAGACACCAGGGCTGCTGTTTGGTCGGCGGGCACCACGATCTGGCGCACCTCCTCGCCCAGCTTCGGATCACTTACTTTTCGGCAAAGTACCCCCTCCTGTATCTCCAGCTTGTCCCACTGTCCCAGCAGCCTCTTTCCCGTCTCTGTCTGGGTCAGCCTCTCGGACGACGTTGGTCGCCGGCCTTGCTCCACCCACATCCTCACCTGCCATAAATCCTGATCCTGGGCCTGTCTTTCCTTCCACCGGCAGGGGTCCCAACCCCAGCTCCCGGGTACCGCCTCCTGCTGGCCTCCTGGTGCTTCCACAACCCCTATCAGATAGCCTTCCCCCTGGCTTTCCTCTTCTTGGCTATCACAGCCACCGGGGCCGTCCACCTCTGGCAATCGGGACAAGACATCCGCGTTCGTGTGTTCCCGGCCGGGCCGATACTGCAGTTGGTAATCGAAGTTGGCAAGTTGTGCCACCCAGCGCTGCTCCACAGCCCCCAACTTCGCTGTCTGTAAATGAACCAGAGGATTATTGTCTGTAATCACCGTTACCTTAGCACCCCAGAGGTAGTCCTTGAACTTCTCGCTCAGGGCCCACTTCAGGGCCAGCAGTTCCAATTTGAATGAGTTATAGTTCGCGTCGTTCCTCTCCGCTGGGTGGAGGCTTCGGCTTGCGTAGGCGATCACCCGTTCCGTACCCGCTTGTCGTTGGGCCAAGACTGCTCCCAGCCCCAGGTTGCTAGCGTCTGTATACAAAAGAAATGGCTGGGTAAAGTCTGCATAGGCCAAGATAGGAGCCTGTAACAATTCCTGTTTCAACCTCTGAAATGCCCCTTCACAGGACTCGTCCCAATCAATAGAGGGTGACCCCCGCCCCCGGTTTCGCCCTGTGCCGACCAGTAGCTGATTAAGGGGTTTGGCAATCTTTGAAAAGTCTTTTATAAACCGTCTGTAGTACCCCACAAACCCTAGAAATGACCGCACTTGCCTCACAGTCTTGGGTGCACTCCAGTCTCTCACCGCGGAGACCTTCCCAGGGTCTACGGCCACCCCAGCAGCGCTGACCACGTGGCCCAGGAACTGGACTTCCCGCCTCAACAGATGGCATTTGTCGGGTTGCAACTTCAGCCCATATTTCTCCATCGCCTGGAAAACCTCTTCGAGGTGTCGGAGGTGGGAATCGAAATCTGGGGAATACACAATTACATCATCCAAATATACCAAGACTGACTCCATTAACTGACCTCCAAGACAGCGCTGCATGAGGCGTTGGAACGTGGCCGGAGCGTTACAGAGCCCGAAAGGCATCCGTTCCCACTCGAATAGTCCGAACGGGGTCGTAAAGGCGGTCTTCTCTCTATCGGCCTCGGCCACTGGCACCTGCCAATATCCACTGGCCAGATCCAAGGTGGAGTACCAAGCGGACCGTGTGAGACCGGCAAGGGAGTCTTCAATCCGGGGTAAGGGAAACGCGTCTTTCTTGGTCACCAGGTTAAGCTTCCGATAGTCCACGCAAAACCTCCAAGCTCCTGACTTTTTCTGCACAAGTACGATGGGGGCTGCCCAGGGGCTACTGCTTTCCCGGACGACTCCTCGCTCCAGCATACCCTGCAGTAGCGAGCGTACCTCTGTATACAAGGTGGGTGGGATCGGCCGGTACCTCTCTCTACTGGGTCCTGCATCTCCAGTCGGTATATGGTGTTCCACCACCTTCGTACACCCATAATCCTCCTCGTGTCTTGCGAATACATGTTGCCATTTCTGAAGGAGGGCTTGGAGTCTTTGTGTCTGCGCCTGTTCCAACTCTTCCCCTTGCAGGGACTCACCTGCCAAGTGCCTCGGCACGTCCCTCCTTCTGTTGTTCGAAGGGGCTTCCATCTGGGTCAGGGCCACCTCGATGACAGTGGGGCACACCTGACGGAACCTAACGTCTCTCTCCTCCCTCACCTGGTGGGGCGCAACCCCCGTTAATCGGGCCAGCCGCTGGTGTCGGTGTAAGTATACTGGGTAGGGGTGGTCGTTTCGGACCTTCACAGGGACCCTCCCCCGGCGGACCGCCGCTAGGCCTCGGGCTACTTCCACTTGGGGGCAATCGGCGTGAGGTTCAACCAATACCCATTCTTCGGGGCCAACTCCTCGGGGGGCTACTCTCACCCACACCATGGCCTCACTCCTAGGGGGAATAGACAGAGCAAATCGACACATCACTCTTCCTACCTCTTCCCGGCCTCTGCGGACCTGGGTCATCTGGACCCGACGACAGTCGGCCACTACTTGCTCCCATAGGGGCCTCTCGACAGGGGGGATCCTAGGGCCGGGCTTAGCCCGAAATAACTCCTCCCAACATTCGGAGAGGACGTTCATCCCTAATAGGGCTCGATGGGCACCCAAACATCTGTCCTCCACGATAATCACTCCTTTTTGGGGAACCAACACCCCATGAACTTCTAAGTCCGTCAGCCGATAGCCAATATAAGGGATCTCTAGGCCGTTGGCGCCCCGCAACGTCAGCCAGGGGGCCTCCCCTCCTTGGGCACTCTGCTTCCCAAATACTTCCTGCGAGAGACTTTCCGCAAACAATGTCACTTGAGAGCCCGTATCTACTAGGCACTGTATTGTCTTGCCACATACCTTCACCTCCGCCACAGGGCTGTGCCCAACCATCTGGTCTCTAGAATCCTCACGTCTTCCAGGGTCTTCTCTGGGGGTCCCGGCCACACGACCCACTGTGGCCGGTCGTCTTAAAAACCCCCCTCTGATGCCCTGCGAGGCCCACACTGGCGACTGTAATGCCCCGGTTCCCCACACCGATTGCAGATTGGCCGCCCTTGGTCATCCCACTCAAAGCGGGGCCGGTTCAAACGATTCGGGCGTCCCGGTGGCTCTCGGCCCCTCTCAGAGTAGACTCGCTCTCGGGGTGCCGGCCTCGGTTCCTCTCGCGCCCTACTTTGGCGAAGTTCTCCCAAGAGGGTCTTAGATAGCTCCGACATCTGCTCTCGGACATCTTTCAACAATTCCACCCTCAGGGCTTGCTTCCAGTCTGTGTGTTCAGGTGGCGCTGCTGTGTTTCCACTTACGGCTGCACACACGGGGGCTTCGGTTACTTCGGCCTCATCACCCTCCAGGGCTAGCGCCTCCTTCTTTAGATCTTCGAAGGTCAGCCCGGGGTCCCTCCGGAACTGGACCCTCAGACTTTGCCTCACGGGGCCTTCTTTCATCCCCAGGAGGAACTGGTCGCGTAACAAAGCTTCTCCATCTCCTAGCCCATGGTCTTGTCGGGCTTGCAGGCGAGTGAACTGCTCCCGCAGCCTGAGGGCAAAAGCTCGAATGGGTTGTCGGGGGCCTTGTTTGCAATTGAAAAATTGTGAGCGGAGGACAGCTACCGGGGTATGGTCACCATATTGTTCAGCAAGGAACTGGAACACAGTCTGGGCGGTGGCTCTAATCGCTTCGGGGGCGGCTTGTACCTCTCGCCGTGCTTCCCCTTCTAGGGAGTTTAACACAAATTGGAGCCGCTGGGCGGCGCTAAGGCCCTGCAGGTCGGCCAAGTACTCCAGCTGGGCCTTCCATTCGGTCAGGCGTACCTCCGACTCTGCTCCTCCGTATCTCTGGACCCATGGACTGCCCATGATAACGGGTGTGGCACGGGGTGGGGCTGCTGGCCCCGCGTTGTCAGTCATTGGGTGACCTTGGTTACTCAACTCGAGGTGGGACCCTGCCGACTACGCCAAAATCTGTCACCACTAGGGGCTGGCTGTATTTGACTAAGCCACGCCCCTTCTTAAACTCCCACCTCGAGGAGGTCCCCAAAGCCGACCCAATGAGCAGACAAACACGGAAACAGGTGAGTAAAATTTAAAACAAACTTTATTAAATTTTTAAATACTTAAAAAGACTGGGGAAATTGGGGAAGGGAAATTTAAAACTAATGGCTTCTTCTACTCCCTCCAGGGAGACTACAGCCACGGGTGACAGGGATGGAACAACAGGGGTGCCAACCACCATCAACGGGGGAAGAAGGGAAACGTCAGGCTCCCGCCTGGACCCTGCTGGCCGTGGCGCCCTCCTTCTTCTCTCCTGGAGGCAGACAATTTCTGGTGTGGCTGGTAGGGATCTTTCCCACTGTCCGTGCCCAATGGTTCACTCTCGCCTTCTTCTCTCTCCACAGGCGGCCACTAGGACGACAAAGACACCGTTACTGACTTTGAAAGGGGTCTCACCGGCTCCCTGCTTACAGCTTCCTGGGTAAGTATCACGTTCGCCGTCGGTTCCTCAATGATTCACTCTCGTTTTCCTCTCTCTCTCCACAGGTGATCGTTAAGACACAGAGACACTGTTATTGGCCTTTGAATGGTTCTCACCAGCTCCGCTGCTTACAGCTTCTGGGTAAGTATCACGTTCACAGTCGGCTCTCCACTGATTCACTCTCGTTTTCCTCTCTCTCTCCACAGGTGATCACTAGGACACAGAAACACTGTTATTGGTCTTTGAATGGTTCTCACCAGCTCCGCTGCTTACAGCTCTCTGGGTAAGTATCACGTTCACAGTCGGCTCTTTACTGACTCTCTCTCGTTTCCTCTCTCTCTCTCCACAGGTGAGTGCTAGGACACAGAAACACTGTTATTGGTCTTCGAATGGTTCTCACCAGCTCCGCTGCTTACAGCTCTCTGGGTAAGTATCACGTTCACAGTCGGCTCTTTACTGACTCTTGCTCTCGTTTTACTCTCTCTCTCCACAGGTGATTGCTAGGACACAGAAACACTGTTATTGGTCTTTGAATGGTTCTCACCAGCTCCGCTGCTTACAGCTCTCTGGGCAAGTATCACATTCACAGTCGGCTCTTTACTGACTCTCTCTCTCGTTTTCCTCTCTCTCTCCACAGGTGATCGCTAGGACACAGAAACACTGTTATTGGTCTTTGAATGGTTCTCACCAGCTCCGCTGCTTACAGCTCTCTGGGTAGTATCACGTCCACAGTCGGCTCTTTACTGTTGGTCAGCAGGGGGGCGAAGGTCACGCACCACCTCGCCGGGTCGAGCGCTGCCCTATCCCCACTGTCCGTAGGCTGATCGAATCCCAGATAGGGGCGCCCTTTCGTAGAGACCACGGGGGCAGCGGACCCGTTCGCCTCCGACTCTGCGACAATACAAACACAAGTAAGCTTACACCACAAATGCTTTTAAGATGTTACTCACAGTCGGTTCTTCTGTAGGTCAACAGGGGGGCGAAGGTCACACACCACCTCGCCGGGTCGAGCGCTGCCCTATCCCCACTGTCCGTAGGCTGATCGAATCACAGATAGGGGCGCCCTTTCGTAGAGACCACGGGGGCAGCGGACCCGTTCGCCTCCGACTCTGCGACAATGCAAACGCAGATAAGCTTACACCACCAATGCTTCTAATATAGTTACTCACAGTCCTCCACAGCTCTTGGCCTGCGTCTCTTCGTACTCTTAAAACAGCACACAGTGTATGATGGCAATGAGGTCTACGGTCGTTGGCCCCTCCGTCCTCCTTCCAGGGGAGAGAATGGATGGTGCGGGGTTTCTCTGACAAGACACACAGCAACCCACGGCAAATACACAGCACCACTCTAACGTGAAAAAGCTTATGATATGTAAAATCTCACTCACCACACTGCAAGTGCAACACCACAAGGGAAACGCCCGGTCTCTTCCACTGTGCTTGGGGCTAACGTAGAGGCGATGGCAAACAACCGGACCAAAGTCGCGTCGCGGTGGCTGTATGAACTGTATGCTTCTAGCGGCTCGCCCACCACGCTAATGATAGGGGTAGGGCCGCCTTCCTAATCCTGGAGGACTCCAATGAATCACACAATGCAAGTTTCTGCTAGTTATACTACACCACGGGCATACTCACAGCGGATAGCCTTTGTGTACGTTGTGCAATGCGATCAAATCGCTTCTCGCTTTACTCCTTCCAAATTACTAGTTGGACCGGAGTTCCTTTTCCACCCGTAGGGTTGTTTCTTAAATCCAGCCGGTCCACCGTAACTGCAACAAGAGAAGAGGGAAGAGAGAGAAATATATCCAGTCACCACGTCTAACAACGAGCACAGCTCCGTTCCTCAGCACACACTTCGACCTTCAACTGTCATCTAACTGTGCTTTTTGTACTTCTCCTTACACTCCCGTCATCCAATTACCCGGCGATCTCGTTAACTAGGCACAGCTGTGCTCAATCCGCTGATTACAGCCTTCGCAAAGCTGCCGGATGTCCGGTGTTTCCATTTTTCCGGTCGGGGCGGAAACATCCGGGCGGAACCAACTTCCTCAATTCTTGGTTCCGCCCTGAAAGTCGTCACCCCGTGACATTTGCACATGTGAGGAGTTAAGCCTAGTTTATGGTCGCCGCTTCCGCAAGAGCGCGTTGGTGCGCGCGGCAAAAATGACGTCAACGCGGAGTGGGCGGTCGCGCGCGTTGGGTGCACGAGACCCCATTTCGCGTGGCGCTGTGCACGGAATTTTTTGTTCCGCGCGCTCCGCATCCGAAAATGACCGAACTCGAGGCGATTCTGTCCGAGCAGGCAAGCCTGTGACGTATCTCTTTGATCAATCCAAGCAAAACAATGTATATATTTATCTGACACTCTGGAAGTAAAGTATGGAAACTTTGCAGTTTAAAACACGAATTATTTTTCATGAATCAGAATGTTTGGCTTATTTTTGTATTGAATGAACCACTGGATGAGGAATAAAATATAAACCTTAAGATGTCTGTACTGTTTGTTTAGTAAAAACGTTAATGAAATGATAATGTTTAATAAAGACATATTTAAAAGATTGTTGTTTTATTCATGTTCTCTTATTTATATATATCAAACTCTAATGTTAAAAGCACTAGGGTTGTTCCAGCGGACGACTTCTTCTATCCTCTTCTTTGTGTTTGTTTTTGACTTTATTGCTCGCGTCGCCGCCTGGTGCTTAAAAAATAGTGCAACAGCGAGCGCGTTAACTATAAACCCCTCGTCCGTTTGGTGAGAGGCGCGCGCGATCTGCGGAGGCTTGCGTTGCGGACCAAAGCGCAAGTATAACCAGCCCTTTAGTGTGAGGCACTGATGAATTAGCCTCTTAAACCCTGAGGACCCTGTCCCGGGTCCAAAATTTCTTATTTTGACTTAATATAAAATATTATTTTTATTTTGAATGGTCCGTCATGGACCCCAGTAACACATATGAGATACTGTTTGAAAGCTTAGACTCTCTACTTTCTGCAGATATGCATCACTTTGACATATATTTTATTGTAAGAAAGTTATTTACACTTAATTTACATTATCATATTTTTATATGATTTAATATTCACATATTTCATATTTTTCAAGTATTACAAACATGGGCAAGTCTTATATCAAATGAAAGCTCTCACTCTCAGGAATACAGCGTTATTTTTGTTCTATTATTAACACATATCCAACACTCGTTGAATTAATAATAAGGTAAAAATGGTCTTTTGTAAATTTACAGTTTTTTCCAATTGCTAACACACAATTTTGCAAACTAGTCTGGTTTTACCAAAAAAACTTAACACAATTTACAAAACCACACACCTAAATAGCAAAATACCACATATATCCTGCAAAATGAAGCACTCCAACCTAAACTACATATAACATTATCAAAATCAAAATTTGACACAAATTGGAACACACTTCATTCATATTACCAGATTTTTGTCTAACCAACTACACAGGGCCGGTTTTTGGTATGGGCAATGTGGGCGAGCGCCCAGGGCGCAATCTATGTGAGGGCGCACGAGCGCCCAAAAAAAAAATAATTATATCAAAACCGCTCATTTCCATGTCAAGTTAGTGCTGAGAAACACAGTTGTGTGCGTGTCAGAAGAGGCACGGGTGAGCGGGGCGGGGAATCAACTTGCGACTGCAAGTCCCTCGCTCGCCTTAAGGGGGGCGAGCGAGGGATTGACTGATCCCAGGCCAGAGGCCACACAACACAGCTGCGTCTGCTTCCAAGTAAATTGTATTTTTCATTCCTAAAATTAGCATAGACCCATATACCTACGAACATGTAATTAATTGGGTTATGTGAAAAAAATTCTGTAGAGTCATCTACGTGACTCACGTCACGTGACTCCGGTTGATTGACGGGTAAAACGGACGTTGTTGTTGGCAAAATGAAATGCAAAGTTAATGATGTCGAGTCTTCATCTTCATCATCATGGATCAAATTAAAAGACCAAAGTAGCCATCTCAGTTGCCCGGTTCAGAAAGAAGATGAGGAGAAACGGGCAAAAGATAAAGGTATGCCGATTTCTATGAGTGATGACGTGACAGTAGGAAATAGGCTATTTATATTAGCCTCGCACTCTTGCTAATATGTTGCTATTAGCCACAGAATACGACTGTATTTGGTTTTAGTTTTGCTGAACTAGCAACTATTAGAATTGAGGCATCATGTCATGCAACTAAATTCACTCTATAGGCAACACAGTCTAGTTTGTGTGTGCAACACAAAAAGTGCAAATTCACACAGACCTCCTGACTGTGTAATTTTTTATTGCTTTACGCTATATGTGTCACGACCTGGTCTCTCTATTTCTTGTCTCATCCGAGTTTGAGGGATTAGGTTGTGACAGTACGTGTCTGCCCTGAGAGAGTTGTGTGACATGCCCTTCCGCGGTCCACGTTTCTCTCAGGGTTCGTGAATTGTTTCCCGCTCCCTTATGTTTGATTTAGCTACAGGTGTATGTTGTTTGTAATCCCTATTTAATACCCTTCTGTCCTGTCCTCCGTGCGTTGGTATTCTTCTATGTTTCCTGCAAAGTCTCTAGTGTGTATTCCCGTTCCTAGTATTCCTGTGTGAGTTTATGTAGTTTAGTGTTTCCAGTGTTTATGTTAGTCAGTTTAGTTCTCGTGTTTGTTACTGTGATGTTTTACCCCCTCGTGGGTGTTTTCTGTTCTGAGTGTTTGTATATATTAAAGTATTGTTTATTTAAGTCTGCGTTTGGGTTTTCCTGTCTTCTCGTGTTCCCCGATCGTGACAGAATACCAACGCCAAATTAAAACCCAGCGGACTATGGACCTCAACCCCAATATCGATTATGAGGCGTGTAGAGGTACAAGACTGGTTCGACGCGGGGGAAGCAACACGTGGAGAGGTGCCACGGCCAGAGGGGCATTCCAGGGAGGAAGGACCTCTTTTCCAGCCCCTCTGGTAACCATCCCGGAGCGTCGGTGAGTGGGAGTATTCTCTTCAGACAGGCCATTCTCATCTCTGCCACCGGTGACCTGTCCACCCGACAGTCTCAGGGGGAAACGTGAGAGACATGCCTCCTGGGACTCGGCGTCGGGTGATTCATCTACGGAGTTGGGTGGTCCGGCCGTGCTGTCTCCCACTCCTCCGGCGCTTTCCGCTCCTCGTCCCAGACGGAAGACAAGGAGGAAGAACACCTCTCCCGCGCAGCCTGTACCATCGACTTTCTCCAAGTCTCCAGAGTCGGCGGCGCGTCCTGAGTCGGCGGCGCGTCCTGAGTCGGCGGCGCGTCCTGAGTCGGCGGCGCGTCCTGAGTCGGCGGCGCGTCCTGAGTCGGCGGCGCGTCCTGAGTCGGCGGCGCGTCCTGAGTCGGCGGCGCGTCCTGAGTCGGCGGCGCGTCCTGAGTCGGCGGCGCGTCCTGAGTCGCCGGCGCGTCCTGAGTCGGCGGCGCGTCCTGAGTCGGCGGCGCGTCCTGAGTCGGCGGCGCGTCCTGAGTCGCCGGCGCGTCCTGAGTCGCCGGCGCGTCCTGAGTCGCCGGCGCGTCCTGAGTCGCCGGCGCGTCCTGAGTCGCCGGCGCGTCCTGAGTCGCCGGCGCGTCCTATGGATGTGGAGGAATCCGCCTTTTCCGGCGGATTGGAACCGCCTGGTCCGTCTCAGTCCTCGTTTCCTGTGTCCCCTGTGCTCCCTGTTTCTGAGTCACCTGTGCTTCCTGTGCCCCCTGTGTTCCCACGTCAACCCCCTCCCGTTGTTGTGAACTCTGGTTCTTCCCCCCGGACTTCTCCATCTGTCACCAATACCACCAAAAAGACTCATAAGACTATTAGGACACAAACTGAGTTTCATAATTCAAACTTTACTGTTACTCCCCCTCCGCTTCCATGTATATTGTTTTTGTTAACCCATCCCAACCCTGTTATCATGTTATCTGTTTTACCATTAATTTTGGTGTCTCTGTTTTCTTGGTTTTTGTCTCACTTTAGGTCCTGTGTTTAGTGTCTCCTCCTGAGGGCGTCTAGTATCCGCCCTTAGGGGGAGGGTACTGTCACGACCTGGTCTCTCTATTTCTTGTCTCATCCGAGTTTGAGGGATTAGGTTGTGACAGTACGTGTCTGCCCTGAGAGAGTTGTGTGACATGCCCTTCCGCGGTCCACGTTTCTCTCAGGGTTCGTGAATTGTTTCCCGCTCCCTTATGTTTGATTTAGCTACAGGTGTATGTTGTTTGTAATCCCTATTTAATACCCTTCTGTCCTGTCCTCCGTGCGTTGGTATTCTTCTATGTTTCCTGCAAAGTCTCTAGTGTGTATTCCCGTTCCTAGTATTCCTGTGTGAGTTTATGTAGTTTAGTGTTTCCAGTGTTTATGTTAGTCAGTTTAGTTCTCGTGTTTGTTACTGCGATGTTTTACCCCCTCGTGGGTGTTTTCTGTTCTGAGTGTTTGTAAAGTATTCTGTATTTTTAGTCTGCGTTTGGGTTTTCCTGTCTTCCTCGTGTTCCAGCCGTGACAATATGTGTCAACTTAAATAACTTCTAATATACATTGACATGGCATTTTGTAAGCTACAGTGATATAGCTTTTTAAATAATTTGTAGTGTATGCTTAGTTTATATAGGATGTTAACAAATACTAATAAAATGTGTGTTATGGTCATTTTAATTGGGTAACTGATGCATGTGTGAAATAAGTGTATCTAACTTACATAATTGTATCTTACAGTTTTTTACGATTGCTTACACACTATAATTAAAATTTTCCCACAATTATCAAAACCTAACACTCAAGGAGCAAAACACAAGGCTGGATTTGCACAACTGTACAGTAAGCACATTGTCAGCTTCACACTATTTGCAAAACCTTACACACAGTGATTTGCAAAACATTAAACACACTTGTATACATTAGACACAGAAGTCTGTCAGGATGTCACTTCTTTGCAATTCCAAAGCACTGACTGTCAAATGACCACACTTATGAGCCAATCTGTTAAACACAGCCATCAGGTGCACAAACACATGACTGCTAAATTGTACACACACCAATCAGGTTTAAGCACTATAAAAATGCAGCAGGTCCTGCATGAATTCATATGTATTGATGAGACAGCGTTCAAAATCACAAAAGCAAGAAGAAGAGGCAGAATTATCATTGGGCACCGGGCTATTATCAATGTCCCAGGGCAACGTGAAAGTATTTCACAGCATGCGAATCTCCTCCATCATGCCAAAATGGGCCCTTAGAACACACCTCACATTCTCTCATTTTTGGACCCATTGCACCACATTGTCACAGCAAGTATGAAATGCACCAGATACAATACACTGTCATCTGGGACAATGTGTCATTCCACCGCTCTGCTTTGGTCAAGAACTGGTTTCAACACCATCCACAGACAGTACTATACCTTCCACCATACTCTCCGTTTCAAAACCCTATCGAAGAGTTTTTCTCAGCATGGCAGTGGAAGGTTTAGGATCTCCAGGCTCAGGCACCCCTCATTCAGGCCATGGAGGACGCCTGTGACCAAGTTGACACTGTAGCTGTGCAAGGATGGATTCAACATTCAAGACGGTTCTTCCAGGGTTGTCTTGCTAATGAGGATATTGCTTGTGATGTTGATGAAATTCTCTGGCCAGATCCAGCTAGGCGAAGAGAGAATATATAGTATCCCTGCTTAAAAAAACAGCATAGACCAGCAACATTCCAATGCTGGTCCATGCTGGTGTAGTACAGCTGGTATATAATCAACTTTAAGTTTATTCATGAAGAGACACTATAAAACAATTAAACCTCAGGTGGTGTTGCTAACCCAAAATTTGACTCTTAGGTGGAACTGGTTACAGACATGAAACTCTTGGTGCTCCTAAATCTCTTCATCACAAAGGCTTTTGCACCATTAGCCTTAAGGCTCATATCACTGAGTTTCTGCTGAAATATATGATGTATATAAATTATGTGGTTCTAAGATTGTAATTTTATATTCATGTTTGGTTTCTTTTTAAAGGTCATGGTGCGATGAGTAAAAAGGTCTCATTTCTATAAGTCTAAGATCAGATGGATTAAGGTTTTAGAACTTTGGATAGAAGATGCATTTCTTGTAGAGGTGGGGTTTTGCCATGATATTTCTGGCTAGTTTGACCAGTTTCCAAGATACTCCTGGCTAGTTTGACCAGGTGCTCTTTAGTATCACTTGGCACAGGTCAAACTGGATTTTGACCAGGTGTTCTTTAGTTTCACTTGGTACAGGTCAAACTAGATTTTGGTAGTTTTCTCAAGCTGTGTATAAAAGGTGGCCTGGCAAAATATTCTGGGAGCCATTCTGTAGAAGCTCCCACACTCAGTGTGTATTCAAACCTTATGGAAGCATCTGTATTCAGACTTCCCGCACTGCTGTGTGTCGTTTTAATTGCCAGGTTTGATTTGACTTTGTGATTTTATTTCATTTACTACTGTTTTAAGTTTTACATTTTGGATGTGAATGTTGATATTTTGATCCATGAATTTGAAAACTAAATTATTGATTTAAGTGTAACCTGCCTGGCATAATAAATTGTTATTATTGATTCATTTTAAATTCTTCCAAATTGTATTGATTTATTTTAATTCTTTCAGAAATTATTATTTCCAGTAGATTAGAAGGAGTCTGATATTACCGCAAAATAAGTATGCCAGGATATTGATCACACTGGTGTTTTGATGTTGGATGGAGCATGGGGCACGTTCACCAGGACTCTCAGATTTATGTCTATCACCTGACTTAGCAAGTTGCATGATCGTGACTAAAGTAACTATTTTATGATCGGAGCAAGCATGGGGCGGCCAGACATAAAATATTAGTTTACCCGGCAACCTCTGACGAAGGTCAGACTGGCAATTTTGTGTCCGTGAGATATACGCAACGGCCGACGTATACTCTGTGCGATATCGGGTCCCTAATGAACGAATAACTAAGACTATGGGAATTTGTAAATAATCAATATCTAAATTATGATCAACAGATAATTGGTATAATATACTAAATTATTACTGTATTAAATTGGAGTCAGATTATAATTTAACCACAGAGGTCAAAGGAATAAATTAAATGAATGGAATTATTCTTCTAGAAGCGCTATGGAAGGAAAGAACACGTGTTACCTTCACCACGCATTGGACTTCGACGTTGGGCCAATTGGGTGGCGTCTTACAGCTTGGTGATCCCGACGTGAAACGTCATTGGCTGGGACGAGTGACGTGTACACCAGAAAGAGTGACGTGGTACTCCAGGAAGCTTTCCAGCGCGACATTTCAACCATAACAGAGGATTCCATTCATCACAAAAAAGGAGGTTTAAATTTCTACTTTTCTGTCTGCAGCTGTGTTGGTAAGTTGATTTTATTCGTCTATAAGAAATGTTGAGGGTGAGCATAAACGCACCCGTATGTTGTAGAATGGGACGGTAAACTCAGTGAAAGTCCGGAGAAATCCGTTTAGGCATGACAATCAGAACACCGCTGTCAGGGATATAATTGTGGCATTGCAGATAATGAAATAATATGTTTCCTCGCGCTCCGAATCAAACATCCTCTCTTACGTTTACACTCAGGAGGAGTGAATATTACATGAACTAATTACTAAATTGTATCGCGGTAACGTTACATTACGAAAATTGTAAATTTGAGGCTAAAAGTGGAAACATAGCCGTAGATAATCTATTTGCTCGTTTGAACGATCTCGGAACTATATCGGAAACCCGTAACGTATTAGCGAATATCCGTGAATAATAAAGTCATGTCGGATGAGATGAGAAAACTCCGTGCCCAAGTCGTTGCGTCCGTGTATGTAAACAAACCTGCGCGAAACAGGCGATAATAACTCTGTTAATGAAAATACACAGCATGACAACAGCAGCGTAGATGAGGATAAATCCCCTTGGTTAGCAAATCAAAGTTCTTTTGTTTGTTAAAGCAACAAAAGATAAACTTAAAATGGAGTAACATCTTCCAAATTTTATTCTGGTTCTCAAATAAGGGTAAACATTGAATTATTACAGTAATGACTAAATCTGAGCTCACTGTATGGTTGTTTATGTTGTCACAGCAAATGTGCAACATTTAAAGGAACAATCTTATGAACAAGAATTAACTTAAATAAAGAGATTTTATATACATTTAAACTACAGTGTAAGTTAATGTGTTTGCATATAAGAAGTGAATTTGGGGTTTACATGATTGATATGACAAGAGCAAATGTTCATATTAGTTTTTTTAAGATCATTAAATGCTGCAAACATCAGCGTATTAACTATACCTGATGAGTTAAGGAGATACATGTAATTATGGGAATGAAAGATAAATGGAAGTAAATACATGATTGAAGGCAGCGTTGTTGATGTTAGAGGTTCAGTGAATGCAGAGTGGAGCTAAATATTAAGATATTAAGCAAGTAAGGATTTAATAATGATTGTGAGTGAATCTCCTAAAGAACACTCAGGATTGGAATGTAATAAGTAAATTTTAAAACTCATAAATTATTGCAGGATTCCCTACTGTTGATATATGGCAAATTGAGTTAAGCTTTAACTGATGCACAGAAAGATAATGATGAAACTGTTCTTACGATGGTCAATAAAACACATGTGATCTTATCTCACTGAGAAAGAATCACCACTGAGAGTAAAAGGGCTTAACCCCCCTCTCAAAAAATATGTGTGGTTCTCCTTGTTTCAAGTGAGATGTTTAGATAAGATTTAACAAATAAAATGCATCATTATTTTCTGTGAATCAGTCAAAGTGCCATTTAAGTCTTTAATTAACATCATACATACAGTAGTACATACACACTGTATAGTCAGCACTGTTAAAAATGCTAGACTTAGTCTTTAATTTATGATGACTATTATTAATTGGTAAATAAACAATTTAACCCAGTTTTCTGGAAATTATCGAAGCTGAGTCTTTGTTTCTCTATGAGATTGTGGAAATTGTTAAAGAGCAATTTGTTGTCTAATTGTCTAAAGATTGTGAAAGTCATAAAAATAGAGCTTATAGCTGAGTCCTAAATCACTGCATGAATACAGAATTCCTGTTTATATTAAATCGGTCAGAGCTAAAAGTCTTTTAATATTTCTGTATGTCTTAACATTTAAAGCAAAAGTTTGTGTTTTTACACCCTATTCCTTGATTACTTTTTATATTCACAACAGTAAGCTGTTGTTGTTAGTGAACATGTTAATGCACAGAAACATGTTCTCAATTTTGCAAATTTACTATCATTCTTGAAGCCCTTGAGACCAGTAATAAAATAAAATTATTTTAATGAATATTATTTTTAATATAATGTAATTTATATTATAATCGCATTATAATATACATTATATTGTAATGGCCAGACAGGCCTAATATGGTGAAAAATGATGCATTACATTCATTTCAAACTTATATGATTAAGACCCACAAAAAGGCCCGGGGAATATTTAGATTCAGATTTATTTGGTCCACTATCTCGTGCCAAAACGGGGGTATGTGTATGCTTTTACTTGTTGCTTGTTTGTTTTGCTTTGTTTTTTTGCTTTGCAGGGACACGGAAAATATTATGGCACAAGATAGCAAACCAAACAACTCTTTTATAAGTTTGAAACATCAACTTTAACTGAATCTGATTAGTCAATTTACTTTTATAGTTGGTTAAAACTGTGGGAAATGTTAAATCATCAGAAATTACAGTCCTACAGGTCACAGAGATGTGAAAAGTTTAATAGTGTGTACCATAAACAGAGATCCCATCATTTAAACATATGAGCTGACTTTGCTTATTACAACTCAGAATAAAATCATTTAAGTTTAATATTAAATCTAAAGTTAATCCATAAAATTTCCCCAGCAAAAATGGGACTTTTTATGCTCACAGTTTAAATGCAAGTGGAGTTTATGGTGCTATACACACTCAGACTATACTGAAACAACATAGTCATATATAACAGAAAATTCCCAATTTAATCTGGCCTCTGAAATTAATTTGCAGAAAGTAATGATACAAATCTTCTTAACAGGAAGAATTTACAACATAACGCTGTCATGGACAGCTGTGTGGTAGTGACATCATTGTAAACCAAAGATGATGCCATGCCTTAATGCAAATTGACCAAAGTTTAGAAATGAATGTTTCATTGTCTGTTATCTTAACATCTTTCCTTTCAGGTGGATTATTATGACTCCTTAAGAGTCCAGATACTAGAGATGTGTCTTAGCCTAAATACAGGCAGAAGCCTGAAATGCAGGAGGTGGGTGTGATAATGCTTTAAGGGGTCATACACATCTCACAGTAATAAAATAATATATTCATTATCTGACCTCCCGATGTAGCATCGGAACTAAAATTGTGCAATACAGATTACTTTAAGTTAGAATACACCCACTCCCAGGCATGAACATTTAATGCACATATTTTCACCATTGCAACAACATAGCACTGTTACCTGGTATAAGTTTTAAAACTATCCAGGCTGAAAACATCACACATATGTATGATTAATGACTAAGAATCCAAACTCTAAAGTTTGTCATACAAAACCAATTAGCATATCACACATAGGAAATCAAAGAACTACTCATGATGCTAATTTTATTTTTGGTATAAAAACTATGTTTGCATTTTCCTTTTGAACTACGTGAAATATTACAGTGTACGTAGAACATATGCATGGTTATAGTCACAAATTAAGGTTTTTGTCTCTGATTGTATAAATAAAAGGTAGAAACTCTACCTGAAAACTCTAAATAAGACCTATTTGAGAATAAGATAAGTGAAGAATTAAGCCATTTGACGTGGTTGCAAACATGTCTTATGACATTCCAAACTTTAAAAATGGTTAGATCTGAAGTGCACTTCTATTGATCAACCACATGATACTCAATCAGACACCTAACCATTGATTGGGACTTTGCCAATGTATATGTATAGAATTTGTGAACAATGGTTAAATAAGAAAGTCAAAATCTGTTTGTGTAAAGTTTTCTATGTATTTTTTATTTGCTTTACTGAAATTTTAGATTTACATGGTTAACTTGCTTTTCAGTGTTCTGAACTAATAATATGGTTACTAAAACATAGTCATATATCATATAGATATATCATATTATATATACCTTAGTATAAATATCTGTATTTTAGTACATTTATTTGTATTATATTTGAATGCTATTGTTTTATATGCTTTAATGATGTATACCACTGGTAAATTTGCCAGTTAAAAACTTTTGCCACTCTTCCTTTAAAATACACAGATTATATCAAAATTCCACTCTTTGCTATAGATGCATAATAGAGAAGAAATTGGTATTTAAATGGGATAAATTATTTTGAAAGGAGAAATAAGACCTTTTACCATTCGCACCTACTATTATGAAACTTCTAATCATGTCATTTGTTTTTGTAATTTTTCACAACCATTTTCGTCCAATGAAAATCAAATTCTTCAGTGTTCAGTCATTGCATGATCATGTGTTTGATGTTCTTCAGATGTCCCACATACAGTGGTGCATTGTCATTGTGAGGAATTCCTTCACCTATGGAGGTCTGACTATTCTACAAAAACTACCTTCTGCTAGTAGGTAACAGAGGACTTTTCAAAATGTCAGAGAAATATCCTGGGGAGGATTCCGCTAGATACATGTCTCTCCGTGGTGGGGAGACACTTTCAACGAACACAGCACCCAGTCATTGACTGACATCATGGATTTGGTGCAATAGACGATTCTACAGACTGAGTATCATCTCAACCAGGAACATGTAGAAACAAACCTGGTCAAAGGAACAGCAAAAATTATGTCAAGTTCATCTATTCGCTCTGCACAGTATGTGTACACTTGGTGGGACTGGATGTTTCGTGGGTGTGTGGTTGGCAGTGGAGTTGTGTTTATGCTTTCTTTGATTCAATGCTGCTATTTCAGGTCCACAATTCCCTCTTTATGGACATCTGCCAACACTGTTTTCACCCTGAGTCCTCTACAAGTGCCCGCCATACAGAGACTGTTGCAATAAAAGAAAAAATGCACGAGGATTTGAATATGACCAGCAATGGCCTTTAGGGACCATTTTTCAATTGCCCCAAAAGGGCCAGGGGAGAAATTTGTAGTACAGCTGGTATATAATCAACTTTAAGTTTATTCATGAAGAGACACTATAAAACAATTAAACCTCAGGTGGTGTTGCTAACCCAAAATTTGACTCTTAGGTGGAACTGGTTACAGACATGAAACTCTTGGTGCTCCTAAATCTCTTCATCACAAAGGCTTTTGCACCATTAGCCTTAAGGCTCATATCACTGAGTTTCTGCTGAAATATATGATGTATATAAATTATGTGGTTCTAAGATTGTAATTTTATATTCATGTTTGGTTTCTTTTTAAAGGTCATGGTGCGATGAGTAAAAAGGTCTCATTTCTATAAGTCTAAGATCAGATGGATTAAGGTTTTAGAACTTTGGATAGAAGATGCATTTCTTGTAGAGGTGGGGTTTTGCCATGATATTTCTGGCTAGTTTGACCAGTTTCCAAGATACTCCTGGCTAGTTTGACCAGGTGCTCTTTAGTATCACTTGGCACAGGTCAAACTGGATTTTGACCAGGTGTTCTTTAGTTTCACTTGGTACAGGTCAAACTAGATTTTGGTAGTTTTCTCAAGCTGTGTATAAAAGGTGGCCTGGCAAAATGTTCTGGGAGCCATTCTGTACCCAGAAGCTCCCACACTCAGTGTGTATTCAAACCTTATGGAAGCATCTGTATTCAGACTTCCCGCACTGCTGTGTGTCGTTTTAATTGCCAGGTTTGATTTGACTTTGTGATTTTATTTCATTTACTACTGTTTTAAGTTTTACATTTTGGATGTGAATGTTGATATTTTGATCCATGAATTTGAAAACTAAATTATTGATTTAAGTGTAACCTGCCTGGCATAATAAATTGTTATTATTGATTCATTTTAAATTCTTCCAAATTGTATTGATTTATTTTAATTCTTTCAGAAATTATTATTTCCAGTAGATTAGAAGGAGTCTGATATTACCGCAAAATAAGTATGCCAGGATATTGATCACACTGGTGTTTTGATGTTGGATGGAGCATGGGGCACGTTCACCAGGACTCTCAGATTTATGTCTATCACCTGACTTAGCAAGTTGCATGATCGTGACTAAAGTAACTATTTTATGATCGGAGCAAGCATGGGGCGGCCAGACATAAAATATTAGTTTACCCGGCAACCTCTGACGAAGGTCAGACTGGCAATTTTGTGTCCGTGAGATATACGCAACGGCCGACGTATACTCTGTGCGATATCGGGTCCCTAATGAACGAATAACTAAGACTATGGGAATTTGTAAATAATCAATATCTAAATTATGATCAACAGATAATTGGTATAATATACTAAATTATTACTGTATTAAATTGGAGTCAGATTATAATTTAACCACAGAGGTCAAAGGAATAAATTAAATGAATGGAATTATTCTTCTAGAAGCGCTATGGAAGGAAAGAACACGTGTTACCTTCACCACGCATTGGACTTCGACGTTGGGCCAATTGGGTGGCGTCTTACAGCGGTTTGGTGCTGGTTTAGCTGGTGGTCACCACCATACCAACACCAAAACACATTATATGCTGGTCTTGCTGGTATGACCAACATGGGATGCTGGTGCTGGTATGCTGATGACCACCAGCTAAACCAGCACCAAACCAGCATGGACCAGCATGGGAATGCTGGTGGTCAGCACCAAAACCCAATTTGCTGGTATGCTGGTTTTCCAGCAGGGATGACCGTAGTATTTTCTTTACAATATTGTCAGTTTTTTAGATTATGTTTGTTGTTGTTATTTACTGTAATTGTAACATGTACTCTATACAGTATTTTATATTTGTCTGTGGTTTGCTGAGCTAACAGTGTTATGCACACTACTGTAGTAGCATGAAAACTGGGACATGTTTTGTTGTGATTCTCCATGTTGACTGATTTGGGTATGGAGAGAAATCAATTATATTTATAGTTGCACTTTGTCTTTGTACTTCATTTGTAGTACTGGTGAAGGGTTGTGTTAATTGTGTGTAGTGTTTTGACAAACCGGGTCCTGTTTTCAAAATTGTGCTTAAGCAATCGTAAAAAACTGTATATAACAAAATAATACATGTTGGTGGTGGGGTTTGGGGGTAAATCTTTTTTTTCTGGGGGCGGCCAAGGGATGGTTCGCCCAGGGCGTAAATCTAGCCAGGACCGCCACTGCAACTACACACAGTTGGGCATAATGAAAAGTGCACTTTTCTCTTTAGTGTGCTTTGCCATAATACTAAAATATGTTTTAGATTGTTCACATGCACAAAAATATTTGCAGACACACACACATGCTGTTAAATTTTTTTACACCAAACAAGTCATAACGCCTCATCCACATCACAGGCAATATATTCCCTTGCCAGACATCGAGGGAAGAAGCGCCTTGAGCACCTTATCCATCCCTAAATTGCACCAACATCAATCTCATCACATGCCTCTTCCATAGCCTGCAAAAGAGGCATGCGCACAAAGGGCTGCTGGTCATATAGCCTACCTTCCATATAACTCTTCTATGGGGTTCAAAAATGGCAAGTATGGTGGGAGGTATTGCACGATAAATGTTTGGTAGTCAGCAAACCAGTTTTGGACTGGAGCTACACGATGAAAGTTCACGTTGTGCCATACTACAACATACCGGTTTCTTTGGTCTGCATCATTCATACACTCTGATGGCATGAGAATGTTGTGGAGTCTTTCTAGAAATGTGAGAATATGGGCTGTGTTGTATCAAGGTTGGCATGACGGTGGAGGACACCATCCATATTGGAGATGGCAGCACACATTGTGATGTTCCCACCACGTTAGCCAGGATCATCTATAATGGCTCTGTGGCCAATGACATTCCTGTGGTCTTTTCTAGTGCTTACATCCTGATTGAAGTGTTAACAATTAACCATTCAGGTGTTTGGGCAGGTGGCGCATATATTAGCCAATTAGCTTGTGTAGTGTCATTTTGAATGGTAATGTTTTGAAAAGGCAAACATGTGACTTTATGTCAGATTGTTGTGTCTTGTGCAGAGAACTGTGTTCAGTGCATTTAAAAAGTGCCATTGTGAATTGCAAAATGTGTGTAAAGCAGAAAATGTGTTTAGACTTTTGGAGACTTGAGAAGAGGTGTTGCTCTCTGTGTGTCAGTTTAAATAGTTGTGCTGTTCATGTCATTTTAGTGTGTTAACAATTGGAAAAAACTGTAAGTGAAACTTGAGCGTGAACTGCCTCAGATATCACATATAGCCACAAATGATACACCATCTTTTATCTTACGTCCTACTCTAAAAAATGACTCCATTCACAGCATTTTCTTTGGTTGTGTGCATTATTAATCCCTTGCTATTTATTATATGTGCAAAACAATGTTTATACGAAAATCCCCAAAATAGCTTCAGGGTGGAAGAAGCTGTGGTATGTTGATTGTTTGTGTTTATAAAAAGAAATCAAGAAACCTCTTGTCAGATTTTTGTGTGTTGAATAGGAAATTGTGTGTTGTGTTTTGCAAAAAGTGATTAATGAAATTGAAAACTGAGTAAAAGGCCTAAAATTAGTGTATGTGTGATGACGAGTATTTGATGACGTCATCACCGGAGCGCGATTTAGCGCATGTTTATGTTTACATCTCATCACATCGCCTCCTGACTTTTCTTATGTGACTAATTAATATGAAGTTGGGGTTTGGGACATGCTTTATAGGAATAACAGGAATATGCTGCACTCCAGTTATCAGTTTGTAAGTTTTGTGTTGATTTATTACGTTATTATTTAGGTCTGATGATGAGTTATTGTTTGTATAAACTGTCATTGTTGTTCAGTTTGTGAGTGTTTATTCATACTCTAATTCATTTATTCAATGATTTCTTTTGTTTCATCTTAAGAGTTTTTGTCTCTTTCCCTATCGTTAGGGTAATGCGGATCAGTAAGGTTTAAAATGCGGTCGTCTATTATAAAGGGCGATACCATTATCTGTAAGGTGGGGGGAGGACAGTTTATATAAATTAGTTATATTTGTCCTAGGGTTTTCTAGAGATGTGTATATGATGGACAAATGTTTATTGCTTGTTTTATTTTAGTGTTGTGCACCATAATGATATGGAAGGGGGAAATATCCTGAGTATTGCTGGTTTAGCTATCCCTTTTGTGGTGGACTTATCCAATTGGGTTTGGCACGAATTAAGCTGATAAAAGCCTGTTGATAGTACTTTGTGGGGCCAGTGTTATGGAAGGTAGTCTACTGAGAGACACATGAGGCCTGTATAGTGTGTTGCTAGCAATATTGTAGCACCGGTCAGGTTTTGCTGCTATCAGCATTTTGTTTGTTTGTTGTTTTTTTTTTATAGTTTTTTTTGATAACTTTGTTGTCTTGCTCTTGAACTTATCACTGAAGACATTTTTGCTTCAATAAATCACCCTGGGTCACACTTATTCCACGACCAAGTTGTACTGAGTCTTCCTGCTCTTTCCTTACCTCTCAGCGTTCTCTACTTGACATATGGTGGCAGCGGTGCTTCCAAGCCGTTAGGAGGCCAGTACAACTAGAGACATGGATGGAGATTAAAAGCAGCTGTATGTTTATATAAACTAACGGCACTGTAGAGTTGTTTAGCTCGTTATGCCACCTAAGAGACAAGAACAAGCTAAAGATGCTTCTAATGCTGCTAGGCCCAGGGTGGATATAGCTGCTGCGGACCAACCGCAGGATGCAGGTACAACTTTGGATGATGATTTGCAGCAGGATGTTCCAGGCCCTCTTTGGGCAGTGCTACAGTCATTTCTGCAAAAACAAGAGCAAAGAGAGGAGCGATTGGAGAAGGAAGCAGAGCGTCAAGAACGCAAGTGGAGGATTTTACAGCATCAGTTTACTCTCCTACAGACTGAAGTACACCAGGATAAACAACAGCGTCTGTTAATGGGAGGAGCAACAGATTCGTCTTTTCCAATAGGAAATGCTTCCGGGAGCGCGACATTGACAACTCATTTAGGTATACAGCCGGCAAATAATATACCTACATCAACATCAGCTCAGGATGCTTCTACTGGATCACAAGGTGGGGCGCTGACATGTTTCTCTCCAAAAATGCTTCCTTGGTCTAGTGATGAGGATATAGAACACTATTTAACGACTTTCGAGCGTATTGCACAAACATGCAGATGGCCAAGTCAAGACTGGGTATTACATCTTTTACCACTGTTATCAGGGAAGGCAAGAGCTGCTTATGT
The DNA here is from genome assembly GCF_027580225.2 of Misgurnus anguillicaudatus. NCBI lineage: Eukaryota > Metazoa > Chordata > Actinopteri > Cypriniformes > Cobitidae > Misgurnus > Misgurnus anguillicaudatus. Next base: position 31,888,429 of record NC_073337.2, read on the forward strand.
GTCAATGGATTCTGATAACTCCATGGATTATGACTGTGTAAAAAAGGCCATATTGGACAAGTTGGAATTAATTCAGAAACATACAGACAGCGTTTTAGATCATACACTGTTCAAAACGATGAAACACCAAGAGAGTTACAAGTAAGGTTGAAAGAGTTGTATGAAAAGTGGATGGATCCCAGAAATCGAACCAAAGAGCAGATAGGAGATCAGATTGTTTTGGAGCAATTTCTTAAGTTGCTTAACCCAGAGACTCGAGTATGGGTGAAGCAGAACAATCCTTCTTCAAGGCATGCAGCAGAAATGGAAGAGACCTTAATGGCTGCAAGGCGATCATTCTTTCAACCAAGACCGCGGCGAACATTCAATACCTTCCCATCCGGTAAGTCTGGCGATGATTTAAGTGGTGGTCTAGGTAATGTAGCTTCAAATACATATATGCCCCATGGTAATTCTGGTGTTGACATGAAAAAACAGCAGGGAGTAAGTAACCAGTATAAAGGTAAATCTATAATTGTGTGTCATGCATGTGGCCAGGCTGGGCACAAGAAAGCTGATTGTCCTTTACCGAAAGTTACAAATACCTGTCTTTGTTATGTTCCAAGACCTGTCACAAGATTTAATGAAGTGGACTTGAATACTGATACTGTCATTGAGGTTAAAATTGGAAATGACATTTTCAAGGCTCTGGTAGACTCGGGGTCAAGTCAAACCTTGGTAAGAAGTGAATGTTTGGGAGAGTTGAATACACTTGTACATGGTAAATTGAAAGGTCGCTGTGTACATGGTGATGAAAGGGAATATCCCAAAACTGATTTGGTGGTTGAGATAAATGGACAAGCATATAGTTTATCTGTCGGTGTGGTGGATCAGTCTCCTTATCCAGTTATTTTGGGTAGGGATGTGCCGGTGCTTGTGGATCTTTTGCAAAATGATGAACACATAGCAGAGGCTAGAGTGGTGACAAGAGCACAAGCTTATCGTGATGATACTTGTAAGCAATTTCTGCAACATTTACCTTTTGATGTGAGTTCTAAAGCTAAAAAGTCCAGACGGCAAAGACGCCAAGAAAAGCTTGAGGGAACAAAAATGTGTGAAAATTTACCTAAACCTCAAATTGATGAAACTGACAACATTCCACATGACATTATCAAACTTCAGAGACAGGATAAGACACTTGAGCCTTTGTTTGCAAAGGTAAATTGTGAAACTTTAGTTTCACAAAAAGATCATTTTGTAATTAAAGATGATAGGCTGTACATGCAAGGTCCTGATGGAGAAAGGTTGGTAGTGCCTGAATCTATGAGGCTTAAGGTCTTACAGTTGGGTCACTCAGTCCCGTGGGCAGGTCACCTAGGGCAGCATAAAACTTTTGTTAGAATTGCTGCTAGATTTTATTGGCCCAGGCTTTACACAGATGTAATGGAGTTTTGTAAATCTTGTCCAGAGTGTCAACTTGTGAGCCCAAGCAGGAAAGGAGACCGAGCTCCTTTGGTGAGCCTCCCAATTATTGACATTCCCTTTTCACGTATCGCAATGGACATAGTGGGCCCATTAGAAAGAAGCAGTTCAGGAAATCGTTACATTTTGGTTGTGTCAGACTATGCTACTAGGTACCCGGAAACATTTCCCCTTAAGAACATGAAGTCAAGACAAATTGTGAATGCTCTTGTGCAGCTCTTTTCAAGGGTAGGATTACCAAAAGAGATAATTACAGACCAGGGAACCAATTTCACATCTAAACAGATGAAGCAAGTCTATTCTATGTTACGTATACGTCCTATTCAGACCACACCTTATCATCCTCAGACTGACGGTTTGGTTGAGAGGTTTAATCAAACACTGAAATCAATGTTGCGCAAGTTTGTGTCGGATACAGGTGCAGACTGGGACCAATGGTTGCCTTATTTGATGTTCGCCTATCGAGAGGTGCCACAGGCCTCGACCGGTTTCTCACCATTTGAACTACTTTACGGACGACAAGTACGGGGACCACTTGATGTCTTGAAAGAAGCTTGGGAATCAAATACTGCAGGTGAGCAGACAAACATCTTGTCTTATGTCTGTAAAATGAGAGAGAAAATGGAGTTAATGACAGATATGGTGAGAGACAATATGACTAAAGCTCAGCAACAACAAAAACAGTGGTATGATCAATCAAGTAGGAAAAGAACATTAACACCAGGCCAGAAAGTCTTGTTACTTCTCCCTACGTCTGATAGTGGATTATTAGCTAAATGGCAAGGACCGTATGAAGTGACACGCAGATTAAGCTCTACCAACTATGAAATCTCTTTGCCTGACCGTCGAAAGAAATTTCAAGTGTTCCATGTTAACCTGTTAAAACCCTGGCAGGACCGAAAACAGGCTTGGTCAGAACAGCTTTGGGCAAGAAAAGTGGAAGAAGAGGAGGAATTGGGTGAACAATATTTTTCCGTTGGTCAGGACACATTTACTTGTCCTTCTATAGAACATCTCACTGTTGAGCAGCAACAAGAGTTCTGTAAACATCTTCCGCATGGTCTGTTCAGTGATAAGCCTGGTAAGACAGATCTGCTACATCATAATATTCGCCTCCTTTCAACCGATCCTATTAGACAAACACACTGCAGAGTCCCAGCTCGTTTGATCCCAGCTTTGAAGCAAGAATTGGAAGTGATGCTGGAATTAAACATTGTAGAACCTTCAAAAAGTGAATGGTGTAGTCCAGTCGTGTTGGTTCCAAAAAAGGATGGTTCATTGAGGTTTTGTGTGGATTTTTCCAAACTTAATGCCGTTTCAGCTTTTGATCCCTACCCAATGCCAAGAGTCGACGAACTCATTGAACGTCTGGGCAAAGCAAAGTACCTAACAACCCTCGATTTGTGTAAAGGCTACTGGCAAATACCTTTGACAGATTCGGCTAAAGAACTAACTGCTTTTCGTGTGCCTTCTGGATTATATCATTTTAATTATATGCCTTTTGGCCTACAGGGGGCAGCAGCTACTTTCCAACGCTTGATTGACCAGGTATTAAGAGGTCTGGACAGCTTTGCAGCGGCCTACATAGATAACATAGTCATCTTTAGTGCTTCATGGGAAGAACACATGGATCATCTTGCTGAAGTGTTCAAGAGGATACAGTCTGCTGGTCTAGTTGTCAATGCCAAGAAGTGTCATATTGCTAAACCTGAGGTCTCTTACCTTGGCTATGTAGTTGGAGGAGGGTCCATCAAACCACAAGTAGACAAGGTTCAAGCCATCTTGTCTTGCTCCCCTCCGACAACGAAAAAGAGTGTCAGATCATTTCTGGGCCTAGCAGGATGGTATAGGAGATTTATTCCAAATTTCGCCACCAGGGCAGCAGCTTTGACCGATTTGACAAAAAAAGAGTAGCCCGGTGAGGGTTAAATGGACATTGGACTGTGAACGGGCTTTTCAAGATTTGAAGGCTTGTTTGAGTAAAGATCCAGTGTTACAAAGCCCAAACTTTGATCTTCCTTTTGTCGTCCAAACTGATGCATCTGAACTTGGTTTGGGAGCTGTTTTGTTGCAGGGGGAAGGACTTGATCGCCACCCTGTACAATATATCAGCAGAAAGTTGTTTCCCCGTGAATCTAAATACTCAACTGTTGAAAAGGAAGCCTTAGCCATTAAGTGGGCCTTAGACACTTTGAAATATTACTTGATCGGAAAAGACTTTGTTTTAGAGACTGATCATAGGGCCCTGCAATGGCTTCACAAGATGAGGGACACTAATGCAAGAATTACACGATGGTATCTCTCGCTTCAACCCTTCAATTTCAGAGTCCAGTATAGGGCTGGGACCTTAAATGTAATAGCAGACTTTTTGTCACGTCACTTTTAAGAGTGTCTATCTTGAGTGGGGGGGGTGTGTGAAGACGAGTATTTGATGACGTCATCACCGGAGCACGATTTAGCGCATGTTTATGTTTACATCTCATCACATCGCCTCCTGACTTTTCTTATGTGACTAATTAATATGAAGTTGGGGTTTGGGACATGCTTTATAGGAATAACAGGAATATGCTGCACTCCAGTTATCAGTTTGTAAGTTTTGTGTTGATTTATTACGTTATTATTTAGGTCTGATGATGAGTTATTGTTTGTATAAACTGTCATTGTTGTTCAGTTTGTGAGTGTTTATTCATACTCTAATTCATTTATTCAATGATTTCTTTTGTTTCATCTTAAGAGTTTTTGTCTCTTTCCCTATCGTTAGGGTAATGCGGATCAGTAAGGTTTAAAATGCGGTCGTCTATTATAAAGGGCGATACCATTATCTGTAAGGTGGGGGGAGGACAGTTTATATAAATTAGTTATATTTGTCCTAGGGTTTTCTAGAGATGTGTATATGATGGACAAATGTTTATTGCTTGTTTTATTTTAGTGTTGTGCACCATAATGATATGGAAGGGGGAAATATCCTGAGTATTGCTGGTTTAGCTATCCCTTTTGTGGTGGACTTATCCAATTGGGTTTGGCACGAATTAAGCTGATAAAAGCCTGTTGATAGTACTTTGTGGGGCCAGTGTTATGGAAGGTAGTCTACTGAGAGACACATGAGGCCTGTATAGTGTGTTGCTAGCAATATTGTAGCACCGGTCAGGTTTTGCTGCTATCAGCATTTTGTTTGTTTTTATTTTTTTTTATTGTTTTTTTTTTTGATAACTTTGTTGTCTTGCTCTTGAACTTATCACTGAAGACATTTTTGCTTTAATAAATCACCCTGGGTCACACTTATTCCACGACCAAGTTGTACTGAGTCTTCCTGCTCTTTCCTTACCTCTCAGCGTTCTCTACTTGACAGTATGGTTTTGCAGATTTAGTGTGTGTTTCTGGTGTTTGAGTGTCAGGTTTTAGAAATTGTGTGACAAGTAATAATTTTTTGTGTAAGCAAAAGAAAAAAACTGTAACTGCACTGTCAATGGAGCAAACCTGACTCATATTTCACTTCTGGTTATATACAGTATGCTTTATATAATATGTATGTGACAAATAAAAATTAAAATCTTGAATCTTAATATCTTTTATTCACTGTGTTGTATTGACATACTTCTATGATGATATGCAAATAAAGAAAATAAACTTTTCCACTGTGAATTCTGTTTATAATCAAATGGAAAATAACAAACAAGAAGGAAATAAAATATGAAAATGAGTCTATCTAAAGAAATAAACAAATGATGGGAGGTGTTGAAGATGAGATATAATATAATAACAACTAAACACACAGACAGAGAAACAGAAGATTCAGGAGAGAAACACACAAACACAAAAGTAAGAACTTTATTTTCTTTACTTTCTTACTATTAAAATAATATTAATGTAATTTAATATCACTGTTTTATAAGGATTGCAGTGTTTCCTCTAGGATTTTTTTCAGCTGTGGCGGCAGGGGGCGCCCATGATGATTATAAATGTACATTATTTTTTTTTAAAGTAGAATATAGGCTACAGTAAACTAACATGTATTTTTTATCATTTTCATGCTGTCATTTACTTTTCCTTATATTTATAGCATACTGCTTTTCTATGTTTGATCTAAAATTTATTTTATTAAAAAACGTTACATAGCTACGTACGTAGTTCGGATATGTCATTGTAGTTTTAATGTATGTAGTGTGCACTGCAAGTTGTGCTCGTGTTTAGCGTTACAGAGCTGTTGCAAACTCACGCACAGTCCTGTTTGATAATCCGCACCGCTGTGATTGACCGAACATCCATCAGCAGCAATTTTATTTCACACCCGTACCATTTGACATAAAGACCCCGAGCCGGTCACACCGCAAATCGCGCCGTTGAATAGAAACCTTTAACAGTCTTCAGACAGATCTTAAACACAAATAAGCACGGGGCCATTTAAAAACGAGTCGAATTTTGGTCTTGGATGTTAGACCCGCATTTTACTCTTGTCTATTGAGTCCCAACCTGCATCTACAACGCAAATGACGCGCGAAAAGCCTATTATTACACCCGTTACATCAAATATTATGCGGTTCACCCGCGGGTACCTCGACCCTGCTGTTTCGTCTGAAAACAGATAAAACAGTCTCACCGTCTGCCTCAAGTTTCTATAACCAACGTTCTTCTCTTCCACGGGAATAATGTAAGTTTCCTTACAAACAGATTCGACTATAATGTCTTGCAGTCGCATATAAGTAGTATTCAGTGTTTAGCCTTTTGTTTTTGGACAAATATCATATCATTTAATGTGAAACTTTGTGAGTGTCGATCTAAAGAACAGAAGATTGACTGACAGCTGAGCGGTCAGCAGCGCGCTACTGCGCTTATAGCCTATATTCTGAATAACTAATGGCCTGATAAGTTGATAATATGAGTACAGTGATTCCAAATGAATGTCCAAAAAACTCGTAATATGTTAAATTGAAAGTTTAATCATGTCTTTTCTCGCAGCCCTGCGCTGCGTCCGTGTATATGCGCCGGTGAACATCAAATGCGTGATGACCTTGCACCTTAAATTACCCTAAATTTATAGTCATAAAGATAAAAGTAAAACAATATTTGAAACTTCAAATTATGTATTTTTATTTGTGTAAACTCACAATAAGGAGAAAACTGTGTGCTTATTTAAAATCATTAAAAACATGACGTGCTTTCTGCTGCTTTGGTCAGCGCGTCACAAAAAAAACACAAACTCAAATACTTTTTATTCGTTTTGTCAATTTAATTATTATTTAAGTGTAACATATTTCGTATAGGCTTATTTATTTTATTATTATTTCTCAAAATAGAGACGTAGCCTAATCATCCTCTGTTGATTTAAATATATTTGTTCATTAAACTAAACCCATGGAAGAAATTATGATACTTTAGGAGATTTATTAATAAATGAGTTAACAACGCGAATCCAGAAAGGAATTTATTTCTAAGACAGCCAGTCTGGCAGGGCGGACATTTCTGTAGCTTTTTTGCGAGCTGCCGCCGTGGGTTTTGTCTAGAAGGGATACAGCAAATGCCGAAAAGTTAAGGATTAGATTTTGAGGTAGGATTATTAGGATGAAAACAGCGGCTCTGGCTAAATGAGATACAAATACATCCTACAATCGTGTGAAATTTTGTGTTTAGAGTTGGGTTTGGTTGAAGGATTAGGATAAAACAGTGGTCATCCAGCGAGATTTCGTTTGCTGTATCCCTTCTATCCACAACCGCAGGCGTGGCGGGGATGTTTTAGGCATGGCGGCTCGCCACGGTAGAATGTATATAGCGGAAACACTGGATTGTGTATTAATGTTTAATGACTATTAATGAAACTTTGTAGGGATTTGATACAAACCAGTTTTATTGATAACACCAGACTTTGTGTACACAAGCTCTTATATAAACTCATTTAATGGTGATGTTTTATTAAAAAATAATATTCAGAATTCAGTGTTTGTCTCATTGTGTTAGTTTGTTTAGAAGTGCAAAGAGATTGAAATGAAAATGTCATGAAGTGATAGTGAGGAGATTGTTTGATTTAGTCTGAGGTTTTGTGAAGGTTGTTTGAAGATTTGTTTTTTTGTGTGTGTGTTTAAGGTTTTGAGACAATAGTTTCAAGAAATGTGTTTTAGTGATTATGGAAAAACTGTAAACTGATTCTCTCCTCTTTCTCTTCTCTTTCATTAACCACAACTGTTTAGAGAGGAAAGCAATAAATAAAAACAATAAAGTTGAGTTTTAAGTTTAAAGTTTTGTGTTTCAGCTTCTTTTTCATACCTGTCCTTGTTTGCATGATTTATTATTTACACCATACAGTCATATAGACATCAAAAATGTCTCGGTTACATATGTAACCCTCGTTCCCTGAAGGAAGGGAACGGAGACGTCACGTTGTGACCGACGAATTGGGAACCGCTTCGCGGGTGACCTATCTGCTTCGAGAAACCTTTAAAATGCCAATGAACTTGGCATGCAGATAATTGCATCTGCCGGCACCGCCCCGCCGCACAGGTATTTAATGAGCGGCAGGTGCAGTTATCAAATCAGTTTTTTTTTGCTGAGAAAGCTGGACAGAAAGAAAAGTGTCCGGCCGATATCAGCAGTGGAACAGCAAACTGTGGCGACGGGACGTGACGTCTCCGTTCCCTTCCTTCAGGGAACGAGAGTTACATATGAAAACCGAGACGTTCCTTTTCAGTCGGCCACTACGACGTCACGTCGTGACCGACGAATTGGGAATCCCTACCAAAGCTCCATTGAAGCTGACCCTTCCAGTGCCTGCGTAAACCCTCCGACTCTCCTCTTTTAGGGAACGGAAAAGGGGTTGAAGCAGAGGCCGGTCACTACTTGTTCCTTAACCCACGATAGTGACTAGGCGAACTGGGAAGCGAACTCGTCAGGCGGGACTAAGATCGCTGCGGAAAGAAAACCCTCTAGGGGTCTACCACTAAGGTGATGGATAAAAAGACATGAGGTCTAAAATATACACTCTCTTAGCAACACTAGAGAGGCGCGGAACGAACTCCGCTAAGGGAAACGTGGTAAATCAGAAACTTTCCACGGAGATACTCACAAAGAAACCACTAGGGGGCGCAATGTGGGCGCTAGCCTCACCCAGATTGTCAAGGATACATCTAGTGAGAGGCTGGCAGCCGATGCTCCGCAACATCGGCCACCAAGCGGTGGAGGAGACAAAAAAACAGTTTTTTGTAACGTTTTTGCCTTAACTGCCTTCCATACTGGTGCGGTTGTGCAGCACCGAAAAGAAAGGCTCCAAGCCGACACAGGAGCCGTTCCTCGATGTTCTCACTGATCTGACGAGAGAACTCGAGAGGATACCGGCTCAACACGAACACTGTAGAATCTAGTGAATGTATTAGGTGTCGCCCAGCCAGCAGCTCTGTAAATGATGTTTTATTAACAAAGTTCGGGAGGAACATATAATCAAATAATCAACATAATCACCTCAACTACGACCAGCTGTTGACAATCAGCAATCAGGTATCAACCTGATTGGCATCAACAGAAACCTATATAGACTGGAAACCAACTCACCCTCATTCCTCAATAGTTTCAGAATGAATTGGACATTGCTTAACTTAAGACAAACATCAACCAACTCTAACATATTCTCTAAGAAGTTCCATAATCTTCACATCTCTCTCCAAGCCACTTTTCCATCTACAAAATCAACACCCCGCTGCAAACCCACAAACTAAACAAGGAAAGATCATAAAGCTACATCTCTACTCACCAAAAGGTTTTCCATCAGAAGGTTTCATCAGACCGCACCAGCAGGCCTTCAGCCTGTCCAGGTTGTGATCCAGATTCTGCCGCCAAGCCTCAATCATCTTTTCGCTACAAAGCAGCCTGCCATGCACCGCACGATGCAACATATCCCAGCGATACAGGTTTCCCATCCAGCTCAAGCATGTTTCCGCCTTTCTGTCTAATTACTAGCCTTTTCCCCTGTCTGTGGCCTGCCGCTCCACCATCGGGCTTGAGCACGAGGCTGCCTCCGCTAGCAGCGCATGCCCAGACGCCCCTACATTTTCCCCCTTGTATTTTGTATAATTATAAATCAAATCGGTATGACATACATACACAGCACACATTCATTCGTAACTTACATCATGTTGCCAGTTGCCCAAGAAATAACTTCAAAGCCACATGCACTGGCAGTGGAAGCAGCTCCTGTTATCCAACAGCTACATTAATTTAATTCCATACTGGGAAACGCGATCGGTTACATAAGGAACACAACCCGAGCCTATATTGATTCCTGCGCCGCATCAGCAGGTGACACATTGATGGTGTTTCGCTGGCTCGTGTGCGGGAACATGCTCAGGGGTGCTTTTCCCGAGCAACGGCATAACGCACTGCTGAACCCCCATACCGTGGATAGTTGGAGAGGCCAGCTGGCTTGTCATGACTATTTCCCAAAAACATAGCAACTTTGTCCCACATCCGTCGTTGAACTATGTTGGCTCAACAATAAAGTAAATGATGTCAAGACAAATTAATTCGTTCAGATCGATTCAATTTCATCTTATTGCTGTAAACTACATACATCACATCTAAAGACTGCTTTTGTTGTCATGTTTAGTTCTCTGTTGTTTAAATCCAAGATTTGTCTTTCATTTGCAAGTTTCCTTCTACGTCACTCATTCCAGGGATTCCCCAGGGTCTTAAAGCTCGTAGGTCAGTTTTCCAAAAACAGCGCTTCAATTCGGTTTACAACCTAAAAGACATGAAACAGACTTTGTGTATATTTAGATTACGGTTAAAGAAGGCACTGCATGCTGCTTTCTTATTTTGTTTAAAAGCATGATCTACCCAAGTCTACATGTTATACTAACTAAGAACTATACTTCTAACCACAGTCGTCCAACTGATATTTGGACATTTAATGCGGCTGATAAATAACGTCACTGAGCCTGACTAAACTTAAGAGCACTTTATTTGAGATCTTTTCAAATAAACGATCATGTCATTTAATTCAACATGGATGAAAGTGCAATTTTAAATAGATTATTTATTGATAAATAATGTTCTATTAAAGAAGCGGATTTTGTTTGTAGCCTATTGCCATCAATTATAGTTCTTAGAAATCTAATTGGTATCATCCAAAACCTGTATCGGCATGTCACAATTAAAGTAAAACCGAAATTCTGAATTGGCCAAGGAAATTGGAATCAGTGCATCTTCACTTGAAACCCCCACCTCAAATGCCTCTTCAGATACCATCCTCCAAGCTGTATCCCCCAGAAACCTACAAACCTACCTAACCCTTGAAAGAGCGTCAAGACTTTCTACTCTTCTTACAACCTGTTTCCTGATTTTGTCTTACTCACCATCTCATTCATTTCCTACCTCAATCACCACAAGAACCTCAAAGCCAGCTCCATTAAAGGATACCTAAGTGGAATCCAAAATTTTTCCACAAACTTTTTTTTTCGGCTCACACTCTCCAGTAATAGCTAGCACCCAGACATCCATGCTCATTAGGAATCCAAAGAACCCACCCCACCCGTCCTGATGCAAGACAGCCAGAAACCTTAGAAATACTCACCATATGCATCTCCACGCTCTGTCAAGGTTACCACTCCACTAACACCGCCCTCATACTCTACGCAATGTTCATTCTGGCCATCACTTGCAACTTCAATCCAAATAATCACCCAACAGTTTCAGATCTATCACTTCTGGACAATTCCATCAAACAAAGCAAGATGGACCAAATGAGAAAAAGGCCATTTCATTTACATCTTCAACTTCCAAACATCAATTCAACCATACCAGACTCTCCTAGCATAACTACATTCCAGAGACTCCCAGGCTAGATCCACATTCGATCAAATTGCTCCCACATCAGAGAAGCTCAACGAACTTTCATCAGCGGATCCCACCAGCTCCAAGACCATGTAAACTATCAGACTTTATCCACTGCTGCAGCAGTGACATTTCTCTGCTCCCGCAGGAGCCCCCTCTTTTTTCCCTGAACTCTACTAACCCCCATTGCTATGGAAGTGGTTTCCCTCTGCTCCCGCAGGAGCCCTCCCTTCCACAATTTCTCCACCACTACAGCAGTGATGTTTCCTCTACTCTCACATCAAACCGCTCCCACATCAGAGAAACCCAACGAACCCTCATAAGCGGATCCCACCAGCTCTAGGACAACACAAACTATAAGACTCTCTCCACTGCCACAGCATTGATTTTCCCTCTGCTCCCGCAGGAGCCAACTTTTTACTAAAATCCACTGCCGCAGTAGTGGTGTTTTTACCATCTCCCGCAGGAGATCTGTTCTCCATTGCTGCAGCGGTGCCATTTTCTCTGCTCCTGCAGGAGCCCTGCTTTTACTAATCCCCACTGCAATAGCAGTGATGTTTCCCCTGCTTCCGCAGAAGCCCTACTCTCCACTGCCGCAGCAGTGACTTTCCTCTGCTCCTGCAGGAGCCCTGTTTCCACCGCCGCAGCGGTGTTGTCTCCTCTGCTCCCGCAGGAGCCCTGCTTTCACTAACCTCCACTGCCATCGCAGTGATGTTTTCCTCTGCTCCCGCAGGAGCCCGTTTCCACTGCCGCAGCAGTGATGTTTCCCCTACCTCCTGCAGATGCCTGTCTCTCCACCGCCACAGCAATGTTGTTTCCTCTGCTCCGCAGGAGCACCGCTTTCACTAACCTCCACTGCCACAGCAGTGATGTTTCCTCTGCTCTCGCAGGAGCCCTGCTTTCCACAATTTTCCTCCACTGCCGCAGCAGTGATGTTTCCCCTGCCTCGCAGGAACCCTATTTTCACAGTGGTGCCATTTCCTCTGCTCCCGCAGGAGCCCTGCTTTCCACTAATCTCTACTGCCATCACAGTACTGTCTCCTCTGCTCCCGCAGGAGCCCTACATTTCACAAATTCTCCACTGCCACAGCAGTGATGTTTCCTCTGCTCCTGCAGGAGCCCTAATTTTCACAATTTCTCAACTGCCGCAGCAGTGATGTCTGTACTGCTCCCGCAGGAGCCCCACCTTTCACAATCTCCACTGCCACAGCAGTATCACTTTCCCTGCTCCCGCAGGAGCCCTGCTTTTCACAATCTCTGCTCCCGCAGGAGCCCTGTTTTTCCCAACCGCCGCAGCGGTACTATTCCCTCTGCTCCCGCAGGAGCCATGCCTTCTCACAATCTCCACTGCCACAGCAGTGTCACTTTCTCTGCTCCCGCAGGAGCCCTGCTTTTCACAATCTCTGCTCCCGCAGGAACTCTATTTCTCCACCGCCACAGCGGTGCTGTCTCCTCTGCTACCACAATTTTCCACTTCTCCCGCAGGAGCCCTGCTCTTACAATTTCCCCACTGCCACAGCAGTGATGTCTCCCCTGCTCCCGCAGGAGCCCTGTTTCTCCACCGCCGCAGCGGTGCGGATTTCTCTGCTCCCGCAGAAGCCCTGCTTTTCACAATTTCCAACTGTCACAGCAGGGATGTTTTCTACGATCCCGCAGGAGCCCCGTTACCTCCCACTTTACATTCAGCAATTTTGGGGGGGACACGCACAGTTCCCGGCTGCTGTCCGATGCTAGTTTGCGATCTTTTGGGGGATTGTTCTGGGTTCGGGCCTAAGGCTGAGCCCGGAACCCTCTCCCCCCCAGGAAGCGCTCCGGGCTCAGTCCATTAACGAGCTCGGAGCCCTCTCCTCGGACAGCACGCCAAATACGCATATTAATAAATCTGTTCTGAATTATTTGTAAGTGTGAACTCGTGAAATGATGTTTTATTAACAAAGTTCGGGAGGAACACGTTCAAATAATCAACCTAATCACCTCAACTACGACCAGCTGTTGACATCAGCAATCAGGTATCAACCTGATTGGCATCAACAGAAACTTATATAGACTGGAAACCAACTCACCCTCATTCCTCAATAGTTTCAGCATCCCTCCATCTCCCCTTCTCCGCACGATTGCCTAAGTCACTTTACTAACCAGAACAGCGGGGATTGTTCTGGGTTCGGGCCTAAGGCTGAGCCCGGAACCCTCTCCCCGCCAGGAAGCGCTCCGGGCTCAGTCCATTAACAAGCTCGGAGCCCTCTCCTCGGACAGCACGCCAAATACGCATATTAATAAATCTGTTCTGAATTATTTGTAAGTGTGAACTCGTGAAATGTCAGTTAGAGAGGAACCACGAGCCAATGCCCAAGATGATGCTACACTTCTCGTAGAATGTGCACGCAGATTAAACAGGCAAGAAATACTCTGCTTTTCATACGCAAGGGTAATAGTGTCCACAATCCAATGGGACATCCTCTGCTTGGTGACAGCATTCCCCTTCTGCTGACCACCGTAACAAACAAAGAGCTGTTCTGAGGTTCTAAAGCTTTGCGTCCGAGTTACATACACACGTAGCGCACCGGACATAATAAAGCCACGGCTGGGTCTGCCTCCCCCGGGGCAGCGCTTGCAAGTTCACCACTTGGTCTCTGAATGGAGTAGTGGGAATTTTGGGCACGTAGCCGGGCCTGGGTCTCAATATTAAAATGGATTCAGCGGGCCCGAACTGTAGGCACGAATCGTTGACCGAAAATGCATGAAGATCCCCTATCCTTTTTATCAAAGCACCACGGACAGGTCCCAATGAGGAATAGAGGGAGGACGAGAAGGATGCAGCCTTCGTGCGCCTCTCAAAAACTTAACAACCAGGTCATGCTGACCCACTGTCCGACTGTTTATCGGAGCATGGTGCGCGGATATCGCAGTAATATCTATTTTAATGATATAGGGAGACAGCCTTCTGTCCAAGCAAAGGAGATAAATAAGCACAAGTCTGATTGAGCATTCTCGGATGTCTTCTCGTGAGAAGCACACCAATCAACAAACAGATTCCACTTTAGGGAGTACGCCTGTCTCGTAGACGGCGCTCGCGCTGCAGAGATGTTAGTTACCGAGTGTGGTAAATCACCTAAAACCTCCGCGCCCCGTCCAGAGACCACACATGGGGGTTCCACAGATCGGGGCGCGAGTGCCATAATGTGCCAGGGAGGAGAGTGACTCTGTAAAACCAATTCCTAGTTGTCCGATACGGCGCAACTAATAAAATGCGCTCCTCGTCCTCCCTGACTTGCACAGTGTCTGCGCAATAAAGCTTACTGGGGGGGAACCCCACGGCCAGCTGTGTGCCAGTGCATTCACGCCGAGTGTTCCCTCGGATAATGAATAAAACAGGCAACAATGGGTTGTCTCTGAAACAGCAAACAGATCTAACTGCGCTCTGCCGAAACATTTCCAAAATCAGCTGAACCGATCGGGGGGGGGAGTCGCCACTCGCCACGGCGCGCTGCTCGTGAGAGTGCGTCTGCCGCTGTGTTCAGCGACCCCGGCATGTGAATGGCACGAAGAGACCTCAGATACTTCTGACTCCATAAGAGGAGAGGCGGGCGAGATGCGACATGTGACGAGAGCGCAGACCGCCTTGGCTATAGATACACGCTACAGCCGCAGTGTTGTCGGTGCGCACTACATCTTAAGCATCGAATCACGTTGATGAAACGGACGAGCGCAAGATATGCAGTGCACAGCTCGAGGCAATTTATGCTAATGTCGCTGGAATGTCGACCAGACCCCCGAAGCGACGAGCCCGTCATACGTGGCTCCCCACCCCGTGGTAGAGGCATCTTTGCCAACAATAGCATGCCTGGAGACCCTATCAGTGGCATCCGCACCCTGAGAAACGCTGGGTCTGACAACGGGGTGAAAGTGTGACGGCATCTCGATGTAATTATAATACTGTGAAAGCCGGTGAGCCACGCTCTCCTCGGGACTCGGTCATAAAGCCAACACTGAAGCGGTCTCATATGGAGCAGCCCGAGCAGTGTCACGGCTGCAGCTGCTCCCATATGCCCCAGAAGTTTCTAAAATTAATTTCAGTGGAACCGCAACCCTGCCTTTAATGTTGAGGCAAGCCAGAATTGACTGAACACGCGCTTCTATGAGACGTGTTGTTAAATCGACCAAATCCCGTTACATTCCGAGAAAAGAGATCCTCTGCACGGGGCAAAGTTTACTCCGTCCCCAGTTGACCTGAAGACCGAGACGAGCGAAGTGTTTAAGTACACGATCTATGTGTGTGCACAGCATCTGACAAAACTGAGCTATTATGAGCCAATACGCCAAAACGCAAACACTGCTCTCTCTCAGGGGCTGCAGTGCGCCATCCGCAACTTTCATGAAGACACAGGGAGAGAGAGAGAAAGCCCGACCGGTGAGACTTTGTACTGATATGCCCTCCCCTCGAACACAACGCGGAGAAACGGCCTGTGTCGGGGGAGTATGGAAACATGAAAGTACGCGTCCTTCAGGTTGAAGGCTGCGAACCAATCCTATAGGCGGATGCATTAAAATATGTTCCTCTGCGTAAACATTTTGAACAGCATTCTCTGAATGTGAATTCTGTGAATTCTTGATTCAGTACGCGCAGATCTAGGATCAGACGCAACCCGCCAGTCTTCTTGGGTACAATGAAGGGCTGTAAAACCCCAAATTTATCTCGGCTGGAGGGACCGGCAGGATCGCGTCCTTCGCCAATATGACGCAATATTCCGCAAGCAGTACGTGTGCATCCGCAGCCTTCACCGTGGTGAAGCGAATGCCTGAATATTTGGAAGGTAGCCGGGCAAATTGAATGCATATCCGAGACGGATCATGCGTAAAAGCCAACGCGACGGGCTGGGAAGCTCTTCCCAGGCCCCCAGATACCAAGCGAGAGGAAATTAACGGCACGATATGTGTACCCGTGGCGAGCGGAGACGGGGAACTCAACGACGCGTGCTCTTTGGCCGCATTGTGAGATGATGTGTGTAATGAAACACTCACCCGAAACCGCTGATGGATGCTGAGCAAAGGCTCCTTTGTAGATGTCCCGCTCGATACATCCGCTGGCGAATGAGGAAGAGGAGAACGTAGGGTTTTGAGCCCGTCCGAAACTCCTATGCCTCCGGGGATCTGGAGAAAGAAGAGGAATTCGCTCTTTGAGGTTAGTGGGTGCCGATTGAAGTCGGCGGAACACAAAAACGAAACCAAGGATTCCCCACCCGGCCCTCCTCCGGGGTGGGGGGGAGAATGATGTTTTCACCATCTCCTGAAGAGCGATCCTCTCCATCTTCAGATCGCCCAACTCAGAGCCACTAAGTTTCATTTTCCACCTCTGTAGCGGGCTGAGTGGGCGGGTGTACTGCTTACGACTGGTTCCTCAGAGCTGCCGGGATGAAGGAACAAAAAAGCCATAGCAGGACGCCCTCAGCGAAAAGCAGACCAATATACTGACGTAACGGAGGGGGCAGCTAGGCTCCGCCGTGGCATGATGCCTCAGTCTGCTCTAAAGCGGCCGATCATTGTTGGACACTCTCAGCCGCGTTGCCGAAGTGGCTGGTCTAAAATGGAACATTAGGACGATTACTAACGACCTACTTACTAATGCCCACAAGACGCAACCAGAGATGGCGTTCCTGGACCACCGGGGTGGGCATAGCACGTCCGGCGGCCTGTGGGGTGAACCCAGTCGCTCGTAGCGCCAGGTCAGAGCCACACAGGATTCTTTAGTTGCCGGACCGTGACCTCGCCTGTGCAGATCCTTCAGTGCCTTAGCCTGGCGGACCTGCATCACCCCATGGCGCGCACGGCAGAGGCCGCCTCTCACATGCCCGTGGGTCTGTGAGGGGAGGGAGGCTGGTCTCTTGGAGCAGCATAACCCTTAGCGGACCCGCCGTCAGGAGAGGTGAGAGGTGAGGGCTGAACGGTCGGTTCCGGGAGGAAAACGAGTTTTCCACGACCGTGTCAACCAACATGCACCCCGGGAAGAAAGGCACAGAAGGTTGGGGCTGTCTTCGCAGTCCTGAAGTGCCAATCATCTACCGAATAGACGACCCCCTCTCTGATGCTGTGACAGACATAGAATCCTCATGAGGACTGAAAGAGGACGAGAGCGTGTAGAACACGCGCCACCCGTCTCTTACGGCACCTCTGGCTGTGGATGGGGGTGCTGAGAGTCACTGGACGAACCAGCTAACCGATTCAGCACCGTTTATACGGAGATAAGATTTCCGGAGTTTTGCCACCGCACCTTTAACGAGGCTCCGCAACGGAAAAAAGGGGGTGACGTTCCCGGAGGTACGAAACCCGTCTCCGCCATCCAAGAGGTTCATGCTCTCTTAGGAGTATGAACCCTCCACGATCGAAGCCTCAGCATGCACTCTTGCGCATGAGAGAAAACGATCGTGGCCACCCGGGGACCCATACATTTGCCGCATCCAGAAACACGGACGGAAAGACATCTTTAAAAAGACGCTCCCGCCTCAGTGCAAGTGAAATGCTGTCTTTAAAAAGACGCAGAACACCGCAATACTCTTTTAGAGGAAACACTCTTTTAATGTGCTGATGTTGATGAAGCACACAGGGGAACGGGTACGCACACACTCAACTAAGAGTGAGAAAAAGTCAAAAAATTAAAAAGAGAGGTGGAACACCCGCGAGCCTCCGCTGAAATGCCTTTGCCCAACCAAATCGAACACGCAGAGTTCTCCAAAGAGCAGAGAGTAGCTTCTCGTGAGCAGTCAGTCTGCCAGCTTTCGAAGCTGAAGGGCTGGTTTGAGGACTGCACCTGCCGCTCATTAAATACCTGTGCGGCGGGGCGGCGCCGGCAGATGCAATTATCTGCATGCCAAGTTCATTGGCGTTTTAAAGGTTTCTCGAAGCAGATAGGTCACCCGCGAAGCGGTTCCCGGTTCGTCGGTCATGACGTGACGTCGTAGTGACCGACTGAAAGGGAACTTCATTTTACCACAGCTGGGGCCTCATTTATAAAATGCTGTGTAGAAACCATCCTACATTTGATCTTACAATCATTTATCAAAAATGTGTACGTATGATTTATAAATTAAATTTCACATCTGAACGAAAGGTTCGGTTTATGAATCACAAATGATCTTGAACTTATGCGCAGTTGAGCAGTTTCAAACCTCTGCCTTAAACAATGCCTAATTAATGTCATAGACATATAAAAGAGCACTTCTCTATGTTTAAATGCAATTTTGAACAGCAAGAATGGCTTATATTTTCAAAAACCTGCAGCAATCAGACAAGCAAAAGTGCTTACATCTTCTTACTTTTCTGCGCAAAGACAGTTTTTATAAATATGGACTTTGCTGTGGATTTTTGCATACGCACACTTTATAAATGAGGCCCTTTTGTTGTCATATTAACAAAAAATAAACAGAATAAAATCACCATCTGATGTTTTGAATGTGTTTGTTTTTCAGAAATGTCTCAAACTTTATATTTCAGCGTTCTTCTCATCGGTGAGTTTGTGTTTGTGGTTTTATGTTTGTTTTATAATCTCATGAGATTTGACTCAAACTCTTTCTTCTCATCGCTCTCTGTTCATTATCTGAATGCATTCAGCGCCGCTATCACCACATAAACATGAAGATGACCTGGACTGAAGCTCAGAAATACTGCAGAGAAAACTACACAGATCTGGCCACAGTCAACAACATCAACGACATAAATCAACTGATGAAGAGTATAGATTACAGTAAGGGTTCATATATTTGGATTGGACTGCATAGATCAAGTGTTTATAAATGGAAGTGGTCTCTGGGTGATCCTGTGAAATATACAAACTGGTCTAATGGAGACTCAAATGGTCCAGATCATTGTGTTTATATGAGAGATGGATCATGGTATCATCAGGACTGTAATATGAACATGAGATTCATCTGCTACAATGGTGAGTGAAGCTTCATAAAATAACATCAAACCTTCACTTAACAAAACATCATCAGATGTAAACTTTACAAGACAACAATAATAAACATCACAGAAACACAAATATCATGTGAGATTATGTTTGACACATTCACTCTTCTGTAAACTACAACAAACACTCAGATCAGTTTATTCTTACATGATCATGAAATATAAAGTTTGACTCCTAAAACTTTACTCTGTGTGATAAACTTACTGCTTACAGTAAACTGAGAGAAATATAAACAGATAAAGAGAGAGAGAAGCAAACCCACAGCAGTAACTGAAGAGTTTAATAAGTCAAGAGTTTCTGTAGATTGACATCTAAACTAGGGGCGGTTTCCCAGACAGGGGTTAGACTAGTCCTAGACTTAAACACTTTTAAGAGCTCTCCAAACTGAAAACAACTTGCACTTACAGATCTTAAAATACATCAGTGCCCTTTGTTTTACCTCAAAATGCACACAGGTAATGTTTTTAAGGCAGGTTTGTTAAAACTAGTTATATTTCCTAATAAAACTAAGGCCTGGTGCTAGATTAAGCTAATCCTGGTCCGGGAAACCGCCCCTAAGTGTATTAAGAGTCAAAGTAAATAATGACACAATCTTTATTTTCTTAAACAGAGAGCAGTAAAGGATTCATCATTAATGATTCTTCAGTATCATGGAGAGACGCTCAGATCTTCTGCAGACAGCATCATACTGATCTGATCAGTGTGAGGAATCAGACTGAGAATCAACAGATTCAGAAGATCATGAATGACAAAAACATATCTGAAGTCTGGATTGGTCTGTTCAGTGACTCGTGGGAGTGGTCAGATGAGAGTGAATCTGGATTCAGATACTGGAACTCTACTCAACCTGATAATACTCGTGGTTCTGAAGATTGTACACTAGTCCGTGTGACAGTTCAGGGTCATTGGATTGATGTGGTTTGCAGTTACGCTCTGACCTTTGTGTGTCATGAAGGTAAGTAATAGTCATTGTGTGTTTGATAACAGAAGTTTCTTCATAAATGATGATTTTTTTTATTTTAAACTGTAAATAATTGGGCTGTGATATCCAGTTATTATAAAAGAGTCTTTCAGTAAATTTACAGTATAATACTCTGAATATATTAATAATTTATACAGTATTTTATAGTTTTCTGCTCTAACATGGAAAAAACATATATAAACATATGTTTCAATATAGGTTTTGATATAGGTTTTACATATATGTGACATGTATAAAATTGGCCGTTTTCCAATATTATATGTACATATATGTTAACCTATATATATATTGGTAAAATTATTAAAATCTGTAGCTGCTAATAAACTAAACATAAATAAACGTCCAACCAATGACAGTCTGCACCTGCAGGAGCCAGGATTCAAACCTCCAACCTTCCGATCACAAAAAAATGCAATCCCATGCGCCACTGTTGGGATTCAAACACCCAACCTTCCAATCATTAGACAACTTGCTCTACCATCTGCGCTACTGTCACTGTTAAAGAACTTGGAAAAGTAGCTGTTAAATTGTAAACCATTTTGTTATACACGTCCTAAGTGTACCATGGTTCAGAGCCAAATAATATGATGTGAAGAGAGTCAAGGAAGAGAAGAGAGAGAGAGAGAGAGAGAGAGAGAGAGAGAGAGAGAGAGAGAGAGAGAGAAAGAGAATTGAATTTTGAATTTTAACAACACCTTTATTACAAAAGTCTATTGACAATGAACTCTTACAATACAAAAAAAACTATTACAAAATATGCATAAACGTCAATTCACCCTCAAAAACAGAGCACAGAGCCTCATTACAACACCAAATACTTTCGAAAGTAACAACATCATTAACAGACTTATAGTAAAGGAAATCAACCATAACTCTTGATTTCACCAAAATGGAAAACAAAGCTATTATATTCTGATTTGTATTTTGTTCTATTTTCTTTTTCCTGCTTAAATAAATTGCCAATTTCGCTTGGCCTAGAACAAAATTCAGAAGTTGACAAACAAGTCTTTTTTCTTTCACATATTTGAACCCCAAAATAAACGTCTCCAAAGAGAAATTTTCATTACAATTCCTAAAAATATCACTTACAACTAGAAATAAAGGTTGCAACCTAGAACAATTCATAAAAGCATGAAAGATAGTTTCTCTATCAAGACAGAAAGGACATGAAGACGCAACCTCAGAATTTAAAACTGAAATAAAAGCATTGTCTGCGATGGCACCATGGAGTATTCTCCATTGCAGGTCACCCGTTCTCTTGATCAACGGTGGTTTGTACAAAGACCTCCACTCAGGTTTTATGCTTTGATCCAGCTTAAAAACATCACGCCAGGGAGTATCAACTTTCCCATCCAAAACCTTTTTGCTAAAAACCAAGACACAATACCTGTACAATGATTTACCAGTACTTAAAAAAAGTCTCTACACAGAGATACATCATTTTCAATAAAAGGAGAGGTAATCCCCTCAACATTTATAGACAAAAGCAAGTCAGGAAAGGAGTCTTTGGGATTAGGAGATCGAGAACCAACGCAATACTCTGTTAACAAATCCACTTCCGTTGATTTAAGCGCTGCTTTCCATTTCACGAGCAGCTGGGTGACCAAACGAATAGACCTAATTCCCAAATGTTGAGCTAATGCTGCTTCATTCTTAAAATCCATCCCTACAATGTTCAGTAACTGTCTCAAAGTAACAATGTTGTGTTCAATCAACAGCTTACTAAGTCCAGGAAAAAAGAAATTGTCTGTTATATCCAACCGGGAGCCATAAATTAAAGGCTCTTCCAGTAGCCAATGCAGAGAAGAAGGGTTTTCTAGTTGTTGAACAGCAAAGAGACTCCGGACTTTAAAAATGTTCTTATAAAAAATCGGTAGCATGGAGGTATCCAGTTTTAAGGGATCCATCAAAAAAGTGCCTTGTCAATCCCTAAACTTGTGAATCTGCGTATAGATCAGGCATGAAACATCACGCCAACTAGAAATTGATGGTCCATCTAACAGTCTTTGCACAAATTGCAAACGGAAAGTTGCAATTCTGCTTTGAAGGTGTATTAGTCCTTGACCCCCTTTCTCCTTTGGCAAAAACAATACATTTTGTGAAACCCAATGTAGTCTATCCCAAAAAAAGTCCACCAGAATAGTCTGGATTTTTGAAAGCAATTGGAAAGGAGGATCTACACAGGCAAACTTGTGCCATAAGGAAGACGCCACCAGATTATTAACAATTAAAATACGTCCTCTGTACGACAATTTTGTAGACAAAAAATTCAATTTTTCAAGGCGTCCTTTGATTTTTTCAATTAACCCTTCCCAATTTTTGTTAACTGTTGTATCATCGCCTAAATAGACCCCCAAATATTTAAAACCTTCTTTGCCCCAATATAAACCAGCAGGAAGGTGTGGTTTTCCATCTTTCCAGCTTCCTATTAATAGTGCTTCACTTTTATTCCAATTTATATTGGCAGAAGATAAAACTTTAAACTTTCCAAGCAGTTCAGATAAAAACTGTACATAACTTTGCTGGCTAATCATGATTACAATATCATCAGCATATGCTGATAATAAAAAATTGCTATTACAATTCGGCAAAGAAATACCTTGAAGTTTTGTTCTTATTTTCTGTAACAAAGGCTCTATGGCCAGAGAATAGAGCATCCCTGTCTAATACCTCTACAAGCTCCAAAAGGAGCAGACAAACCACCGTTGACCTTGAGAATACTCTGAACATCACTATAGAGAACTTTCACCTGATCTATAAATTTTTCACAAAAACCAAAAGCTTGTAAAACTCTCCATAAATACATATGCTCAACGCGATCGAAAGCCTTCTCTTGATCCAACAATATCAGGCCACAATCCAGAGTTAACATCTTAGAGACATCAAGAATATCCCTGATTAGTGAAACATTATCAAAAATTGACCTACCAGGGACACAGTATGTCTGGTCAGGATGTATAACCTGGTCCATAACCTCTGCCAATCAATTAGTTAAAACTTTAGAGAGCAGCTTGTAGTCACTGCACAAGAGGGAAACTGGGCGCCAGCATTTAATATCTGTCAGATCACCCTTCTTGGGTAGGAGAGTCAAGACTGCTCTGCGGCAACTCAACGGCATCAGCCCTTCAGCTAAACTGTCATTCAGTACCACCAGCAAGTCATCTCCAAGTACTGATCAAAAAGACTTATTAAAGTCAACTGGCAGGCCATCCATCCCTGGTGCTTTTCCAGGCTGCATACCTTGGAGGGCTTTATACAATTCACCCATTGTCAAGGCACCTGAAATCTTTGCATTGATTTCCTCCGATACTTGAGGAAGATCGTCAAAAAAATCACTATCATTGTTATAATCTGGACCAAGTTTATTTTTATACAAGGACTGATAAA
Source organism: Misgurnus anguillicaudatus (assembly GCF_027580225.2). NCBI lineage: Eukaryota > Metazoa > Chordata > Actinopteri > Cypriniformes > Cobitidae > Misgurnus > Misgurnus anguillicaudatus. The sequence goes on from NC_073337.2 coordinate 31,912,032, forward strand.
AAGAGACTGCTCTCTTGCGAATGTCTTTGGGATCAGTTAACAATGCTCCAGATTCTGAACGTGAAGCATGAATGACCCTGTTCTGCCCATTCTTTCTTTCCAAACTAAAAAAAAACCTTGAAGGTGCATCCATCTCGTTTACACTTAAAAAAACGTGACCTGACCAGAGCACCCTGTGTTTCAACCCCTAGTATATCAGATATAAGAGTTTTCTTATTTTTCATAAGAGCCTCTACGTCAATTTGATTTCCAGGCAAATGAGCCAGTTCTTGCAATTTTAAAATATCAGTCTCTAAGGTGTTTAAAGTCAGGGATAACTCTTTAGTGACATTCTGAGAATATTGTTGGCAAAACTGTTTTATCTGAGCTTTCCCAAAATCCCACCATTGTTGCAGTGTTCTAAAAGAATCCTTTGTGGTTTTAAAAACATCCCAAAAATGTTTAAAACTGTCTTTAAAACACTTATCATCTAATAAAGTGGTATTTAGATGCCAATAAGCACTCTTTAGCTTAATAGAGTTTACAAAGATACAACACTGCACCATACTGTGATCTGAAAGACATGATGGTGTAATAAAACAACTCTTAACAATACTAAAATGATGTTTAAAAACATAAAACCTATCCAGTCTTGCCAAAGAAATAGTGTTATCACGAACATAAGACCAAGTAAATTGCTTTTGCTCTCCATTAGACTGTCTCCAAATATCAATAAATTCATGCGTTTTTAATAGCTGAACAAGGCGTTGACGTGAAGGTAAATGGTATTCAATGTGATTTCTATCTAAAATGGACTCTGTGCAATTAAAATCACCACCCAAAAATAAATACTCATCAACACCAACATTGCAAAACAGAGCACAAAAAATTTAAAAACAAAATTCTTTCAACAGCTGAAGTTGGTGCGTATACACAAATAAAAACAAAAACAACATTTTCAAAAGAGGCCTTACTTTCAAAAGTCTTCCTTTAATAACCTCTTCAACCTGATAAGAACTTGGGCTAAAACTCTTAGCAAAAAGAATGGCAACTCCACCACTAAGTGAAGTATTGTGACTTAACACAGTAATTCCATTCCATTCTACTGCCCAATTAGCAGCATTATTAGAATCAGTATGTGTTTCTTGTAACAAGGTAAAATCAATTTTTTTCTGATAAATTGTTTCAAATAAACCAGCTCTTTTATGCATATCTCTAGCACCATTCAGATTTAGAGTAGCAACATTAACATGACACATACTTAAGGAAAAGAAAAAAATCCCTGCCCACAGGAGCACACTACTAAAATACATGGGATTAGGCTTTCTCACAGTCCTCATTATCAAGCTCAAAATTAAGTTTTCTTACTATCTTTTTCAGTCTGTAAACCTCTTTATTTGTAAAGGAGCCTTCCATCATAAAGCATCTTGTTTTCTCAACAAGCTGTTTGTGTCAGGAAAATATTCATTAACATTCACTCCTCTCTTATTTTTAGTTGCTCTAAGGAACAATTTAATGTCATCTACCTCATAATGACGTTCAGAAAAATCGCTCTGTGAAAGACTAACACTTGAATCAGAAGATTCACTTTCACTTTCAGTTTCATCCTGATCACTTAACTCTGTTATATCAGCCTTCTTTGCATGTCTGGAAATTAAAACTTTGCCAGACTTCTTTCTTTTTAACGGAACTTTAAAATCTGCCTGTTCTGCTTCCATTCGATTACCCTCACATTGGCTCACAGCCACCTGCGAATCATTATTGAGAGCATCATTTGAATGCATAGGGGTCTTAAAGGCGGCTACCTCCGCCTGAACATTAGACACTTCAACACTTGAAACTGTGTTTTGAGGCGCTAATTCTTGAGCACCATTTGCCGTAATCGCAGGTAAAGCATCATTCTTGTCATTTACTATCCCTAACTCTGACACCCCCGGAGTCTCATCTGACGGTCCTGCTACAGCAGTTTCAGCTCCAACGTCATTTCTGACGGCGGCAGCGTCGACATCAGCTGACAGTTTGTTTACATTTTTTGTGGGACAAGTACGAATAAGATGACCAGATTTCCCGCAATTGAAACATTTCATTTTATCAGTAGTTGCGTAAATAATGTAATCATAATCATCAGCCCGAAAGTGCAAAGACACATCTAGCCCAATATCATCATTCATAATCATGTAAACAAAACGCCGAAACGAAACAACATGTTTCAGTAAAGGTGATCCGCTACTGATAGGGATCTTTTTAATGGGAGAAACCGGTTTGCCGTAACGAGACAAAGCATTAAACAATATCTCATCACTTAAAAACGCCGGTACATTAGACAATGTGACTTTCTTTGATGGTGTAGAAAGTGGAAGCACAGGAATAAAAAGATCATCAACAACAATCCCTGTCTCAACTAGTTCATTAGCCTTCTCAACAGTACTGAGAAAAATAACAGTAGCGTTATTCATCCTGGAGGCAGACAGTATGCTTTCATGCCCGACAACAACCCCCACTGCTAGGCAGCATTCCTCTACACTAGACGCGGATGCTACCTTCACCCCATGGCGCCGGGTCAATGAACCCAAGCACTGCGAGCGCGGGGCCGTCACTCTCGCTATAAACAGGTTGCACGCGGCCCAAAACAACTATAACGTTAACCAAACACACACAAAAAAACAACTAACAAAGAAAAAGCCAGACAATTAAGATCCACTTACAGAAATCCAAGCGCACTCGCACCACTCTGTCCACACACGCTCACCCCAACAATCACACCGGAAGTGAGAGAGAGAGAGAGAGAGAGAGAGAGAGAGAGAGAGGGGGGGAAAAGTCAAACTTGTGTTCAGATCAGGCATTTGAAGCAAATATTAAAGCACGCTCAGGGTTTCCAAGGCAAGCCTTAGGTCTAGTCCCAGACTAAAATGCATGTTTGATTTGAAAGCATCTTAGGCTGGAACATCTTAAGTCTGGTTTGGGTCACTTCCACTTCAGAGTCTTCCTAAATCAAGTCAATCTGTGTTTGATGACAGAAGTTTCTTCATGATTAAAATGATCTCAGTTCAGTGTTTGTGGTGTATGTTTGTTTTGATCTGATGTGTAGTTTGTGTTTGTTTTGTGTTCAGATGATCTGATATTGATCCAGATGAATCTGAGCTGGTCTGAAGCTCTGAGATACTGCAGAGAGAATCATGTGGATCTGGTTTCAGTTGATTCAGAGAAGATTCAGCGCTGGTTGACTAAAGTGACTGAAGAGGCCTCGTCTGATGCCGTGTGGATGGGGTTACACTATTACTGTCAAATGAACCTCTGGATCTGGATACGAGGAGAGGCCGTGTGCTATCAGAATTGGGCTCCAGAGAACGAAACAAAACTGATGAACTGCAACACTGAACACAGAGCTGGAGCAGTTCAGTCTGGAGGAGATCATCTCTGGATCAGCCTTCCTCAATCTCACAAACTCAACTTCATCTGCAGCAGAAAATAATCAAATCATTTCTGTCTATCACTTCTTCATTGATTGTTTAGTAAAGGTGAATGGTTCTGATTAATAACTTGTGTGCTCATAATGTAACATGCTATGTGAAAGTCTTTTATTAAATGTTTGATACTCTAGGAGCTTTGGTCTGCTGACTTTACATCTTTATCTTTTCTTTAGTAATAGACAGAGTTAATATATTTAAGCAATAGCCTACGGCCTCCTGCCTCTGGCCTAATCACAGCCGTGATGATATAGAGCTATATCACACTCCTACTCGAGCGATATTGCTTTTATACAACAGTTCGACGGCACACGTTTGAAAAACGAAAACAGGAAAACAACAACAGAGTTATTTTAAAAGCCTCTTTGTTTGGGAACTACTTCTTCCACCACGGATTTGAAGGCCAGAATGACAGGTGACACTTTCGGCTGTTTTGAATATCATAATAACTCAATGGACGGATTCGCCGTTTTTAAATATAACAATTTATTGGTCCGAAGCGTAGTTTTAAGATTAGTTCAGTCGAGAATATATATGAATAATATTCAAATCTGCAATCGATAAGTAAAGATAGCGCCAGTTTGAACGTCTGCTTAGCAAGATTTGGTACTCGAGATCCAGAGCAATGAGCAGACGTCAGGGTTCACTCGCCCCGCTGACCACCGCCCTCTCTGGGCTACATCTCTGACAGGGATTCCCTGGCTCTGGTGATGGCCCGCGGTCTGTGTTTGATGGTCAAAATTGAGATCAAATCAGCAGTATTTGGTGTCATGAAACTATTACTTGTTTTCTTATTTATATTTTGTGTTGTTATTGTTTTGGCGCGAGGTAAAAGTTAATAAAACTATATTTATATAACGCTGCTTTCCCATTTAATCTTAACGCAATACGAGCACTCGCTTATTATTATTAAACTTTGTTCTTGTCAGTACTATATAAAACAGATTTTCATAAGTGTCACAGATGTTTTTTTGCATGCTGTTTATAAATATATCAGTGGCGATATCTCATAACGTGTTTTAATAGTCACGTCAGGATAAAATAAATTATCAATTGTCCAATTTAAAAGCTGCAGTGCTTACCTTGCAGTTCCATGGTGTTTTCGCGTTCTGAGGAGAGAGATCGCTTCAGAGAATTAATTGTTTTCATTCCTTTTTCCAAGTGTTAATCATCCACACGATGTGACAATACTCCACTTAAGCTTAAAGTTACATCCAAAAGCGCTGATCTTTTACGGGATAAGTACTTCCGATTGGGATTCACAGACTGATTCACGAGCTAGTGAACTAATGAGACACACGGAGAGTGTTTAAAAACAGCGCGTTTGTGCGTGCAGTTTTTCCAGTCAGAGATGAGCCTAATAAGAACCTCCATTCATTCACTAATACTAAAATGACGGTTACTGTGCCGTTATCAGTAGAATATTGCACGCCAATCAGATTCCAGAGCCAAAGAACTGTTGTATAATCAATAATATCTCAACACTTTCACAGAAAATCTCATTAACTACAAATAATCACGTAAATCTCTTCTTTAGTTCATAGTAAATACTGCAAAATGATTTTAAAAATGTATGAAATTTTATGAAATGATTGTTTATATGATAAATCATCAAAGAGTCAACAGCGCTCCTCATAATAAACTCTCATCTCATCATCATGATGTTATTAAAATATCAGCTCTTAATATTCATTATCAAGTTAAAGATTGATTGTTTGTTAACTGGTTTTAGGTTTTGTACTTCTCATCTTTAGAAATGTTTGCTTCTTCAAAGTCTGAATATTCTGTATATGTAATGAAATCTGTTGAGTTGTGTTGACTAATGTAAAGTTGACATCACTTCAAATAAACTCATCTATTTATCCCCCTGACAACTTTAATCATATCATCTTTAGATTTACTCTATTATTATATAATGCTGTTTCAGTGCTGATTTATAACACTGGATGATGTGGAGACATATAAACACACACAAGTCATCATTTAATATCATTTACATATATTTATAGAGAAAAACTTCACCTTTCACCAAGTCTCATCACATGATCACATTAACACTTAAGGGACATATAAGGGTAACAATCAATACAGTTTTGATTAGACAGACAAAGACAAGAAGTTTTTCTTATTGATGTAAAAAAAACTAACAATGAAAACTTTATTATTCCTGTTTTAAAATCAGTAAACTTTTCATAATTGACATAAATGTAAGACTGCATATCAGATATTTATTAGAAAGCAAAATCACAATGAAACAATATAACATTTAAACATCTGAAAATACTCTTGTCCTGAAATCATATTTCATGCTTTTGGTTAATATTTGTCATTATTTAAAAGTGTGTATTTGTCTTCTTAGACTTCAGGTTTGTTTTCTGTGTTGGAATTTGAGATGTGTTGGAATCATTTACTAAATGTTTTCTAAGTAGGAGGATTTTGACTCTGGTGTTTAAAACCATCTTACAAAACCCACTGCTGAAAACACAGCACACATGACTTTTGTTCAAACCTTGTCCTGAACAGCTCAATGTTACATTAGAGTAAATGTATAAAATGATATAAAGATGATCTCTAGTTGTGTTAAATGTGTTTGTGAGGGCAGATATGAGACAGCAAAAACCCACACCATTAACAATCATAACAGGACCTGGATGAATGTCTTCAGGTAGATCTTCAGGTGTCATCTGCCAGACGTCAAGGTAGATCACTCCATCAATATGACTGAACATCTCTCTCATCATTGTGTTTAACTGCTTTACAAACCAGTCGCTCTGAAAAATAGTCTGAAATGACAAAAAAACAGAAACGAATAATAATCCAGAAGTCCACAAACTAAACCAAATATTAAAATGATGTCATTCATTAGGGGAGACCAGGGCTGGTTTTATCACAGGTTGGTTGTCACATTGCTTATTCCAGACATACTACATGGCGCTGTGGTACAATTTTGATATCAATTTGTGCCCATATTATGACAGCTTTTCCACAAGTTATATAGGTGTTTGAGTTCCATAAAGCATGTTTCAAAAGTTGTTTGCTCGAAAGCTTGTAGGAAAAGATTGTTACCCATCTCTAGTAGGCTCTGTTTCAGGGCATTTCAGATTGTGCCGTTTTGAGCTAGTCATTACATATTTATGAGCTGCTGCTCCTTTGATCACGCCCCACTACTAACGTCATGTGCGTGTGCTCAGTGATATCGTGAGCAGTACAGACCATACTGTGTTATTATTTTATATATTATAATTATTAACGGTTTATGTTGCCAACAGACAAATCATGCAGAAAAGTATCACTAATAAGTACACTACAGGAGAAGAAACTCATGACACACAATGATTCCAGAGTAAATTGTGATGTAGCAGTTTCGACAATACACTCATTTAGCCCTGGACAATACTAACATATTCCAGTTATAAAACATTTTCAAACGCATTATTTTCGCAAATTACAGAAATTAAGACCCGGCGGGGGATGTATACTGCTTGTGGACCGCGTGCTAATTGCTAGAAGCTAGCGGGAGCTCCGGACTGGAAAGTTAAAAGAGGCTCGGGGGTTAACCACGTCAGAAAAGCCGGGGCGGTAAGGCCCGGTCTCGGTTAGTTTGGCAAAACACTTTTAGTTTGGCAAAGCACTATTACCTAGTTGGTAACACTTTACAATAATGGTACATGAATAATCATGTACTAATACATAAATTAGTAATCAATTTACTATGAACTAATGATGAGTTAAGCTATGTACTAATCAATAACTAACCATAACTATGTCATAAGTCATATAAATTCATGCATGAATAGCCGCATCCTTAACTACACATTAATACATGTTTGTTATTAATGTGTAGTTAATGCATTAATTAACACTTTGGGTAACCAAAATCAAACATGCTTTAGAACAATGGTTCTCAACCTGGGGTCCACAGGATCTGATGCTTTGAGGTCAAATAAAGATGCATAAAATGTTAAACTAATAATTTTATATGCACAATATATTTTTAAAATGCATATGCTCACAATACCAAGATAGAAGGTTGTTAAAAGTATTTTATTATGTAAAATAATTGTTCCCTTTTTTGCTTAGGTGCTTGTCAATGTTGATGCAAAATCAAAAGAAAGGTGAATGTAAACTTTAGAGCAGCGGTCTCCAACAACGTCTGTGAGGTGCCCGCCAAAGCACATTCTTGTTTGACCTGGTTTATTTTTAAACAATACTAAAACATCAACAAGTAAAATAAAATAAAATTAAATTAACAAGTAAAACAAAAAGGTTTTAAGTAGACACTATCCAAAAGTTGCCCTCCAGATTGTTTTATCCATTGTGGTAGCCCTTGCTCACAAAAGGTTGGAGACCTCTGCTTTAGAGCCTAACAGGCTGCGCGCTCGTTGGGGCTCCGCCTCCGTAGTCTGCTGCTTTTTGCGCTGTCAAAATATTCCAGTTAAAATCACTCTGACCATTCCTCAGAAATGACAAACGCGTTAACCAAAGTCACAATGCCAAATGTATAGTGTTCATATAGAGACCATCAAACCGCCAAATCATACCAGTTTATTTGTGAAACCCATTAAAATGAGAACCTCTGCGATATTATCTTGATTTTATTTTAAACAATATTTATTTCATTTTTCTCATTGCATCAGGATCAGTGTTCAGTGGCGGATCTACTGGTGGATTGACAGCTTGCCCAACCAATGATATCCATGGAAAGCGATTTGATTCGACCGTAACTCTCCAACCATTGGGGATATAAAAAAATTTGAATTGCTCCTGTTATACTTTTTTGACATTATATGGTGTATTACGGCTTTCCATCCAACAATCGCTGCTGTTATCTAGAGCGGAAGGGGCGGGTTTAAACAAAGCGTGCAAATTAGGGTGCACTCAGTAGCAGATTCGTGTGGAGTAAGAACGCGTGGATCACTGTGTTAAAGAAAAGCCTCGTAAATAAAAACAGTGTGCACCAGTAACACTGATGTTATCTCGCTGTTGGTAGATCGGGACTCGACGGCCCAACTGGACTGTTTAAGTTCATTTTCAATAAAGCAGTGTTGAATTTTTTGCTTCTGGGTCCTCTGTTTCAGAACCTGTAGGTAAGCCACGGGCGTTTAGCTAAATAAATGCTTAAAAAGTTAATCGTAAATTGTTGTAATATGCTTATGCCTTGCGAATGTAATGCTCATTTAACTGAAATTAACCAGGCTTAATGACGTATTGTAGTGGAGGATTTTTATTATGCTTTTATTTTCATATTATTATGTTTTATTTTTCATCCTATTTTTCATTTTTTAATTACAATCATAAGCTCATAAATTGTGATTCATATGGAGATCATGTTTTTCTGCTAACGTACAGAATTATGCTCTTTATGTCTTTTGAGCAAAGTACAATGTCCAAGGACTTAAACATCATGTACTGAGAACAAGACATACGTTTTATGATTTCACTAGATTTGTGTTTAACTGTTTATGTTCTTAATCACTGACAAATTGAAGCTTATCTTCTAAATGACGTAGAAACTGATGACTACAGATGTTTCAGCATCTTACTATAAATGTGTGTTCAACCTTGTAATCAGGGCTCTTAGGTTTTTAAACTTCTAGCACCATGGGGGTGAGAGCCTATTCTGCAGAATATATAAAATTCAGACAAAGAAAATTCTGTCGACAGTGTGTCTGTGTGATCCTTGACTTTGACTCTTAGTGAGTATTATTTGATGCGGCTAAAATTCCACGACAGTATGCAGCCTGTATATCCGACCTCCGGAGGATGTAGCCTTCTGTTTCAGCCATTGTAGTACGGTTAGATTGAATAACGTCATTTGAACTTGAATTGACAGAACAGAGTCATTTTATTCTCCCAATTAAGTTAAATGATCTGTTAATCTGGCACGCAGATTTTTAGAGACCCACCCATCAAAAACTTTCTCCCTCCGCCGCAGGAAACTGAGAAACAGACTACTTATAAACTAACATAAATTCATGATTTGTTAAGTATGATTAGGTCATGACTTTACTTTAAGGGGCACATCATTAATAACTCATCATTAACTTATAATAAACTAACATGAATTGATGATTTGTTAAGTATGATTAGGTCATGACTTTACTTTAAGGGGCACATCATTAATAACTAATCATTAACTTATAATAAACTAGCATAAATTAATGATTTGTTACTATATTACTGTGTAGGTAATGACATTTCTTGAAGGGGTACATTGTTAAAAAGTTATCAAGTACACATTCTATATTCAGCTCATCTAAATCCTAATTTTTGGTGGTTTGTAAAGGAGAGGAGCAGAGGAGAAAATTGTGCAGGCATTTGGAAGGGGCAATAATGGCTTAAAAGAAGAACAAGAACACAAGACAGATACTGTATGTGCATTTTGATAATAAGACAAGCCAGTTAACACAATAACCATTATCTGTAGGCTAACACTGATTTAAATTGATAAAGAATAGCTTCTGTCACTCTTAATGGCAGCAGTGGAATAACTCATTTTAATTATGAATGCATAATTGTACATTTAATGATTAAGGTTAACTGTAAATATTGTAAGAAATCCTGTGCCATTCAATTGTGTTTGTAGCTCAGCTGCAGGAGCAAATGTAAACAGTTTTGCATTACAAACCTAAACATTTTGCATATGTCACACCCAGGGGCTGGCTGCTATTCCACTAAAGCCATGCCCCTTCTTAACTTCCACCTCGAGGAGGTCCCCAAAGCCAACCCAATGACCAGACAACACAAGTACAGGTAAGTATAAAACAAGACTTTATTTAATTAAATATTTAAAATGAACTGGGGAATTGGGGAAAGGGGCAGTTAAAACTAATTCTTTCGGCTCTGCCCTCCAGGTAGGCCGTGGTCCGGGGGAATAGCAGGGGAAGAAGGGAACGGGGGGGACAACAGGGGTCTAGAGCACTGCAGACCGGGGGGTGTGCGACTCGGGCTCCTGCCTGGTCTCCGTTATACGTGGCGCCCTCCTCTTCCTCCTGGAGGCAGAAATGAAACAAGATGAGTGTTGGGCCTATAGGGTCCTTTTTAGCGTAACTCTCTCCTTGGGACTCTTTTACTCCGTGCATATGTTGGGGAAAATGGCGGTCACGACATTCCTCTATCTCACATGTAACTCTTTCTCTCCCTTTCTTCCAGGTGGCTGCAGACACAGGGAAATTGGTCACCACCAACTGCGAGGGACCTCGCCTTCGCTGGATGGAGTCAGGTAAGTACAGGGTTCTTTTCTCCTTCTCTCTCTCTCTTTCTTTCTCCACAGGCAACAGCTGGCACACAGAGATACAGTTAATTGGACTTAATTTGCTCTCACCTCTCTGCCGGGCACAGCGTACAGTAAGTGCGGGGTTCACACAGTTTCTTCTTCTCGTGTCGTTCACTCTCTCTCTTTCTTCCTCCACAGGCAGCAGCTGGGACAAAGAGGTACAGTTAAATGGACTTAGTTTGCTCTCACCTCTCTGCTGGGCGCAGCGTACAGTAAGTACGGGGTTCACACAGTTTCTTCTCCTCGTGTCGTTCACTCTCTCTCTTTCTTTCTCCACAGGCAGCAGCTGGGACAAAGAGGCACAGTTAAATGGACTTAGTTTGCTCTCACCTCTCTGCTGGGCGCAGCGTACAGTAAGTACGGGGTTCACACAGTTTCTTCTCCTCGTGTCGTTCACTCTCTCTCTTTCTTTCTCCACAGGCAGCATCTGGGACGCAGAGGCACAGTTAAATGGACTGTTTTTTTTCTCACCTCTCCACTGGGTGCGACGTACAGTAAGTACGGGGTTGACAACAGTGTTTCCTCTTGTGGTGCTCCTCACGTGCCGATTGTTTACAGTGTGTTCTCCATCCCTGTCAATCAGCGGGCTTAAAGAGGTTTGTATTCAAGTTAACAGGGTGGCGGACTTACGACAGTTGGTCTGGCACGATGTGTCAGATGGGGCAAGCAGTTCCTATTAGCATCAGGGGCGAACCCTCTCGACGAGCTCGATGGTTGCAGAGGGGTGAAACGTCGCACCGTCTCACCGGGCCGAGCGCTGCCCTCTCTCCGCTACCCGTTGGGCGATTGAACACTGGACAGGGGCGCCCCTTTGTAGAAACCTCGGGATGGGCGGGATTCCTACACCTCTCTCTCTGCAACAGTAAATACTACACAGATGAAAGCATCAACAATGGTGGTCCCTGGTCGTACTCACACATCTGCCAATTCTCCTGCTCTTCACCGCCACTCTCCAATCCGCCCAATGTCTAGACGGGAAAATCGTTCCGGGGCACCACACCGTTACTATAGACCTGAAGCACGTCCACAACATATATTGTACTGTTTCCACTAGAACCGGCAGCCTCTTCGTCCTTTCTCGACGAAGTGTGCGAAGGCGGGGGTTTGTCTGACAAGACACACAGCAATACACAGCAATCCACAGCAATACACAGCACCGCGTCAAAGTGAAAGTTTCCACAGCACAAAGACTCACCCACCACACTCAAGTGTACACAAAGGACGCCCGTCTTCCTCCACTTCGCTCAGGTCTGATCTGGCGATGAATAACACGGCCTAGCTGGTAGTTTCGTCGCTGTGGCGAGCTTCAGTTAATGTTCCTTTGGCTCATCCACCATGCTATCTTAGGGGTAGGGATGCCCTCCCTCTCCTGGAGGTATCTGATATAAAGGCAGGTTAGTATACAATACGTCTTCAATTGAATATTTGTACTCACGACTGTTGCAAACTCTTTGTCCCACTATCCTCCGCTTCGGTTCACGCTGCAAACAACTCCAGCCACACAAACGGGGCGACTCTTCCCCCAACAGGGTTAGACTGCAACTTCCGGTATCTCACAATTCTCATGCAGGTATGTACTCACAATAACTCCGTTTCTTCTCCTTTTGTTATGTCTTGGTTTACAACGTTTTTCCGTTCACTCTTCAACCCTTAAGGTTCACGATGTCCTCACAACCCTGCAAACTTCAACCTGAGAAAGGGAGCTAGACAGCCACCAGCAGCGCACCGGACGAGCACAACACAGCGCTTCAACACAACACCAAAAACGAACTCTTCGGGGTGCTCCTTTAAAAGATCCACAGCTTGCCTTTCTTTCGCCTCCTGTGGCTCTGTCCTCTTTGCGCTCGCTTCCAGCGATCCCCGGATCAACAGAGCCTTCGGGCTCTTCAAAAGGTGCGTGTCTTCAATCTGCCCTTGGTAAAGGAGCTTTCCCCTGTCAGTCGCTCCTTTCTTTGTGTTCCTGCAGAGCTATTTAAGTGCTTCATCCTCCCACAGCCTCCAATCACACTTTTGCTTAACTAATTCAATTTTCACTTCCTGCTTTGCTACTGCTCGGACGCTTTTACTTGCGCTCTGTGCTTTGCGCTTAGCGCTTTTGCTTTTTCGCTTTTATCTTTTGATTCAACTACCAGCAGTTCAGCACAGTGCTCAAACTAAACAATTGGGCTCTCAAACTAAAACTACAAATTCCTGGAACTATATTGATATTTGGAATATTCAACAACTTGGGGTTTCTATCATAGCAGTCTACCAGTCTGCTATTGCCAGCAGTTGACAATCCTAAAACAGGACAACACAGCTGCTCACACTCAAACAGAAGAAAAGAAGAAAAAATGCCTTCTTTTGGATCTCAATCCACCTGCTGCTCAAACTGCCACAGACTTTTACAAAAGATTGCGGTTCTCGAAGCAAAGTTACTTGTGACGCTGCCGACCCTGCCAGAACATACAGCGGAGCTTCATCGTGGTCCTTCTCAACATAAAGCTGGTGAGTCCTGTGAACCTAATGCTTATAAACCGGTCATAGTGAGCTCAGAGAAACCTGAAGTAATTGTGGACACAAACCGATGGCATAAACAGGGTGCGAGACCCAAAAGTGCTCAAGACATTAGACTGTCACGAGTGTCACAAATTGCTGCATTAGCATCATCTACCCCAGATATGGGTACAACTCGAGTAGCCAATATTGGTATTCTACCACCCCCTGTACGGCTTGAAAATAGATTTGAAGCACTAATGAGTTTGGGTGAAGAATCCCCAAATGTTAATGGACACAGATCACATCAGTCAGTAGCTTACAGAGCTAACAGACGCTCAATATCATACAGGCAGCGGCGCTCCGCTCAGACAGCAGCCGAGCCAAGCACGCTGATAGTGGGTGACACTTTGAAACTTTGAAAGCAAGGCTACCCGTACATACTGTTTTCCTCGTGCAACGGTTTCTGATGTTAACAAGGAACTTTGCAACATTCTGATGAAACATAAGTCTGTCAGTTGGATTGTCATACATGTGGGAAAGAATGATATTCGGAAAGAGCAGTCTGAGCTCCTTAAGATGGATTTCAATGAACTTTTTGAAACACTTGCAAGACTGAAAGTTCAATCTTTCATCAGTGGATCTCTCCCAGCCCGGGGAACAAATATGTTTTCTCGGCTACTAAGTTTAAATTCATGGCTGCAAAAAACCTGCACCATGAGAGGACTGAATTACATAGACAATTTCAATATCTTCTGGAGCCAAAGGCAACTTTTTAACACAGATGGTATCCACCCAAACAAACTAGGTGCTAGGTTGCTTAACTCTTTAGTAATATGCTGAAACTTTGAATTGGTTTTCGATTGAGTCTTAACTGCCAAATATGGCCGGCTTGCAATTTTGGCCTTTTCCCATGACCTTAAAATAGTATGTCATACAGAACCGTTTGCCACTGTACGTTAGTATTAACGACGGCAGTGGGGCCTCTGGCCTTAGTCAAACGAGTTCTGTTTCCGTTTCTAAAATCATCAACTATATGTAATACACTTAACCATCAATATTTAGCCTGTCCGGAACCGAGCTGACTAAAACCCCATTACTGTGTGACACTTGTTTTCTATGTGAACGGCCCCTACGCTAATAAGATTTTGTTTCTCTCTCCCTGTCTCGTCCTTGATCCCGAGGACGAGACAAACAGATCCAGTTCCAGTACATGTGAACGTCGGCACACAACTGATCTACTAGCTGTTCTTCAACGTGATGTCCAGCTGATGCCTGACCAAAGACCACCGGCAGAACCCGCTTAATCTCCGCTTAATCTCCGCTTAATCCACGCTTAATTTCCTTCCGTTTCAATGTGTATATATATATATATACCTCCCAAGGGTTTTTTCCTCCTATGACTTTTTTTACTACCCCGGCTAAAATTCCGGGGTTTTTTTCTCCTAGGGGGTTTTTCAACCCGGGGAGGCAGCCTTTTTGGGCTTAACTTCTATACGTTACATTAGTAATACGTTTGCTTATAATGTTGATTTATAGCCGTAGCAAATTTAACTGCTTGTGCTATTGTTTATTATGTTGTGCTATCTGTTGATTTTCTGTGCTTTTCACTGCATCTATTATGTAAAGCTGCTTTGATACAATTACCAAATTGTGAAAAGCGTTATATAAATAAAATTGAATTGAATTGAATTGAATTAAAGACAATATCTTTTTCTCCATGCATCATCCATCAGCTGAGAGTGCCAGTCCACTACTGAACAGCGGAAATGACCACAGGATTTCACACCAGCACCTGGATGGACATTCAGATGACAAGGATAAAACTCTGCAGTCACAACTACTGTTCACAGACACAGCTCAGGCTGAGCCTTGCCCACAGACCTCGCTACAGCTGGATTGTGAATCAACACCCAAGGACGTTTCTGTTGATAATGACCAGAGGAATGATAACACTCCCTCCCAGCCTTCAGGAACACCAGAATCACAGCTGATGTCGTCGCACTCTCTCTCCCTCTCTCCAACATCACCACTTCTGGGCTTATCAGAGAAAATGGAGAAACTGGTATCTGCTGGAACAAAGCTCTCCCACTCTATTGCTGCGAGTCCCCAAATATCAACCAAGAAACGGCGGGCTCCTCAACCACCAAAGCCTTCGGGCTCAGCCCGCCCTCCCCCTCCATCTGAGAGAGCACTCCGACCTCTGCCTTAATGTCAGGGATCACACCATCCCTCATCTGCAAACAGCACTGGTAACTGATGTGTGTTGGGTTCCCGCTACGTCAGCAGTAACAATCATAAATATTTTAAGAACAAGCGGGTGCCCGATGTCCCTTTAGCTTTCCCTATCTCTGTCCTGACATGTGATAGAAAGATGAACAGCAATTCTATCTAATCTACTGCTGTAAGGAATGCTCAGAAACACTGGGATCCATTTTGCGGTGTTTATTAAAACAAACCAATCTGGCAAACAAATCCAAACGTTAGGCAGAAGAGTAATCAAAGTACAGGCAGGCAGATCAAACACAGATAGGCAGTCCAAACCAGGCAACCAATACAAAGGGCAAATCCAAAGGCAGAGAAACAGATAAACAGGCAGATGGTCAATATCAGGCAGTCAGAATAATCACTCAGAAATAACGCTCGGTATGCAGGGGTTAGCTGGCAATACTTCGCGCTAGCCCTAGGCTAGCTTGAATCTTAAATAACAACAAACAGGAAACAGTCAGAGAAGCAGAGGGCGGCACCATGTCAGTACTCCGGCGAGGGCTCCCTCTGGCGGCGTGGCGGTATGGACGTTACAGAATCCCCCCCTCTAGGAGCGCCTCCTGGCCCTCGAGGCCTTCCTCTAGGGCGTGGTGCAGGACGGTCAGGTCTGGCTCGGTGGAACTCCTCGATGAGGTTAGGATCCAAAATGTCGTCCGAGGTTACCCAGGACATTTCCTCAGGGCCATAGCCCTCCCAATCGACCAAATACTGGAGACGACCCCCGTGCCGCCTCGAGTCCAACAACTCTCTCACGGCGTAGGCCGGTTCCCCGGCTACGTCGAGAGGAGGCGGTGGCTCAGCAGGCTCAGCGTTGGGGTCGTACTCCGCATGGTAAGGTTTCAGTAGGGAAACATGGAAAGAGGGAGAGATACGGTAATTAACTGGCAGTTCTAATTGGTAAGTCACATCATTAATTTGTCTAACAATACGGAAAGGTCCTACGTACCTCGGACTCAGTTTCTTAGATGGGAGCTGGAGTTTCAGATCTCTGGTGGAGAGCCAGACGGTTGGCATGGAGCTCCTGGTTGCGTATCGCCCTCTGGAGCCTAACATGAGCACTTTCCCAGACTTCTCCACTCCTCCTCATCCAATCGTCCACAGCAGGGACATCAGAAGGCTCTCCAGACCAGGGAAACATGGGAGGTTGGTAGCCGAGTACGCACTGGAAGGGGGTGAGGTTGGTGGAGGAGTGCCTCAAAGAGTTCTGTGCGTACTCGGCCCAGGGCAGGAATTCAGACCATCGGTGTTGCTCTCTGGTACAGTAGGATCTAAGGTAGCGCCCAATCTCCTGATTAAGTCTCCCAACTTGGCCGTTAGACTGGGGATGATAACCAGAAGTTAGACTCACATTGATATCCAGATTATTACAAAAGGCTTTCCAAACCTGGGAGGTGAACTGGGTTCCCCGGTCGGAGACAATATCCTCTGGGATACCAAAGTTTCGAAAGACATGGTGAAACATAGCTTCAGCAGTTTCCATGGCTGTGGGCAATCCCTTAAGAGGTACCAGACGGCATGATTTGGAGAAGCGATCAATGATGACAAGTATGGCAGTAAAATTGTTGGAGCGGGGCAGATCTGCGACAAAATCTATGCTGAGATGAGACCAGGGGCGTTGGGGTATGGGCAAGGGTTTCAGAACACCAGAAGGTAATTCTTTGGGGGTTTTGGACTGGGCACAAACTCGACAAGATTTAACAAACTGAGCAACATCGTGGTTCAGAGTGGGCCACCAGAAGTATGTCTTGACCAGGGCTGTAGTGCGAGTGATACCTGGATGACCGGAACTGAGTGATGTGTGAACCCATTGCATAATACGGGGACGAAGGGTAAGCGGGACATAGGTTTTTTCAGGAGGGCATTCAGGTGGTACCGGATCTTGCAGGTGTTCCTGGGTAATTTCTTGCATAATATCCCAGGCGATCGGAGCAATGATGTGAGTGGGTGGTATGATGGGGGTAGGTGAGTGGTCAGATGGCATGGGATCGTGATAACGGGAAAGGGCATCAGCTTTAACTTTTCAATCACTTACAGACCCGGACATAAGAATGGTAAAGCGAGTGAAAAACAGGGACCATCTTGCCTGGCGAGCGTTTAATCTTTGAGCTCCCTTGATGTATTCAAGGTTCTTGTGGTCGGTCAATATTACAAAATGGTGCTTAGCGCCCTCCAACCAATGCCTTCATTCTTCTAGGGCTGCCTTGATAGCGAGGAGTTCCTTGTTTCCTACGTCATAGTTACACTCTGCCTGTGTGAGTTTACGGGAAAAATATGCACAAGGGTATATTTTGTTTGCTGGACCATGACGTTGAGACAGAACAGCTCCTATTCCGGTGTCAGATGCGTCTACTTCAATGATGAACTGTTTTTCAGGGTCAGGGTGCTTAAGAATAGGGGCTGTGGTAAAGCAGGTTTTCAATTTCTGGAATGCATGCTCAGCTTGAGGGTTCCAGGGTAGTTTCTTGGGTTTGCCTTTTAACAGTGAAGTCAGAGGAGCTGCCACCATGCTGTAGTTGCGAATGAATCTGCGGTAGAAGTTAGCGAAGCCTAGGAATCTTTGTAGGTCCTTTACGGTGTGTGGTGTGGGCCATTCTGTAACTGCCTTGACTTTAGAGTTATCCATTTCAACTCCCTGTGAACTGATATTGTAACCAAGGAAATTAGTCTTATTCACATGAAATTCACACTTTTCTGCCTTTACATACAATTTGTGTTGGAGGAGGCGAGACAGGACTTCCTTCACATGGCAGAGATGGTCCTCCATACTGTTGGAGTAGATCAAAATATCATCAATGTAAGCTATCACATATTGGTTCAGCAGGTCTCGGAACACTTCGTTGATGAACGACTGGAACACTGCGGGAGAGTTAGATAGCCAATACGGCATCACGAGGTATTCATAGTGCCCTCTAGTGGTGTGAAATGCGGTTTTCCACTCGTCGCCTTCACGGATGCGTACGAGATTGTAGGCGCTGCGCAGATCCAGTTTAGTGTAAATCCGGGCTTCACGAAGTTGTTCTAGGGCAGAAGGTACAAGAGGTAACGGGTATGGGAACTTGACAGTGATATTATTCAAACCTCGATAATCAATGCAGGGTCTCAGGCCACCATCTTTTTTTTCGACGAAGAAGAAACCAGCTGCAGCAGGAGAGGTGGAAGTACGAATAAACCCATTTTGTAGTGCTTCAGAAATATAGTCCTCCACGGCACGGGTCTCAGGTTGTGAAAGAGGATAGACTTTACTCTTGGGGGGCATGGCGTTAGGAAGTAACACAATAGCACAATCCCAAGGTCTATGGGGAGGTAACTCAGTAGCTTTGACTTTACTAAATACTTCAGAAAATTCATGGTAAACATCAGGAATCTTTATATTCTTACCAGACGGACTTTCAATGTTGGTAGATAGACAGGGTTTTGGTTTCAGGTGGTTGATGCAGACTTCCATACAGCGTGAAGACCACTGTAAAATCTCCCCAGTCCTCCAGTTAATTTTAGGATTGTGAGCTACAAGCCATGGGTGACCTAGGATTATGTTGTAGCGAGGAGAAGAGATTACATACAGAGTTAAAGTTTCTTGGTGAAGGGATCCAACTTGCAGTGTAAGAGGGACAGTACGGTGAGTAATCCCATTACCAATGGGAACGTTATTAACAGCAGAAATGTTTAATGGGGGTTGACAGGGAACGATAGGGATTTGAAACTTCGTGACAATATCTTCATGAATGATGTTTAAAGCTGAGCCCGAGTCTATCAGGGCAGTGAAAGACAGGGTTTCATCATTGTATGTGATGGTTACTGGTTGGGAACACATCTCATGACAAGAAGGGAGGTTTTTAAATTGGCTTACCAAGTTATCTTCACGAGGTTTCTTATCTGGACAGAAATCAATGCGATGGTCCGGTCTACCACAGTAGAAGTATAAATTCATGCTGCGTCTGCGGTGTCGTTCCTCCATAGTGAGGGGTGAAAACCCTATTTGCAGAGGTTCTATAACATTAGCGGTATCAGGAGCATTCATGGTTTTAGCTTGAGCTTTAGCAGGCACGTTTCTCATCAGGTTATCAATATGAACTGCCAGAGTAACAAAATCAGAAAATGTGAGGTTCTCACCTTTACAAGCCAGTTCCGCTTGAAGTTCCATATCTAGACTGTTCTGGAACACATCTTTGAGTGATTTGTCATTCCATCCGCTTTGTGCTGCAAGCGTGCGAAATTAAATGGCGTACTCAGCTACGGGGCGATGATTTTGCGACATATGGATGATCCGCGATGAAGCACTTCTTCCCCCAGCTGGATATTCAAATACTTCTCTTAGTTGTTGAACGAAGTATGAATATGAAGTGTGGATACGCTGATCTGTGTCCCAAACAGCGGCTGCCCACTCGACCGCTTTACCAGACAGCAATGAAAACATTTTAGAGCACAAAGCCACATCAGGCAGATTTTCACTCACATGATCCTTGAAATAAATATCAAGTTGACGAAGGAAACCTCTTATGTGTTCAGCAGTACCATCAAACTTATCTGGTTCGGATACACTCACCTGGTTAGCAGATGTGAAAGGCAAGGCCTGTATACAGGTTTGGATATAACCGGTGAGGTGATCGTTTACGGACTGAAGACGTGTGAGTTGTTCCTGAAAGCCCTGCAGGAGACTGCTTTGGTGTTCGCACGCAGCCCTCAGATTGGTGACATCCGCTGGATCGATGGTAGGCGAAGTATTCTGTAAGGAATGCTCAGAAACGCTGGGATCCATTTTGTGGTGTTATTAAAACAAACCAATCTGGCAAACAAATCCAAGACGTTAGGCAGAAGAGTAATCAAAGTACAGGCAGGCAGATCAAACACAGATAGGCAGTCCAAACCAGGCAACCAATACAAAGGGCAAATCCAAAGGCAGAGAAACAGATAAACAGGCAGATGGTCAATATCAGGCAGTCAGAATAATCACTCAGAAATAACGCTTGGTATGCAGGGGTTAGCTGGCAATACTTCGCGCTAGCCCTAGGCTAGCTTGAATCTTAAATAGCAACAAACAGGAAACAGTCAGAGAAGCAGAGGGCGGCACCATGTCAGTACTCCGACGAGGGCTCCCTCTGGCGGCGTGGCGGTATGGACGTTACAACTGCCTATTATACGTCATTCTGAGATTGATACAGTGCCAAAACCAGTTACTGTTAAGTTAGCACTTCTGAACATCCGTTCACTAAAGAACAAATAATTTTTAGTTAATGATCTTATCACCACTAACAACCTGGACTTTATGTTTCTAAATGGAACTTGGTTAGATGACAGCTGCAGTGCTACAGTCCTCAATGAATCAGCCCCACCCAACTTTACCTTTATAAATGTCTGTAGAGCTATTAGAAGAGGTGGAGGAATAGCTGCTTTATTCAAAGATGCCTTTCAATGCAAGCAAGTGTTACTTGGTGATTACCAGTCTTTTGAATATTTGTGTATTGCTTTAAAAGGTACACCACGCATTCTGTTTACAATTATTTATAGACCTCCCAAATACACCTCAGCATTTGTTGATGAATTCACAGAACTTTTATCAACAATTTCCTCTAAATTTGATTATTTTGTTATTGCTGGAGATTTTAATATTCATATAGACAATGCAGAAAACAATGCTGCAATTGAACTGTTAAATGTTTTAAACACTTTTGATCTGACCCAGCATGTGCAAGGTCCTACACACAATCGGGGACACACTCTTGATCTGCTCATTAGCAAGGGTCTAAACATTTCATCCACTGTAATCAAGGATGAAGCACTATCTGACCATTTATGTGTTTACTTTGATTTATTGATCTGTCCTGCCACTGATGCTAGATCTGTCTATGTTAAAAAAAGGTTCATAAATGAGAACACCAGTGAGGTATTTATGAATGCTATATCAATGTTGCCAAACATATCAGCAGACTCTGTTGATGTTCTCCTTGAAAACTTTAACATAAAAGTTAAAGATGCCATTGATGGTATAGCTCCAGTAAAGGTCAGGGTGATCACTGGCAGACGTAAAGCACCCTGGAGAAACACAACAGCAGTACAGCACATGAAAAGAACATGCAGAAAAGCTGAACGTATGTGGCGGAAAACAAAACTTGAAGTACATTATAGCATCTATAAGGACAGTCTTCGTGCTTTCAATGTAGAACTAGGCACAGCTAGACAGACCTTCTTCTCCAACATTATAAATAACAACATAAACAACACTCGCCTTTATTAATATATATATATATATATATATATATATATATATATATATATATATATATATATATATATATATATATATATATTCATAGGAGTAGACATTTTTAGTTTTTTAGTGTTCATAAAAGTGGTTTGAAGATGAAAGTGTATAGTACAGTATAGTAGCCCTACAAAGCAAAAATGCTGTAACTACGCAGAGTGCAGGAATGAGAAAAGGCAAGGCAAGGCAAGTTTATTTGTATAGCACATTTCATACACAGAGGTCATTCAAAGTGCTTTACATAGAAATGAGAAAACAAAAAATCAAATATACATGAATTTTAAATATCAATTAAAAGAAAATAAATGTGATTTTAATAAAAACTGTTTAAATGTATGAAAAAGAATAAAACAGGAATACAAGTATAAAACTTTTAAAAATAAAAATAAGAATAAAAACAAGAGAAATAAAAATAATTAAAATAGTGCATATAAAATATAGTGCAATCAGTTCGGACGCAGCATAGTGCTCATTCAGTAAATGCATAGCTAAACAGATGTGTTTTGAGTCTGGATATGAATGTGAGTACTGTTGGAGCACATCTGATCTCTTCTGGAAGCTGGTTCCAGCTGCGACTGGCATAATAGCTAAAAGCTGACTCTCCTTGCTTTGAGTGAACCCTTGATATTTCTAGCTGATGTGATCCTAATGATCTGAGTGATCTGTTGGGTTTATATTCAATGAGCATATCAACAATGTATTGAGGTCCTAGTCCACTGAGTGATTTATATACCATTAATAATACTTTAAAATCAATCCTAAATGTAACTGGGAGCCAGTGTAGAGACCTGAGGACTGGTGTGATATGTTCATATTTTCTGGTTCTGCTCAGAATCCTGGCAGCAGCGTTCTGAATGAGCTGGAGCTGTCTAATGGACTTTTTGTGAGGAGTCCATTACAATAATCCACCCTGCTGGTGATGAAAGCATGCACAAGTTTCTCTAAGTCTTGTCTGGAAACAAAGCATCTAATTCTTGCGATATTTTTGATATGATAATATGCTGATTTAGTTATTGCTTTGACATGACTACTGAAACTAAGGTCCGACTCCAGAATCACATCAAGATTCCTGACTTGATTTTTAGTTGTTTGACCCCTAGCGTCAAGGTATGCATTCACCTTGAGAACTTCATCTTTGTTTCCAAACGCAATGACTTCAGTTTTCTCTTTGTTTAACTGAAGAAAGTTTGGCACATCCAACTGTTAACTTCATCAATGCATTTGCACAGGGAGTCAGTGGGGGCTGTAGTCATTAGGGGATAGAGCTAAGTAGATCTGAGTGTCATCTGCATAACTGTGATAGGCAATTTGGTTCTCTCTCATTATTTGGCTTAGTGGGAGCATATACAGGTTGAACAGGAGTGGCGCTAGAATTGAGCCTTGCGGGACTCCGCATGTCATGGATGTCCACTCAGATTTATGGCCAGCTATACTTACATAATAACCTCTCCCTTCTAAGTATGACCTGAACCATTTTAGGACCATCCCAGAAAGCCCGACCCAGTTTTCCAGCCTGTCAAGAAGTATGTTGTGATCGACAGTGTCAAAAGCAGCACTGAGGTCGAGTAGCACCAGCACTGATAGTTTGCCTGTGTCTGTATTGAGGCGAATATCATTTATTATCTTTATGAGCGCTGTCTCTGTACTGTGGTGTGGTCTGAAACCAGATTGAAAAATGTCAAAGTAACCATTAGAAATTAAGAATTTGTTCAGCTGATTGAAAACAACTTTTTCAATGATCTTGCCTATGAAAGGAAGATTTGAGATTGGTCTGTAGTTGCTCAATACAGTGTTATCTAGGTTGCTCTTTTTCAGGAGGGGCTTAACAACTGCAGTTTTAAGGGACTTTGGAAAAGTCCCAGAGATAAGTGATGAATTTACCACTTCTAGGAGATCTGCTTCTAAACAGTTAAAGACACTTTTGAAAAAAGATGTTGGGATTGTGTCAAGGGCACAGGTTGATGTTTTAAGATGCTGTACTGTTTCTTCCAGAATTTTACCATCAACTGCTTCGAAATCAGACATCGTAACTACTTTCTGATGTTGTGATCTGACTTGTCCGACCCCTGCGCAGCTCAAGGATGTACTGATCACCTTTCTGATATTATTGATTTTCTCAGAGAAGAAGTTAGCAAACTCACTACATTTGCTGTCTGAGAGCATTTCACTTGGAATGTGACTTGGGGGGGTTGTTAGTCTCTCTATAGTAGCAAAAAGAGTGCGTGTGTTATTTATGTTGTTGTTTATAATATTTGAAAAGAAAGTCTGTCTAGCTTTGCCTAGTTCCACACTGAAAGCACGAAGGCTGTCTTTATAGATATGATAATGGACTACAAGTTTTGTCTTCCGCCACATGCGCTCAGCTTTTCTGCATTGTCTCTTCATATTCTGCACCTCTGTTGAGTTTCTCCAAGGTGATTTTTGCCTGCCATTCTTCTTCCTGACTTTCACAGGAGCAATATCATCGATTGCACTCTTAACTTTAGAATTAAAGGAATCAAGGAGAAAATCAACAGAGTCTGCAGATATGCTTGGTGTTAAAGATATAGCCTTCATAAATAGCACACTGGTGTTCTCATTTAAGCATCTCTTTTTGACAGACACAGATTTAGTTTCAATAGTAGGAGAGATTAATATATCAAAGAAAATACAGAAATGATCAGACAGTGCTACATCCTTAATAACAATTGATGAGATGTTTAAACCCTTACTGATATTTAAATCTAGAGTGTGTCCACGATTGTGTGTGGGTCCATGTACATGTTGAGTCAGATCAAAAGTATTTAAAACAGCTGTGACATCTTTTGCCATAATACTGTCTGGCTTATCTATGTGAATGTTAAAATCTCCAGCAAGAGCAAAACAGTCAAACTCTGAGGAAATCATTGATAACAGTTCTGTAAAGTCCTCAACAAATGCTGGAGAGTATTTTGGGGGCCTGTAAATAATGATCAGTAGAATGTGTGGGGTACCTTTCAACACAATACCTAGATATTCAAAAGACGGGTAATTCCCAAATGACACTTGCTTACATTGATAGACATCTTTAAAAAGAGAAGCTACACCTCCCCCTCTCCTAGCATTTCTGCAGACATTCATAAAAGTAAAGTTAGGAGGGGCTGTTTCATTAAGGACTGTTGCACTGTAGCTTTCTTCTAGCCATGTTTCATTTAGAAACATAAAATCCAGGTTGTTTGTGGTTATTAAGTCGCTGACTAGAAGTGATTTGTTTTTAAGTGAACAGATGTTTAAAAGTGCTAACTTAACAGTACTAATTTTTTCCCTAACAGAGATCTTAGTTTGATATATCACAAGCAGCAGATTAGATTGATTTGCCACACGGTTTGATACAGCCTTAGGCTTTCTATCATGTACTAGAACAGAAATAGAGAAAGATATAGGTACACTGAGTTCCTGCTTTTTATGTATACAATTGAAAGTATTAGTATTTTCATAGCAGAAACTCGACACACATCACTGAGAGCCGTTATCAGTTGTTTTTGGTTCACCTACAGCAGAAAAATTACTTTAAAGGGGACATATTATGAAAATCTGACTTTTTCCATGTTTAAGTGCTATAATTGTGTCCCCAGTGCTTCTATCAACCTAGAAAATGTTAAAAAGATCAACCCAATAACTTAGTTTTGGTAAACCATTTTCTGCAAGCATGTGAAAAAATAGGTCATTGTAATTTGGCCCTTATTGTGATGTCAGAATAAGGTAATACCGCCCCCTTTATCTGCACTATCCAACCACAGCACAACCATTTAGTATGGAGAGAAAGAGAGAGATAAAATATTTCACAGCACAATTGAGTTTCAATTGCAACAAACCACCATCATTGTGATCAGTGGTTGCACTTCATCCGCTCATTTGCATTTTAAATGACACACCCAAAACGGCACACTTTTGCTCAGACCTATTTTAGACTTAGTTTACATCTTAAAAAAAATCTCATAATATGTCCCCTTTAAAGTTGTCCTATCATCCAGCTTGTGCAAATGACTACCATTTTTCTCTAAAATTATACACTTTTGAGATAAAATGTTTTGTCACATAACAAAGGATGCCTTGAATTTCATGAAAACGATAATAAATCATTTTTGACCAAAAATGCAGTTACTGCCTTTTTGTTTTGTATGGCAGTATAAAAGCTCTTAGAGACCCAGGTACAAATACAGTATACTTGAATATTCCAAAAATATAAAAGGTATAGTATAGTATAGGTATAGTTTATCCAAAAATGAAATTTTACTTACCCTGAAGGCACCCGAGTTACATATGTCCATCCTTTTTCATATTTAGATATTTTTGAAAATGTGCTAGCTCTTCCAATCTTTATAGTTATTTTGCTCCCTGCTCTGTTTTCTGCTTTCTCCTACTTTAAATATTCAAGAAACATCATCCTACATTTTGATAAAAAAGCTTGTAAATGTCCCCTCAAAATGTCCCCACAAGGTCAAACGTTTACAGGTATTCTTATCTTTGTGTGCATCAATGAGCCTTCCTTAATCTTCATGTGTTAGAAGCAGAAAAAATGCATAAGTATCTGAGCGACTCTGACAATGCCAAATTGTGATGACTAAACAACTGGGTCAAAGCATCTTCAAAACTGCAGCTCTTGTGGGGTGTTCCCGGTCTGCAGTGGTCAGTACCTATCAAAAGTGGTCCAATGAAGGAAAAGCGGTGAACCGGTGACAGGGTCATGGCTCACTGATGCACGTGAGGAACGAAGGCCCGTGTGGTCTGATCCAACAGACGAGGAACTGTAGCTGACATTGTTGAAAAAGTTAATGCTGGTTCTGATAGAAAGGTCTAGTGGAGTTCATGCCTCAAGGTTACACAACACCTTTTAGCCATTATGTTATGCGGTATAATTGCGGTATTACAGATTAACATAATAATTAATCAGGAACCCTTTATTTATGCAAATTTTCTCTTAATTGACAAGATAACTTGTCAATGGTGGGATCTGATGTTTGAATGAGATCTGACTGTGCGTTTTGATCACAGAGTTCTTCATATAAAGTAATCATATGGCTTCAGTTCGCAAGGTTTGAAATGCGAATGGTTTGTAATACTTTTATACTGTTTTATGCAATAAATACATGTGCCTGTACTTTTACTTACGTGTTGTGTTTGATATGGTTGAGAAGTGGTTGGGTTTAGGGTAAGGGCGGGGTAAGATGCTCCAAAATATCTTTAAAATCATAAATGTTTATGAAACCGTTTCTACATTTACAAATTCATAAAATCAAATGTCTAATCCGATGTATAAGGCAAAAATCTTAAAACGTAACAACATGTTGTATTTATAAGCTACTGCTGCTAGAGGACACTAATCCCTTAATTCGTCACTTTACGCCGTAATAAGATGCTTGCACAAATGACCTATGAGTTTGTTGTTATTGGAGGACAGTCTCAGAAGAATGCAAATAAAATATATACATGCATGTTATTTATGCATAAACATAATATTAATGTTCATGTTAAGTATGTTGAGGATACTTCAATACATATTTTAACATACATGTTTGCCTTTCTCAGTACTTGCAGTTAAGGAATAGTGGGTGACCAAGGGAAGTGTGTATGTATAGTGTTTTGTGCACACTTCCTGCACGCAGCAGTTTTACAAGTAAAAAATGATAGAAAAAGTATTGGGGGACTTGTGCCCACGTAGAGCTTCATGTCTGCCACTGGATCAGCCTGACTGAAATGTTTTTCATCTGTGATGTCTTGTTGTCCCTGTCACACTTTGGAAAATGAAAGATATCCTGGAAAGAGTTTGTTCAAGTCCCTTTTGTTAGGCAAGAGTTTCAGGCAAACTTCATTTGAATGAGGAACACATCTGAATGTGAGGACATTCATGAAAGACATCATTTAAATATATCATATTTGATGTTATCTCTTCTCATTTGTGTGTTTTAAACATCAACACATTCATTCCCTCATATCAGTCCCCACAGATCACCATAATATCTGTGATCATATCTGACATAATACTTTCCATACAACAGCGTCATGTTAAGAACAAGCTGATATTTAAAATATTGACAGTGAAAATCTTCTCTTGCTGGTCATCCTGAATGAGTATTTTTGTGTTATTCAATGTGTTGTATTGAGATTCCTGTATGATGATATGCAAATAAAGAGAACTTTTGTTTATCATCACACGGACAATACACAAACAAAAAGGAAATGCAATATGCAAATTAGTTATTTTAATTAAATATACAAATGATGGGAGGTGTTGAAGATGAGATATAATATAATAACAACTAAACACACAGACAGAGAAACAGAAGATTTAGGAGAGAAACACACAAACTCAGAAGTAAGAACTTTATTTACTTTCTTATTTCTAAAATAATGTTTTTTATTTATTTATATAATTTTATTTATAAAACCAGACTTTATTTTATAAAACACTCATTTAATTTTGATGTTTTATTGAAAATAATATTTTAATATTTGTCTTAGTTGTTGTGTCAGTTTGTATATAAGGACAAAAATATTCAAATGCAAATGCAAATGCAAATTTAATTTTGATGACATTACTGTCACGTGTATCTTATTTTACTGGTTTTATCCTGAAGCTCAAGTCAGATTATATTGGAGATGTTTTTTTATGCATTACATTAGTGTTGTAATAATGTGATAGTTAGAAACTCAATGTTGTGGTAACCAGAAGGATTTTTTAACATAAGAGCAAAAAACACAAGAACAAGTGAATGCATCTCAACATCCTGCAATGCATTCAATCAAAAACACTCATCCATGACGCTCAGCTTGCATTGCAGGATGAATAAATGATGCAGATTTTAATATTTCCTTAATTTTTTTATTTTTGTTATAAACTTTATTGTTGTGTTTTTGTTGCACATTTGTAGCTTGTTTTGTGCAGTTCAGGGTTAACCTGTTTATCAGAATAATTGTTTTTCATTGTCACAAAAGTTGAGAGTCATAGCTGATTCTTGATGTCTGTGTGTGTGTGTATGGGGGGGGGGGGGGTTATGTGGTTTAAGGGGACATGAATAGTGTATAATGACATGTTTACTATGATATAACCATGGTTTACGCATAAACTGAAACATACTAAATGGTAGTTTTCCAAAGATTAAAGACTGGCAACAGGTTTTTGTGACATTGGGGTTAGGGATTGGGGTAGGTTACTGTACAGTTTGTACAGTAGAAAATTTGTTGCGTCTATGGAAATCAGGGCCGCATTAAGAGCTCACTGGGCCCCGGAGCTATGAGTTACTGCAGCCCCCCCACCACCACCACCATAGGTCACCAACTACAAAGAGAACACATTTTTCTAAAACACTGCTGAAGTTGTTTTACATATAATCTAGAATAATTCAGAATAACAGTTGCACAAAAAAACCTGTAAACATGACTTGCTAATAGCGAATATAGGGGTGGGCGATGAGCTAAATGTTATATCATTATACGAGTAATTTTATCTAATAATGATATACTTCACAGTCAAGTTATACCTTTAATAATAATTTTATCATATGGAAATTTAATGCCACTAAAATTTCAGAATTCTTTTGACCAATTTCCATATCGAAAAAAAATAATAGTCACTTAAGAAAATAATCTCAAGCTTACTGATGACAAGAGTTACAAATAACAATGGAACAAAGGCACACAAGAAATCGACCTACTTGAAAAACTTAAAGCACTGAACAATATTATATTGTGTAAAGTAATCAAATATACAGTACATATCTTTCACTATAAATTCAACATTCATTCTTATTTATTTTACAAAAGTGATTCAGTCAATGGCAGTAAAAAACTTTATTTCTGATATTTGATTTATTTATATTTATTTAATGCTTATTTGACAGGGACAAATGCATAAAACATTGCTTTATAAAAAATACAAAGTAGATTCCCTGCATACAGGTTTGTAACCAAGACTAATTTGCAACCCCTGTCCCGAACGTTAGAAATGCACGTTGGTACTTCATTTTCTTAAATAACCATAAAATCAGCCATCGCTTGTGACGTTAAGGGACCTGTTATAGTTCCTTAAGTTTTTAAGGGAAAATGGGACTTAAGGACTTTGTAGCAACGCATAGCAGAAGTTAAGGTAATACTTTAGCATTTAAGGGTAAATACTTATTGTCAGCCTTATGGTTCACTTAAGGGTTCTTCTTGCAACCCATTTTTTATTAAGGGCACCCTTAACCTTATATTTAAGGGGTTTCTTAGCTTAAGGACTTTCATGCAACGGGGCACAGGTACCCAGGTCAGGGAATCTAGAAGATAATAAACGTGTCAAAAGTATGACATGGCACTCATCTCATTATATGCTCATTTAAACTAGATATATAGTTTAATAAAATAATGTATGTTACCAGCAATACATCAATCATTTACAACCTTACTATAGTGATTGTATTTACTAGTTGCTGACCAAAATGCATAACTCACATGTCAGGATCCGTCCGTAATCATGTGTTTTATTACATCTAAGCCGTTTCTCAATGTCAAGGATACTTCCTTGGCAGGACTAGTCCTTACAAGTCACTTCCTTCAGAGGCTAGGCGAGGCTCCTTTTAAGCATTCGGAGAACACGTTAAATGGAACAGGCTAGCAAGTGCACGTCATTACGTCATTACGTGATTGAAAGGTGTGCTTTCGGTGCTGCGCGCAGAGGATTGTGGGTGATTTCAGCGCGTGAAGAGCGCGAAGGATACAAATTTGCATCCTTTCCTGTATATGGGATATTTGTCGAACGAAGGACTCAGTCCTTGGCTGAAATTTCGAGGATCCTCGACATTGGAACAGTCCTTCGACGGACGTCGATGACGTAGCATCCTCGAAATTCTAGCTTCCGAGGATCCTTCCTTGACATTGGGAAACGGCTATAGTCTTTGTGTTCGGGGTCCTGGCAGTACCATGTTTTATGTGGGAAATGTGTGGTTTTTGTATTGGTTTATTCTGACCACACATTTCCCGGGTCTCGTCACTTTTTCCCCGATCCCTTACTCGTAATTATTTTCAGGTGTATGTAATTTACTTTCTCCCTGTTTAAGAGTCCTTGTGTTTGTTGTCCAGTGCACGTTCGTTTTGTTACAAGCCTTGTCGTGTTCCTGTGTTTATCCTCTGTGAGTATTTAAGCATTTCTAGTCTAGTTTGTTATATGTAGTCAAGAGTTATTGTTGGTTTATGTTAGTTTAGTGTTGCGTTCATCTTGTCTTGTTTTGCCCCCTCGTGGGTTTTGTTTTCCCCTGTTTTGTTCAATAAAAGTAGTTGTAGCGACCCCCTATCTGTCAAAATTTGATTGATTTATGACCCCCTTTGACAGGGGGCGGGACTATCAATCAAAAGCTGTACAATCTGTCTAGGTTTGAGAATCGTATATCACGGGAGGGCTTTAGACAGCGACTATCCGGACCGTGCATGTTTTACGATGTGTCAATCAGCGCGTTGTTATTCCTGTGTGTGTGTGTGTTTTATGTCAAGCCTATGCTGTCATGTTTATTGCTGTCAAAAATAAGTTTATAGTTTTAGACTGCGTAGTTTCACAAGCGGTCCTGTGCTGTCAGCGATCCTTCTCTCTCTCTCTCTCTCGCCCCCTGCGCGTCTCGCCCCAGCGCGTCTCACAGCGTGTGTGTGTTGTATAAACTTTTGTAACATCAAAAGTTTCTTTAAAGTCGTGCAAGAATCAAATATTTTAGTTGTATCTGGTTAAACTTAAATCTGATATATTCTATCGAACTATTTTCTTTAGTTTCTGATCAGACACAAAGATTCAGATGATGCTGTTATGACCGTGTGTGTGTGTGTGTGTGTGTGTGTGTGTGTGTGTGTGTGTGTGGGTGATGGTTGCAAGCGTGTATTGAATGTTTATGACACAACCTTTATTGGGGTGCGACAAGAGATCGTTCACGAGTCACATTGGTTGGAGAAGAGCTGGTATACTCAAGCCTGGTGGTACGTATATGTGTTTTACTGGGGTCATTCCAACATATTGTGTGATTATTTAAAAGTTAAAAATTCGATCTCTTGTGTTGCAGCGGAATAGCCTAAACTGATATTTGCTATTCTTGGTAAATCGCGGAGAAGAGCGGCCTGAACAAAAAAAAAAAAAAGACTGATCAAACAGGCCGGTACCTTGGAACCTCCCGCTGCGTAGGACAAAGAGACGCCGAGTGGCTCGTGCCGACCGGTGTGTATTTATTTAATCCTGTTACATGTGTTTTAAACAAGATGTTTTATTTTAATATTTTCTAATATCAGGTGTTATCTGTTAACAGTTTGGATATCGGCGGCAAAGTTTGGATATCGTTGCAAGATCTAGAGCGGATCTCCACGGTACGCTTATACTGCATTAGAAAAAGTTTTAAACAAATATGACTTATTTAGATATTTTTCTAATAATATGTTTTTTCTGTTTACAGCTTAGGATACAGACCACAACGCTTTGGACGTGTCTTTAAAAAAGAGAAAAATCAGAGACTTTATGGACTTGTCTTCGAACATTTTAAACATTTTGTGGCAGCTTGGATTTTACACAGTTCGGATACTGGAGATTCATGCTTGAGCCTTACACAGACCTTGTCGCTTTTTAAAATCACTTGGGTAAGTGGCGCGTTATAAATTGTTTTGCTGTTGTTTTAAACTTATGTTCTAAATACCTATTTGTTTATTTTTTCATCGTTTATATAATCCGTTTTTATACTCATTTGTAGAGTTTTTTCGCTGTTTTATATATTTTGTTTGTTTTTGATATCTTGTTTTTATACTCGTTATATTTTTTGGTATAGTTTTATTGTGTTTACGTTGTTTGATTATTTGAAAATTTTGGATTACACTGTGATTCTGAATATTGTGGTAAAATGGCCCAAAAACGTTATTCCGACTCTGGCTGTGACCAGGCGAATAAAATTATAAGGCGCGATCAATCCGCGGGCGATGAACCTGATATCATATTGGGGATGCAAATGCTAACAGAAGCTGTCAGAGCTATGAATAGAGATAGCGCTATTACAGATGGTTACGATGGTTTAATAAATACGGTGCGTTCCCTTTCACATCCCCCGCCAGAGCCGAGTATGGCCTTAGATCCTGATGTTCTAAACATGCATCAGGTTTTTGAGATTCCAGAAGATGGTTTTATAAATCAACAGATTGAACCTGGAACTTCAGATACTGGTTTCATCAATAATCAAATTGAACCACGGGTTCCAGGCTTTGATCTAAACGACCATCAGGTTCTCAATGGGGCAGGCGAGAATGTAAATGTTCAACAGGTTGGTGAGGGGTCGGACGACCCCCATCATAATTCTGAATTGGCTGAAATGGGTCTAACCCCCGACGATGTTGAGAGGCTTGTGAGAGACGGAGGTGAATTTAATGGCTACACCATCGTTCCTCGTACAAGATTTAACAGTCTGGAAATACGCAGGAATATAAATCTGAGGGCAATAGCTTCTACAGATATGGCATCGTACGTGCTATTTTTGGATGGCGTTCTAAATGAAATAGTCTCAATATCTAGAATATTTGCGGGCGATGGGGGAGTAATACATGTATTATTAAGTGGAGAAACATTAATGACCGACGTAAATGCGTTGCTTACCGCCGCCAACGATTATAGCGTCTCCGCGTTCACAGATCAGCTTGAAAATATCATGCAGAGCAACGCAGACGTGTGCGTTGATGACAATCTGATGTTAAAGGTGTCTATCGTCAGAAGCAAAAACGGCGGCGCTCGCAGAAAATTCCGTGATCTAGCACACAACGAGGTTATAAAAAGAAATAGAATGAATCTTTTTAGCCCCACTAATATGTCTGACAAGCTATGCTTTGCACTTTGTCTGGCACACTTTTTGAATCCCCAAAAAACAGACCCTGAATAAGTGCCAATAGCCGCTTCCATTCAAAATGCAGCTGGATTTTCAATCCAAGACATGATACGCTTTAATGACGTCGCATTGTTTGAGAGATTGTTAAACATCAAAATTGTAGTTTTCCACAGATCAAGCACGGGTGCTTTGGAAAAATACATGACCAAAGATAAGCCCCACTACAAGACGGTGTTTCTCTATCTGTCCGATAGTCATTATTTCATGATAAAAAATTTGAGGGCTTTTATCGGCTGTAAATACGTCTGCGACTATTGCTACAACGGCTTTTCAAATAAAAGAGATCACAGATGCAGATATGCCTGTGACATATGCAATGCCCCCGACTGCTACAAACACCCCGCGAAGACGATACACTGTGGTGATTGTTTGAGGTACTGCAAATCAGAATATTGTTATGAAATGCATAAAAAACCTCCACTGAGTCAGCAGTTTTCCCAGTGTGACGTGACCAAATACTGTCCAACATGTAATCGACGCTATTACATTAGCGGTGACAAGCCAAAGGCACACAAATGCACGCCGGAGAAGTGCATGCATTGTGGCGTAGAGTTGACACCCGATGGGGCTCATCAGTGCTTTATTCAGCCCTTAAGGCTTGAGACCCCCGGTGAGAAATACATCTTCTATGATTTTGAGACGCGTTACGAGGGTGGTAAGCATGTTGCAAATTTTGTATGCGCCATCACTTTTGCGGGTGAAGAATTCACAGCAGAGGGCACTGACTGCGTTGCGCAGCTCGTGCAGAGATTCAGACACCCCAGGTACACCAACTACACGTGGATAGCCCACAACGCTTCCGGCTTTGACAATTTTATTCTTTTGGAATATTTCACAAAGGTGGGGCTCACTCTTGAAATTACGATGCAAGGCTGTCGTTTGATATTAATGTTTGACGAAAGTTTCAAACAAAGATTTCTCGACAGTTTCTCATTTCTCCCAATGCGGCTAGCCAAGACAGCATCTGCCATGAATCTGACCTGTGCAGAGAAGGGTTATTTTCCACATCACTTTAACCGGGTGGAGAATGAAAACTACATAGGTCCATATCCGGACAAAAAAATGTACAGAGAAGGAGAGGGAACAGTTTGATGAATGGTACAAGACCGTAGAGGGTGAAGTATTTGACTTTAAAAAAGAGCTGGCGCTTTACGGCAAGAATGATGTTGTTTTGTTGAGAGAGGCGTGCATGAAATATCGTGATGAGTTTATACAATGCACAGCACTTGACCCCTTCAGATACACAACTCTGGCATCGTGCTGCATGGCAGTGTACAAGACCCATTACCTGCAGAGAGACACACTAGCGTTGACGCACAACGGCGCCTACCTGACTAAAAACAAAGCCTATTCAAATGCCTCCATCGAATGGCTTGAATATGTCAGCCATTCGCGCGGGGTCGATGTCCAGCACGCGTTAAATCGTGGCGAGATGTCGTTCGGATCCTAACATCTGGACGGTTATTACGTCAATAACGGCCAAAATCAAAACCAAAATCATATTCATAACAATAATAATGAAAGACACGCTCTGGAATTCCTTGGTTGTATGTGGCACAGTCACTCTTGCAAATTTAAAGAATATGACATTCATGCTGTGACAAAATTGACGCACGCTGTACACAGAAGACAGCATGAGGCCAAAATGGAGGTTTTGGAGAAGGCGTATGGGTTGAATGTCGAAGTGATGTGGGAGTGTGAATGGAACACTGCTAAGCAGACTGATCCTGACGTAATCGCCTTTATGGCCACTTACACGCACCCCGAGAGACTGAAACCCCGCGACGCTCTATTTGGAGGTCGCACTAACGCGTACAAGCTCTATCATAAAGCCGCTGAAGGTGAGAAAATCAGATATGTTGATTTACAAGTCTGTACCCCTTCTGTCAGGCCAAGAAGTGTTACCCGATAGGGCATCCGCAGATAATTTTAAAGGACTTTGAACCCCTTGAAAATTATTACGGGCTTATCAAAGCTTCAGTACTACCCCCAAGAAAACTGCTGCACCCCGTGCTCCCATACAGGGCCAATAATAAACTGAATTTCCCTCTCTGCGCAACATGCTGTGAGGAGCAGAATCAGTCGACCCCCTGCGATCACACAGATGAGAAGCGAATGCTTTCAGGGTGTTGGGTCAGTCTCGAGCTGTTAAAGGCTATCGAGAAGGGTTACGTCGTGACAAAAGTGGATGAAGTGTGGCATTTTCCCCAATCCTCAGAGACCTTGTTTTGTGAATATGTCAAAACATTTTTACAATACAAGCAAGAGGCCAGCGGGTACCCCGCAGATGCCGTGACAGAACAGGACAAACAGGCATACATTGCTGATTACTTTGAGAAAGAGGGGATACAAATGAATCCTGATAAGATAAGCCACAACCCTGCGAGGCGTTCTATCAATAAGCTGTTGCTAAACAGTTTGTGGGGGCGTTTTTCTATGAGAGAAAATCTCCCCAACACTGTGTTGCTCTCAGATCCAGAAGAGTTTACGAGATACATTTTTGGCATGGCATACGAGATTAAACACTTTTCGTTTGTGTCAGACAAGGTAGCTCTAGTGCAATGGATCCATCCGGACGGCAAAGGCGCACGCACGCGTGACATAAACATATTTCTCGGCGCCTTTACTACAGCCCACGCGCGTCTAGAATTGTATGATCTTATGGACAGGCTCAATGAGCATGTGCTTTACAGCGATACAGACAGCGTGATTTTTACGTCTAAAGACGGCGACTGGGATCCTCCGTTGGGGCCGTATCTAGGTAATTTGACTGATGAAATTGGGGATGATGATTTTGCGGTCGAGTTTGTGTCGTGCGGGCCAAAAACATACGCCTACCGCACCGCAAAGGGGCGCACGGTCCTAAAGGCCAAAGGCATCGTGCAAAATTATACAAACTCCCAAATTATCACATTAGACACACTGGTTGATCTTGTCCGTGATTATGTTAATGAGGGTGATCCTGACAGACACGTGCTAGCCTCTGTTGACAGCATTGTGCGGAATAAAAGACACCTCACGCTCCACAACAAAACAGTTGTGAAGAAGTTTAAGCTCGTATACAACAAGCGAGTAATAAACAAGAAAGAATTGACAACGTTTCCGTATGGATTTTGATAACGTTTTTGGGCATAAAGGTGTACAGGATGCTAAAGGCCATGACTTTAGGCTACAGCATCCCTTCTCTTTAATTGTAGCAGGTCCATCCAGCAGTGGGAGATCAATCTTTGTTGGGATGTTGTTGGGGGGTGCTGTGGATTTGATTTCTGAAAAGATTGAGAATATTGTAATTATATATGAATGTTGGCAAAAATGTATGAAGAAATATCAAGAATGTACAAAATTAAATTCATTGAAGGGATACCGCAGACTCTGAATGACGATCATTTGTTTCCTGTTAATAAAACATCTCTGCTAATTCTAGACGATGTCATGCGTGATGCTTCTGGAAACATCGAAGTGGAAAAGGCATTCACTCAGTATGTACACCACAGAAACTTGAGCGTTATTTATATTGTACAGAATTTATTTTGCCAGGGAAAGTCGAGCAGGACAATAGCTTTGAACACAAATTATCTAATTCTTTTTAAAAACCCCAGAGACACAAATCAGGTCATGGTTCTAGCCAGACAGATGTACCCCGGAGAAACAAAATATTTTATGGAGGCTTACAAAGACGCGACCAGTCAGCCTTTTGGTTATCTTATGATTGACTATAAAGCCAAAACACCGGAACTGTATCGTCTCAGAACAGATTTGCTTTCACCGTATCCAGTGGTGTACGTCCGGAAAAGAAAACAGAGAACGTGAAAATGTCTGATAGACTTTGTAGAAACCTCCCTCTTTTAAAACTTCTAATAAAATCATCACCCAAACAGAGACGCGTTATTCTACAATCTGCAACGGATGATTTCGTTGTGGCATTGTGCGAACTAGCTCTTAATTTATTACACGGACATATACCTCTAAAACATGTGCAGTACCAAAAATTGAAAAAGAAGAAACGTGAGATAAAAATCGTTGCGGACAAGAAGATTAGTGTGGGGAGAAAGAGACGTTTGATAAACCAGCAGGGTGGTTTCCTTCTTCCCCTCCTAAGCGTTGCTATCCCTTTTATTACAAGCCTGATTGCCTCTAGATAAAACCAGAGCATGGAATTTACGGAGAAAATGTATCTAGTACCGCAGCATCAACTAGATAAACTAAAGACCGAATCCCCTCGTGAATCTATTCACCAGAA